>NC_133326.1:546452459-547181626 GCF_042186555.1 Aquarana catesbeiana
ATCACTTTGGGAATCATCACTACTCCCGTTTCTTCTTTCTGTCTGTCTGCTTCAAGGAGGACAAAAGGCCAAAAGGACATTGGTTGCCTCCAATTCAGCTTGACAGATGCCAAATCTTTCCCACTACTTCAGCTGGGGCCTTCTCTTCTTGCACCAGGCACTGATAGGCTTGTCTCAACATAGGGTGTACACTTGTAGTTGGAGTGTCCATCTCTTGGATAAGAGGTGTCAACAATCTTCTGTCAAGATCAGTATTAGTCCCTACAATGAGGAAACTTTTACTAGCCCCTGGTGGGCGAGGACAGACACTGCCAAAGTTTCAAAGGTCTCAGCTTTCCCAGCTAAGGAGGGATCGAAAGTCAGCTTGACTGGTAGATAGCCATCATAAGAGAAGTTCTGAGTCCCAATGCCCCATATCTCTAGCTCTTCTAACTTCTGTAATGGCAGGTGTTTGAGGTGCCTGTCATAGAAGTCTCTGTAGAGGAGTGTCACTTGAGCTCCGGTATACAGGAGGGCCTTTGTGTAGATTCCCTCCACTTGGATGGGGACAACTGGACAGGGTCCCACTAGCTTGGCAGGGAATTTGTGTGAAGTGGCAGGTTTGGCCTGTTCGGTGGCTTGTATCCACGCTTCTTTCTTGTGGAAGTCCTGATCTGGCTTTAGTCTCTCTTTAGTCTGGTGTGTATTGACTCTCCGACACCGGGTAGCATGGGTCAAAGGAAGTGGGACACTGGGTTGCTTTGAGGCAACAACGGGAGCCCTCTGCGAAGATTTGGACTCCCGCTGCGGTCTCCCTGTATTGTTGGTTTTTCTGGAGTTTCCCCCCGGCTTTCGGTATTGTGTTTCAGGCTCCACTGGGCTTGGGCATACTCGTCGATGATGTCCAACTCCTCTGCAATTGAAGCAGACTTCATTATTCATCAGCTTCTGGCCAGAGGCAGTAGATGGATTCGGAGGCACTCCTTTCTCTGTGCCACACTCACCAGTTGTCTTGGTGACTTTCTCTGTCAACAAGGTCATCATCTCCATTATCTGTGCCATTTGAGACTTTAGGGTGGCTATTTCAGAGTTTTGCTCCACTGCTCCCACGGATCCGACTTTAGCCAGGGATGTAAAGGCTGGGCGAACAGCTACTCGCATGTCATCGAACATGGTCTTTTCTTCTCTCACTACTTTGATGAGATCAGGGTATTTTAGGGACATAACACCCGCAGAGGTCTTCAGCTGAAGCCAGACTGTGTGGGAGTGTAGTGCCCCCTTTAGGATTTGCTGTATTCTGGCCTGGTCTATGGCAGAAGGCATCATCCCTTTTTTTATCACAATCTGGTATAGCATCTTATTCAGCCGTCTAATGTATTCAGACAGGCGTTCACCTTGGCGTTGAAGGGCATGTTCAAATTGATAGATCAGGTCAGCTGCTTTCTCTGTCCCCCCAAACTCCGCTTGTAACATGGCCAGGTAGTCATAAGCCGTACAGGTTGTGTTACTGAATTTCAAGTTCCTGCCTCAGCAGCGGCTCCCTGCAAACTCTCACTGATGCGATGCTTCTTTTGGGCCTCTGGCAGGTCCCACTCTTCTAGGGCCTGCATAGCCTGCACCATCAAGATTTCATATTCTTCCTTTCCAGTGGGCACAGGCTGTTCTCCAGAGAAGATCCTCAGCTTCCGGTACCCAACCCCAGATCACACTGGATTCTGTAATTTTGATACAAATTCTCCCACGGCGGTGAAAAATTCCGGCCCGATCATGGCCAGGGGTGACGGGGGAGAACTTCTTCCGTAGTTGACTCAGCTTGCCTGGAGCTGGTAGGACCCTCATCTGGAACCTTCAGATGGATTATACCAAGCTCCGTCTTGTTGGCCAAATGTACACTGGTCCCTTTGAAGCTTTCAGGGATTCCTTGTTTCCACTCTAATGCCCCGTACACACGGTCGGATTTTCCGATGGACAATGTCCGATCGGAGCGTGTTGTCGGAAATTCCGACCGTGTGTGGGCGCCATCGGACATTTTCCATCGGATTTTCCGACACACAAAGTTGGACAGCAGGAGATAAAATTTTCCGACAACAAAATCGATTGCGTCAATTCCGACCGTGTGTGGCCTGTTCCGACGCACAAAGTGCCACGCATGCTCAGAAGAAATTACGACACGGGACAGCTCGTTCTGGTAAACTTAGCGTTCGCAATGGATACAGCACTTTCGTCACGCTGCAATGTTAAAAATGGTTTAATACAGCGCACTCTCTTCTTCTTTATAATGTGACAAGAATTAAGTAGTTTTGCTGCTCATATTCACACACACTTCTCACAAAGTTTTATTTGTGTTTTTTTAGTGGGATTCCTTCAATATATTGTTATTAGTTGTCACATCTGACAGTTTTATATTTTTTAATTTTTTTTTTTTTTTTTGGATTTTAACCTTTTTTTTTTCTTTAATGTTTGGATTTTTTCCAAGGCTGATCTTTGTTCAATGTTATTTTTATTTTTACTCCAGAATATTTTTGTGTGTGTTTTGTGTGTCAGGTTACCCCAACATCATTGATATCTTTTATTATTTAATCTCAAGGAGATTGTTTGTTGTTGGTGTCCCTTGTTCATTTCACATTGTATATTTACAATGTACCTGAATCCTCACAAACCAACTGTCCTTTTTGAAGTAAAACACATAGGAGAGTATAATTCAAAACAAAAATCCTTTATTAAGGGATCAGAACCAAACAAAGAGGAAGGCAACACTGGATCAACAGCAGAAATTAGCGAAGCCTGGGACCCTCACGGCAGACATCAATTCTTCAACATCAAAATTGGTGGCCTGAGGAGTCCATATGTAAGGGAGGGCAGTCTGGTCCGGGATTCGCAGAGATCTGGATAGCAGCAGATGACATGTGTGTCCCCAGGCTGTGGTACCACAAGAGGCTGCATCTTTTGGCCGACCAGACTGGATCCAGGGCAATCACTGTCTGGTCTTCCTTCCACGCTTCCTTCCGGGCTGTGGCTGTGCAGTTGGAGATGTGGCAGGAGGAGGAGTAGGACCTGGAGGAGGAGGAGGACTGGGGGGACCTGGAGGAGGACTGGGGGGACCTGGAGGAGAGAAAGGAGGAGGAGGACCTGCAGGAGGAGGAGGAGGACCATCCCAAAGATGTGTGTGAGGTGTAATTTGGCCCCTCATACCTTTCTCCAGAGCCTCCGATATGAGGGCCTCACACATGGCTTTTTGGCCCTCCTCCATCCTCTGCATTTTATAGGCTATGAAGGCAGCAATGTTCTCCTGCATGGTGTGGGGTGCTCCCAGGACCTCTGTAGCCCTCCAAAAGAATCCTATAGCAGCCTCCTCTAGGGAACTCCTCCTACTGCCACTTTCTATTTTCAGGGGGGGGTGGAGGGACCTTGATATCAGCCAGCCGGCTCAGCCCGGCCACCTCCTGGCTGAGACTTCCCTGTGTATGAAAAAGGGACATGGTTTTAGTTTTTGCATCATCAATCACAATCCTAAATTAGTACTCCCAACTAACATCTAGGTAACATCATTGATTGGACAAGCAGAAATATTTAGAGTAATGCTATACCTGGCTCAAGCTGGGCTCCTCCACATATTGCCTGGAAGGCCCAGGTTGGGCGTCAGAAGCCTCAGCCAGGGGGGAAGGAAGCGTGGAAGGAAGACTTGAGAGGGATGGCCTGGGTTCAGTCTGGCCTGCCAGAAAGTGCAGCCTGTCGTAGTACAACATCCTGGGGACATAGATGTCATCTGCTGCTCCAGGTCTCTGCGAATCCTGGACTTTCTTGCGCTCCCTCAGATATGTGCTCCTCAGGCCACCAATGAAAATCTTTAAATAGGTGATGTCTGCCGTGGGGATCACCTGCTTCACAATTTCACACAATTGCACCAGTGCTGCCTTCCTCTTTGCTTGGTTCTTGAAATGGGGGTGGGTAATCTCCCACAGACAGGGCAGCTCACTTAGCATCTCTACGAATACTGACATTAAGTCATTGTCTTTCATTAAGATATCCATGTTCACTGCAAGGCACAACACAAGACAAAGCCTAATGTCAGACAAAACTCTCCTAATCTTGTTACAATATAGGCCTCAATCTAGAAGCAGTATAGGCACAAGTTTGTCTCTTACCTTCGTTCTTATGATCGGCGCGTCCAATGCTCCTTCCTCCGCTCACAGATCGTACGTAATACGCACGCATGTTACGCTTTATACACACTGCGCATGCGTGTAACTCCGCCCGCCCCTGACGTTCTTTCTAGTCTATTCCCCGCCCCTTTTTGTTTGGCGCAGTGGGTGAAGAGCATGATGGCGGAGTTACAGCAGGTGCATGCTAATTCTAGCAACGAGGAGGAGGAGGAGGAAAGCCCGGATCCAGGCACGTCCCGATCCAGAAGGAGACGTTTTAAGGCCACAAATATGTCGTTTGGGGAGATGTTGGAGATGGTCGACATCATGAGGAAGTCCGACTATGACGGAAAATATGGGCCTTACCCCCACCCCAACATCCGAAAGGCCAAGATCATGGCGAAAGTGGTCAGGAGTCTTGAGAGGAATTTCGGGGTACGAAGATCTAAAGATCAGCTCAGGAAGCGGTGGTCGGACCTGAAGTTGAGAGAGCCAGAGCAGTACCGAAAGATCCGGAGAGTGCTGCAAAAAAGTAAGTAGTTGTGCTGTGTTCCTATTCTTTCTGTCTTTATTACGTTCGTTCTGCTCCATATGCTTTTTATTAATTGTAACGTTTAAAAGGGCAACTTTAATGTTCATGGGCCCATTATTCGTTCGTATCAAACATTTTTCTTTCGGCCTCTAGAACACCATTGTTTAGGCCATATGCATTTTCACACATTTTTTGGGGCCTACTTGGATGCCAAATATTTGTTTGTGTAGATGGGTTTGTTACTAGAATGAAATGCAAACTAGATTGTGTGTAAGGAGAGGACACTGAGCAGCTGTTTTCACATCTGGACACTGGAGCACTAGTGTGGGACACAAGAACACCATTTTTATTAGGGGGGGCACACAGGTGCTCCAGTGTATACTATAGGGGGGGGGGGCCTACATCTGTGAAGCTTGTACTAAACAGGTAAAGTATTGCAGCTTGACAAAGGCCACTAAAAAATATACATCTTGGAACTCTGCTAAAATAGATAATTGTACCCCACTTCCAAGCAATGTTTCCTATTTCTAGTTCTGCCATCAAATATCTGTGTGCTAATTATACCATTTTTGTTTTACATAGGGGAGAAAAGACTCGGAGGACACCCCTCATCCGAGGAGACCAGAGACCCCCCACGTCTGGAAAAAGGGGAAATACCAACACAAGAAGCTGAGCAGGAGGAAGAAGAAGATGTGGTGGAGATTGGCACCACAACAGGTGAGTGTCTGCGACCACAAGCTCGGGTAAAAGAGATGGATGGTGGCAGATTTTTGAGACCTTTTTTTTTGTTCTTTATCTCTTTTTAGGTGATCGTGATGTGAGGGAGAGAGAACGTTTCACATCTGAAAGTGCCCAGATACTGATCGGGGAGATCATGCGGTGTAATCTCCAATTGCAAAACATCCTGCAACAAATCAGTGATGTTATTAAAAAAAAAATAATAACATCATTAATGTTTTGGGGCAAATTTAAACCCCACAAAATCACCTGTTTTATCGTGGTCCAATCTTACAAAAATTTTTTCAATGTTTAGAAAAGCCAAATTTGGAGGATGCACACAGTGTGCCAACATGTGCTATCTGCCATCACGGGAGATCAATGGACGCGTTTTGGGGGTGCAACCCCTTCCTCAATTATAAAGTAGCGTTGAGGAAGGGCTTGCTCCCCCAAAACATGTCCCTTGATCCCCCCTGATGGCAGATAGCACATGTTGACATTCGTAAATTGGTGTGCATCTTCCAAATTTGGATTTTCCAGGGGTGATTTCCCCCCATCTGAACGCTATATCAAACCCAGTTCCTAAATACTGATGTCTGATATAGCCTTCAGGTTTTACCTAATGTGAACTTTGTAAGTTCAAGTTTTTTGGCTTTCTTGTTGGTTTTACACAGGCCTGTTTTATCTGAAATGGATATTTCGATTTTTGATAATGCTACTGCAAACATTGTTATACAACAAACATGTTGGTTTGTTTTAAAAACCTTTCGTAAATGCACATGTGATTGTGCAGGTATAAAAAAGTGCCTTGCTCAAGAATGTGTGGATTATTGTCTCAACACTACAACACTTTTGGGGTGATGTAATTGCTGTTTTATGCAAAAATGGGGGTTATTTCCTAAGGGCAAATACACTTTGCACAACAAGTGCAGGTTCAGTGCAGTTGCAAGTGCACTTGTAGTGAAATGTGTTTTTGCATTTAGGAAGTACCAGCCAACACTGTTTTTTATAAGGTTACCCAATCACGACATTTTCTGCACTCAACACATTTCTGCCAGGGTCAGCTAAAACAAACACAAGCAGTAAATGTCCACAAAGAATTTCTTTTGGTTGTTTATTATTTGAAAAAGGTGTCACAGATTGTCTGGCATATTGATAGCCCCCCTACCCGCAAAGAACTCCAGGTATCGTAACCGGACATCACAGGCATTCAGGGAGGGCAAGCCAGGACGGCCACTTTCAAGCGCCGTCAGTGTTGATGGATTTGGGATTCCGGCCTCAGGCCCAATTGAGCCAGCATAGTTGGCTGAATGTTTTCGTAAAAAATTATGGAGAAAACAGCAGGCAAGTATTATATGGTTCAGTTTATACTCCGCCATATGGATGGGTGTCAGAAATAATCAGAACCGGCTGGCCAGGATTCCAAATGTGTTCTCCACCACTCTTCGGGCTCTGGCCAGCCGGTAATTAAAAACCCTTTGTTCCGGGGTGAGGGTCCTCATCGGGAATGGCCGCATCAGGTGGTCCCCCAGGGCAAATGCTTCATCAGCAACGAACACAAATGGGAGACCTTCAACATTGTCCTCTGGAGGTGGCAAGTCCAAGCTGCCATTCTGGAGACGTTTCTGTAGAACTCCGTCTGGGCGATCACTCCACCATCGGACATCCGGCCATTCTTCCCCACGTCCACATACAAGAACTCGTAATTAGCCGACACCACCGCCAACATCACTATACTATTAAACCCCTTGTAATTATAATAGTACGACCCCGAGTTGGGTGGTGGGACGATGTGGACGTGTTTCCCATCAATTGCCCCTCCGCAGTTAGGAAAGTCCCACCGCTGGGCAAAGTGGGAGGCCACAGTCTGCCATTCCTGTGGCGTGGAAGGAAACTGTTGAGGAAAAAACAATAAACATTACTATTTTTTCACAGAAACATGGCAAGCAGATTATACACAAACATTATGGGGCAACCTCCAGATAGCATTTATTAAGGGGAATTTAACAACAACAAAGTATAAGGTACACCTATCATATTCCCCCTCCCCCCTCATGGGCCATTTCTAACATTATAGGGGGGGAACTCTTGGACAGGTAACCCTCTTCACTTCATTGAGAGATGAATGCCTAAATACAGGGTATTACTTGGAACAGCCCCTCCTTAGTTACACTATTGGCAGCCCACTGGACAGGTAAGAAGTGTCATAATACAAAGATATAAATACACACTGTACACATTTGAGCACATTTGAACATTCTGCTATTACCTATCAAGATAATAATAGGATACAAAAACTTGAAACAGTACCATTTGAAAGTATACAGGCAGGCCCTTGCACTACATGCTTTGGGGAATTCATCCATAAATCTGACCAGTAAAGAGATGGGTATAGTGTATGGGTTTGGCAAAGTCAGCAGATAGATGATTGAGGATAGATAGAGAATTGGGATCAGCTGACTTAGCAGTTGGGGGGAGGGAGGGTTACAAAAAATTTGGGGACACCACAAAAAAAAGCCTCTGGCACTCTGCCTGAAATTAAATCAAAAATAACATTTCCAAACATTTTAGGGGGTGTTTGGGGTAAAGCACTACTATGGAGCAGATAAAATACATTGTTAAGTGACTACATGAGGTGAATATAGGGCAGGAGACACCATGCTGGAGAGGTTATTGAAGGGCAAATATGTATGAAGGACATAAAATAATAATTACATAAAAATCCAGCATGCATGAGAACAAAGGGGACATTCACTGCATATTACAATCATGGTAATTAGGGAATGAGGAAAGAAATACAAGATATTAGCAAACATTCAATACAATAAAATGTGATATAAAAGGAAAAAAATCTTACCTTCATATACTCCTTCTGCAGGACCTGGATGATGGCAGAACAGGTCTCTGGGATAATGATCCCCAGAGCCTGGGGGGAGATGCCTGTCGAGAACTTGAGGTCCTGCAGGCTTCTCCCTGTGGCCAAATACCGCAAGGTAGCGACCAACCTCTGCTCCGCAGTGATGGCTTGCCTCATGCAGGTATCCTGCCTGCTGATATAGGGGGTCAGCGAAGCCAACAAACGGTGAAACACGGGGTCCGTCATCCGGAGAAAGTTCCTGAAATCATCAGGATTATTCTCACGGATCTAACGGAGCAAAGGCATATGACAGAACTGGTCACGCTGAAGCAACCAATTCTTGAATTCTTGGTCCATGAACTCCTCCCCACCCTGTTCATGGACTGGACTTGTGTCAAGGTCAGGACCCCAACACCAAGCCCCCGCACAGCACGAACTCTACGAGGAGTACGCATACGAAACATGGCTAGAAAACGGTCGGCTGCTCAGAACGAAGTAACAGAACGCACTGAAGAACAGCAAGGCCTGTGAAGAGCGACCTGAAAACCAGTAACGAACGAACAAGAATACAATGACTACTTAAAGTCACGCGGAACTTGCTTGCACGCACTGAAGAGCAGATACAAACCCACAAGCACAAACTGAACGACAGAAAACGATCTGAAAGCCACGAGTCTGAAAAAGCGCGAATCGTCACTCACCAAACTTTTACTAACACGAGATTAGCAAAAGGAGCCCAAAGGGTGCCGCGCTTGGTTCTGAACCGGCCTTTTCTAGTCTCGTCGTACGTGGTGTACGTGACCGCGTGGTTGTCGATCGGAAATTCCGACAACTTTGTGCGACCGTGTGTAGGCAAAACAAGTTTGAGCCAACATCCGTCGGAAAAAATCCTAGGATTTTGTTGTCGGAATGTCCGAACAAAGTCCGACCGTGTGTACGGGGCATAACAGTGCATATTTGCGGGAGGTCCCACGGTCTGTTTTGACAGCAATCACCCACACCTTCCTGTCTGGGGACAGCGTCTTGACAGCTTGGCTGATTTGTTCCTCAGCCCAGGCCTCTCCAGGGAGGTCAATCACCATGCTCCACACTGAGCGGGCGCCTTCTTCTTCACACCACTGGATAGCAGCGGCACGATCCATCCTGGCGCTTGTAAGGAAGTTGATTGCAAAGAAAAGAAAATCCCGGATGCGAGCCCCCACATGTAGCAAACCCCCGCAGGAGCTGCTTTTGATTGGTTCAATCCGTTGCTCTGCCTCTCAACCCCAAAGAACTGTCCCAGCCCCTCTGGCACACCTAGCAAGGTGGTAAATAGAATAACCTGATAATAATACACAACTCAGTACTCAACTTCAAGTTTACTTGGAGTAGAACAAAGTTTAGATTAACACTAGTCAGCCAAGGCCTGTGTAAATAGCCAGGACTCTTTTGAAACAGTCAGTAACACTATGCAACAAATAAAAGGGTAAATAACAATATACACAGGTTAAGTAGGTTGCACTAAACACGCTATTGATGTGTGACAAATGCTATGGCTAAAGGGGAACCCCATGCCGGCCTATAACACTTACAATACACACAAGGAAGGGATTATAAATAACCATGGCGTGTCCCTTTTAAGAGTTACCTCAGTAATGTACCCTGAACAAAGCATTGCATTTAGTCTCTTTACCTGCATGTAGCTCTGTGGATAAAGGTCTCTCAACATAGCAGAGTGATGAGGAGAAATGTAAGTAGCTGGTGCTGTGATATAGCGTTCCTTTATGTGTTTCAGATAACAGGGCTTGTACATAGCATTCAAGTGTGGTATCTTAGGGAATGCAATAAGTTCCTGGGCAAAGCCCTCTCACCAATACTTTACATAGTCAGTGGTCCTCCACAGAGTGATTGATCAACTCTCCTGGCTGCAGGTGTGTCACAATGGCGTCCTGTCTTTGAGCTGTTGAAACAGCCTCCCTTGTGAACGTTCTCCGCAGCTGCAGAGCGTTTTGCTGGAGCATGCAGGTACTGTTCCTCTGGGCTGGGCTGCAGACTGTGTGTCACTGAGTAAGCTGCAATCCCCCTCTCACACACAGCAACAGAGCAGTTCCTCCTCTGGCGGGATCCAGGAAAACAAGAGGCCTCGGCCTAGTCCCTCCCTGTCTTTTGTAGTCTCTCCCACAATCCTCCTGTCTCTAAGCGATGCATCCTGGGATTTGTGGTCTAGTGTCTTAAACAGTCAATCAGCCTGCCTTGTGTTATGACTTCATATCCCACACTTCTCTGCTGCTGCTTCCTGGTAATTGGCTGTCAGTCTCCTCCAGTAGGGAAGCTAAAGAGCAAGCAGTTCTGTGTGTGTGAGAAAAAAGGAAGGGGGGTGAAAAAGCCCACACAGCTGCTAGCAGGCAGCTCTCCCCTCATGGATTGAATCAGTCTGAAGAGGTACCTGCTACACTAGTAATGGTGGCGATCTGCAATTTTTAGCGGTACTGCGACATTGCGGCAGACAGATCGGCCACTTTTGACACATTTTTGGGACCACTGACATTTATACAGTGATCAGTGCTATAATAATGCACTGATTACTGTGTAAATGTCACTGGCAGGGAAGGGGTTAACACTAGGGAGCGATCAAGGGGTTAAATGTGTTCCCTAGTTAGTGTTTCTAACTGTATAGGGATAGGACTGACTGGGGGAGGAGACATATCATTGTTCCTACTTACTAAGAACACACGATATGTCTCCTCTCTCCTGACAGAACAGGGATTTGTGTGTTTACACACACAAATCCCCATGCTGGCTCTCGTGCCGCAATAGCGTGCCACATACGTTGTTTTGCGCAGCCAAGCCATTCTGCCAACGTATTTACTCTGCGTAACATCATCTTTCACATTATACAAAAAAATTGGGCTAACTTTACTGTTTAGTTTTTTTTAAATTCATTGGTGTATTTTTTCCAAAAAAAATTGTGTTTGAAAGACTGCTGCGCAAATACAGTGTAACATAAAATATTGCAATGACCCCCATTTTATTTTCCAGGGTTTCTGCTAAAATATATATATATATATACATATATATAAAATGTTTGGGGGTTCTAAGTAATTTTCTAGCAAAAATTACTGAGTTTAACTTGTAAACAACAATTGTCTTGAAGTGGTTAATCTGTTATGCCCTGTACACACGATCGGACATTGATCGGATATTCCGACAACAAAATCCATCGGATTTTTTCCAACGGATTTTGGGCCAAACTTGTCTTGCATACACACGGTCGCACAAATCCGATCGTTCTGAACGCGGTGATTTTTTATATCCTGCTCTCAAACTTTGTGTGTCGGAAATTCCGATGGAAAAAGTCAGATGGAGCCCACACACGATCGGAATTTCCGACAACACAATACGATCGCACTTTTTCCATGTGTACAGGGCATTAATTCATGCTGCTCTCCAAATGTATCCAGTATGGGGTCACTGTAATCCTGTGTTCTGTCAGATTAGCGAACCCATCATATCAGCGAATGGAAGTGACATTTAGTGTCAGCTGACTGACCAAAAATACTCACTACGCATGCGTTCCACCGCTAGCAGGTTTGTTAATCTGACAGAACACCTGCAGTCAGAAGGTGGCAGCGGACATCTTGTTACACCCAGCCAAGTCTTGAATTTCAAACTCATTATAGCAATAAAGTGAGCATAAGGGTTTGCTAATCTGACATAACACCGTGACCGAGTGAGGGTGTCCAAAAATGTCTGTCGGCGCCTTATGACTATAAGTTTGTTGCTGAGCAGTGCGGGATGTACCAAGATGGCCGTCGCCATCTTCTGACTGCAGGCTTTCAAAATGTAACATCAAAACAGTCTCAGGGGTTTCAAAATACTGTATACAAGCATACAAGCTCACATTATTGCTATAATGAGTGTGAAATTCAATACTTGGCTGGGTGTAGTAAGATGTCCGCTGCCGCCTTCTGACTGCAGGTGTTCTGTCACATTAGCAAACCTACAAGTAGTGGAATGCATACGGAGTGAGTATTTTTGGTCAGTCAGCTGATCTCACAGGTTATCTCACAGGCTAATCTCACAGGTTCGCTAATCTGGCAGATCACTAGGTGAAAACAGAGGGAAACGGCCTAAAAGAAAAAAAAAAACAATGCAGCCACCACATCTAATGATTGGTAAGCTGCAGTATATTACATTTTTGGTTTTGGATGCAATACCGCTTGAACTGAACACAGCTTCACTTTATTTACTAAACTAATTTGACTGTCTCTGCTCTTGCAGTAAATCAACCCCAAAAGGGGAATTTAATAAAACTGCCGCAGCTTTGCATTGTAACCAATCAGCTTCTATCATCAGCTTGTTCAGTTAAGTTTTTAGCCCTGGTTCAGATTGGGGCGATTTGACATGTCAAATCGCATGCCAAATCGCAGCCTATTGCCCGCAACAGCACCGTCCGAATCGGTGCAACGCCGATTTTGCGGCGCTGTAACGAATCCCAAAAGTAGATCCTGCACTACTTTTGGTGACTTTGGGGATGATTTCAATAGACTTCTGTGCATGAAACGACACAGATGTCTTTCGCTTCACCTCCGAACTCGCACTTAAATGGGACCCGACAGGAGCAGCTGGAAGCCTTTTTCAATGGGACCCGCGGACCGGGACACGAGGCCTCCAAGATAGCGCCGACGCAGAAAACAGCAAAGGCAACTAAAGCTGCTCAGAGAGCTGCAGTCCAACAGCAACAGTTACTGGACTCCCAGATTCCTTCTCCACGGTTGGTGAGTGACACAGCCCCTCCACTCTGCCTGGGATCCTCTGCCTCTCATGTACAGGGCCCTGACATGGCTGACTTCCTAGGAGATGGGGATATAAAACGCCATATTTGGTCCCTCCCCACCCGGGATGATCTTGAAAAATTCACTGCCAGGGTAGAGAAGGCCTTCAGGGAGGACATAGCCCAGCTTAAGGCCGATACAAATCACTTGGGGGCTAGGATGGAAGCCGTGGAGCAGAGACTTGATGAGGCCCTGCCTGCCATCACCATGCTTCAGGACAGATGCAGCTCCCAGGATCAGAAAATGGAGTCTTTACAGTTAGATGACTTTGAAAACCACAGCAGGACATATTTAGAGAGATTTTAGGCCCGCCGGCTACAGCACCCATTGAACTAGATCATGCCCACAGAGCCCTTAGACCACCCTCCCAAGATGCGGATAACCCTAGAGATGTCATCTGTAAGCTCCCCAAATATACACTGAAAGACCGGATCATGCAAAAGATGCGTGGGAAGCAATACTTTGACGGGGCCCATCTTTACTTCTATCAAGACATCTCCAGGTACACTCTCATGCAGCGCAGAGCCTTCAGACCCCTGCTGGAAGCTGTCCATAAAGCAGGACTGCTTTATCGCTGGGGATTCCCCTTTTACTTACAGGCGACAAGGAATGGCAAAACTGCTATGCTACGCACCAAGGATGAGCTCCCATACTGTTTGGATACCCTGGGGCTGGAGCCGGTTGACTTGCCGGACTGGAGAGGCCCGCAGGACCACCCTCACCTGCAACTCCCTCAACCCTGGCTGCCAGCTAAACGCAGGAGTCACAGGTGGGATCGCAGACGCCCCACTTCTGCCTCCCCCTCGGGCCCTGTGTCTCCAGGACACTAAAGGAAAGCTCCCTTTCTCTGACTTGTTCTCTGCCCTCATGTAAAGAACATTTTTCTCCAGTTTAAGTTCCAGGTATCCTCCTCGCACTTTGCAGGGGGCCCCGGCCCTCTGAGATCACAGACTGCCTGGAGCTAGGACACAGACTCAACTGCAAAACATTCTACAGTGAACCCCCCATTGGACCAAGTGCCTTTACTGTCGTAACTAATAATGATCCCCTGTTGTTGTCCTGGGGGAACAAGCCCCCTCCTTGGATAACCCGTTTCTTTATTTTTTCATTTTTCAAGTGTAAACTCTGTTTTTTAGTTTTTTACAAAAAGTTCTCCCCTCTTGTATATTATCTACTAACCAGGATACGGAGGTGGGCGGAGGCTGACCCCCGCACCCTTCCCTCTCATGTTGGTCCACGTTCCCCACGTAGGCCATACCTTATTAGGTATATTTCCTTTTTTGGAAATGGGGATGGGTCTCGGGGGCTTCTCCCCTATGGGGTTGGCCCCGACACTCGCCCCCCAGGTACTCCATGTTGCGGTAATGTTACCATTGTTGCACATTGTGTTACATGCATGTCTTTCTGTCTTTCACCGTTTCTTCTTCCTTCCCTTCTGTCTTTCTTTATACCTCTTTACAGGAACTGCCTCCCGCTCTTCGTCCACGGTCGTGCCAAGAGACTTACCCACCCCTCGGACTCCCAATGGCGTCACTTAAGGTAATTTCATACAATGTACGTGGTCTCTGCTCCCCGTGTAAACGTAGTAAGTTGTGGTGGGAACTGAAGCGATCAGGAGCTCATGTAATCCTTTTGCAGGAGACGCACTTTACCCCCCAGTCACTACCTAAATTGCCCACCCACATATATAATCAGTGGTTCCTGAGCAACTCGACAGTTGCAAAGTCCAGAGGTACGGTTATTGCCATACATAAATCTTGTCCCCTCCAAGTTACTGAGAGTAAGGTGGATCCTCAGCGGTGGTATGTTTTCCTAAAGGGGGCTATAGTGAGTCAGATACTCACAGTCGCTACAATTTATGCCCCAATCAACTCACCTTCCTAGATAACACCTTAGACAGTCTGATGGAATTTAGAGAAGGCTCCCTGGTCCCAGGGGGTGAATTTAATGTAAGCCCAGACCCACAGCTTGACACATTACACAGACGCCCCTCTCACTCCCATGCCTTCCTTAAACACTTCAGTAGATTCCTACAAGCCCACCGCCTCCTAGATAGCTGGCGTATCCTCCACCCCTCAGATAGGGACTATAGCTATTACTCAAAGGTCCATGATGTCTATACTCGTATAGACCTGATTTGCGTAGACCACTTGACTCTGGAGCTGCTGCAGGCCTCGTCCATTGGGAATATCACCATTTCTGACCATGCCCCAGTAGAGGCCACACTGGCTGTAGCACAGGGCACCCGTAAGGCCTGGTCATGGCGACTAAATGAATCGTGGTCTCCAAGGTCACAGATGTTCTGTCCCACTACTTCAAAGAAAATACCACAGAAGGGATGAGCAAGGGGACTATTTGGGAGGGTCACAAGGCCGTGGGGAGAGACGAACTGATTTCCCAGGGATCCAGACTTAAGAAGATCCGACAAGCAGACTTTAATAGGGTACTCCGGGCACTCCAGCAAGGGGAACAAGCAGGGCGTTGACCCAAAGGCTCTGAGGACACTGACAGAATTGAGAGAATTATTTTTACGCTTACTAGACCGGCAGGCGCATAAGCAACTGCGCTGCCTGTCGCATAAATATTATGAGCACGGTAATAAATGTGGCCGCATGTTGGCCAGAGCTCTCAGGAAGAAACGCGCACTCATGTACGTACATAAGCTGTGCCTCTCCTCGGGTGAACTCACGGCCAAGTCCTCTCAAATAGCCTCTGGGTTCAGAGACTACTATGCCACCCTTTATAACCTGAGCTCAACACGGACCCCAGAGGCCCAGACTGCGAGACTGCTTGACATCTGAACTTATCTGACTGCGTCTGGCCTTCCTGCGCTAACATGCGAACACTGTTCTGTCTTGGAAGCCCCCATTACCTTTACCGAGCTCGAGTCCACCGTGAAATCCTTGCCTAACGGGAAGTGCCATGGCCCTGACGGGTTTACCAAGGCATACTACAAATTATTCCTACCCTTGTTATCTGAGTCGATGTGTAGCGACTTCAATTCTATAGTAGACGGCAACACAATCCTTAGTGAGGCACTATTGGACCATATTTCCGTAATCCCCAAAGAAGGGAAAGACCCAACAATGCCCCAAAGCTACAGGCCCATATCCCTTCAAAATGTGGAAATAAAAATTCTAGCTAAGATCCTTGCGACCAGATTAAAACACCTAATCCCACTCGTAGTTCACCCAGACCAGACAAGGTTCATCACAGGCCAAGAAGCTAGAGACAACTCCATTAGGGCAATTCACCTCGTCCCTTGGCCACGTACCTCTCCTGACCCCCCCCCCCCCCCCACTACTTGATCCTTGATCCTGTCCACCGATGCGGAGAAAGCCTTTGATCGGGTGGATTGGACATACTTATGCGCTGTGTTAGAGGCTCTAGGATTGCGTACACACATGCTAGCTTGGATCATGGCCCTGTACTCGGACCTGAGTGCTCAGGTCAAGATCAATGGCTTCCTCTCCCTGAGATTCTCGATCAGAAATGGCACGAGACAGGGGTGCCCTCTTTCGCCTATTTTGTTTGCCCTGGTGTTGGAACCGTTCCTACGCACTGTTCGGGCTAACACAGACATCAACGGATTGACGGTGGGTCATACCGAGCACAAACTTCCGGCGTATGCCCTCTTCCACTTTACGGAACCCCTGATCTCCCTGCCTAATCTGATGCGAGAATGCCAACACTTTGGGACACTTTCTAATTTCAAAATCAAGTACGCGCAGGGCTTTTTTTCTGAGACAATAGGTGCAGGAACTCCCCCTTTCCGAGTCACCCCTTTTCTCCATCCCTACTCACCTCCGAGCACCATCCCTTGGTTCCATCCCCCACCCACCGCCCCTTTTAGACAATACAGAACCAAGAATCATTTTGTGTTGCTAAGTAATTTGTATGGAATTAGGTAATGATATCAAGAAAAGCAGTCAAATATATCCCCTGCAGCCAGCAACAATAGATCCCCCTAACAGCAATGGAGAAACCCACAACAAAATTCCCCCCCCAGCAACTATAGACTCCCAGCAGCATCAACAGATCTCTGCACAGCCAGCATTAATAGACTCTCTTGCAGCCATCAACAATAGACCCCTCCCCCCAAAAGTAGATATCTTTCAGCAACAACTGACCCCCTAGCAACATAAGACCCACCCCCAGCAACAATAGGTCCCCCACCAGCAACAATAGACCTCCTTAGCAACAATAGACCCGCCCTGCAAAAATATATCCCCTCCAGCTAGAATAGATCCCCCAGAATTGAGCATCAATACCCTGCAGCATACCCCAGCACCCCTTACCATTACATACAGTCAGCCCAGGAGGTGCCGGAACTGCGTTCCCCCATGTTCCCCCACGTTCCCACTGAAAAAAAGCCCTGACTACGCGAAGTCAGAGATACTGCCCATCCAACTACCACCCTCTCTGGCTGACAGGTTACAAATTAACTTTCCATTCACCTGGGCTAAATCATCCCTAAAATACCTAGGTATAGGCTGACGGATAGGACTGACACCCTATATACAACTAACTTCCCCTCCCTGCTGACAACCGTGAAAAAAGACCTGGCCTTGTGGACCAAGACAGCTTTCACTTGGACAGGAAGACTAAACATCATCAAAATGAATATTCTCCCACGCGTATTGTTTTATATACAGCTGGTGCCCGTGTCCTTACCTAAAGCCGCGTACACACGAGCGGAATGTCCGACAGAAAAAGTCCAACAGAAGCTTTTCATCGTCTATTCTGATCCTGTGTATGCCTCATCTGACTTTTTTTTTTGAAAATTCAGACGGACCTAGAAATGGAACATGTTTTAAATATTTCCGACGGAACCAATTCCTATCGGGAAAACTGCTCGTCTGTATGCTGTTCCGATGGACAAAAAACGACGCATACTCTGAAGCAAGTACGAGACGGAAGCTATTGGCTATTAGCTATTGAACTTCCTTTTTCTAGTCCCATCGTAAGTGTTGTAGGTTACCATGTTCTGGACGGTTGGACTTTGGTCGGACTTTGGTTTGACCGTGTGTAGGCAAGACCGCTTGAATGCAATTCCGTTGGGAGTTCTGTCGGAGAAACCTTCGGAGTTTATTCCACGGCAAAACTGGTCGTGTGTACGCAGCATTAGAGTTTTTTCACCCAACTGTCCAGTTTGATATCAACATTTGTCTGGAATAACAGGAGACCGAGAATTGCACTTAGACTGCTAAGCCGCCCTAGAGAAGCAGGAGGCCTGGGCCTCCCAGACATTCAGAGGTACTATAGGGCTATTGTCCTTCAGAGGATACTTAATTGGCGCTTCTACACTCAATCCAAACTGTGGGTCTCCCTAGAGAAATATATGGCGGGCAGAAACCTGTCATATGCCCCGTGGCTGGCCTGGGGACACAGGGGGCTGTCTGATACTACTTCCCCACCGACAATCCAGGCACTGAAGGCCTGGGATCGTTTCAACGCCAACCTGACATTGGCACCCCCTGTGTTCCCACTGGCCCCACTGAAAGGTTATCTGTGGTTCCCGCCGGGAGAACAGGCGGCCTTTTTCGGCCCCTGGGTGGACGATGGTAGCGCCAGTTGTGGTAAGCTCATGCAGAACGGCAAGTTATTACCCCTCAAAACTCTCTGGGACCGGACTGGGAGTTTTCCTATGGACTTTTAGCGTTATAGGTAACTCCACAATTTTTTTAAGACACAGGAAAACTCCATGCGTGATATCTCTGCCCTTACGCCCTTTGAACGCCTTTACATAGCGGAGGAACCGATCCCACACATGATCTCTGAGCTCTACCATCTGCTTAGTTCTGCTGCTTCCGCAGTGAAGCCCACATACATCAGGGCCTGGGAAAGGGACTTAGGGACAGTTTTTACCCACGCCCAACTATCTTCCCTCTATCAATTTACTCAATCCAGCTCAATCGACTCCAAGATGCAGGAAACTAATTACAAAATACTACTACTCTGGTACCGGGCACCGGCAGACTTGGCAAGAATCTACCCATCCATGTCAGACTGCTGCTGGAGGGGCTGTGGTCTCAGGGGCACTCTATTGCACATTTGGTTGGATTGCCCGGTGATTAGACCCTACTGGGAAGACATCCAGTCCCAAATCAAAGAAATTACGGGCATTGACATACCTCTCTCTCCGGTCCACTTTCTGCTACACATTCCTCCCATGCCAGTGAGACACTACAGGAGAACTGTGCTACCTCACTTACTGAATGCAGCTAAGCGGCCACTTCCTATATACTGGAAGAACCCGCAAACTCCAAGTAGGGAGGAATGGCGTCGTAAGGTGAGCGATATCAGAGAGGCAGAGGATTGGACTGCCACCAGCAGAGGTACTCATGACCGCTTCTCCACAACTTGGCAGACCTGGACCGCATATGTCTCGGACCCAGGTCATATGCCCTCCAGCTTGGACGTGGCCCTGTTGGTGCTGGGGGAGCCGATCCTGAAGGACCGGCTCCGAGGCTCACAGATGGGAACCAAGGGCTGAAACGCACTAGTATACCACAATGTTATTTAACTGATGAAGGGAGTTGGGACGAGATGTTACTCCTTCTAGCTATCCAGCAAGTGTTGAGGTGTCGGCGGGGCTCGGAGCGAAGACAGAGTTGGACATGAGGTTCCAGGTATGTTCCAGTTTACTATTCTTTTTCTCTTTTTCCCTCTTTCTCTCCTTTCAACACTCTTCCCTATTAAGGTTTCAATTGCTTATGGCCGCCTGCCTGCAGGCGACACATCTATTAAGCGCCAGGTGACGGGTGAGACGTGAACGAGCCAGTTAATCCGACAGATTTGGATAGTCTGCCACAATGAGACTCCCCGACTTAACGGGGGCTGGCATTTTTGTGCCATCATGGTGCGGATGCCTTGACTCGGGGGGGTTCCGGGCGGGTGGACGGTGCGGGGTGAGGTCAGTTGGAGGCGTATGTGCGCCCCCCCCTCCCCCCGACTCGCCCCTTAATCTATACGACACACTATAACTTACATATTGTCTGGAAAGCCGGCCAAATTTAACTTTAATTTGCATAATAACTCCTCTTCGGAGGACAGAACTGTTTCAAGTTCAACAGCCCAGCGGCTAGAGCTCGGCTCGCTCGTTGAGCGGGTTGAAACCTCACCGCCGAACCGTAACCTGATTTTTGATTCTTTCATATTCTCAATTGTGTTGAATGTTCTTCTGTGAATGTTTGTCATTAATGTTCTTATATTTTTTATGGAAAAAGAAAAATTAAATGACTGGAGCATTACTCAACGCCTCTTCCATAGGCAAATGTTTATTGAATTGTACTGCCCTGTCTTTCATAAATAAAGATTATATAAATGCGGGTTTGAAATCGTGCGAGTTCAACTAAACTCCCATGATTTCAAACCCGCCTTCAGTGTGAACGAGGGATAAAACAGAAAGCTTGAAGCTTTCTGTCTGGTCAAGCTTTGATAAATTCTCTCAATGTGTTTATCACAAAGTGATGTACTTCAGGCCTGAACATGTAGATGGCGATCTCCTCCCTTATGATACCAATTTCTAAGCAGTCTACAGCACGCTGCCATGCGACTCCACCCTAACTGAACCTTTCTCTTTAGTTTTTTTTTTTTCCCCTGTGTCCCCATAAAAAATATTTTCTTTTATTTCATGACCTGGCCATGGGTGTCACTGGGACACGAAGTGAGTGGTCTTCTCAGCAGAGACACAGATAGCAATAAAGACCTGGTAGAGGTTCTAACCCTTCTCATGTGCATTCAAAACTAAAAACAAATGATTCTGTGGGGGTTTAAAACAAGTAACATTACAAAAATGTTAAGGCCCATTTATACTTGTCTGTTTATACTTGTCCTGAGCGTTAACGCTCCACAGTGCAAGGTAGCGCATTTCTGTGCACTGTGGTGTCCTATAATGCATGTGTCTCAGATCTGCGATGCCTTAGTGCATTGGTGTGCCATTCAAAATGAATTTAAATGCATTAAGCCAACACACACAACATGCATGTAATGTGTGCATTAAAATGTACGTTACCACAACGCAATGCACAAGTGTGTTTTAGCTCTTAGACTTGTAACTTTACTACTGTACTATTATTATGGGCGTTCAGTGCAGGTTTTCATACATTTTGGGCAATGGCGACCCATCCATATGGGGTGCAGGGGCGCCGCCCCCCTAATCCATGCACCCAGCCCCTAATCTACATGCAGAGTGCCGGACACATAGATTCCAACTGTATTTTTTTAGAAGCACATGATTAGAGCTTGAAGACCTAATTGGCTTCAAAAAAGGGTGGGTTTGGGGTGCAGAGCACTGCCCCCCGAGCCCACCCAGTTGTGTGACTATAGCGAAATAATATTCACTATTGTCTTCCTGATTCTCCTCCCAGCCAATCAGGAAGCAGGTCCTGAGACCCGTCACCCGATTACCCAAGAAGAGAAGCGATCCTATTGGCCGCCGAGGAGGACGGGAAGCAGGGGAAGCCACTGTGAAGCCCAGGAGGAGGAGACGCCTGACGCCTGAAAGAAGCGCTGCCCGCAACCTGGATGGGGCAAGTTCTGGGCTGGCGACCGGGGGAGGTGCCTGTGACCCAACCTACCGACCGGGGGGATTGTTTGCGGGGCCCCCCAAAATATAGCACCAGCCCCTGCCACTGATTTTGGGGCATATTTATAAATCGGTGAATGTGATTTTCACTAAATATTCACTGGTGGTCAATCAATCACTGTCATTGAAAACACATGCACCTGGAAGATTCACCTGAAGTGAATGCTTGGTGAATGTCCAATTCAATGTTTCCTAAGGCTCGGTTCATATATGAGCCGCATGCGTCTCACAGCAGGGGACCGGTGCGTACTGGTTCATCGTTTTCAGGTCCAATTTCAGCCCAAATTTTGGGCTGAATACAGACCTGAAAAGGACCAAAAGACGCACAGCGTTTTTCTGCAAAACGCACCGGACCTGCTGCGGAGATATGTGTCCATAGAGAGCCAGTCAAGATCTCCGGCTATTGCGAATTGGATGCGACAATACCGCATTCAATTCACAATGGTGTGAACCCAGCCTAAATGTTCCTTTCAGTTGTTTTTGTAGCTGTCTCCAAATCCCTTGCAGCACACAGCAGACACAAGATGTAGCGCAAGCAAATATAATATAATGAAGCTATTATAGAACAATTTTGCTTTTAGGGCTCATTCACACCAGTGGCTGTGTTAGAAAGCAGCTGCTGGTGTGTGCTGCGTTAGGAGCGGTGAGAATGTGCTGAAAACAATACTGTGATCGTACTGAAACCATGCCATACTTTTTTCAGTGCACCCCACTGCGCTGGGGGAAGAGAAGGGATGTTTCGAGGACAACTCCACCAAAAATAAAATTGTCCATTAAAGCGGTAATAAAAGCATTAAAAAACAAACCCTGGAAGGTAAAGGCATGATGTGCTAGTATGCACTGCATACTAGCACATTCTGAAAGACTTACTTTAGAATGAAGCCCTCCAGTGTCGTGCTGTCACCGCTGCAGAGACTTCCATCTTCACCTGGTCTTCCTTCCAGGTTCGGGGACTCCGGCCGTCTGACTGGACAAGCCGCGATGACGTGCGCACGTGCACGCACGGGAGTTTCGGCTGCAGCACACAGCTCTGAAGGAACGACACTGGTATGCCGCTCCTACAGAGTGCATGCGTCGGTGACATCACTGGCTGCTGCTTGCTAGAATATCTCCTATACAGTGCATGTTTAGGGGATATTCATTTTACCTACAGGTAAGCTTTATTATAAGTTTACCTGCAGGTAAAAATTAAAAAATAGAGTTTACTACCACTTTAAAAAACAATCAAATATGTCAATATGGTTAAAAAAATGTAAATCATATATTAAAGTGGTTGTAAAGCCTAAACATTTTTTACCTTAATGCAATCCTTGCATTAAGGTAAAAAATGTTTAGGTTTCAGCAGGGAGTAAGCACTGCTGTGTCACACATTTGACAGTGCCTGTGTTCTGTCAGAATAGGCGACCCGTCAGATTAGGTAACAATAGTGATGTTCCCTGAGCTGAATACTTAATCTGACAGAACACCTGCAGTCATAAGGCGCAAGTGGACATCTTACTACACCCAGCTACGTCTTGAATTTTACAGTCATTTAACAAATAAAGTAAGCGTATATAAATCAATATAGTATATTGAAATCTGTCATGCTGTTTTCATGTTACATTTTCAAAGCCTAAAGGTTTAGCGCTGAGCAGTGCAGGGTGTACCAAGATGGCCTCCGCCACCTTCCTACTGCTGGCGTCCAGCTTCTTTCAAAATGTAACATCAAAACAGCATCACAGATGTCAATATAGTATATTTATTTATATGCACTCAGTTTATTTCTAAAATGAGTGTGAAATTCAAGACGTAGCTGGGTTTAGTAACATGTCTGCTGCTGCCTTCTGACTGCAGGTGTTGTGTTACATTCACAAACCTGCTACGCATGCGCAGTCAATATTCAGCTGACGGAACGTCACGTCTGTTACCTAATCTGATGGTTCGCTATTCTGACAGAGCACCCGCCTGCAGAACTACAGAGGAGCTGGGAGGAGGAGTTTCAGGTGGTGGAGTCACTACAGGAATCACAGCTTGTCAGTAGCACGGTACCATGGGATACATAGTCCTTGGATAATGAACGTAAACAGTAGAGGAGAAGTTGCAAAGCATGCTGGGAATCCAGTAAGTTATGGAAAGAGATGGCCAGCAGACAGGCAGAACTTGGGAAAGGAGATTTTTCAAGCAAGATTATGCTGTGACCATAGATCAGCTGTTATAAGTACCTCAAATCTGTCTTCATATCTGTTTCCTGTAACCCCCTGTGCACTGTGCAGGAGCACTCAAACTGACATAAAATGGTCTAGAAGTGTCAATCAGGAATATATTTCTTTACACAGCACTGTCCATCTAACACATGATTGCAGTAGGGGGCAGAGCAGACATGATGTCATCACTGAACATAAACTTCTCCTCATTTTGTCATTCAAAGCCATCCTTGAAGCGGTTGTAAATAAAGAAATAATCTTTTCCCTGCCAGGCAAAGTCATAATGTGCTAGTATGCATGGCATTCTAGCACATTATGAAAGATTTACCTTGAAACAAAGTCCTCCAGAGGCATGCTGTCACCGCTGACAGGGCTTCCATCTTGACCCAGTCTTCCTTCTGGGTTCGCGGGTTCTGGCCACTTATATGGCTGAGCTGCGATGACGTCTCGCCCATGGCACAAAGATCTGAAAGAACAGCATGAGTATGCAGTTCCTTCAGAGGACATGAACTGGTTCCTTTAGAGGACATGCACTGGCTGCAGAGACACTGAATATCTCCTAAACGTGCACCTTTATTATAAGCTTACCTGTAAGTACAAGTGTCCAATGGGTGTTTACTAGCACTTGAAGCTCCAGTCAGTGACTGTGCCTAGGCTGAGATGATGTCATTAGTCTTTTGCGGGCAGGAGGAAGCATTTCCTCAGTCTCCCCACCCCCCAGTAATTAAATTGCAACATTGTAACTAGCCAGTGACAAGGTTAAGAGGCTCATAGGGTGATCTGTGTCAAACAGTTGTAAACACAGCCAGGAACTGGACAGGCACCAGATTTTAAATTATTGTTGTGCCATCCATTTGGAGGGCAAAGCATTGTCAGGGGGGTACTGTGATATCTGTGAGAGGAAATAAATGCATGCAAGTGTTACACTGATACATTACATAGCTTGCTGCACCTATAAATATAATCTGATGACAGGTCCACTTTAGGTCTCTGCTTTAAAGTGACCATGTCACTTTGCCCAGCATGGACAAAGCACAGGTTCACTTTAAAGAACCAAAAAAGGAATACAATAGTCACCAAACATCCAAAACCATTAAACATTTAATTATTTCTCAATGCAGAAAGGAACTCTTTTCCAGTGATTTTTCTACTCCAAATTTAATTTGCATTCCTCTGCGTATTAAAATAGATTTGAGATATATAGATTACCATAGAACCCCACCTACACAGTGCAGCTGTCACCAAACGCTGCCCCGTCACAGGATTCACGCCTTCCTCCACTGGAGAAAGACACAAAAATAGACACCCCCACCCACCCCCAACATCATACAGCTCCCCTCAACACCCCCAACAGCCTGCTGTTCCCAACACCTTACTGTCCCTAAAACCCCAAAACCCTGCTGCCTAATGCCTCCCCTGAAATCTTGTTGCCCTCAAAACCCCCAACATCTGCTTCCCTCAATGCCCTGCTCCTTAGTAACCTGCTACCCTGAAAATCCTGTTGCCCCCACCTAATTCCAACACCCTGCTGCCCTGAACATCGCAGCGACCTGCTGCCCCACACATCCTGTTGCCCCCACCTAGTTCCAACACCCTGCTACCCCCACACACCCCAAACACTCTGCTGCCCCAAGCTCCTGGGACCTCAACACATTCCAAACACCCTGCTGCCCCAAGACCCTGGGACCTCCACACATTCCAAACACCCTGCTGCCCCAAGACCATGGGACCTCTACATACCCCAAATACCCTGCTGACCCAAGACCATGGGACCTCCACACACTCCTGCTGCCCCAAGACCCTAGGACCACCACACACCCAACCACCCTGCTGCCCCAAGACCCTGGGACCTCCACACATTCCAAACACCCTGCTGCCCCAAGACCATGGGACCTCCACATACCCCAAATACCCTGCTGACCCAAGACCATGGGACCTCCACACACTCTTGCTGCCCCATGACCCTGGGACCACCACACACTCCAAACACCCTGCTGCCCGAAGACCCTAGGACCTCCACAAACTCCAAACACCCTGCTGCCCCAAGACCATGGGACCTCCACACCCCCCAAACTCCCTGCTGCCCAAAGACCATGGGAACTCCACATACCCTAAACACCCTGCTGCCCCAAGACCATCCTCCACATACCCCAAATACCCTGCTGCCCCAAGACTCTGGGACCTCCAGACACCCCAAACACCCTGCCGCCACTATCCAACCCCAACAGCCTGCTGCCCCCACTTAGTCCCAACACCCTGCTGCACCCCAGAGTCACAGAAAACGGAGGCATGTGAGACCATCTCAGAGAGGAATTTGGATGTTTTTTATTGAAGTTTAGCCCTTTCTTCATCAATGATGTGATCAAATCACAAGACAACATTCAGATTAAAATTGCCAGAAATTTCCTCTCTACAGCCCTGCTGTATATCTCATCTCTTGTGCAAAAATCTGATACAATGATAGGAATGAGGAGAGAAATATAATATGTGACAGTCATATTTTCTGAGAACATAAACATAAATTCACATTAGCAAAATTACATTTTAAAGTAGATGTAAACTTCAACTGGACAATATTTAGTTTGCTCTGTGCATTATACAGTATATCATAAACAATTATAATTTTTTACCTAAAATCCTGTTTTCACCTTTTTTTTCCCCATCTTTTTCCATCTAATCACTGCTGATCTCCTGCAGCCTCCTTCGGTCATTTCATGTCTACATCCACTCACTCCTGCACATCATCGTTCTAGTTCATGCTTCCTCATAGTGACAGTGGTGGATTATGCCCTGGCAATGTGTATCCCACCTGAGGGGTTATGTGACAGTGTGACAACACAGGAGCACATTTGGGAGACAGAAAGTCTGAGAATAAGAACCCCCACGACAAGTATTATTTTAATGAAAGTTGCAGGGTTAAATTTTGTTTTTAGATTTACTTGAAAGTATCTGCACAGAATGTTAAATGGAGGCTGCTGTTTTGTGGGCTGGAGCTTGATTTTGTAGGATACCGACTGGGAATTAGTGGCATCCAGTTGGTGATGTCCATAGATAGCTGCAAATTAAAAGGCTACGATGCGGCTACCAAAATATGAGTCTGTGATAGGCAGGGCTGTCTTAATGAGTGGGCACTCCTGGGTGCTGCCCAGGGGCCCCAGCTGCATGGGGGGCCCCTGCACTTTCCCCAAAGCAGCTGGTCCTTGAGCCCATGCTGCCCCGAAATTGGGGGCCCCATGATGGCACTGAGAGTGATGGATACACAGGGGTGGCTGGCTGGCAGTGGTGTGCTGTGCTGTGCAGAACGATACCTATTTCACAGCCAGCAGGGAGGGGCAGGGCCGGAGCGCCAGTGATGCTCTGACCCCGCCCCATTCAGCTTGAATGCTTGGGAGTCGAAGGCCACGGGGTAGGAGCTGCAGAGTCAGCAGCACTGTGAGCCCGCCTGCGGAAGTAGCATTGTGGATGGTGTCATGGTGAGCCCAGCTGTCCAGCACTGTTTGCACCGAAGGGCTTGGAATGCCCAGAGGGATGCTCCCTCCTCCGCCCCCTTCTTCTGCCTGCTTGATTGGTATACGTTAGTCCAGTGCTGGAGGTGGGCACATAGCCAAGAGTTTACATGCACTGTATCTCCACTGGAAAAGGGAGTACTACGTGGATGGAATAATGGTGCTGGGGATATCAAGGGTGTATGAAAACAATGCTGAGGGGGGATCTGGGGTATATAGGGGGTAGCAATACTTGGGTGGCTATAGTGCTAGAGGTATCAGGGATGTAGAGAGGCCACAGTGTAGGGGGTATCAGTGATGTACTGGGGTCACAAAACAAGGGGTATCTTATGGTATATGGTAACAGTGCTGGGGGGAATATCTAGGGTGAAGAGGAGTCAGAGTGCTGGGGGGAAATCTAGGGTGTAGAGGGGTCAGAGTGTTTGGGGGATATCTAGGGTGTGGAGGGGTCAGAGTGCTGGGGGGATATCTGGGGTGTAGAGGGGTCAGAGTGCTGGGGGATATCTGGGGTGTAGAGGGGTCAGAGTGCTGGGGGGGATATCTAGGGTGTAGAGGGGTCAGAGTGCTGGGGGGATATCTGGGGTGTAGAGTGGTCGGAGTGCTCGGGGGATAGCTAGGGTGTAGAGGGATCAGAGTGCTGGGGGGATATCTGGGGTGTAGAGGGGTCAGAGTGCTGGGGGATATCTGTAGTGTAGAGGGGTCAGAGTGCTGGGGGGGATATCTAGGGTGTAGAGGGGTCAGAGTGCTGGGGGGATATCTGGGGTGTAGAGTGGTCGGAGTGCTCGGGGGATAGCTAGGGTGTAGAGGGATCAGAGTGCTGGGGGGATATCTGGGGTGTAGAGGGGTCGGAGTGCTCGAGGGATATCTAGGGTGTAGAGGGGTCAGAGTGCTGGGGGGTTATCTAGGGTGTAGAGGGGTCAGAGTGCTGGAGGGATATCTGGGGTGTAGAGAGGTCACAGTGCTGGGGAGATATCTGGAGTGTAGAGGGGCCATAGTGCTGGGGAGGCATCAATCTAGCAGATATATTATATGCACAGGACAGCTTTGTTACTTTTTGTATGTAGTATTTTCCCACTGTTTCTTTGCTGTACAGAATGATTGTTAGAGGGGTCAGAGTGCTGGGGGATATCTGGGGTGTAGGGGGGTCAGAGTGCTGCGGGGATATCTGGGGTGTAGAGGGGTCAGAGTGCTGGGGAGATATCTAAAGTGTAGAGGGGTCAGAGTGCTGGGGGGATATCTGGGGTGTAGAGGGGTCGGAGTGCTCGGGGGATATCTAGGGTGTAGAGGGGTCAGAGTGCTGAGGGGATATCTGGGGTGTAGAGGGGTCAGAGTGCTGGGGGGATATCTGGGGTGTAGAGGGGTCAGAGTGCTGGGGGGGGGAGTGCTGGGGGGATATCCGGGGTGTAGAGGGGTTGGAGTGCTGGGGGGATATCTAGGGTGAAGAGGGGTCAGAGTGCTGGAGGGATATCTGGGGTGTAGAGAGGTCAGAGTGCTGGGGGGATATCTGGGGTGTAGAGGGGCCATAGTGCTGGGGAGGCATCAATCTAGCAGATATATTATATGCACAGGACAGCTTTGTTACTTTTTGTATGTAGTAATTTCCCACTGTTTCTTTGCTGTACAGAATGATTGTTAGACGGGTCAGAGTGATGGGGGATATGTGGGGTGTAGAGGGGTCAGAGTACTGGGGGTTAGATTTGTGCACAACGGAAAATTTCATTTAGTTTCGGTTTGTTGTCAGTCGTAAAATACATAATTTCGTTCTGTTATATTAATTATGTTGTTAATTAGTTTTCGGATAATTCGTTATTATTCGTAGCGTGTCGATATTCGTTATACTGAATGTCGAATCATGTCAAATTCATTCGTTATATCCACTATAATTTCTTTCGTATTAGTTGAAATTTGATATTTATGTATGTATACACATTCGTGATAATGATTCGTAGTTTGGAAAGTCGTTTGTTTATTGAATCTATTAACACACACAATGACAAAATCTCTTCTCCTCTGCTCAAATACAATACAACACCCTTCTCACTCAGTTCTCAGGAATGCACTTTGCCAGTAACCTTCAGCACAAAATTAATCAGCTGATTGGACTGTAAGATTTACTTTGAGTTGACCTTTTGTTTCATTAGAGCTTTAACGAATTACCGAATCATGTTGAATTCATTCGTTATATTTACTATATTTTCTTTCGTATTACTTGAAATTTGTTATTTTTTTATTCGGACATTCGGATGCATCCAAATGCCCGAAGGATGCAAAATTCGGCCAAATTTCGTTTTGTTACGAAATGAATTGCACATGTCTACTGGGGGAATATCTGGGGTGTAGAAGGGCCAGTGTGCTGGGGGGATATCTGGGGTGTAGGGGGGTCAGATTGATGGAGGATATCTGGGGTGTAGAGGTGTCAGTGTGCTGGGGGGATATCTGGGGTGTAGAGGGGCCATAGTGTTGGGGAGGCATCAATCTAGCAGATATATTATATGCACAGGACAGCGTTGTTACTTTATGTATGTAGTATTTCCCACAGTTTTTTTGCTGTACAGAATGATTGTTAGAGGGGTCAGAGTGCTGGGGGGATGTTTGGGGAGTAGAGGGGCCATAGTGCTGGGGAGGCATCAATCTAGCAGATATATTATATGCACAGGACAGTTTTGTTACTTTATGTATGTAGTATTTTTCCACTGTTTCTTTGCTGTACATAATGATTGTTCATGTAGTTAATGCGGAGCTCCACCCAAAAGGGGAAGCTCCGCTTGTCTGCCTCCTACCTGTTTGATGTCTGTTTACCTGCGCTGTCTCCATTGTACGGGCCCCAGAGCATTACTTTGCCCAGGGGCCCATGATGCTATGAAGATGGCCCTGGTGATAGGCAGAGGACCTCTCAAGGTGATCTCTCTTTTTGGGCTACATTATATCAATGAAATCCTCCCCTTTAATATATTATTGGGAGCTTATATTCCCCTTTTCCCACCATTACAAGGTCTTTGATATTCTGAGGGCAGTCCATCAAAAATGATCATTTAGATTTGTGCAATCACTGGCCAATTAAATCGCAAGATGGTTTCTTGTATCCTGCAAGGATTCTAGTAGTTAGATGATCGTCTTAACAGAATTTTAAGACACACCAAATGGCTGAAACTATCACCAAGCCAAATGATGGTGCCATGCTCAACATTAAGGAGAACTGACAGATTTTGGGGAGTCAATGTGTTAAAAACCTACACCTTCATTATATCTTAATACTGCTTTGAGGAAATCTCACCATTGTGTGAGGGACAGAGACACAAACTACTGCAAGGAAAAAACCCATTGTGGGAGGAGCAGAGACACAAACTACTGCAGGGAAATTTAAAGTGATGCTAAACCCCCAGAAATATATATATATAAACCTTCCTAATTACATTTTTTAAGCTGAGCTCCACTCAAAAGGGGAAGCTCTGCTTGTCTGCCTCCTCCCCCCTCTGGTGTCACAGTTGGCACCTTTTGGGGGGGAGCGGGTACCTAGTTTTAAAGTTCAGTCCCCCTTTCCCCCACAGCCTTCTGGGACACATCACAGGTGCCAGAAGACTGTGGCCCAGCCACAAAGTGCAGCGATTGAAGAATCGGCTTGGGTGAGGACACAGCTGGATGACTGAACTAATAAGTGCCTAATATTAAAAGTCAGCAGCTACAGTATTTGTAGCTGCTGACTTTTAATTTTTTGGGGAGGAGCCTGGAGCTCCTATTTAACTGTGCCGATATTAATATAAATGTTTCCTGTATTAAAATGTACCTGGTGATCTTGCTATTCTAATTATTTCCTCCTTCTTGGTGGCAACGATTTGCAGGCTCATAGAATCTGAAGATCATTGCCCCCACAGTGCGCATGCTCCCCCTATAACTAAATAGGCCGTGCATCACTATGCATGACTTAATTACTAGGTCATGTGATCTCTGTATTCCTCCCCCGTAGCATTGCCTGGGTTGGGGCAGAGCTAAATAGCAGCATGTAAAATGTTATGTGATGTCACTTTAGCGAATCCATGTCCTCTCTTCCAGGCCATTCAGAATGGAGTGCACTGTCACCTTGGTGGATCAGATGCATGACTGACAGCAGATCCTGCTTTGAATGATATGGAAGGGGAGGGAGTGTAATAGCTAAAGCATCGTGAATCTGGACCTTTTTATACATATCCTGTCCAACTGTTCTTTTCATCCTGCTGCGATCCTAGCTATAACACTCCCTCCCCCTCCATCCCATTCAAAGCAGAGTCTGAAATCAGTCAAACATCTGATCAAACAGTGGTCTCCAAACTGCAGCCTGGGGCTGGGTGAGGCCCTTTGCTTGCCTTTATCCGGCTCTTGGGGACTATTCATTTCACTGACACCAGTGATTGGGGACTATTCCTCCTACTGACACCAAAAATGGCAAAATATTCCTCCCACTGACACCAATGACAGTAGACTATTCTTCCCACTAACGCCAATGATGGGGGACTATTCCTCCCACTGACGCCAATGACACTGACACTATTCCTCCCACTGACACCAGTAATGGGACGTTATGCAGGCCATCATCTGTAATAAAAATATCAGCAAGGGTTGTTTGGTAAAGCCATAACTTGACAAGATGTCAATTGAATTGTAGAAAAGAAGAAATTTGTGTAACAGGTTTTGGGCTTTTTTTTGGGGCCACTTACACCTCTGCATGACGCCTGTAGTGAGATTTCCCCACAATAGTTTTTGGCTTTGCTACCAGATAGAATGTGGCCTGGTGTGCTCATTATCAGGTACTCTCACTCTCCCCTCTGGATTTCTTTCTTTTTTACATTATAGAGAATGTAGTGGGAACACCCTATGGTGGAACATTTCAAAACTTAGCAGGAACAGTCAGCGTAATGGTAGAAAAACACCTAGTGAGTAATTCAGCCTACTGGACTCCATCTATATAACATAAAGTGTATGTAAAGCCAAAACATTTTATAGTTTAGATTAGGTAACGTTTAGAACCTCTTCAGATTTTTTTTTTTTTCTCTTTGTGTCCCTACTGGGGAGATTTCCCTTCACTTCCTGCCTTCCTGTCTCAAAGACATAACGCCCTCTTAACTGCCACCAGAAAGTTTTCCCTGTTGGAAGATTTCCCATCTATCCATATTTTAGTGACAAGGGTCTTCAGGACATATAGAAAAGGGTCATCTCTGCAGAAGAGACACAGCATTAAAAAAAACCCGACTGGGGTCCTAATCCATCTCCTCTCCATCCAAAACTATAAAAAGGTTTTGATATATTTTAAATATAAATTTCAAATGGATTGATACTTTAATATTAATATTCTTGTGGTTTAGTGGTTTAGTGTCCCATTCAGAAATTGTTGTCCAGGAAAACAAATACATTTTAACAAATAACAAAAAAAAAAAAAAAAAGCAACACTGTAACAGGTGTTATAAAGCAAAGTACTGACTTTCTGAAATGTTAGAGCAAAACTTGAAGTCCCCTGCTAAAATTGCACATTTTATTTACACAATAGACTATCCCTTTGAGTTGTGTTTGGGATTCCAACAAAATAAATATTGCTTAATTTAATTAATTATTTATTTTCTTTACAAAATATAATCCCTATAGTCTTGTTGCGAAAGTTGGTCTGTTTGCAACTAAACGGAAGTGGCAAAAAGCATTAAGTCATTAAAACAAACTCCTTTCTTTAGGCAGAGGCTTTTGCCATGTATTGGTGGTGTGTCCGATAAACTATCGTTCTGTGTTTTATGGTTTTAATGTGCAGCATCCAATCACACAAAAGTATTTGGAGGATTGGAGTCGATTGGCCAGGCTAGTTTTTTCTCCTTGGCTTCACGGTCAAAGGAGTCGTATACTGATTCCTTTATGGTAGTTTTGCCCGGGATGGGCATTTCACAGATGCCAACATAATTCCTTTTAGCCACGCGGGAGCAAGTGGTAATAGTATAGGCATTGCTCCGATAACACTTCATGGAAGACATGCAAAAAGTCTCTTTCATGCCTCTCCTGAAGTTGGCGTTGTATACAGAGTATAGTGTCGGTTTGGCAGCTGAGGATCCAAAAGAGAGCCAGGAGACCGCCAAGTATGCCAGGCAGCACTGCCGCCGGTCACTTTCATCAGGGTGCCACAGCTGCACCACATAAAATGGCAGCCAGGACACCAAGAAGATGGTATTGAGCATGAGGAACATTTTGATGGTTTTGACTTTGGTCCTGGGCACAATGTTCATGGTCCGTCTGACACTAAGCCTGTCCGTGCCGATGCGCCAAATATATTTAACCACCTTATGGTAAAAGAGAATTATTAGGGCAGATGGCACAAGGAAGCCCACTAAGAGGTGGGCCACTCCATAAACTGCACCATCCCAGGATGGGGGAGGAAAAAAGTTGCAGTGCTCGTCTACGCTGTCATAAAAGAAGAAAGCTGGTAAGACAAAGGCAGCATCAAAAATCCATGAAGCCACAATCATCCTTTTGGCTTTTTCTCTTGAGACTTTGAAGCTTAAAGGATACAAGATGGTATAGAAACGGTCAAGACAGATAGACAGGAGAACATAAATCTGTACTCCAGGGGTCAAGTAGTGAAAATATCGTGCCAGCTTGCACATGGCACTGCCCAATGCCCACCGACCAGAGCTGACTTGTATCAATGTAAACGGGGCACTGCCCAAGCTGAGAAGTAGGTCCGCACATGCTAGAGAGACAACAAAATAATTTGTCGTTGACTGAGTCCGTCGGCTTCGATGGATGACGAGACACACCAAAGCGTTGCCAAAAACAGACAAGATCCATATAAGGCCAAACGCTAGACCAGCTGCTGCTATTTCACCAGGAAGGAGTAACTGGCCCGGCACTGTACTATTCCTCTTTCCTGAAGTGCCATCTTTAAAAATCCCAGGAATCCATGGCTCTCCAGCTGACATGGGGCAGGTGGTTACACTGTTATTTGGCATGTGATAGAGAATGGTGGGTAGAAGGGGATGAGATCTCTGTGCATCCATTCCATGAGCAAACACCATCTTCAGAGGATACTTGAGGAGCCTGGGAAAGATGATCATAGAGGAAGTGAAGATACAGATGAGGAGGACATGGGAGGAAGAGTTACAAGTGGACACAGAGAGAAAGGATATTGAAGGGTGTTTAGGAGGAGGACATTGAAAAATTAATGGAGAGGAGGACACAGAGGAAGAGAGGTCATCAGAGAATGGGTGGAAATGGAGAGATGGCATCAGAGAATTTGGTGCAAAAGGGAGAGGGCATCAGAAAATGGGTGAAAATAAGGAAATGGAAAGAAGATGATATCAGAGAAAAGGTGGAAATGAAGGTATGGGAGAGAACCGCAACAAGCAGGTGGATATCAGGACATGGAAGAAGAGAAGGCATTAAGGATTGGATGAAAATAAAGACAAGCAGAAAGGACATTCGAGAATTGGTGGAAATTAGGACAAGAAGAGAAGACATTGGAGAATGGGCGGGAATGAGGACAAAGAGAGAGGACACTGGAGATTGGGTGAGGATGAAGACAAAGAGAGAGGACATTAGAAAATGGGTGAGGATGAGGACAAATAGAGAGGACATTGGAGAATGGGTGGGGAAGAGAACAAGGAGAGAGGACATTGGAGAATGGGTGGGGAAGAGGACAAGGAGAGAGGACATTGGAGAATGGGCGGGGATGAGGACAAGGAGAGAGGACATTGGAGAATGGATGGGGATTAGGACAAAGAGAGAGGACATTGGATAATGGGTGGGCATGAGGACAGAGAAAGAGGACATTGGAAAATAGGTGGCGATAAAGACAAAGAGAGAGGACATTAGAAAATGGGTGGGGATGAGGACAAGGAGAGAGGACATTGGAGAATGGATGGGGATGAGGACACAGAGAAGGGACATTGGAGAATGGGTGGGGATAAGGACCAGGAGAGAGGACATTGAAGAATAGGTGGGGATGAGGACAAAGAGAGAGGACATTGGAGAATGGATGGGGATTAGGACAAAGAGAGAGGACATTGGATAATGGGTGGGCATGAGGACAGAGAAAGAGGACATTGGAAAATAGGTGGAGATAAAGACAAAGAGAGAGGACATTAGAAAATGGGTGGGGATGAGGACAAGGAGAGAGGACATTGGAGAATGGATGGGGATTAGGACAAAGAGAGAGGACATTGGAGAATGGGTGGGGATGAGGACAAGGAGAGAGGACATTGGAGAATGGGTGGGCAAAAGGACATCAGAGATGAATACAAATTAATAGAAAATATTGAAGAAAAGGAGGATGAGGACAGAGGACATTAGAAGTTGACATATACAGTTGTTGAAATGAGTAGATAGCAAGAATAAATATTTGATGATAAGAAATAGAAAAAACATGAAAATAATTAATTAATGCAAACATTTGTATATTTTCATTATTTGTTTTTAAATGCATTTGAAAATAAAACTAAATGGTAACCACGAACACCTGATACAGTATCTCGCAAAAAATGAGTACACCCCTCACATTTTTGTAAATATTTTATTATATCTTTTCATGTGACAACACTGAAGAAATGACACTTTGCTACAATGTAAAGTAGTGAGTGTACAGCTTGTATAACAGTGTACATTTGCTGTCCCCTCAAAATAACTCAACAAACAGCCATCAATGTCTTAACCGCTGGCAACAAAAGTGAGTACACCCCTAAGCTAAAATGTCCAAATTGGGCCCAATTAGCCATTTTTCCTCCCTGGTGTCATGTGACTCGTTAGTGTTACAAGGTCTCAGGTGTGAATGGGGAGCAGGTGTGTTAAATTTGGTGTTATCGCTCTCACTCTTTCATACTGGTCACTGGAAGTTCAACATGGCACCTCATGGCAAAGAACTCTCTGAGGATCTGAAAAAAATAATTTTTGCTCTACATAAAGATGGCCTAGGCTATAAGAAGATTGCCAAGACCCTGAAACTGAGCTGCAGCACGGCGGCTAAGACCATACAGCGGTTTAACAGTACAGGTTCCACTCAGAACAGGCCTCGCCATGGTTGACCAAAGGAGTTGAGTGTACGTGCTCAGCGTCATATCCAGAGGTTGGCTTTGGCAGAGGTTGAAGGGATGGGGGGGTCAGCCTGTCAGTGCTCAGACCATATGTTGCACACTGCATTAAAGGGGTTGTAAAGGTATTTTTTTTTTTTTTTTAAAAATAACAAACATGTTATACTTACCTTCACTGTGCAGCTCGTTCTGCACAGAGTGGCCCCGAACCTGGTCTTCTGGGGTCCCTCGGCGGCTGTTTCAGCTCCTCCCCGCAAACATTTACCACCTTAATGCGAGCTCCCTCGCATGGTGGTGAGTGCTTGCGGGCGCACTCCTGTGATACAGCCGGCGGCTATAGCCGTCCGCTGTATCACTCGGCCCCGCCCCCCGGCACGCCGCGTCATCGGATGTGATTGACAGCAGCGCGAGCCAATGGCTGCGCTGCTTTCAATCCATCCACTGCAGCCAATCAGCGACCAGGCTGAGCTGCAATGAAGATGACGAGGACGAGCAGCGAAGATTCGAGGCGTCAGGTAAGTAAAACGGGGGGGCTGGGGGCGGCGGTACTGTCAAAAGTTTTTTCACCTTAATGCATAGAATGCATTAAGGTGAAAAAATTTTTACCTTTACAACCCCTTTAAATTGGTATGCATGGCTGTCGTCCCAGAAGGAAGCCTCTTCTAAAGATGATGCACAAGAAAGACCGCAAACAGTTTGCTGAAGACAAACAGACTGAGGACATGGATTACTGGAACCATGTCCTGTGGTTTGATGAGACCAAGATAACGTTATTTGGTCCAGATGGTGTCAAGCGTGTGTGGCGGCAACCAGGTGAGGAGTACAAAGACAAGTGTGTCTTGCCTACGGTCAAGCATGGTGGTGCGAGTGTCAGGGTCTGGGGCTGCATGAGTGCTGCTGGTACAGGGGAGCTACAGTTCATCGAGGGGAACCATGAATGGCAACATGTACTGTGACATACTGAAGCAGAGCATGATCCCCTCCCTTTGGAGACTGGGTCGCAGGGCAATATTTCAACATGATAACAACCCTAAACACACCTCAAAGATGATCACTGCCTTGCTAAAGAAGCTGAGGGTAAAGGTGATGGACTGGCCAAGCATGTCTCCAGACCTAAACCCTATTGAGCATCTGTGGGGCATCCTCAAACAGAAGATGGAGGCGTGCAAGGTCTCTAACATCCACCAGCTCCGTGATGTCATCATGGAGGAGTGGAATAGGACTCCAGTGACAACATATAAAGCTCTGGTGAACTCCATGCCCAAGAGGGTTAAGGGAGTGCTGGAAAATAATAGTGGCCACACAAAATATTGACACTTTGGGCCCAATTTGGACATTTTCATTTAGGGGTGTACTCACTTTGGTTGCTAGCAGTTTAGACATTATAGACTGTGAGTTGAGTTATTTGGAGGGGACAGCAAATTTACACTGTTATACAAGCTGTACACTCACTACTTTACATTGTAGCAAAGTGTCATTTCTTCAGTGTTGTCAGATGAAAAGATATAATAAAATATTTACAAAAATGGGAGGGGTGTACTCACTTTTGTGAGATACTGTAAATGGCTCAATATTTGTGTTGGACTATAAACTAGCAGATCTCATTAGCGGACAGTTGGATAAATGGCTCTATATTTATTTAGGCTGTATCTGGTCTATAAATCAGTGGCTTTTGATGCACAGTTGAATAAATGGTTCTATATTTAGAGTGTTTTGAGGCTATAAATCAGCAGTTGTGGATGTACAGTTGGATAAATGGCTCTATATTTAGGGTGTATCAGGGCTACAAACCAGCGGCACTAGATGTACAGTTGGAAACTGGAAAATAATATTCAGTATTAATAGGAAGGACACACAAGAAATGAACTCCTTGGCTTATGTGTTTGTGACGGGAGTGATATCATTTGCTGTAAGAAGGCCATTAGTACAATCTACTTGAGAGACGGAGCAGACTACTATTCTGGGTAAAATCTGTCCTGCGTGGTGCTTCTCATGCAACACGCCCAGCATCTCTGACGTCTGGGTTGCCATGGCACTGTCTGAATGCAGCACAGTGCGATGGTCATTATGCGACCTTGGAGACCGTATAGATAATGAGGAAATGGGGGGGCAGATAGGGAAGATGGGTTGAATTAATTAGCTTAAAAGGCCCTTCACATCCAAATTGTGCCCATTAACCCCTGTAGTGCTGCAGATGTGACCAGGCGTGTCTGTGACATCACTGCCAGAAGCTATAAACGAAAACAAACCTTTCCCGCTTTCAGCACACTTTACAGAAAAGCAAGGGGGCCAGAGACGGGTGCAAACCAAGGAACACATACTATAAATTAGGGGTACGTGTATAAAGTGAACGACAAACTGGTTAGGCCGCCATTTGTCAGTTGCTGCCCAAAAGGTCAAAAGATGTGAAAAGCATTCAGCACCCAACAAGCTTACTGAATCAAGTTATATAGCTCTGACATATTCTGCAGTGCTGTACAGAGGACACTGAGCCAGTCACATCAGTCTCTGCATCAGAGGAGCTTGCACTCTAATGTCCCACCACAGTCATGCACTATTTTTATTTTAGATTTAAATAGCTCTGACATATTCCGCAGTGCTGTACAGAAAACACTGAGCCAGTCACATCAGTCTCTGCACCAGAGGAGCTTACACTGTAATATCCCACCCCCCGTCACACTATTATTATATATTTAAATAGCTCTGACATATTCCATCGTGCTGTACAGAGAACACTGAGTCATTCACATCAGTCAATGCACCAGAGGAGCTAACACTCTAATGTTACACTACAGGACACACCAATATTATTAGGGATGCACAGCGAGTACGAGTACCAATACTTTGTGTTGCGATTTGCGTCCTTACAAAATGAATGGAAAAAAATCGCACTGCGATTTGAACAGGAATGCGGTGTGATTCCTGTCCGAATTGCATGTGGTTTCCCCACCACTCCTGTGTGATCCCAGGCTTGTCATAGCGATTTCGGCCTGGGATCACACAGGAGTGGTGACGCATACAATTCAGACAGGAATTGCACTGCATTCCTGTTCAAATTGCATGAGATTCTTTGCCGTGCGATTTGCAATCATTCATTTTGTATGGACACATATCTCACCGCAAAGTATCTGTTTTGGTATCGGGAGCATTTTCAGGAGTATTTGTGAAAATACTCAGTATGCACACCGATAATGGTATCGATGCATCCCTAATTATTATTATACATTTAAATATTAATAACATATTCCATAGTGGTGTACAGAGAACTTTGAGCCATTCACATCAGTCTCTGCACCAGGGGAGCTGACACTCTAATGTCACCACCCTCGTCACACTATTATTGTTATACATTTAAATATTAGTAACGTATTCCATAGTGCTGTACAGTAAGGGGTAGGGGAAGAGGGAGCACCCAATATCCAAAGAAATGCAAAAAAAGGGTTATATTTTGTGGTTGTTTATTGAAAGAAGCAAAAATGGTCATTCTAACGCGTTTTGGTGGAAAAGACTTCCCCTTCCTCAGGGCTGCAACTCTTTGTAGGCTGGGGAACAGGGAAAATCCCACACAGACCGCTGTGTTGGCAGCGGCAGCATCAACTGTCGATGCTGCCACTGCCAACAGAACGATCTTAGATCAATTCTGATTCTGGTATTACCAACACACCCGTGTGTGATTTTCCCCATTCACCAGACTACAAACAGTAGCAGCCCTGAGGAAGGGGTAGTCTTTTCCCCCGAAATGGGTTGGCTTGACCGTTTTTTGCTTCTTTCAATAAACGACCACAAAATATAACCCTTTTTTTGCATTTCTTTGGATATTGGGCGCTCCCTCCTCCCCTTCCCCTTATAGTACATGCGGAAACTACCTCAAGGCCGTACCCAAAGGCAACAGCCCAGGCCCCAAAAAGGTGTAGGTGGGGCAGAAAGCATTGGAAGAGAACTCTTCTATCCTACCACCACCATCACCTAGTCATCGACTTACAACCGACTAAGTCAGTCCAGCGCGATCTCCAACCCGACAGATAGTGCTGTACAAAGAACACTGCCATTCAAATCAGTCTTTGCATCGGAGGAGCTGACACTCTAATGTCCCGCCACAGTCACACTATTATGATTATACATTTAAAGAGCTCTGACATATACCACAGTGCTGTACAGAGAACACTGAGGCATTCACATCAGTCTCTGCTGCAGAGGAGCTGACACTCTAATGTCCCATCACAGTCACAATATTATTATTATTATACATTTAAATAGCTCTGACGTGTGCCACAGTGCTGTACAGAGAACACTGAGCCAGTTACATCAGTCCCTATACTAGAGGAGCCCAAACTCTAATTTCCCTACACAGTCACACACATATTAGGGCCAAACTGATTGAAAACAAAATTCAACAACTAATTTAATTTGAACAGTAGGACTACAGCTATACATAAAAAGGTCAGTCTAATTTGAAATTTCATCTGGTGTGCAGGGATGCTGGAAATCTGATATAATAAGTGGAAGTGTCATTTAGTAGTAAGAGTAATGTTAAGCAGGAGACAGGTAGTTAGCACAAATCCTGGGAGTCATTCTTCCTGGTATGTACCCCTCCCTTTTTGGGAACTTTAAAAGTAAGCTTAGGAATGATTCATTTACTATTGGACAGTGAACTGAATCAGCAAAGATTGTTCACATAGCTTAAAGAAGAGCTACATTGAAATATTCAGTATGTCCTCATGTAAAATGCTGCATGCTTGCTAAGTAAGGTGCAATGTAACACAACCAGGTATTTATTACCTCCCACAGAAATGACAGTACTGCCCCTGACAATGCCTTCATGCCTTTTTTTTCTCTTCAGAGGACAGCACCATCTTTGTTCAGGTATCATCCAAAGTCACCATCTACTTCCTGGACTGAGATCCTAGCTCAGAGATGACACAGTCATGTCAATCCTGGTGCCTGTGCAGTTTTTCCCTGTGTTCACAAATGTCTGACTCAGATAAGCCAACAACACAGAACAGTCTCTCACCATGTGATGTGCTACTGTTCTGTATAAAAAAAAATAAAATAAAAAAAAGAGGCAAATTCTTGCTTTCAAAATCTTACCTATTCTGTAAGCACCTTTGTCCAGATTGTCAATATCCAGAGACACCTGTTGTTGTGTGTGCACCCACGTCACCTATCACTGTGCGTTTGTAGAAACATAGAGGATTTTATCTCTTGTATAAACAGCTGTATGAGAGCTCAGCGTTCACCCATTGTACTGTGATTACCGGCTTCCTCCACTTGTACATATATCCCTTCCGTGTCTTTAAGGGCCCATTGACACTATTGTGTTGCGGTAATGCACGCGTGTTTTTGTGCATTGAATTTTGAATGGGCTGCATGATGTAACATACTGTAAATATTTTTATAAGTGTAGCGCACCCCAATTCTTATATGGTCCAATTCTGTCCTAAATCACAAGGGCATTCATGCCTTAGCTCCCATTCACCCCGGTGCAACGTGTCATGCGACCTGACAGTTTCAAATTACATGACAAGTCACACGCCATTGTCAGTGTTGTGCCAAGAAAGGTCCCCCGTCGGATAATGCCCATCCTGTACTGCGCAGGCACAGCACTTGCGCAGTACGGAGCCGCCGAAAATCTCCGAACATGAACAGCTGTTGATCAGCTGTACACAACGCCTGCGCAATCAAGACGACATTGTGCCATACTCTGCCGTACGCTCCCGATGCTCGTGCAACTCTGCAAGGGGCGGATGCATACAGAAGAGGCCGCATGATGGGCAGAGCTCATACAATTGGGGGTGGAATTCTCAAAGGGCCGGTGTCCTGTCGAGAAATGTCCCCCATTGGATAGTGTCCGCCCTATACTGTGCAGGCGCAGCGCTTGCGCAGTACGGAGGACAAAAGAGACGCCGAAAGTCTCCGAACATGAACAGCTGTTCATGAGCTGTACACGGCGCCTGCACAATTAATAGTACATTCTGTCACACGCTCCCGATGCTCGTACAACGCTGCAAGGGGCAGCACAGAATGGGCAGAGCTGATTACACAAACGAAGGAGTTTTACAATGATGGCCAGAGCTCATAAGGGCGGGTAGTTCCATGTTACATACATAACACAAGCAATTTCAATACTTTACCCGCCCATCAACATCGCTAAACCCACCCATCAGTTGTGTAAACATGCCCCGCAAAGATCCGCCCATTTTAGAAATGCACCCCCACGACCATCGGGAGCGTGTGACAGAATGTACTATTAATTGCGCAGGTGCCGTTTACAGCTCATGAACAGCTGTTCATGTTTGGAGACTTTCGGCGTCTCCTTTGTCCTCCGTACTGCGCAATCACTGCACCTGCGCAGTACAGGGCGGACACTATCAGATGGGGGGACCTTTCTCATCAGAACACCGGATGTATTATTGAGAAGCGTGTAAGGGGCAAATTTCTTGTGTTAGGTAGTTAAATAGGTCCTGCAAATCTGCCCATCAACATTGCAAAACCCACCCTTCAGTTTTGTAAACACGCCCTGCAAAAACGTGTAGTTTATTGAGAAAACCACCCCCAACTTATCAGCTCTGCCCATCATTGTAAAATACGGCCTCTTCTGTAGGCATCCGCCCCTTGCAGAGTTCAATGAATAATACACTCGCCCCTTGCAGAGTTACACGAGCATCGGGAGCGTGTGGCACAGTCTTAATTGCGCAGGCGCCATGTACAGATGATCAACAGCTGTTCATGTTCGGAGACTTTCGGCGGCTCCTTTGTCTTCCGTACTGCGCAAGCGCTGCGCCTGCGCAGTACAGGGCGGGCATTATCCGACGGGGAACCTTTCTCATCAGAACACCGGCAATGGAACCGCTCATATCACCGCAATTCATGTTGCAGCGATTATGAAAAAAGTTCCTGCACTGCTTTTTACAGATTTTATTGCGACATGCATAGACTTCTGTTTAATAAAGTCACAAGCCGTAATGAAATCGGCAGTCTAAATCACGCTGATGTGCAGCTTTGAAATTTCGATGAAGTAGCCATGAACCAGGGCAAAATGTGCATTACAGGTAACATGCTGAGAAGTGTAGGTTTTATTGTGCATTACCACAACACATTAGTTTTGATGGGCCCTAAAGTTCAAGGACACATAGGCTAACATGGAAGGGCATTTAGAGGCAGAAAAACATGCCAACCGCCTCCAACAGCTGTGTTTTTATGCTGTGTGCACGACGCTTTAGGGTGGCCGTAAACATCTCTGCTGGGGTTATCATTTTTTTCCTGTTCTATCCACTATGTCATTTACTGACTCTGCAGATAGTAAACAAGTTCTCTCATTTCAGTAGCCAATGCAGGCATTGCCACTGTCAGCCCCAGTGAAAACATCAGCTATAGTGTGCAAGAGCAATGGGAATTTGATGTAAAATAGAAATAAAAGCAATGCAAAAAATACCAGAGTAAAAAATAAGTATATGAATGTTTCAGCAGACATATACACTCACTAGCCACTTTATTAGGTACACCTGTTCAACTGCTTGGTAACACAAATTGCCAATCAGCCAATCACATGGCAGCAACTCAATGCATTTAGGCATCTAGATGTGGTGAAGACGACTTGCTGAAGTTCAAACAGAGCATCAGAATGGGGAAGAAAGGGTATTTAAGTGACTTTGAACGTGGCATGGTTGTTGGTCCCAGACCAGCTGGTCTGAGAATTTCACACACAATCATCTCTAGGGTTTACAGAGGATGGTCCGAAAAGGAGAAAATATCCAGTAAATGGCAGTTGTGTGGAGGAAAATGCCTTGTTGTCATGGGTAAGAAGAGAATGGGCAGACTAGTTTGAGATGATAGAAATACAACAGTAACTCTAATAACCACACGTAACAGCCAAGGTATGCAGAATACCATCTCTGAACGCACAACACATCGAACCTTGAAGCAGATGGGCTACAGCTACAGAAGATCACTCCTGTCAGCTAGAACAGGAAACCGAGGCTACAATTGGCACAGGTTCACCAAAATTGGACAATAGAAGATTGGAAAAACGTTGCCTGGTCTGATGAATCTCGATTTCAGCTGTGACATTCAGATGGTAGGGTCAGAATTTGGCGTAAACAACATGATGCCTTGTATCAAAGGTTCAGGCTGGTGGTGGTGGTGGTGTAATGGTGTGGGGGGATATTTTCTTGGCACACTTTGGGTCCCTTAGTACCAATTGAGAATCATTTAAACACCACGGGCTACCTGAGTATTGTTGCTGACCAAGTCCCTTCCTTTATGACTACAGTGTACCCATCTGATGGCTACTTCCAGCAGGATAATACACCATGTCACAAAGCTCAAATCATCTCACCACTGGTTTCTTGACCATGACAATGAGGTCACTGTATTCCAATGGCCTCCACAGTCACCAGATCTCAGTCCAATAGAGCATCTTTGGGATGTGGTAGAACGGGAGATTCTCATCATGGATGTGCAGCCAACAAATCTGAAACAACTGCATGATGCTATCATGTCAATATGGAGCAAAATCTGAGGAATGTTTCCAACACCTTGTTGAATATATGCCACAAAGAATTAAGGCCGTTCTGAAGGCAAAAAGGGGGCCAACCCGGTACTAGCAAGGTGTACCTAATAAAGGGTCCGGTGAGCGTACATAGACTATTGTTCTCTAAGATCTACACAAGGGCCTCATTATACTAATCGTCATGTTGCATGCCTATTAATTTAACATGGGCCCCCAAAAGGAGTCGATGGGCCAAGAAATGCACCCACCTCAGTTGTCCTTTAGGAGTTTAACATTTTCATTAAACACAATGAATGAATTAATTTTCTAATGCCCCCTTCTCTCATGGGCAGAAAGCAGCTCCTGCCCAAATCGCCATTCAGTGTAGAGTGAAGGTGTTGAGAGGGGTCAACGAGTGAATGTTTTCTAACTCTGCAAATGTGATTCAGAACTAGAGAGAACATTACTTTATATATACTTCTCAATAACCAAGGATATAAATCTACTTTGTGTGCACCAAACCCAGAAATTACCTTGTAAAAGTAGCAGTGACATCATCACTGTGCTGAACATAACCTGTGCAGAGAGCAGAGCTGTGAGAGAGACCCAGCAGACTCCACCCACTACAGGCTGCCTGCAGAAAACTACAGGAGGGGGCGGAGACAAGACCAGTCACCCTGTACAAGGAGAGAGAGCAGCAGTGACCGGTCTTTATTACAGGAAGCTTCTACACAGAGGCAAAATTTTACTGAATTATTGCACAGATCTAGAAGGTATACAGAAACAAGTAAGAATACATATTCCTCATTTATTTAGACAATAACTGCTTATTCCATCATTGCTTAATGTGCCCTAATGCGTCCTCATGTATTACAACTTTTATCTTCATCTTCCTAAAATGTCTGTAAAACGTCTCCTACTGCTAGTTAGTTACTTATTATTATTAATATTAATACAAATAATAATACTATTATTACCTTCAATATTGTTATTAAAACAAATACTAAAAACTAAGCACACCAACTATCTTTTTATTATATATATATATATATATATATATATATACACACACAATGGGGACGGAAAGTATTCAGACCCCCTTACATTTTTCACGCTTTGTTACATTGCAGCCATTTGCTAAAATCATTTAAGTTCATTTTTTTTTCCTCATTAATGTACACACAGCACCCCATATTGACAGAAAAACACAGAATTGTTGACATTTTTGCAAATTTATTAAAAAAGAAAAACTGAAATATCACATGGTCCTAAGTATTCAGACCCTTTGCTCAGTATTTAGTAGAAGCACCCTTTTGATCTAATACAGCCATGAGTCTTTTTGGGAAAGATGCAAAAGTTTTTCACACCTGGATTTGGGGATCCTCTGCCATTCCTCCTTGCATATCCTCTCCAGTTCTGTCAGGTTGGATGGTAAATGTTGGTGGACAGCCATTTTTAGTTCTCTCCAGAGATGCTCAATTGGGTTTAAGTCAGAGCTCTGGCTGGGCCATTCAAGAACAGTCACAGAGTTGTTGTGAAGCCACGCCTTTATTATTTTAGCTGTGTGCTTAGGGTCATTGTCTTGTTGGAAGGTAAACCTTCGGCCCAGTCTGAGGTCCTGAGCACTCTGGAGAAGGTTTTTGTCCAGGATATCCCTGTATTTGGCCGCATTCATCTTTCCCTCGATTGCAACCAGTCGTCCTGTCCCTGCAGCTGAAAAACACCCCCACAGCATGATGCTGCCACCACCATGATTCACTGTTGGGACTGTATTGGACAGGTGATGAGCAGTGCCTGGTTTTCTCCACACGTACCGCTTAGAATTAAGGCCAAAAAGTTCTATCTTGGTCTCATCAGACCAGAGAATCTTATTTCTCACCATCTTGGAGTCCTTCAGGTGTTTTTTTAGCAAACTCTATGCGGGCTTTCATGTGTCTTGCACTGAGGAGAGGCTTCCGTCGGGCTACTCTGCCATAAAGCCCCGACTGGTGGAGGGCTGCAGTGATGGTTGACTTTCTACAACTTTCTCCCATCTCCCGACTGCATCTCTGGAGCTCAGCCACAGTGATCTTTGGGTTCTTCTTTACCTCTCTCACCAAGGCTCTTCTCCCCCGATAGCTCAGTTTGGCCCGACAGCCAGCTCTAGGAAGGGCTCTGGTCATCCCAAACGTCTTCCATTTAAGGATTATGGAGGCCACTGTGCTCTTAGGAACCTTAAGTGAAGCAGAATTTTTTTTGTAACCTTGGCCAGATCTGTGCCTTGCCACAATTCTGTTTCTGAGCTCTTCAGGCAGTTCCTTTGACCTCATGATTCTCATTTGCTCTGACATGCACTGTGAGCTGTAAGGTCTTATATAGACAGGTGTGTGGCTTTCCTAATCAAGTCCAATACTCAGGACCATGTGATATTTCAGTTTTTCTTTTTTTAATAAATCTGCAAAAATGTCAACAATTCTGTGTTTTTCTGTCAATATGGGGTGCTGTGTGTGCATTAATGAGGAAAAAAAATAATTTAAATGATTTTAGCAAATGGCTGCAATATAACATAGAGTGAAAAATTTAAGGGGGTCTGAATACTTTCCGTCCCCACTGTATATATACTGTTTATTTATTTTTGGGGAAGGAATAATAAGGTTTTAATTGCTGTCCCTTCATGTTTCCCTTGATATTTTTTGACACCAGGACAGGAAGATTTAAAAAAAAAAAAAAAAGGATGCCTAAACCCTAGTACACACCGGCCAAATGTCGGGCGGCATTGGTTCAATAGAAACCGGCCGACATTCAGCCTGTGTGTATGGCAACCGGTCCAAGAAAAGTTGGCAAAAAAAGGCCAAAAAAGCACAGTCGGGGAGATCGCTGTACTAACATTTGATCATTAGTACAGTGGCTCCGACCGGAGCTGTCAGTACTAGGCTTAAGGGAGATCTAACTTTAAAATTTTTTTTTATTGCTGTCTGTGTTCCTAATGGAGAGATTCTCATTGTCTTCTGTGTCTCAGACATCCAATGTGGATACAGACTGTAGTCAAATCCTGACAGGTTTGAACCTTTTACTGCTTCACCCGAAACAAAAAAAACAACAAAAAAAAAGGTTTACCATTATTAAATTAAAGTTTAACTCCGAGTATTGAAAATATTTGCTAAATATAGAAGGCATGTGTATTCTTACTTGAATCTTGTCTCCGCCCCCCTCCTATCGGTGTCTGCAGGCAGCCTGTAGTGGGTGGAGCCTGCTATCTCTGTGCCCAGGCTGTGTATAGCACAGTGATGATGTCACCATTACTTTAACAAGGTAATAGTTGGATTTGCAGAGGCATTTAGTGCATGGGTTTACATCCTTGGTGGTAGTTAAGAAAAATGTGTTTAAATGAAAATGTTTGTGCCTGGAGTTCAGCTTTAAGATATAAACTCCAAAGAATAAAGACTCGTACACACGATCAGCTTTTCGGACAACCGTTCATCTGTTTTTTGTTGCATGCTAGTCTCATGTTGACAGTGAAGAGGTTACTAAGCATACGAAAATTCTCGTACGACAGAATACGTCAGAAGTAACGTCATGTGTTGAATAGTTTTGTATGTATACGTTCGTTTCTGAGCATGCGTAGTCTTGCTCTTACAATTTTTTTGGATGAAAACCGTACTGATTAAATGAAAATCAGACGATGAGTTCACATCCGACAAAAATTTTATAGTCTGCACATCCAGCTTTTGTTGGACGAAAAATCGGAATCGGCTGTCGAAAGCACCATACTAACGATCCGAAAATCGGCAGATCGTTCAAGGAAATTTGACTTCCAATTTTTGTATCCAGTGCACGGGCCTTTAGATTAACTCACATAGGGAATTTTCCTCTGATACATGAAACACAGTATTTCATTATGACCTGGAGGGGTTCCGACCTCAGGACAAGGTGAGTATGCGGTAAAGCAGGGGTTAGCTAGTGTTAGGGCTTAGTTTAGAGGCTATGTTAGGGTAGTGGTAGGCCTAGGGGTTCAGCATTTTAGGGGTGAAAAAAAACACTTTGACCATTCGGCGCTCATAGCCCCCCCCCCCCTTTGAAATATATACCTACCTAGCCACACTCCCCTCACTACTGGAGCTCTCGCTATCAGAGCAGGACTTTTGGATCTGGGGTGGCATGTGACATCTCTTATGTAATAGTGCCTGGGCCTGAGTGGCTAATCGCCTGGCTTGAACATGGCAGGGAGGAGAGAGCGCCATGGCTTCAAAATCTACACCAGAGCTTAGATAGGCACAAATGCTGCAGCAGTGCAGAAGAGAGTGTTGCCGCCTTGAAGGTGCAAAGTGGCAGTGTCACTTTAAGTGTAAAGGCAAAACATTTTTTCTTAGTTTTTGATGGAGTAGGGAAGGGTTAAGGTGACCATACACTGTACAATCTGATTGTATAATCTCCTTTAGATCTACCATCAAGTACAGTATATAGTGCAAGAGCCTGCCTGATTTGATGGAAACAATGGAATGAATTGTTAAGGTGTGTCCTCAAATAAACAGTTTTGGTAAAATCGGCTACAGATAGATCAAAATTCAGCGGCTTCAGCAGGGATTGACCAAAATTTTGATCCATGTACCAATCGACTCCTACACAACCAGCCTGTTGGAAAATTTCCACATGATCATCGCTCCTGGCTAGTCAGAAGTCTCCCCGCTGTCTGAATACAATAGCGCAGTGGGGATTTCTCCCATTCGCAAGTGTGTGGATGGGGGGAATAAAGTCATTTTTTTTCTTTCATCCTGCTGGTCTGTGGGCTGCTTAAAGTAGAACTATGGGTAAGGCTGGGTTCACACTATTGTGAATTGGATGTGGGTTTCCCTGCATCCAATTCGCACAACAGAAGATTTTGACCGGCTCTCGATTGAGCCGGTTCACATATCTCCACAGCGGCTCAGGCGAGATTTGCACAGCAGCCCTGTGCATCTATTGGTCCATTTCAGGTCTGAATTCAGCCAAAAATTCAGGCTGAAATTGGACCTGGAACTGTAAACGCACTGGACTCCTGCTGTGAGCTGCTGCGTGCTCATATGTGAACCCAGCCTAAAATGTTTTCCTTCATTTTGGATAGAACAAGTGAGGGTTATAACCCCTGTCAGATTTTTTTTTGCCATCTGTGTTCCATTGTATAGATTTCACTTCACTTCCTGTCCCATAGCCAAACAGGAAGTGAGAGGAAATCCCTGCAAATTAAGGGAATTCCTTGGGGACCCCCAGGTCACCAGAACTAGTGTCCCTATTGGAAAATTTTCCTTCTAATACTTTTCTGGGGACAACCCAAAATCTGGAATTTTATTTTAATTTCAATGATAATGGTAAACAGGACAAATAGAGAGGATGAATCTCCCAAACGGGCACAGACAGCATTAAAAACTGGTAGGTGTTCTAATCCCTCTCCACTCAAAGTTTTGCCTTTATACTTTGATAGAGATTGTACAATCGCTATACAATCAGATTGCATAGTTTATGGCCAGCTTTAGCCCTGGTTCACATTGATGCTACTTTGAAATCGCGCTACTTCACTTGAAGTAGCGCAATTTCAAAGTAGCAAGGTCAGCGCGATTTCAGCTGCTACTTGATAAACATCTGTGTGGCTTCATGCACAGATGTCTATTGAAATCGTACCTGAAATTGGCAAAAGTAGTGCAGGAACTACTTTTGCAAATTGGTGCGGTGCCGGAAGATTGGTGTCGCACAGATTGGAACAGTGCCATTGCCTCCAAAAGGCTGCGACTTGTCATGCGATTTGATCTCTCAAATCGCATGACAAATCCCTCCAATGTGAACCTAGGCTTAAACTTCCTGATTTATTGCTGTGTCTTCCCCGGAGGGATTAACCCTCTCTATGTCCTGGTTACTATTGTCAACAAGACAGAAAGTGATGGGAGAACAAAAAATCTTTCAATGGGGACCCTTGTTCCTATGACAACTCCTAAATGGAAATTCATTCACTTTGAAGAGATTTACTTTTTATTTCCTGCTGCATCTTCAGGATAGAAAGTAAAGGAAAATCTCCCCACTTAAATCTAAAGAAAAACATGTTTTGGTTTTACATACACTTTAGGCCCCAATCACATCTAGGGATTTGGGATTGCGGGCAGAACCGCGGCAATTCTGCCCACGATTTCAAATTGCGCTGCAATGCTGGCAAAACGCAGCACGCACGTGTAAACGTGGTGTGGTTTTTCTGCAGTCACGGCTAACTGCATTGCATGAAGCTTGTCACCCAGAAGAATCGCCTGCTTTGCACGATGCGGTTTTGCCACAATAGCAGAGAGATTTATCGCACCACAATTGTGGCATAATTGCACCGCATTTAGCTGCCATTGAAAATGAATTGTACCTGAACACCCTTTGCATCGTTCTGCCAGCATTGCAGTGCGATTTGGAATCGCAGGCAAAATATATATATATATATATATATATATATATATATATATATATATATATATATACACACACACACACACACACACACACACACACACACACACACACACACACAGGAAATATGTAAGGACAGCCATAAATGAACATGGGGGCTCGCTCACTTGTTCATTTTTGGGATATTTCTGATCTTCCTGATTGGTCTGATGGGACAATGTATTTGCTCTCTTTTCTTCATAGAAAAGGGAAGGATTATCTACCCATCACCAAGATATTTTCCAAGGTAAGGCTGGCCATACATTATACAATTTTCTTGTACAATTTTCCTTTAGATTTACCAAAACCTCGTAATATGAGGTCAGACTTAAACACTTTTAATGTGTATGCAATCAGGCAGGTCCTTGAACTACATATTTGGGGGGGGGGGGGTGACATTGCTAGGGGGTGGCTATTGGGGCTATAGCCCCGATTCTGGGGCCCATAGCCCCGAGTCTCTTGTCGCAGGGTGCCTGCCTAACCAGCGGGTTGAGGCTGCTGCGGCGGGCGGGCTGGCTGCATGAGAGAGGCGGAGGAGAGGAGAGGAGCGGGTGGACAAGCAGAGATGACATCTCTCTCCGTCTGCTCCACATCAGCGCTCTTCACAGCCTAGCCTCTTCAATCTGAGAGCGAGGTGCAGTGAGCAGCAGAGAGATGACATCATCTCTCACTGCCCGCCACACATCAGCGCACATCAGTTGGCAAATGACAACCCACATCTGGTGGCCAGTGACGTGGCAAATGACAATCTGCAAATGGTGGCAGGAGATGTGGCAATCTGCAAATGGTGGCAGGTGACATGGCAGGTGACAATCTGCCAATGGTGGCAAGAGATGTGGCAAGTAACAATCTGCAACGTAGCAAAGATTTGGTTCCGATTAATGGTGAAACACCCAAATAGGTTGGCACCACATCCCTGGAGAAAATTTAAGTAACAGTAGGGAGGAATAAGAGATTTTCACGGTGCAGGGTAATTAACAGAAAAGAAAAGTAATAAATAAAAAATATAACTTTTAATTTATAAGGGATTTTAACGGTGCACCGATATGGCCATGTCAGGTTTTCAGTGCTAGTTGATGGTTGTGCGGTGGCTGACCTGGGCTGGGGTCACTGTGGGGTAAGCACCTTCTGTGCTATGTCCAGTGGACACTGTGCTTTTCCTGTATAATTTTTGTTCTTTTGTTCTTTGGAAAATATGATCACTATGTATTTCTATTTTTGTTGCTTATATTTCTGTGTTTTTATCTTCAGAATTGTAAAGTGTTGGATGATATCAATCTTCGGCCTGCTTATCCCTTGAGAAAGCAATTCAGCGAAACATGTCGGGCTAGTATGCGGCCATATCATCTCAAAAACACAATTGTGTCCTGTTTGACCACCGTAACTGTATAAACACTGCAATACCTGTAAAATATGTACTATCTATATGTTTTTTAACTTTTGAATGTAAATTAAAAATTATATTTTTTATTTATTACTTTTCTTTTCTGTTAATTACCCTGCACCGTTAAAATCCCTTATTCCTCCCTACTGTTACTTAACAATCTGCAAATGGTGGCAGGAGACGTGGCAAGTGACAATCTGCAAATGGTGGTAGGAGATGTGGCAAGTGACAATCTGCAAATGGTGGCAGGAGACGTGGCAATCTGCAAATGGTGGCAGGTAACATGGCAAGTGGCAATCTGCAAATGGTGGCAGGTGACGTGGCAAGTGACAATCCACATCTGCTGCCAGGTGAAAGTGGCAAGTGACAATCCACATCTAGTGGCAGGTGACGGTGGCAAGTAACACGCTGCATCTGGTGACAGTGGCAAGTGACATGCTGCATCTGGTAGCAGGAGATGTAGCAAGTGACACGCCCAGGGCTCCCACTGATTCAGCAGTATGGTGAGTTGAACCACTTCATTATATATAATATAATGTAACAATAGAAATAATGCACTTCAATCACCCTGACACCATATCAACCATGGTGCCATGATGATTGAAGGGCCAACACCAGCCATTGCCCGTGAAAAATTGCTTACCACCTCCCCCCCCCCTCCCCCTGCGGGCATGCAAAAAGGTTGGTGACCGCTGCTATGGGCTCTAGCCCCAGATCTTTTGCAGACCTAGCAACGCCCCTGGTTGAAGGTAAATCTAAAGGAAATTGAATAAGAAAATTGTTTAATGTATGGCCAGCCTTAAGCCTCGTACACACGCTTTGAATTTCGGACGACAGAACGTCTGATTTTTGTGGCATCCTAGTCTCATGTCGAAAGTGAAGAGGTTACTAACAATATGAGAATTTTAGTTTGACAGAATACAGCGTCAGAAGTGACGTAATGTGTTGAATAGTTTTGTATGTATTCTTTCGTTTCTGAGCATGCGTAGTCTTGCTCTTGCGATTTTTTTATGTACGAAAATCGTACTAATGATACAAAAATTAGACGTTGAGTTCACATCCAACAAAAAATTTATAATCTGCACATCCAGCTTTTGTCTGACGAAAAAGTGAAATCGGCTGTCGATAGCACCGTACTAACGGTAAGATTTGCGGACGATCAGTCGTCGCAACACAATTGACATCCGAAAATCAAAGCATGTGTACGGGCCTTTAGACACCTCTACTCCAGTTATCTCCACTTGCTTCCAGGTCCCGTGCTGGCAGCCAGGCTGATGGCTTGTGAATACAGAAGGTCGGTTGCTCGGCTCAGGTGCCATTCAGAGAATGCTTTGCTTTTATTGAATAAATGCAAAGCCTTCTTTGATTGGACGGGGTGGAGAGCGTGACATCACCTCCACACCTCATCCAATCAGAGAATGGTTTGCCTTCATTCTGAAATTGCAAAGCATTCTTTGAATGGCACCTGTGCCAAGCAACCGACCATCTGTATTCACAAGGCGTCAGCCTGGCTGTCAGCACGGGACCTGGAAGCAAGTGGAGGTAACAGGAGTAGCGGTATCATACATTAGCCATTTTACCTCCCCAATGTCATGTGATTCGTTAGTGTTACAAGGTCTCAGGTGTGAATGGGGAGCAGGTATGTTAAATTTGTTGTTATTGCTCTCACTTTCTCATACTGGTCACTGGAAGGTCAACATGGCACCTCATGGAAAAGAACTCTCTGAGGATCTGAAAAAAAGAATTGTTGCTCTACATAAAGATGGTCTAGGCCAGTGATGGTGAACCTTGGCACCCCAAATGTTTTGTAACTACATTTCCCATGATGCTCATGCACTCTGCAGTGTAGTTGAGCATCATGGGAAGTGTAGTTTCAAAACATCTGGGGTACCAAGGTTCACCATCACTGGCCTAGGCTATAAAAAGATTGCCAAGACCCTGAAACTAAGCTGCAACACGGTGGCCAAGACTATACATCGGTTTAACAGGACAGGTTCCACTCAGAACAGGCCTCGCCATGGTCAACCAAAGAAGTTGAGTTCATGTGCTCAGTGTCATATCCCGAGGTTGTCTTTGGTAAATAGATGTATGAGTGCTGCCAGCATTGCTGCAGAGGTTGAAGGGGTGGGGGAGTCAGCCTGTCAGTGCTCAGACTATATGCCGCACACTGCCTCAAATTGGTCTGCATTGCTGTCATCCCAGAAGGAAGCCTCTTTTAAAGATGATGCACAAGATAGACCGCAAACAGTTTGCTGAAGACAAGCAGATGGTGTCAAGTGTGTGTGGCGGCAACCAGGTGAGAAGTACAAAGACAAGTCTGTCTTGCATACAGTCAAGCATGGTTGTGGGAGTGTCATGGTCTGGGGCGGCATGAGTGCTGCCGGCACTGGGGAGCTACATTTCATTGAGAGCACCATAAATGCCAACATGTACTGTGACATACTGAAGCACAGCATGATCCCCTCCTTTCAAAGACTGGGCCACAGGGTAATATTCCAACATGATAACCACCCCAAACACACCTCCAAGACGACCACTGCCTTGCTAAAGAAGCTGAGGGTAAAGGTGATGGACTGGCCAAGCATGTCTCCAGACCCAAACCCTATTGAGCATCTGTGGGGCATCCTCAAATGGAAGGTGGAGGAGCGCAAGGTCTCTGACATCCACCAGCTCCGTGATGTCATCATGGACTCCAGTGGCAACCTGTGAAGCTCTGGTGAACTCCATGCCCAAGAGGGTTAAGGCAGTGCTGGAAAATAATGGTGGTCACACAAAATATTGACACTTTGGGCCTAATTTGTATATTTTCACTTAGAGGTGTACTCACTTTTGTTGTCAGTGGTTTAGACATTAATGGCTGTGTGTTGAGTTATTTTGAGGGGACAGCAAACTTACACTGTTATACAAGTTGTACACTCACTACTTTACATTGTAGCAAAGTGTCATTTCTTCAGTGTTGTCACATAAAAAGAGAAAATAAAATATTTACAAAAATATAAAGGGTATACTCACTTTTGTGAGATACTGTACATAGTATATAAGAAAGTCTCCCTTTAGCCGTATGTCTATGCAATCCCTTAGATCGATGGTTAGTGGCAACCTCAGCCTGGACTCCCTCCAGGTCATGCCCCCAACACGTTTCCCCCCGGCCCACGGAGCCTAATCATGGGGATATACACTATATCTACACTATAGTGTAGTTACATTGGTCCAAGGTGATCCAATGTAATTACGTATAACATACGGATGACTAGAAATTTTCTTTAACTTTATGTGCACTAAACAACTCTAACTTATGTTATGACGAAGAGTAGAGTCAGAGATGTTTTGTAGTCATGTCCTATGGTAACAATGCTGCTCCTCCAATGATACGGTACAGAGAGAGAGAGAGAGAGTTGTCACCCTAGGACAGGAAGTGTGTTGCTGCCAGGATCACCAGGTAACAATAAAGTACAAAAGTCCACCACTACATCCAAGGTCTGTTGAGCTGCAATATATTAATTTTTTTATCTTGGGTTAAAATACACTTTGATACTTGTCTTTTCTCAATGAATAATACCCTTTCCACTATCTGTATGTAGGGAAATCAGGCCTAGTAATTCCTTAAATATTCCTACAATCAATTAGGGCTTCCAGCGACAGTCTGTTGGGATCACGTCGTGCCCCCTGTGTATGCACCATCTCATCTGAAGCAGGGACCAGTATCACAATTATTTCCAGAATCCTGCAGGCCTCTTAAACTCCATTGTATGCCTGTAAAGTGCGAACATAGATTGTCCTCAGCCCCGGTACCACCCCCAGAACCCTGGATCTCCATGTGTATTGTCCCCCAGATAAGACTAGGCCTGGCATCACTGCCCCTTACAGAGGGACTGTGTACCATCCAGGCTACGCTACATGTGTGACATCGACACCCCCCACCTAACATGGGGTCCCCCTCTTTTAAAAACAGCGCATCCCCCCATGTTAGATATATATATATATATATATATATATATAGATCTCCATCCCGGTGTATAAATAGATGGCCTTCAGCTCCAATATTCTGTCATTATTGCAGCAACAACAATTATGGATGGGATTCCCATCAACGGTGACATGAGATCTATATATATATATACACACACATACAGTATAATATTTATCACACATACAGTATAATATTTATCACACATGATATATATATATATATATATATATATATATATATATATATATATATATATTTTCATATTCATAATGTACTATAGAGTGTTACTAGGATCTCCCTTAAAGATTATTCACAATCACTGTATTCTATGATAATGCACAGTGACTGATACTCTGTATAATAACAATCACAGATTACTATTTATTGGATCCCCTCTGTACCAATACACAGTAATTAAAGGATTCCCTGATCAGAACACTTTCACTGTATTTCCTCTGTATAGTAAGATACACTGCCTGATTTCTTGCTAATAATAATCATAATAAAAGATAAAGAGTTAGACTCACCAGTGAGATATAATGTATCATGTCATCCTCCTCCTGATGTGGGATTAACCCCTGCAACTGCCTCCCCCCCTCCTCTCCGATGATCCATCACACAGCCACCGAGACCTCAATCTGCACACTGAGCTGACTGCAACAAAGATCAGGGCTGACCCAACATAGGGACCCTCCTACCCCTCTCCATACTACAGGGAGGGGGTCTCATCCAGGCTCTGCCCCTCTCTATACACTATATACAGTCTTCATTCTACATGGGGGGTCTCATCCATGCAATGCCCCTCTCTATACAATGTATACTGGCTTAATGCGTCATGTGGGGGTTTCATTCAGGATCTGCCCCTCTCTGTGCACTATAGACTGTCTTCATACTACATGGGGAGGGGGCTCATCCAAGCACTGCCCCTCTCTATACAGTATGTAGGGTCTTATTACTCCATGGGGGTCTCATCCAGACTCTGCCCCTCTCTGTACAGTATACACTGTCTTCATACTATATGGGGGGTCTCATCCAGACTCTGCCCCTCTCTGTACAGTATACACTGTCTTCATACTATATGGGGGGTCTCATCCAGACTCTGCCCCTCTCTGTACAGTATACACTGTCTTCATACTATATGGGGGGTCTCATCCAGACTCTGCCCTCTCTGTACAGTATACAATGTCTTCATACTATATGGGGGGTCTCATCCAGACTCTGCCCCTCTCTGTACACTATACATTGTCTTCATACTATATGGGGGGTCTCATCCAGACTCTGCCCCTCTCTGTACACTATACATTGTCTTCATACTATATGGGGGGGTCTCATCCAGACTCTGCCCCTCTCTGTACAGTATACACTGTCTTCATACTATATGGGGGGTCTCATCCAGACTCTGTCCCTCTCTGTACAGTATAGACTGTCTTCATACTATATGGGGGGGGGGGGGGGGGTCTCACCCAGACTCTGCCCCTCTATGTACAGTATACACTGTCTTCATACTATATGGGGGGGTCTCATCCAGACTCTGCCCCTCTCTGTACAGTATAGACTGTCTTCATACTATATGGGGGGTCTCATCCAGACTCTGCCCCTCTCTGTACAGTATAGACTGTCTTCATACTATATGGGGGGGGGTCTCACCCAGACTCTGCCCCTCTCTGTACAGTATACACTGTCTTCATACTATATGGGGGGTCTCATCCAGACTCTGCCCCTCTCTGTACAGTATAGACTGTCTTCATACTATATGGGGGGTTTCATCCAGACTCTGCCCCTCTCTGTACACTATACACTGTCTTCATACTATATGGGGGGGTCTCATCCAGACTCTGCCCCTATCTGTACAGTATAGACTGTCTTCATACTATATGGGGGGTCTCACCCAGACTCTGCCCCTCTCTGTACAGTATACACTGTCTTCATACTATATGGGGGGTCTCATCCAGACTCTGCCCCTCTCTGTACAGTATACACTGTCTTCATACTATATGGGGGGTCTCACCCAGACTCTGCCCCTCTCTGTACAGTATAGACTGTCATCATACAATATGGGGGGTCTCATCCAGACTCTGCCCCTCTCTGTACACTATACACTGTCTTCATACTATATGGGGGGTCTCATCCAGACTCTGCTCCTCTCTGTACACTATACACTGTCTTCATACTATATGGGGGGTCTTATCCAGACTCTGCCACTCTCTGTACACTATACACTGTCTTCATACTATATGGGGGGTCTCATCCAGACTCTGCTCCTCTCTGTACACTATACACTGTCTTCATACTATATGGGGGGTCTTATCCAGACTCTGCCACTCTCTGTACAGTATAGACTGTCTTCATACTATATGGGGGGGTCTCATCCAGACTCTGCCCCTCTCTGTACAGTATAGACTGTCTTCATACTATATGGGGGGTCTCATCCAGATTCTGCCCCTCTCTGTACACTATACACTGTCTTCATACTATATGGGGGGTCTCATCCAGACTCTGCCCCTCTCTGTACAGTATAGACTGTCTTCATACTATATGGGGGGTCTCATCCAGACTCTGCCCCTCTCTTATACACTGTCTTCATACTATATTGGGGGGTTCTCATCCAGACTCTGCCCCTCTCTGTACAGTATACACTGTCTTCATACTATATGGGGGGTCTCATCCAGACTCCGCCCCTCTCTGTACAGTATAGACTGTCTTCATACTATATTTGGGGTCTCATACAGACTCCGCCCCTCTCTGTACAGTATAGACTGTCTTCATACTATATGGGGGGTCTCATCCAGACTCTGCCCCTCTCTGTACAGTATAGACTGTCTTCATACTATATGGGGGGTCTCATCCAGACTCTGCCCCTCTCTGTACAGTATAGACTGTCTTCATACTATATGGGGGGTCTCATCCAGACTCTGCCCCTCTCTGTACAGTATAGACTGTTCTCATACTATATGGGGGGTCTCATCCAGACTCTGCCCCTCTCTACACACTATAGACTGTCTTAATACTACATGGGGGTTGAATGCCGACTTTGCCCCTCTCTATACATTATAAACTGTCTTCATACTACATAGGGGGGGTCTCATCCAGGCTCTGCCCCACTCTATACACCAGACTCTGCCCCTCTCTGTACAGTATAGACTGTCTTCATACTATATGGGGGGTCTCATCCAGACTCTGCCCCTCTCTGTACAGTATAGACCGTCTTCATACTACATGGGGGTCTTATCCAGACTCTGCTCCTCCCTGTATACTATAGACTGTCTTAATACTACATGGGGGTTGAATGCCGACTTTGCCCCTCTCTATACATTATAAACTGTCTTCATACTACATAGGGGGGGGTCTCATCCAGGCTCTGCCCCACTCTATACACCATAGACTGTCCCCGCACCGCATGGGGTGGGGGGTGGGGGGTCTCCCCCATGCTTTGTCCCTCTCTATAAATTATAGACTGTCTGTCTGCAAACTAAATGGGGGGGGGGGGGGTCTCATCCAGACTTTGCCCCTGTCTATACACTATAGACTGTCTGCATACTACATGGGGGTCTCATTCAGGCTTTGCCCCTCTCTCTACAGTATAGGCTGCCTCCATCCTACAAAGAGGGGGACCCACCTAGACTTTGTCCCTCTTTATACACTATAGACTGTCATCATACTATATAGAACGGTCTCATCCAGGCTCTACCCTTCTCTATACTCTATAGACCAGGGGTAGGCAATCTTACAGAGGTGGAGATCTACCTGAGCAACATGGGAGAAGTCAAAGATCACCGGGCACAGTGTCACCCAGTGTTTCTACTTACACCTGATTTCAGTTAATTGCCGTACTGGCATGTCACCAATCGCGTGCTTTGCATGGCAATCATGTGTTTAAATCAGGTGGTGAGGAGGCAACATATCGCCTCCTCATCACCTGTCAAACATACACGGATCGCTTTTCAGAGGAGCGGCAGTCCCTGCTGCACTTGTGAATAAGACCTTAGTCGCATTTGGCAGTGGCACCCTTAGGGCTCGTTCACATGTCAGGTTGGGGGGAGGGGTGTGTGGTAAAACCCTGCGGTTGAGATGCGGTTTTACCACCCCCAGTCCCCACCCCCTTTAGCTGCTGAGACAGCAACCATAGGTGTACATATGCCGATGCAGGAATTAAACCCCCTGTTGCTTTTGGTGGGTGCTATCGCCTGCCAATCGCGACCCATTCAAGTTAATGGGGCCACTCTGCAAGTGCCCCGCAAGTGCATGCTTCTGCGGGATCCAAGGGTTTAAAGCAGGTGGTGAGAAAGCACCACAACGCTGCCTGTTTTAACCCCTTGTTTGCTGTACTGCACAAGGTTGCACGGCACTTGCAGAGCAGCCCCACTCACTTGAATGGGTCATGCTTTTCAGGTGCTACACCCACCAACCATGACAGGGCGTATAACTCCTTCTGTGACATGTACACACCCCTGGATACTGCAGCTAAAGGGGATGTGGTTGGGGCGGGGGTGATAAAAACGTAACTATGGGGTTTTACCACCCCCCCAATAATAGAAGAATAATAGAATAGAATAATGGAAAACTATGGCTAAGCACAGCAAACCTACAGGAAAGCTGCAGGTACACTGCACTGCACCAGCGGTGTGGGGAAACCGCAGCACATCAGTGTGAAAGCAGCCCTATGCTATTATTCCCAGTGTATTGCTTCACACTGACCTGAAGATCTCCTCTTTCCTGCAGCTGGCACTAATCTGGAGACTGCTAGCAGTGATAAGAGGTTGAGTGCAGCTGGTATCACTCTGAAAGGGACAGGAGCCAGCACTACAGAGGAGGCTTATGCCGCTCTTGCTCCCTTCTACAGCTCCAACTTTACAAGTAGTTCCTCTGCATTGCACTCTGATGCTCTGGAATGGCTGGTCAGCCCAGACCGCGATCTACCGGTGGCTGACCCCCGCTATAGACTGTTAAATGTAGGGGGTCTGATCCAGACTCTCTATATACTATAGAATTTCTTCATATTACATTGAGGGGTCTCATACAGGCAGGGCTGGTGCAAGGATTTTTGACACCCTAGGCCAGGGGTCCTCAAACTTTTTAGACAGGGGGCCAGTTCACGGTCCCTCAGACTGTTGGGGGGCCACACTATAGTTTAAAAAAAATATGAACTAATTCCTAAATTCCTATGCACACATCTTTTTTGTAGTGCAAAAGAATAAAAGAATGAATAATAAATAATAATATATATAGGGGATGGACAGGGGGACAGAGGGATGGACAGGGGGACAGTGGGATGGACAGAGGGGGGGACAGAGGGACAGAGGGACAGAGGGGTGGACAGGGGGACAGTGGGGTGGACAGGGGGACAGAGGGGTGGACAGAGGGACAGAGGGGGGGACAGTGGGGTGGACAGGGGGACAGTGGGGTGGACAGGGGGACAGTGGGGTGGACAGAGGGGTGGACAGGGGGACAGTGGAATGGACAGAGGGATGGACAGAGGGATGGACAGGGGGACAGAGGGATGGACAGGGGGACAGAGGGGTGGACAGGGGGACAGAGGGGGGGGCAGTGGGGTGGACAGGGGGACAGAGGGATGGACAGGGGGACAGTGGGATGGACAGGGGGACAGTGGGATGGACAGGGGGACAGAGGGGTGGACAGGGGGACAGTGGGGTGGACAGGGGGACAGAGGGGGGGACAGTGGGGTGGACAGGGGGACAGAGGGATGGACAGGGGGACAGTGGGATGGACAGGGGGACAGTGGGGTGGACAGGGGGACAGTGGGGTGGACAGGGGGACAGAGGGGTGGACAGGGGGACAGAGGGGTGGACAGGGGGACAGTGGGGTGGACAGTGGGATAGACAGGGGGACAGTGGGATGGACAGGGGGACAGAGGGGTGGACAGGGGGACAGTGGGGTGGACAGGGGGACAGTGGGGTGGACAGGGGGACAGTGGAATGGACAGGGGGACAGAGGGGTGGACAGGGGGACAGTGGGGTGGACAGGGGGACAGAGGGGGGGACAGTGGGGTGGTCAGGGGGACAGTGGGGTGGACAGGGGGACAGTGGGGTGGACAGGGGGACAGAGGGGTGGACAGAGGGGGGGACAGGGGGACAGTGGGGTGGACAGGAGGACAGAGGGGTGGACAGGGGGACAGAGGGGTGGACAGGGGGACAGAGGGATGGACAGGGGGACAGAGGGGGGGACAGGGGGACAGAGGGGTGGACAGGGGAACAGAGGGGTGGACAGGGGAACAGAGGGGTGGACAGGGGGACAGTGGGGTGGACAGGGGGACAGTGGGGTGGACAGGGGGACAGAGGGGTGGACAGAGGGGGGACAGGGGGACAGAGGGGTGGACAGGGGGACAGAGGGGTGGACAGAGGGGTGGACAGGGGGACAGTGGGGTGGACAGGGGGACAGAGGGGTGGACAGAGGGGTGGACAGGGGGACAGAGGGGTGGACAGGGGGACAGAGGGGTGGACAGAGGGGGGACAGGGGGACAGAGGGGGGACAGGGGGACAGTGGGGTGGACAGAGGGGGGGACAGGGGGACCGAGGGGTGGATAGGGGGACAGAGGGGTGGACAGGGGGACAGTGGGTTGGACAGGGGGACAGAGGGGTGGACAGGGGGACAGTGGGGTGGACAGAGGGGGGGACAGGGGGACAGAGGGGGGGACAGTGGGGTGGACAGGGGGACAGAGGGGTGGACAGGGGGACAGTGGGGTGGACAGGGGGACAGTGGGGTCCTCACTTGTTCGTAGGCTGTTGCTTGAAGCCTCCGCTCTCTTGGTCACTCTTCGCGCCTCCTGTCTCCGTGCGGGACTGTGCTGGGAACTACACTTCCCAGCATGCAGCGCGGCACACGGAGCCCTCCATTACTGGTGTGGGGGAGGCGGCTTGAGCGGAGCGGATATGCTCCCTGCCGAAGCCGAGCCGACCTGGCCCCGGCCCGAGCCTGGATTGTCGGGAATCCGACCCTGGGTGGATTGGGCCGGATAAATGTCCTCGGCGGGCCGTAGTTTGAGGACCCCTGCCCTAGGCGAAACCTTATTTTGCCGCCCCCTTGGCTCCACCCCTGACTCCACCCCTTTGTCCTGCCCATGTATACCCCACCTTTTTAATGAAGTGCCCATCAAATGCAGCCCGCCAGCCCCCATCAAATGCAGCTTTACCAGCACCCATCAATGCAGCCTACCAGCGTCCATCAATGCAGCCACACCAGCGCCCATCAATGAATGTTTGCTTGTTTCCATTCATTCAGGAGTCAGGATATAGACACAATCCTCCTCCCCCGCTGCGCCTCTGACACTATGTGCGAATGGAGCGGCGGCTGCCTGCTGATGCTGAGACTTAGTTGCTTGCTGCAACTAAGAGAAGAGAGTAGGAACACCAGTGGCCGGGCACCCTAGGCAGCTGCCTGGTAGCAGCGGCCCTGCATACAGGTTCTGCCCCTCTCCATGCACTATAGACTGTCTTTATACTACATAAGGGGGAGGGGGTCCCCTCCAGACTCTGCCTCTCTCTATACACTATATAATCCCAACAATGGCACTACCTGCATGGAGTTTGCATGTTCTCCCTGTGCCTACGTGGGTTTCCGTCAGGAACTCTGGTCTCCTCCCACACTGCAAAGACATGCTGGTAGGTTAATTGGCTCCTGTCTAAATTGGCCTTGGAATGTGTATGTATGAATGTGAGTTAGGAACCTTAGATTGTGACTTCCTTGAGAGCAGGGACTGATGTGAATCATTCTAATCCTGGGGTTTCTGCTATAGAGACTCTCTTGGGTATGGACCCCTGTCCCTGTTATTTTACACAGAACCAGTGGTCCAGACTCAGAAAAACCCACCAACAGAACATAGAACTGGGAGGGCATTAACTCCTACCCCCCCAATCAGGTCAGCACCTGACTGGCTAATTCAACCCACTTACATTCCTCTCCCCTTAGACACAAGCCATCTCGGCTGCATCAAAGCCTGAAAGAAATCCCAACACAATTACAGTAACATAACAATAAAGTGCTTTAACATACACATAACAATGGCAACAGTCTAAACATAATAGTTGGGATCTGGTAAGAAAACTGGTGCTCCTGAGGTGGTGTGGAATCCTTGGACATGATGCATGACCGGGCGATCATCAGGTTTCACGATCTCCACACGGTCCATGTAGAGGTGGTGTCCGGTATTGTAGTACTTATAGAGCTTGTGGAACTCTGCCTCCACATACCGTATTGGTTTTGTTGGGCAAACCTCCGCATGTGTTTGGGAACAAACATTTTCTCCCACACCACGCTACTATAGATATTAGGCCTCTCACCCTCCAGCTGTAAAAACAATTGTTCTGGAACATAGGGAAATGTTCTGCGGTATCGGGCACTCAAATATTTCTCAATATAAGGCATTAACTGAGCGAGGCCGGTGATCTGAGTCTTATAGTGAAGGGACCCTTGCGGCAGAAAGGCATCAGGTGGCCGGTAATATTTGTATCAAGTACGTTCTATAAGGGCTCAAATATCAGTCTGAGGTTCCCGTGGGAGAGGGGAACGTGGATGAGGGACCACGGGCTCCGGACATGGGAGCAACTCCTCGTCTAGGTCTAAGATCAGTCTCTCTTAAGAAATCCCTTGTGGCCGGTTAATGGTAAAATTATGTTCTTTCCACTTCTAGATTATGGTCCGAACAGTGCTCACTGGAACATTTAGAAGTTTAGAAATCCTTCTGTAACCAATGCAGTATTGGTATGTTTTGTCACAATAAGGTTGTGAAGGTCTTGAGAGAGCTCCTTGCTTTTACCCATCATAAGATGTTTCTTGTGTGACACCTTGGTAATGAGACACCTTTTAATAGGCCATCAATTGAGACTGAACCAGCTGATATTAATTTTCACTGACAAGGGGCAGGATTGCTTTCTAATTACTGATAGATTTCAGCTGGTGTCTTAACTTTCCATGCCTTTTTGCACCACCCTTTTTTCTTGTGGTCAATACCTTTTCCCTGTGTGATTAGATTTTATTACACATAACTTAGTTTCTGAACTTATTTGTTTTGGTTTCTTTGTATGTATGGATTGCATGGGTTGCTACCGACATGTGGTGAAAATTTCATGTCAATAGCACCTTTAGAAAGCGACTCTCTCTGTTGGAATCAAACCAAATAAAGGTGCCTTGTAATGCCCAAAAAGGGAAAGCTCCGCTTGTTCGCACCCTCCCCCCTCTGCTGCCATATTTGGCACTTTTTTTGGAGGGGGGGGGGGAGCAGATACCTGTCAAAACCAGGTACCCGCTCCCACTGTGATCTACAAAATTTCCGCCCCCCCCCCCCCAATCCCCCCCCGCTGCCTTCTTGGAGACGCACAGGTCGCTAAACACAGCGAAACCATTCAGAAAGTGCAGCGCGACTCACGCATGTGCAGTAGAAAACAGGCTGTAAAGCCGCAAGGCTCCAGTGTTTACCTTAGTGAAGATGCCAGTGCCTGCACCCAAAGCAGACTGACGAATCGGCTAGGGGTGCTGACATCATGGGATTCCTGGACAGGTAAGTGTCCTTATATTAAAAGTCAGCAGCTACAGTATTTATGATTATGAATATATTTTTATTCTGTTATTTTTGTAGCTTTTTATCAAATTAAACAATAAGGGGTACAGAAGAAAAGAAGGGGATGGGAAAAAGTAATAAACAAAAGTCAACATTACACAAATAGATGAATCGAACATCATAATTGGAAGCAATGTATTGCAAAATAATAACTGGTGAGTTAAGTCAGGTAGAGTATATGCCAAGAGGAGTGGAGAAAAGAGGCAGAAGGGAATTGGGAGAGTAGGAAAAGAGAGAAGGGAAGAGGGAGGTAGATACAGTATTCAGTATGACATTTCTGCAGAGTACATAGTGATCATAGCGACTCCGTATTGAGTATCTGGACTGCGACATCTTCTGTGAGTGCAGGTCGCAATGGGGTGGGGAAACCAAATTAAGCAGAGGACCTCCTCAGCAGTTTGTCAGAGGAGGAACAATGAAGCCATATATACAATAGTTTGGTATGTTTTTTCCTATATGTCTTTTTCTCTCGCCTACATCTCCATGAGCATGGTGTTAATGAGAATGTCAACCCATCTATGTAGAGGGGGAATAACCTCAGTTTTCCAGAACTTAGTGATGAGCTGACGTGCAGCCGAAAGGAAAAACCGGAGGAGGTTCCCTTTTTGGGATTTGATCCAACCCGGGAGGGTAGATAGGAGGGCAATTTTAGGGGAGGGGGTGAGAGATTTGTTGTATACTTCATTGTAAATCTGAAAAATCTGCCTCCAGAAGGGGCGAATATGACTGCATTCCCACCATATGTGTAAATATGTTCCTCTTGCTCCATGACAGCGCCAACATGTACAGTGAGGGAAAAAAGTATTTGACCCCCTGCTGATTTTGTATGTTTGCCCACTGACAAAGAAATTATCAGTCTATGTTTTAATGGTAGGTTTATTTTAACAGTGGGAGACAGAATAACAAAAAAAAAATATCCAGAAAAACGCATTTCAAAAAAGTTATAAATTGATTTGCATTTTAATGAGTGAAATAAGTATGTGATCCCCTATCAATCAGCAAGATTTCTGGCTCCCAGGTGTTTTCTATACAGGTAACAAGGAGAGATTAGGAGCACTCTCTTAGGCCCCTTTCACACTGAGGCGGGGTCAGCTTTGCGGTTTTACCCCCTGCTAGCGGCCGAGAAAAGGTTAAAAACCACCGCAAAGCGCCTCTGCTGAGGCGCTTTGCCGGTGGTATAGCCGCGCTGTCCCATTGATTTTAATGGGCAGGAGCGTTGAAGGAGCGGTATATACACCGCTCCGAAGATGCTGCTAGCAGGACTTTTTTCCCCGTCCTGTTAGCGCACCACTCCACACTGGAAAGACAGCGCAATAGTGCCTGCAAACCGCCCCAGTGTGAAAGGGGCCTTAGGCTACTTTCACACTGAGGTGCTTTACAGGCGCTACAGCGCTAAAAATAGCACCTGCATAGCTCCTGTCTCTCCAGTGTGAAAGCCCGAGGGTTTTCACACTGGAGCAGTGCGCTTGCAGGACGGTAAAAAAAAGTCCTGCAAGCCGCATCTTTGCAGCGCTACAGGAGCGGTGTATACACCGCTCCTAAAGCGCCCCTGCCTATTGAAATCAATGGGGCAGCGCCGCCAAAGCGACGCAGCGGTTTTAACCCTTTTTTGGTTGCTAGCGGGGGTTAAAACTGCCACGCTAGCCGCCGAATAGCACCGCTATAACGATGGTAAAGCGGAGCTAAAAATAGCCCGCCCGCCCCAGTGTGAAAGTAGCCTTAAAGGGAGTGCTCCTAATCTCAGCTTGTTACCTGTATAGGAGTCACCTGTACACAGAAGCAATCAATTAATCAATCAGATTCCAATCTCTCCACCATGGCCAAGACCAAAGAGCTGTTCAAGGATGTCAGGGACAAGATTGTAGACCTACACAAGGCTGGAATGGACCATCGTCAATCAGCTTGGTGAGAGGGTGACAACAGTTGGTGCGATTATTCGCAAATGGAAGAAACAAAAAATAACTGTCAATCTCCCCCCGCCTGGGGCTCCATGCAAGATCTCACCTTGTGGAGTTTCAATGATAATGAGAACGATGAGAAATCAGCCCAGAACTACACAGGAGAATCTTGTCAATGATCTCAAGGCAGCTGGGACCATAGTCAACAAAAAAACAATTGGTAACACACTACGCTTGAAGGACTGAAATCCTGCAGTGCCCGCAAGGTCCCCCTGCTCAAGAAAGCACATGTACAGGCCCCTCTGAAGTTTGCTAATGAACATCTGAATTATTCAGAGGAGAACTGGGTGAAAGTGCTATGGTCAGATGAGACTAAAATCAAGCTCTTTGGCATCAACTCAACTGGAGGAGGAGGAAGTCTGCCCATGACCACAAGAACACCATCCCCACCGTCAAACATGGAGATGGAAACATTGTGCTTTGGGGGTGTTTTTCTGCTAAGGGGACAGGAAAACTTCAAAGGGAGGATGGACCGGGCCATATACCGTCAAATGTTTGGCGAGAACCTCCTTCCCTCAGCCAGGGCATTGAAAATGGGTCGTGGATGGGTATTCCATCATGACAATGACCGAAAACACACAGCCAAGGCAACAAAGGAGTGACTCAAGAAGAAGCACATTAAGGTCCTGGAGTGGCCTGGTCAGTCTCCAGACCTTAATCCCATAGAAAATATGTGGAGGGAGCTGAAGGTTTGAGTTACCAAACCTTAGCCTCGAAACCTAGTGACTTGGAGAGGATTTGCAAAGAGGAGTGGGACTAAATCCCTCCTGAGATGTGTGCAAACCTGGTGGCCAACTACAACAAACGTCTGACCTCTGTGATTGTCAACAAGGGTTTTTCCACCAGGTACTAAGTCATGTTTTGCAAAGGGGTCAAATACTTATTTCACTCGTTAAAGTGGAGTTCCACCCAAAAAATGGAACTTTCACTTTTTGGATTCCTCACCCCCTCCGGTGTCACATTTGGCACCTTTCAGGGGGGAGGAGGGAGAAGATACCTGTCTAATACAGGTATTTGCTCCAACTTCCTGGCATAGATCACCGCGGCGCTTGCGGTGACCTACGCCACTTCTGGCGCCTACACTGTCCTCCCCGCTGTATTCTGGGAGACACACAGGTCCCAGAACACAGCAGGGACCAGAGAGGACGCGCAGCGCGACTCGCGCATGCGCAGTAGGGAACCAGGAAGTGAAGCCGCACTTATTCCCTTAACGAGGATGGCGGCGGCAGCAGCCGAGAGCCGACGGACGTATCGGCTTTGGCTGCCGACATCGAGGGCTCCCTGGACAGGTAAGTGTCCACATATTAAAAGTCAGCAGCTGCAGTATTTGTAGCTGCTGGCTTTTAATATTTTTTTTTCGGCGGACCTCCGCTTTAAAATGCAAATCAATTTATAACTTTTTTGAAATGTGTTTTTCTGGATATTTTTTTTTTTATTCTGTCTCTCACTGTTAAAATAAACCTACCATTAAAATTATAGACTGATCATTTTTTTGTCAGTGGACAAACGTACAAAATCAGCAGAACATCAAATACTTTTTTCCCTCACTATCAGTATCAGGGGTGTTCGGCAAAATTCTGTTAAAGCAGTTGTATACCCCGCTTTCACATTTTTATCTACAGGAAAGCCTATAATAAGGCTTACCTGTAGGTAAAATGAATATCTCCTAAACCTGTACAGTTTAGGAGATTATCACCTTGCATGCAGCCACTGACATGTCAGCGGCGCATGCGCTCTGAAGGTCTGGCAGATGCTCCCGTAAAATCAGAGCTCCTTGCCGGCAAGAGGACTCCCTCGCGCGCTAGGGTTGCCACTTTTTTTTCAAGCCAAACCCGAACACTTTAGCGGCGCACAGTACATTTTTTTTGTTTTAGTATTCACTATAGGATTATAACAGACGTGGGACACTTTTGGGCACTCCAAAGAGAATAGTAATGCAGCACACATAGTACCCCCTCACCCTCCTGTCAAGCCCTGTTACAAGCCATATTCCTGTCTGAACAATGTGTCCGGGTTTCAGGTGGACTGAAACCCGGACACATGATTCAAAACCCGGACTGTCCGGGTGGTAACCCTATCGCGCATGCGTGGGAGTGATATCATCGCGGTTCCGCCCACTCACAGCGCCGCAGCCGTGAACCTGGAAGAAAGGCAGAGGGAACATGTCAGCTCCCTCAGCGGTGACCGGGAGGTGATGCCGGCGCTTTGTTCTAAGGTAAGTATTTCATAATGAGCTAGTATACGGTGCATACTAGCTCATTATGCCTTTGCCTTACAGGTTTTTTTTTTTTTTTTTTTTAGTGGGCATACAACCGCTTGAATGGGGACTTGGTCTTTGTACCAACAGGTTAGCATGCTGTTTATACAGACATAGAAGCAATGACTATTCTGATATAGTATACTGTGATTACTAGTTCTGCCTCTAGGTGGTGCTATTGTGTAATTTTAGTTGAACGGAATGTTCTTCCTAGTGGAACTTCATGGTTATTAAAGAGGAACTGCAGTCTGCTCACGTAATTTGTAATAAAAACACCATTCTGAAGCTTCCCTCCAACCACTTTGCATATTATTTTACAAATACTGTGATTTTGTACCTCCAACATATGCAGCAGAAATCTCCTTCCACTAAGCTGGCTGCAGCCATTTTAACTGTGGGCAGCTGAAGCTGCTGCCTGTTCACTTCCTGGAGACGGACGGACACTTCCCTCTTGATGAATACACATGGATTTGTGCAGTCTCCTCCCTCATCCAGGCCCTCCCATGCTGGCAAACTCTCACGAGAGTGTGAATGAGAGAGAGAGCTGAACAGGAAGTCACTAGCCTAGGCAAAGCACCAGACAAGAAAGACGTAGTGGGCTGTATAAGGTATTTACTGGCAGAAAAAAAAATGTTTTACTATCCAAAGTTAAACCAGCAAGGGCAAAAGATTTATTAGAGGGGAACATGTATAAATGACTGAAGGTATGCTTTAAGGAACTTCCTGTGTCTGTATTCCTGCTGTTTTTCAATAAAACATGAAGGGCTCAGCCATGTGTCTAGCACCATCTTAAATGGTAACAGTCATATCTGAGGCAGGTTTCCAACAAGAGGGATTGTACTTACCTTTCCTGTAGCCTGTCTTCACCCCCCGTCCAGCACTGCAGACTTTAACAATGGACACTTCTGGGAGTGTCAGGTGCACCCCCCACCGTGCTTTGGCTCCTTCCTTTGTCCCCTTACATTACAGCTAAGTCCTATAGTGATGTACGGGTCGGTGGATGAAACCACATTGTGCAGCGGGGGTAGGGTTGCCACCTCATCCCTTTAAAACCGAACGCATATTAATTACAGTTTCTGTGACCGATTAAGGTGGTAATTAAACTCGGTGCCTTATATGCATGAAATTAGCCTCAGAACCTGTGTAATTAATGTGTTCGGGTTTAAAGGGATGAGGTAGCAACTCTAAGCTGGGGGGAGTTATGCCGCGTACCCATGGTCGGATTTTCCGACGGGAAATGTTGGCTGAAAGTCCGACCGTGTGTACGCTCCATCGAACATTTGTTGTCGGACTTTCCACCAACAAATGTTGGCTAGCAGGTTCTTAAATTTTCCGCCAACAAAACTTTGTTGTCAGACTTTGCGATTGTGTGTACACACGTCCGTCGCACAAAAGTCCATGCATGCTCAGAATCAAGTACGAGCCGGAAGCGCTCGGTCTTGTAAAACTAGCGTTCGTAATGGAGATATTACATGACTATTGAACTTCTTTTTTATCGGCTCGCCGTACGTCACTACGTTCATAATTGTTGGCCAACATTTGTGTGACCATGTGTATGCAAGACGAGTTGGAGCCAACAACCTTTGAACAAAAATCCACGGTTTTGTTTTCGGAAAGTCCGATCGTGTGTACGAGGCATTAAGGTAACAAATACTCCACAGTTTTATCTCATCCCCAGAAAAACAAGTATTATATTCTTCATCAGCTGCCCTGATTTATTCAACACTGCCCCTTGTTCCATACAAAAGGCTGGCTTCACTCCTGTGTCCCAGATTCAGCCAACAGTGGGCTAAAGCCCTCCATCGGCTGACGTCGCAGAGCTCTGCAGGGATCCTGACAATAATGTTGGGATCATCCCAGCAGTGGCGGCCGGTGACATTTTTTTTTTTTTTTGGGGGGGGGGGCGCAGCAAACAGTATGCCAACCAACCCCCCACCCCAGTTGGTAGGTAGTCAGCAAGCACTTACCCCGTCACCGGTGGCCTCCCGTTCTCCTGCTCTTTTTTCTCCAATCAGGAGTCTTCTCTTTTTGCCAATTGGAAAACGGACGGGTCTCACACGCTTCTGATTGGCCAGATTGAAGATCAGTGTTTCAACAGCGAATGTTCATTCGCTGTTGTAACACACCCCAGTGGGCTCCGTTCGCATCCTCTGCGACCCAAGCCATCCTCATTTTGATGCCTATTAGAGGCTCTGCCTCTAATCAGGTGCTTAAAAAAAAGAAAAAAAACTGACCGCTATAATTCATGCACCCGGTGCCCTAAAAAGGGGCCCTGGCCATGAATAGGGGGAAGACCGGGGCGGCTGTGGATAGATTCATGCTATGCATGAATCTATCCATTGCATATAGGGGGTGATGTGGAAAGAGGGGGCGATGCCCCTAATGGACGGGCTGCCACTGCATCCTAGATGCCTGACCGGCAGCTGGGTCAGTCTGTCAACGCGCCACTGAGTGTCTGCTGCTCCCATCCCCTCCACAGCCCAGCACCCCAGTGAGCACTGGAGGGGCAGAGCACAGAAAGGTGACAGAGTCATTACTCTACTCACTGAAGACCGAGAAGTAAGTTGATCGCTCAGTACTCAGTGTAGAGCTGGCAAGGGACAGCCGCACCATCAGATCAATACCGCAGCCATCTAGGTGTGTATGTGTTTGCTTTTTGTGAACCCATACTTCTCTTTTAAAAATGGATAGCATAAAAAAAACTATTTTTCTGTGGCTAGGGAGCAGGAGGTGGGGTGTAGAGCCTGTCATAGAAGTAAATGGCTTTACACCCCTGTACAGTGAATCTGCGTTTACCCACACACATGGCATGTTTTCTCAAACGCGTTTGGGAAAACATGTCCTTTACGAATGTGCGGGTAAATTCCGATGCAAACGTTTTTTTACGCTATGCATATTTTATGCATATATACCTCCCATGTGCATGAGGCTTAACTCTGGATCACCCCCATTCACACCCAAGCGACAGGTCAAACTGCATGACAAGTTGCACCCTATTGTCGGCAATGGCACTGTTCAAATCGGTGCGACGCTGACTTTGTGGTGCCGCATCGATTTGAAAAAGTAGTTACTGGCCTACTTTTGGCGATTTCAGGTGCAACTTGCAGAGACATTTGTGCATGAAGCCACACAGATGTATTCCAAGTTGCACTGGCATGCGGCTTTGAAATTGTGCAATTTCAGCTGAAGTCGCACGATTTCAAAGCCGCATTCAATGTGAACTAGGGCAGGGAGGAGATCCAGCAGGTAGTAAAGCCAGAACAAAAAGTAGCAGAGTGGCTCTGCACCAGAGAAGTGTGAACACAAAGCCCTTGCCAGATGAAATTGTGAACATATAGCTCCACCTATTGGATGAATATGAAATAGAAACTAATAATACATAATGTTTAAGAGTTACTTAAAGTAATATTAAAGCCTTGGTTTAAAAAAAAACAAGCATGTTATTCTTGCTTGCTCTGTGCAGTGATTTTGCACAGAGCAGCCAGGATCCTCCTCTTCTCAGGTCCCACGTCGGGGCTCCTCCCTGCTGCCAGGTGCCCCCACAGCAAGTAGCTTACTGTGGGGGCACCCACGCAGGCGCGCTCCCAATCCATGGCTCTGTGTGTCCATGCACACATGGAGCTGCGGCTCGGCCCTGCCCCCTCCGTCACCTGATTGGCTCACTGGCTGTGATTGACAGCAGCGGGAGCCAATGGCCAATCAGGAGTGCGAGTCCCCGGAGAGGCAAGGCTCTCGTGGACATTGCTGAATCGAAAGAGGGCTCAGGTAAGTATTAGGGGGGCTACTGCACACAGAAGGTTTTTATCTTCATGCATATTTTGTATTCCTAGACATAATAAATAAAATAAATACAAAAACACTATGGGGGATTTACTAAAACTGAAGCACACAGAATATAGTGCAGCTGTGTATAGAGACCAATCAGCTTCTAGGTTTAAGTCCCCATTCACACCAGTGCGACTTGTCATGCGATTTGATCGCATGACAAGTCACACTCCATTGCCAGCAATGGAACAGTTCATATCGCTGCGACTCACGTTGCAGCGATTATGAAAAAGGTTCCTGCACTACTTTTTACCGATTTCATTGCTAATTGCATAGATTTCTGGTAAATGAAGTCGCAAGCCGCAGTGAAATCGGCAGTGCAAATTGCACTGTTATGCGGTCTTGAAATTGTGCTGAAGTAGTGCTATTTGAAAGCCGCACCAGTATGAACCAGGCTTATTGTCAAAGCTTGATTGAAAAAACTGAAGTTAGAAGCTTCTTGGTTTCTATGCACAGCTGCAGTAGATTCTGCATTCGCCAGTTTTAGTAACCCCCCCACCCCTGCGTTCCCTTTCAATTACAAAATTTTCTAGCAGTTATAAAAGCTCTAAAACATTTTCAAAGTGTATTAAAAAAAAGCTATAATCTCATATAATCATTAACGTTTAATGTCAATTCAAAAATAGTTTCCAATCTTTTTAAATCCTGAAGCTTTCAATAAAATAATCCCTGGTGATCCTGTCACGAAAGGGAAGTGCTCTGTGCTGAGCGGCTTCCTGTTCATTCAGAAACTGAAGCATAGTAAACAGTTTACTATGCCTCAGTTATGAATGGACACAGTGAGCCAGTGTGTTCACTGTGTTCATTTAGAAAAGGTATGGTCCAGTAAATTACATATTTACTAGCCCCTTCCCCCACTCTCCATCCTGAAATTTCCCCCACAGCAGCCAGAGAGAGAGAAGAGGAGGGAAGCCCAAGCAGTAGGGGGATTACTGAGTAGCGATTAGGGTGTGCCCAGGCACACCCCCTGTGCACGCCTATGGATGATACTCTGAGTCACTCCATTAGTGTATGTTTATTCTATACTCCATTCCACACTCACTTTCCCATTAAAATGTTCTAACCCTCATGGTCTCCATTGGTCAGATCTCTGTGCTGAGGTCCTGGATTTGCACACCTGCTGTGTCCATTATGAGGGTCTCCTACCATTCCTGTCCTGAATGCTTAGGTTTTCACAACCACTGTCCCTGTTACGAGGTGTTCTCACCACCCTGTGCTAAGTTCCCAGCTCTGCACACCTACTGTAACCATTATGAGAGGTTTCCCCTCCATCATTGCAGTGCATCATGGCTCTGTACATCTGCTGTGCCCAGTATGAGAGGTTTTCACCTTCCCTGTGCTGAGTTCCTGGGCTTGCACACTGGCTGTGTCCATTATGAGGGACTCCCACCATCCCTGCGCTGAGTTCCCAGGTGCCCATTATGAGGCATTTTCATCATCCCTGAGCTGATTTCCAGTGTCTACACACCTGCTGTGCCCAGTATGGAGTGCTCCCACCATCCCTGAGCTGAGTTGGGGGATCTGCAAATCTGCTGAGCCTAGTATGAGGGGTTCCCACCATTCCTGTGCTAAGTTCTTCAGTCTGCACACCTGTATTGCCCATTATGGAGGTCTCCCACCATCCCTGTGCTGAGTTTCCAGGTCTGCATATCTGCTGTACCCATTATCAGAGGCTCCCACATCCCTGTGCAGAGCTCCTGAGTTTAAACACCTGCTGTGCCCATTATGAGGGGTTCCCACCATGTTTGTGCTAATTTCCCAGGTCTGCCCAGCTTCTGTGCCCATTATGATGGTCTCCTACCATTCTCATGTCTGCATGATCTTTATCACGTGTCATGCTGCTTTTTTTTTTTTTTTTTTTTTTGCTTTTATTAAATCAGACAGACTTTATTCCAACTCCGTTATTTTTACAACTGTTTATTAAAACACTTGAGCATGTTGTACCATGGTGGTGGCGATATGTGTTTTCTAGGTAAGGGGGCCTGATCACCATGGAAAGTTTTCAGTCGCTCACTAATATCAGATTAACCCCTGTTGGTAGCCATCTCATCTGTGACATGTTGACTTCAATACACAGTGAAGAAGACCCTTGTAAGCGAGGGGTTAAGGTCGAGCTGCTGAGTAATTTTATAGTCTCCTGTGTGATTATAAATGGTTTTCAGAGTTTAACATGCGGTGATGTGTTTCTGCTATTCTGATTGTTAATTAGTTGGGTGATTAAGGGATAGAATTGTGCCAGACTGCCAGGGGTTAAAGCTCTGAATTCCCATATGTCACTGTATTGTTTGTACATCACCACCTGTGGCCCCTGGGGGCCCTCATGGAACTGAGAGGAACGTTGTAAGTATAAGGCTTTGTCAGAACGCAGCACACAACAAAGTCTGGAATCTAGCTGTTCTTGGTGTACCCCAGGACACGACCTTACAGGGGATGTCCGAAGCTCACTGTGACTAATGCGATTCACCTCAACGACAATAATGTAAGTTCATCTCCAGGGAGTGTCACATGGCTGCAGGAAAATAATTTTTTAAGGGTTACTGAGCCAAAAACTGATAAATCAGTATTTTAGATGTCATTAAAGAATTGACATATTCCTCTGTGGTTAAATGTTTGCATCTGAGTACTGTGGAGGATGCAACAAGAGGAGCAGGACTACCTACCATATTCCACATATAGCAGAAATCTCTTTCTTAGGTGGACTAAACCTTTTTATTTACTGAATCATGACAATTTGTTCCCATGACAAATGTTCCCATTCCCCAATCTCTCTACCGTATCTTTCTCTGTACCGTATCTTATTCTATCTCTCTACTGTATCTTTTTCTATATTTCTAAGGCTGAAAAATTATACAATTTTCTTGTACAGTTTTCCTTTAGATTTACCAAAACCACATAATATGAGGTCACAACTAAACACTTTTAATTTGTATGCAATCAGGCAGGTCCTTGCACTACATAGTTGAAGGTAAATCTAAAGGAAATTGAATAAGAAAAATTGTATAATGTATGGCCAGCTTTATTTTGTCTATCTATCTAATTATATCTATCCATTGTTTTACCTTGTGCCTTTGTATCTTTCCAATTATCATAGTTGCATCCCTGTGGCTTTGCTGCCATCTGCATCATTATAGCTTGTAACCAAATACTGTTATTTGCTTCCAAATCGTTTAGGGATTAATTGAGACAAAACCCTGTCTGTCACCCTATTCCAAGGACCTGTTGTCGCAGCATCTACGCTTATGGGACTGTCAAGCACTGCAGTTGGTATGTTAACTGGCAAACATCTGTATTGGAGCTACCCTTGTTCTTCTTGAAGTTGATGAGCTGCGATCTCCGAGACATGTCCACTTCGGGGGCATCCTGTTCAAGCGATTATCCCAGAGCATCCAGAGAACGAGAGGAGAACTACAGCGGGCACAAAGACCTTGTCACCATATCTGATGAAGGCACACTGGATTTTAGGCCTGGGTGCAACCATGAAGCTCAGGACCTGATAAATTCCATTCTGTCCCCTCGGACTTGGGAGAAATACCTTTCCTCATGGAAAAGCTGGATACAGTTTAAGAAGTCTGTGCGGGAGAGAGGCTGGTGCAAAGCTGAGAAGATCATGGTGGACTTCTTTGAGCATTTAATCGCCAGTGGGCATAGCAGGGCAAAGGTTGTCAGCACATTGGCCGGCATTTCTTTTTGCTTGCAGATGATGGAGAAGAAGGATGTCACGAAGCAGTTCATCATCCAGCAAATGCTAACCAGCTGGAGGAATAAGGAGATGGAGGACAATGCAGAGACGGAGAGTAACGGTGACACCGGGGAGCTCTTGACTCCTGAAATGCTCGGCGCCGTGCTCTACGCCACCAAGAAGGTCTGCTTTGACAACAACGAGAGCAGGTTGTTCTGTGCCGTCTTCACCTTGGCCTTCTATGGACAGTTTGACATGGAGGAGCTAGCGGCCAGGTCCAAGGATGAAGATGGCACGGGCCTGGTCTTTAAGGATGTGATCATGGAGCGCAATTCGGTATTCTGCAAAACGCAGAAATCACGCTCAAATAAGAGCCAATGGGTGGAGGTGAAGAAGCGGGAGGACAAGTTCCTGTGCCCAGTGAGCAGGATGAAGAAGTATCTGGAGATCAGGCCAGAAGGCGGCAGAAACTTCTTTATCCACGAGAACGGCACGCCGCTCACCCAGTTCCAGTTCAGCCGGGTGCTAACGTTTGCCCTGGAGGAGGCTGGTCTTGATTCCAGGAGGTTGGGACCTCATTCCCTCAGCTATAAAACCTAAGCCTCTGCAGCTGGAAGCCTGACCATCTCTCGAAAGGTGTGAGAAGCCTCAGATGAAAACTGTTAACCTCTGACTTTTTGGTTTCAAAGTAGTTCCACAGCCTTACAGCTGGGCCATTTAAGTGTCAGTGCTGGTGGCATTACTTGGAGTTAGAGACTGGCTGCTTCCATCTGTGGCTTGTGGCACAGGAGTTTTGCTCCCTAGCACATTATCTTTCAGAGGTAAGTGCACTTAAAGTGTATCTAAGGCTGGCCATACAGTATACAATTTTCTTCAATTTTCTTAGATTTACCAAAACCATATAATATGGGGTCATACCTAAACACTTTCAAATTGCATGGAATCAGGTAGGCCCTTGTACTACATAGTTTAAGGTAAATCTAAAGGAAATCGAACAAGAAAATTGTATAATGAATGGCCAGTCTTGAGCCAAAACTTTTTTTTTTTTTTTTTTTCTTCATATGTGTCCCACTGGGAAGATCTATCTAATCGATCTATCCATCCAATCTTTATCTATCTAATCCAAACTATCTAATTGGACAGACATAGTTTTACTTCCTGTCGGCACACCAGGAAGTGAATGGAAATCACTCCAAAGTAAGGGGAAAGCACTGCTTGAATCGTCCCCGTTGGAAGATTTCTCCTCTATTTCTGTTGCTGTGACAACTCAAAATTTTGAATTTTCCCACCACTGACTGAATATTCCCAGTGAGGACACGGGCAGCAATAAAAACCTGACAAAGGTTCTAATGCTTCCATACTCCATCCCAAATAATGTTTTGGGTTAAGATACACTATAAATAATACAATAAATTGTATTTGCCTCTCCTGCCCACCTCGTTAAATATGCATGGACAAATAAATATGTTGCATTTCATCAAATCCAAAAGTATTTACTGCCTGACAAGCTTGAAACTGTTGCAGTGTCTATACTGAGTGGTACTCTTGCTGCCATGTGAATGGTATGCACCGATGACAGTTTTTTTTCATAGGCCACATTAAACGTGTGTGTCTTTATTTAAACTGACTCTGTCACTAAAATAAATGTCCAATCACAGAACTCCCTGTGAAGAGCATAATGGATACTTGCCTCTCCCTGGAGTTCAGGGGACGCTCAAGCTCATCTCTAGCAAACAATTTATTTTTATGTGCATATTTATTGGGGGCAATAAGAGGAGTGCACTTACCCTTTACACCCTAGGAAAGGGGCTTTCCATATGCAAACAATCTTGCTGGCGTTTATCCTCTGCGCATTCTGCTAAAATCTTAGGATTTTTTTGTATTTTTATTTTTTTTTGGCATAAAGCTCAATTGAAATCTCATTCCTTTCTATCACTTTAAAGTTCTGTAATGTTAAGTCTTGTTATATTTTGTGATTCATGTTTGCGTGAAAATGCGTTAAAGAGACTCTGTCACCGGCTTTTCAGGTAAAAACACAGAAAAATCAAGTATTTAAAATGCTTACTTGCAACATTTTTCCTTTTCATAAATGATTTTTATTCACTTGTATGTGTCTTTGAACATACTAAAAATTGTGACTACTCCAGGAAAACTCCGATTTCCTAGCACAGCCCCCTCTGTCTCTGATGTCATAGCCCTCTCCACACCTCTATCCATCCCCCTCCTAGCATGTCATAGCCCTCTCCTCCTCTTCTGGAAGTGTCTAATTGCTCTCTGTGCTGGCCCAGCTACTCCATCCCTCCCTTCACCTCCTCTATATAAACTTTAACCACTTGCCGACCACTGGCCATCATATGACGTCCTGGTCTTTCAGTGGTGATATCTGCATGATGCTTGCAGCTGCAGGCATCATGGAGATATCGTTTTTTTCCACCGGTGATTCCCTTCACCGTAAGAACAATCATAGCGGCTGCTTGATCCTTCTTACAGGCGGCGGGAGGGGACATCTTCCCCCCCTCCCCCTGCCGCCGCCCTCCCATGCTTCTCCCAGGTCGTCTGCAACCCGGAGAAAGAATCCCCTGCCGGCGGAAGTTGGCTATAGAGATTTCCAAGGGACAGATGGTCCCCGGCAAACTCTGACTCCCGGAGGCCCGTTATGACGTCACATCCGGGCCGGCGTAAGTAAACAATGCTGGGGAGACGGCAGGAAAGCATCAGATAGTTCATTTTATTTTTTTTAATCTGATACTTTCCAGCCTGGAGGAGAGATGTAGACCCTGCATCTCTCCATATATAGGACCTGTCACGCACCATTCCTATTACAAGGGATGTTTACATTCCTTGTAATAGGAAAAAAAGTGATCAAATTTTTTTTTTTTTAAAGGGAAAGTGTAAAAAAAATAAATAAACAATTAAAAAAAATTTAAATTTCTCCCGTCCCCGCAAACTCGCACGCAAAAGTGAACGACTACGTAGGTCGAGTGCCAAAATATGTAAACAATGTTGAAACCACACGTGAGGTATCGCCGTGAACGTTAGAGCGAGAGCAACGATTCTAGCACTCTGTAACGCAAAAAATTTAACCTGTAAAAAAATTTCAAGCGTCACCTATAGAGATTTTTAAGTTTGACGCCATACCACAAGTGTATGCAATTTTAAAGCGTGACATGTGAGGTATCTATTTACTCAGTGTAACATCATCTTTTCACTTATACAAAAAAAATTGGGCTAACTACAGTTTTTCATGAAAAAAAAAAAAGTTTTCTTTTCCCCAAAAAAATCACGTTTGAAAAAATGACCGCGCAAATACCGTGTGACAAAGATGCAATGACTGCCATTTTGTTCCCTAGAGCCTCTGCTAAAACATATACTGAGTAATTTTATAGCAAAAAAAATGATTTTTACTTGTAGGAGAGGAGTACTAGAATTCGCCGGGGTGGATAAGTGCTTATGGTAGGCACTGGGGAAAAATAAAATGGGAATACTCTACTCTATAGTATAGCGTATCAATTGAGTGAAAGCTCTAAGTCTGCTGGCGCTGCTGACATCACATCCAAGATGGTGGCTCCCAGCTGTAGGGCTTTTGGTTGTCTATACAAGGGAGGCTTTTACAGATTGGTAACTATACATATAATCTTATAGAAAGATTGTTGTTGAAATGAATAGTTGGGTGACAGGGTCTCTTTAGGATCTTTCTTTCATTGAAAATGCTACTTCATGCTCTCCCCCTCCAAAGCTCTGACCTGGAAGAGCTGAGTAACAGCCACACCCCTTGGCAGTCGCTTGGGTTTAGATCTGCTTTTATGGAATATGCGGTAAAACAGTTTTGTGAAAATCTGGAACCGTAAAGTGTCAAATTGTGGCATTAAAGCAGCAAATTGAACTATTCAATTCACTTTTATAAATAACTCAAAGTGCAAAATTGTGGAAAGTAGCAAGCTCTCCACACCTATGAATTGACCCATCACATCTTTATTCTCCACCTGCAATACATCATAATGTTCACACACAACAGGAGAGGCTCTTATCATATTATAGGAGGTGTGTATTTTTTTTTTTTTTTACTTGGCTAAGACCTGAGATGGGTAGAATGGACACAGGAATAAAATTCCTGCTATTGCGGATAACACAGGTATATGGGCATTCTGAAAGCTTTGTTTTCCAAGAAAGCATTGAACATTTTCTAGAACATTGGGTTATGTTTTGGGGCCACTTTGGATACAAATTAGTTTAGCATAATTAACCTTGTGTTTGATTTGTAATAAAGTTATTACAGTTAAACTTTGTTGTGGTCTCTTTTTAATCTATATGTCCCTCTCCAGCTACTGAGAGGGGAAATTCATATGTCTTCATTATCCAGTAAATCAGCCAATGGGATTTCAGCTGTGAGGTTTCTGCTGTAGGTGAAGCAAAAAAAAAAAAATTGTTACTGCAGCTTTTCACAAAAAGTATTATTGTGGTGAATGTGAGATTTGATTTTATACTACAAAGCTAAAAACGCATTAGAAGATTTTTGCTGGCCAAACAATGATCATTTGTGATTGAGTAGCTTTGGGGGTTACCAGGTCCCTGTGTGTAGAACATGTTAGGATGATAGCTTTGTGTAATGAAATGGAACCTAGCTGGCTCTTTACATGGGTACCCCAACTCCCAGCCTGATTTTGGGTATGCAGAGGGTAAGGAAAGATAATTCAAGCATTTTCACGAATGACATCAACAATAATAATAAAAAAAAAAAAAAAAAAAAAAACGCATTCATTCATTTTGAATACATTTAGATTCTAATAGGTTTTTATTGAACTAACAGAATACTGTATTATAAATGACAGAAATAGAACAGTAGTGCAAACAAATCATTGCAAATACAGAGGTATACAGTGCATACAGAATGTCCTCACAGCGCTTCACTTTTTCCACATTATGTTACAGCCTTATTCAAAAATGGATTCAATTAATTTTCCTCAAAATTCTACAATTAATACCCCATAATGACAATGTGAAAGAAGTTTGAAATCTTTGCAAATTTATTAAAAATAAATGTACATAAATACTCACAGCCTTTGCCATGACACTCAAAATTGAGCTCAGGTGCATCCTGTTCCACTGATTATCCTTGAGATGTTTCTACAACTTGATTGGAGTCCACCTATGGTAAATTCAGTTGATTTGAAAAGGCACACATCTGTCTATATAAAAGGTCCCACCGTTAACAATGTATGTCAGAGCACAAACCAAGGCATGAAGACCAAGGAATTGTCTGTAGACCTCCGAGAGAGGTTGGATTGAGGCACAGATCTGGGGAAGGGTACAGAAAATTTTCTGTAGCATTGAAGGTCCCAATGTGCACAGTGGCCTCCATCATTCATTAATGGAAGAGGTTTGGAACCACCAGGACTCTTCCTAGTGCTGGCTGCCCGGCCAAACTGAGCAGTCGGGGGAGAAGGGCCTTAGTAAGAGAGGTGACCAATAACCCGATGGTCACTCTGACAGAGCTCCAGTGCTCTCTGTGGAGAGAGGAGAACCTTCCAGAAGAACAACCATCTCTGCAGCTCTCCACCAATCAGGCCTGTTTGGTAGAGTGGCCAGATGGAAGCTACTCCTCAGTAGGGTGAGTTCAGAGGGTGGTGATAAAAGGGGAGCACTCGGAATGGTCAGGGGTGGGTAGTGGGGTCCCCCAGGGCTCTGTGCTGGGACCAATCCTATTTAATTTCTTCATAAACGACCTGGAGGATGGGGTAAACAGTTCAATCTCTGTATTTGCGGATGCTAAGCAGGGCAATAACTTCTCCTTAGGATATGGAAACCTTGCAAAAAGATCTGAACAAATTAATGGGGTGGGCAACTACATGCCAAATGAGGTTCAATGTAGAAAAATGTAAAATAATGTATTTGGGTGGCAAAAATATGAATGCAATCTATACACTGGGGGAGAACCTCTGGGGGAATCTAGGATGGAAAAGGACCTGGGGGTCCTAGTAGATGATGGGCTCTGCAATGCCAAGCTGCTGCTAACAAAGCAAACAGAATATTGGCATGCATTAAAAAGGGGATCAACTCCAGAGATAAAACGATAATTCTCCCGCTCTACAAGACTCGTGTCCGGCTGCACCTAGAGTATGCTAGCCAGTTCTGGGCACCGGTCCTCAGGAAGGATGTACTGGAAATGGAGCGAGTACAAAGAAGGGCAACAAAGCTAATAAAGGGTCTGGAGGATATTAGTTATGAGGAAAGGTTGCGAGCACTGAACTTATTCTCTCTGGAGAAGAAACCCTTGAGAGGGGATATGATTTCAATATACAAATATAATACTGGTGACCCCACAATAGGGATAAAACTTTTTCGCAGAAGGGAGTTTAACAAGACTCATGGCCACTCATTAAAATTAGAAGAAAAGAGGTTTAACCTTAAACTACGTAGAGGGTTCTTTACTTTAAGCGCGGCAAGGATGTGGAATTCCCTAACCACAAGCGGTGGTCTCAGCGGGGAGCATTGATAGTTTCAAGACACTATTAGATAAGCACTTGAACGACCGCAATATACAATGTAATACTGACATATAATCACACATATGGGTTGGACTTGATGGACGTGTGTCTTTTTTCAACCTCACCAACTATGTAGTAAAAGGCACATAAAAGCCCACCTGGAGTTTGTCAAAAAGGCACCTGAAAGACCATTAGAAAAAAAATTCTCTGGTCTGATGAAACTAAGATTGAACTCTTTGGCCTGAATGGCAAGCGTCATGTCTGGAGGAAACCAGGCACCGCTCATCACCTGGCCAATACCATCACTACAGTGAAGCATGGTGGTGGTGCCATCATGCTGTGGGGATGTTTTTCAGTAGCAGGAACTGGGACACTAGTCAAGATAGAGGGAAAGATGAATGCAGCAACGTACAGAGACATCCTTGATGAAAACCTGCTCTGGACCTCAGACTGGGGCGAAGGTTCATCTTCCAACAGGACAACGACCCCAAGCACACAGCCAAGATAACAAAGGATTGGTTACAGGACAACCTGTGAATGTCCTTGAGTGGCCCAGCCAGAGCCCAGACTTGAGCATCTCTGGAGAGATCTGAAAATGCCTGTGCACCGACGCTCCCCATCCAACCTGATGGAGCTTGAGAGGTCCTGCAAGGAAGAATGGGAGAAACTGCCCAAAAATAGGTGTGACAAGCTTGAAGCATCATACTCAAAAAGACTTGAGGATTTAATTGGTGCCAAAGGTGCTTCAAAGTATTGAGCAAAGGCTGTGAATATTTATGTACATAAATATATCTTATGCTCAGGTAGGAAGATCTCAGCCTTAAATACTCTTGGACCAAAGTGCCAACAAGGTTATTAGTAAAAATAATGATGTGGTGATCCTTAGCAAAGAGCTGAAAATCTCATGCTTGGTCTACTAGGGACCCACTGTGAAGCGGTAAGCAACACGTGGAGTGGTGATTTCACAGTGGGAAAGGAACAAGGGAAGGGAAAGGGGGAAAAGAAGCAGGAAAGGAAGAGGGGCCCTTGGGAAGAGGTAAAAGAAAACCACTGTTTGCTTGCCCAAGAGTATCTCAATGTAAACCACATATTTTACCAAAAGTATCTGAAGATAATCAGAAAAATCAAGCAAACAATGATAAAAATGGAAAGGAAGAGGAAAACAAAAGGGGGGGGGGAGTAGGAGAGGGCCAGCCAGGGACTTAAGGTACAGATAAATATATCCATGGGTCCCACGTCGCATCAAACTTCTTAGTCGAGTTACGAAGTACAAAGGTAAGTCTGTCATTAACCATGATCCAGTTAGGTTTATTCTTCACATAATCAATATGTGTAATGCTCTTCTTGCAGAGGAAATTACTGACAGGATTAATGTATCTGAAATTTTTTTTTTTTTTGTTTTGGATGGAGTAGGGAGGGATAGAACCCCACTTTTTGGGTCGATTCGCTCTCTCCGTGTCCTTTGGTGACCATTGTAATCAAACCCAAGTGGTAATTGATCCATACATCTTCAAAAGCTCATACATTAAAGCTGAAGTTTACTATGCTTAAAATTTGCCTTGCCTGACTCCTCCAATTGGGTCTCTGTTTTTCGCTATGCAATGAAGGCAGATTGTGGCTGGTTGAAGGGGCTAACAGGGTGCTGTACATAGGTTCCTGAAACCACTGCAGCACCCTGCCTCAGTACTCATCCCTGGAGCCCTCAGTTCTAATGCAAGCAGCAGACTGTTTCTTGGGAGAGTTGTGCAAACATTAAATGCCTTGATAGATGGATGTCAGTCTGGAGGAGCGGGTGTATTTGTATGCGGATCACCGTAGGTAGCACCCACATGTGATGCTGAGCCTCCATGAAATAACTGAAATCCAATGAATAAACAGGATGGGAATGTCAGGTTGGGGAGGAAAGCACAAGAAGATGCTGGATGTTCTCCAGCCAGGTAAGGAAGCGGGCTCTGTGTGACTTGCAGCTTCTAATGCACATTGTGAGAAGCTGACAGTGTGCAATGAAATCAGAGTATGCAATTTCAGTACAGGAGAGGAGACTGTACAACTGTTCCACATCAGCAGCTCAAAAATCTCTGTACCAGTACGACAGACATTCAGGAAAGTAGTATTTCCAGGAGGAAGTTGGCAATGCCATCCTAGGTATTTCTCTTAGTAGAGGTTCCCTTCAGGTGCCCTTAGTCATAAATGCTGGTCTTCTAGGTCAGATCAAACAAGTATTGTTTATGGGTCACCTCCAGACAGTGCCAGGTGGGGCTCACCTAAAGGAATAGAGACTGGACAAGTAGGAAAAAAATCATCCAATCACTGGTTTGTCCCAAGGTGTCTACAGTGCTCTTCCATCACTAGTCCCCAGAGATCTAAACCTGACAGGTGCCGTCTCATCAACATGTAGGGCCCATAGCTGGCTTAATTTGCTCTGCTTGCCAGTGCACATCCAGAGTCCAATGCCATAGATCTTTATTATCCAATCCGCCTCAGTCATGCACTGCACTGGAGGCAGAGCAACCTATTCTAGATATTAGGAGCTCAGACATTGGAACTGCAATGAAACAAAGCATGGCCATGCACCAGCTCAATGTGTGGTATGGTGTGTTGTGCCATCCATTGTGAATGGCAACCCAATGCACTGTGCCGTATAGTAAATGCATGATGAGATAACATAAAAACCTGAAAATCCACACGTTTAGAGCGACTATAGTAAAGGTGTTTTACTCTTGATAAAAAGTCAGAAGAGAAAAGCCAACACATTTCTGGGGCTCAAAAGTCCCCCTTCATCAGGGCTTGGATGTTGGCTGTAATAGAGCTTTATAGTAGCACCACTTTATGCAAGTAGCAGCACATACCAGAGTACAGCCGCATACACCCATTCATGTCTGTGGGCAGCTTTATGCAGCATCAGCTACTGGGCACCAAAATACTCAGCAGGTAAGGAGGAATGCATCCGTGTGCATGAGCCCCCTATTACAGCCAGAATCCAAGCCCTGATGGAGACAGACTTTTAGGCCCCTGAGACATGATGGATTTGGTCTTCTGACTTTTTATCAATATTAATAAACCTGTACTGGACTTGCTGTCATTCTTTATCCTAGGGACACCCTGTGAAAGCTGCCTCTCCTAAACTGGAAGCCTTAGATACAGTAATTCTTCCTCATGGGATCCGGCACCCCCACCATGTCTTCCATGATACCAATGATTGGTGGGGTTGGTAGAGAGTGGGTGTTCTTATGGTTATTTGCTACACATCTTCACATTTTTCAGAATCCGCTTCCTATGTGACCCTGGGCATTCAGTCACATGACATCTCAGTGCCACACATCAAGTCATGGGAAGACTTCCCTCTACCAGGCACTGTACACAGGTGTGAATGCAGAAAATATATAGTGGCTGCCATGACTGCTCTAATTGATGTCCAATGATGATGTATCTACACTACTGAACATTTGTTACCCTAGGGCAGGAATTGTGTTATTTGCAGGTGTGGTACACTACAACAAGGTCATCGAGAAAGAAAAGGAAAAAAAAAAATCAATGCAGCCACCATATCTGAGGACTAGTAAGTTGTAATGTATTCATTTTTTTCTTTCTTGGGTTTTGTTATCCCTTAACCACATCAGCCCCGGAAGGATTTACCCCCTTAATGACCAGGCCATTTTTTTGCGATTCGGCACTGCGTCGCTTTAACTGACAATTGCACGGTCGTGCGACGTTGTACCCAAACAAAATTGATGTCCTTTTTTTTCCCACAAATTGAGCTTTTTTTTGGTGGTATTTGATCACATCTGCAGTTTTTCATTTTTTTTGCTATAAACAAAGCCTGACAATTAAAAAAAAAAAAAAACAATATTTTTTGCTATAATAAATATCCCCCCCAAAAAATGTAAAAAAAAAAACAAATTTCTTCATCAGTTTAGGCAAATATGTATTTTTCTACAAATGTTTGGTAAAAAAAAATGAAAGAAATACGCAATAAGCTTATTGATTGGTTTGTGCAAAAGTTATAGCGTCTACAGAAAAGGGCAGGGATATGCAATTAGCAGACCTCCAGCTGTTACAGAACTTCAAGTCCCATGGGGCATAGCAAGACTGACAGCCACAAGCATGACACGCAGAGGCATGATGGGACTTGTAGTTTTGCAACAGCTGGAGGTCCGCTAATTGCATATCCCTGGAATAGGGGATACATTTATGGCATTTTTATTATAATTTTTTTACTAGTAATGGCGGTGATCAGCAATTTTTAGCGTGACAGCGACATTGCAGCGGACAGATCAGACACTTTTGACACTTTTTGGGGACCAGTGACATTTTTTGCAGCGATCAGTGCTATAAAAATGCACTGATTACGGTATAAATTACACTGGCAAGGAAGGGGTTAACACCAGGGGTGATCAAAGGGTTAAGTGTGTCCTAGGGAGGTGCTTTCTATCTGTGGGGGGAGTGGACTGACTGGAAGTACAGAGAGATCGCTGTTCCAAATCACTAGGAAGAGATGATCGCACTGTACACTTGACAGAACGGGGTTCTGCTTTGCTTATATTGGCAGATACCTGTTCTGCCACTTTGTGGAGCAATCGCCAGTGGCCGCTGTATCTATCACACAAAATGCTGTACCGATATGGCGATTTGCACAATAGAGCCTCCCTGCTGCAGTATAACTGTGGTTAGAGTGATTGTAAATTCTTGGGTTTTTTTAGTTAAAAAAACAAACATGTTATACTTACCTGCCATGTGTAATGGTTTTGAACAGAGCAGCCAGATTCTCCTCTTCTCTGGTCCCTCTTTGGTGCTCCTGGCCTCTCCCTCCTGTTGTGTGCCCCCACAGCAAGCTTGCTATGGGAGCACCTGAACCGAGCCACAGCTCCCTGTGTCCTGCCCCCTTTCTCTCCTCATTGGCTGACTGACTTTGATTGACAGCAGCGGGAGCCAATGCCGCCACCACGCTGCTATCTCAGCCAATGAGGAGGGGCATCCTGGGCAGTCGAGACACTCCTGCAACATTGCTGGATCTAGAGGGGGCTCAGGTAAGTATTGGGGCTGCTGCACACAGAAAGTTTTTATCTTAATGCATAGAATGCATTAAGATAAAAAAACCTTCTGCCTTTACAATTACTTTAACTACATGATCTATCTATCTATCTATCTATCTATCTATCTATCTATCTATCTATCTATCTATCTATCTATCTATCTATCTTAATGGCTGTGTGTTGAGTTACTTTGAGGGGACAGCAAATTTACACTGTTATACAAGCTGTACACTCACTACTTTACATTGTAGCAAAGTGTTGTCATATGAAAAGATATAATAAAATATTTACAAAAATGTGAGGGGTGTACTCACTTTTGTGAGATACTGTGTGTATATATAACACAGACAACACTGAAGAAATGACACTTTGCTACAATCTAAAGTAGTGAGTGTACAGCTTGTATAACAGTGTAAATTTGCTGTCCCCTCAAAATAACTCAACACACAGCCATTATTGTCTAAACTAAGTGAAAATGTCCAAATTGGTCCCAATTAGCCATTTTCCCTCCCCGGTGTCATGTGACTCGTTAGTGTTACAATGTCTCAGGTGTGAATGGGGAGCAGGTGTGTTAAATATGGTGTTATCGCTCTCACTCTCTTATACTGGTCACTGGAAGTTCAACATGGCACCTCATGGCAAAGAACTCTGTTAGGATCTGAAAAAAAAGAATTGTTGCTCTACATAAAGATGACCTAGGCCAGTGATGGTGAACCTTGGCACCCCAGATGTTTTGAAACTACATTTCTCATGATGCTCATGCACTCTGTAGTGTAGTTGAGCATCATGGGAAATGTAGTTCCAAAACGTCTGGGATGCCAAGGTTCGCCATCACTGGCCTAGGCTATAAGAAGATTGCCAAGACCCTGAAACTGAGCTGCAGCACCGTAGCTAAGATCATGCAGCAGTTTAACAGGACAGGTTCCACTCAGAACAGGCCTCACCATGATCGACCAAAGAAGTTGAGTGCACGTGCTCAGCGTCATATCCAGAGGTTGTCATTGAGAAATAGATGTATGAGTGCTGCCAGCATTGCTGCAGAGGTTGAAGGGGTAGGGGGTCAGCCTGTCAGTGCTCAGACCATACGCCGCACAGTGCCTCTTCTAAAGATAATGTAGAAGAGAGCCTGCAAAGTTTGCTGAAGACAAGACAGACTAAGGACATGGATTACTGGAACCATGTCCTGTGGTCTCATGAGACCAAGATAACCATATTTGGTTCATATGGTGTCAAGCATGTGTGACAGCAACCAGGTGAGGAGTAAAAAGACAAGTGTGTCTTGCCTACAGTCAAGGAAGGTGGTGGGAGTGTCATGGTGTGGGGCTGCATGAGTGCTGCCGGCACTGGGGAGCTACAGTTCATTGAGGGAACCATGAATGCCAACATGTACTGTGACATAGTGAAGCAGAGCATGATCCCCTCCCTTCGGAGACTAGGCCGCAGAGCAGTATTACAAAATGATAACGACCCCAAACACACCTCCAAGACGACCACTGCCTTGCTAAAGAAGCTGAGGGTAACCCACCGTAGGATATCCACAAATCCATTGTGCCCCTTGGCATTCACCCCCTCACGTTTATTCAGACGCTGCCTCCACTCCTGAAGGTATTTAGATGTTAAGATTTCATATGTCGAGCAAAGTTACGCTCCATAGTGTTGATAAGATGGCAAACATGAACTCCCCCGTCTTCCCTTTCCCCTAATTTTCTTTTTATGTTTTCTGTTACTTCTCTCTTGTTCTAACTGATATGACAAGATTGTATTTCAACTACTATGAGAAGTCATTGAACTTTATAGATTGTAACGATTAATACTCTGTGACTTTTGTTACACTAAGTTTTTATACTTTTGTATGCCATAAAACCCAATAAATATTTTTCAAAAAAGAAGCTGAGGGTAAAGGTGATGGACTGGCCAAGCATGTCTCCAGACCTAAACCCTATTGAGCATCCGTGGGGCATCCTCAAACGGAAGATGGGGGAGCTCAAGGTCTCTAACATCCACCAGCTCTGTGATGTCGTCATGAAGGAGTGGAAGAGGACTCCAGTGGCAACCTGTAAAGCTCTGGTAAACTCCATGCCCAAGAGGGTTAAGACAGTGCTGGAAAATAATGGTGGCCACACAAAATATTGACACTGTGGGCCCAATTTGGACATTTTCACTTAGGGGTGTACTCACTTTTGTTGCCAGCGGTTTAGACATTAATGGCTGTGTGTTGAGTTATTTTGAGGGGACGGCAAATTTACACTGTTATACAAGCTGTACACTCACTACTTTACATTGTAGCAAAGTGTCATTTCTTCAGTGTTGTCACATGAAAAGATATAAAATATTTACAAAAATGTGATGGGTGTACTCACTTTTGTGAGATACTGTGTGTATATATATGTGTGTGTGTATATATATATATATATATATATATATATATATATATATATATATATATACACACACACACAGTGGGGACGGAAAGTATTCAGACCCCCTTAAATTTTTCACTCTTTGTTATATTGCAGCCATTTGCTAAAAGCATTTAAGTTCATTTTTTCCTCATTAATGTACACACAGCCCCCCATATTGACAGAAAAACACAGAATTGTTGACATTTTTGAAGATTTATTAAAAAAGAAAAACTGAAATATCACATGGTCCTAATGCCCCGTACACACGATCCGAAAATCGTACGTAAAATGCCGCATTCGAAACGATCGTACGATAATTGGATCGTTAGTACAGAGCTTTCGAGAGCCGATCAGGACAGTTCATCCGATATTATTCTATCGGACATGCACGGAAATTTTTTCCGTACGATGCCAGATCGTACGATTTTCGTTTAATCGGTACAGCTATCTTTCGAAAATGCAATACAAATGCATTGCAACACATGACATCGCTTCCGAATTTTTATTCTGTCGTACGGGAATTTTCGGGACTTTAGTAAACTCATCAGATTCGATGTGAGATTAGCATGCAAACAAAAACGGACGATCATTCGTCCGATATTCGGATCGTGTGTATGGGGCTTAAGTATTCAGACCCTTTGCTGTGACACTCATATATTTAACTCAGGTGCTGTCCATTTCTTCTGATCATCCTTGAGATGGTTCTACACCTTCATTTGAGTCCAGCTGTGTTTGATTATACTGATTGGACTTGATTAGGAAAGCCACACACCTGTCTATATAAGACCTTACAGCTCACAGTGCATGTCAGAGCAAATGAGAATCATGAGGTCAAAGGAACTGCCTGAAGAGCTCAGAAACAGAATTGTGGCAAGGCACAGATCTGGCCAAGGTTACAAAAAAATTTCTGCTGCACTTAAGGCTCCTAAGAGCACAGTGGCCTCCATAATCCTTAAATGGAAGATGTTTGGGACGACCAGAACCCTTCCTAGAGCTGGCCGTCCGGCCAAAATGAGCTATTGGGGGAGAAGAGCCTTGGTGAGAGAGGTAAAGAAGAACCCAAAGATCACTGTGGCTGAGCTCCAGACATGCAGTCGGGAGATGGGAGAAAGTTGTAGAAAGTCAACCATCACTGCAGCCCTCCACCAGTCAGGGCTTTATGGCAGAGTGGCCAGACGGAAGCCTCTCCTCAGTGCAAAACACGTGAAAGCCCGCATGGAGTTTGCTAAAAAAAAAACACCTGAAGGACTCCAAGATGGTGAGAAATAAGATTCTCTGGTCTGATGAGACCAAGATAGAACTTTTTGGCCTTCATTCTAAGCGGTATGTGTGGAAAAAACCAGGCACTGCTCATCACCTGTCCAATACAGTCCCAACAGTGAAGCATGGTGGTGGCAGCATCATACTGTGGGGGTGTTTTTCAGCTGCAGGGACAGGACAACTGGTTGCAATTGAGGGAAAGATGAATGCAGCCAAGTACAGGGATATCCTGGACGAAAACTTTCTCCAGAGTGCTCAGGACCTCAGACTGGGCTGAAGGTTTACCTTCCAACAAGACAATGACCCTAAGCACACAGCTAAAATAACAAAGGTGTGGCTTCACAACAACTCCGTGACTGTTCTTGAATGGCCCAGCCAGAGCCCTGACTTAAACCCAATTGAGCATCTCTGGAAAGACCTAAAAATGGCTGTCCACCAACGTTTATCATCCAACCTGACAGAACTGGAGAGGATCTGCAAGGAGGAATGGCAGAGGATCACCAAATCCAGGTGTGAAAAATTTGTTGCATCTTTCCCAAAAAGACTCATGGCTGTATTAGATCAAAAGGGTGCTTCTACTAAATACTGAGCAAAGGGTCTGAATACCTAGGACTAGGGATGGTCCAAACACCCCCCGATTCGGTTCGCATCCAGAACATGCGAACAGACCGAAAGTTTGCACGAACATTCGAACACCGTTAAAGTCTATGGGACTCGAACGTGAGAAATCAAAAGTGCGAATTTTAAAGGCTACTATACAAGTCATTGTCCTAAAAAGGGTTTGGGGACCCGGGTCCTGCCCCAGGGGACATGTATCAATGCTAGGGCTGCAACTAACGATTATTTTCATAATCGATTAGTTGGCCGATTATTGTTTCGATTAATCGGTTAATAACCTTAAAAAAAAGTGTGGTGTATAATTTAGTTAATATGTAAAGTTTAAAAAAAGGCAATTTATTCCTAAATATCTTTATATGCAGGGTAAATATAAATAATCAACTGTACGGTTAGGGAGTAAAATCTTTAATCCTCTCTGAGAATAACAGACAGAAGAGATATACTCTATATACTATTAGAGGTTGAATCTGGACTCAGATCAATTTTTTTTATTTAAAGAAAAAAAAATTCTAGACTGTTTTGCAGATTTTCAAACAGAACTGTAATATTACATGCTTTTCTGCAGCTTTTCCATTGAAGTATATTGAACCAAAAAAGCACCGTTTTGCATTGAAAAAGGTCCTTGACCCTTTCCAAATACACAGCAGCTGAAAAAAGCATAGATGTGAACGTTAAATGAACTGTAGTGCATTTCTGCAAAAAGCACCAAAAAACACATGAGTGGGAACCAGGCCTAAGACATTTAGTAACATAATGGAGTTAAAAAAAAAAAAATGTTTTTTTACTGTGCAACAGTGAAAGTACTATTTACAGTAGAGATTATTTGCTCTTTTTGTACTATATAGGGCTAATTTTAGCTTTTTTAACCCCATTATGTTACTGGCCGATTAATCGATTATGAAAATAGTAATCGATTAATTACATAATCGATTAGTTGTCGATTAATCGATTAGTTGTTTCAGCCCTAATCAATGCAAAAGAAAGTTTTAAAAACCGCCGTTTTTCCGGGAGCAGTGATTATGATGATACTTAAAGTGAAAAAATAAAAGTGAAATATTCCTTTAAATATCATACCTGGGGGGTGTCTATAGTATGCCTGTAAAGTGGCGCGTGTTTCCCGTGCTTAGAACAGTCCCTGCACAAAATGACATTTTTAAAGGAATAAAAGTCATTTAAAACTGCTTGCGGCTTTAGTGTAATGTCGGGTCCCGGCAATATGGATGAAAATCAGTGAGACAAACGGCATGGGTACCCCGCCCCCCCAGTCCATTACCAGGCCATTTGGGTCTTGTATAGATATTAAGGGGAACCCCGCACTCAAATTAAAAAATGAAAAGGTGTTGGGCCCCCAGGCCCTATATACTCTGAACAGCAGTATACAGGCGGTGCAAACAAGACAGGGACTGTAGGTTTGTTCTTATGTAGAATCTGTTTGTAATTTGGAACAGGTATATTTTGTAAGTGTAGCTCCAGCCAAAAAATCTATTTTAATGCTTTTTGGAAAACATAGGGAAGGGTTATCGCCCCTGTAACATTTGTTTTACTGTCTGTGCCCCTGTTCAGAAGATCTCACCTCACTTTCTGTCAGAATGACAATTGGATTTTGAAAATTTGGGTTTTTTAAGGGAAACAAGGATTGGTGATAAAGCAGTGGAGGAGACACATTTTTCCCATATTAACTCTCACAGGAGAGAATTTCCCTTCCTAGGGGTAGATTTCCTCTCACTTCCTGTTGTCTCCCTCCGTTTGTAAGTAGGAGTCGTTTGCAAATCAGGTGGTTGAAAGTTGGGGCCTGCCCTATATACTCTGCAGAAAATTGGGCCCTCGGTATTGGTGGTACCAGAACACTGTAAGCCCTCACAGTTACTCTTCCTGGGCGCTGGAACAGGCCCTGCTATGAAATATTATATCAAGAATTGTAATTACATGCCCCTGTTGAACAGGGTCAGAAAAATTGGGCCTTTGGTGGTGGTGTTGCCACAACACTGTAAGCCCTCACAGTTACTCTTGGTGGGTGCCGGAACGGGCCCTGCTGTGAAATATTTCAAGAATTGTAATTACATGCCCCTGTTGAACAGGGTCAGAAAAATTGGGCTTTAGGCACTGGTGCCACAACACTGCAACCCCTCACAGATACTCTAGTTGAGTGCAGGAACGAGCCCTGCTGCAAAATATTACAGCAAAAATTGTAATTACGCGCCCCTGTTAAACAGGGGCAGAAAAATTGGGCTTTAGTCACTTGGCATAACAGGAATTATTCGGTTACATCAGCATCAGGTGCTTGGTAGCTGGTGATCCAAGACTTCATTTTTATGAAGGTGAGCCGATCAACCGAGTCGGTGGACAGGCACACTCTGTGATCCGTTACAAAGCCTCCAGCGGCACTGAATGTGTGTTCCGAAAGAACGCTGGATGCAGGACAGGCCATTAGCTCAATTGCAAACTGCGCAAGCTCTGGCCAGTGATCAATCCTCAAGTCCCATGAATCCAGAGGATTTTCGGTTGGAAAGGTCTCCAAGTCTGATCTTGCCCCTAGGTATTCCTGCACCATATACAACAGACGCTGGCAAAGGTTGCTGGAACCAATTATACCTTGGGGCTGCGGACTAAAAAAATTATCTGAACACATCGGTCAGACGGCCACCTTCTCCACCGCTCCTTCTGTGACTGACCGAAGCCTCAGCAGCACGTTGTCCAGGACCAGGAATTTGTACCCTCCCAGGCTCTGGAAACACGTTGCACAAACCTTTCTGCAAGGCCTCCCGAAGATGTTTCATCATCTGCTCCCTCTGCGACGGCTGGATAAGTTCCGCAACCTTACCCTTGTAACGTGGATCAAGAAGGGTTGCCAGCCAGTAGTGATCCCTCTCCTTGATCACACGAATCCGAGGGTCCTTTTGCAGGCTTTGCAGGATCAGGGAGGCCATGCAGCGTAGGTTTGCTGAGGCATTCGATCCGGAGTCCTCTGGGTCACTAAGAACGACCTGATCCGCAGCCACATCCTCCCAGCCACGTACAAGTCCATGGGTTTCTGGGGACTGTAAACGATCCCTTGAAGACTGCTGCTGATGCTGAGTGCTAGGCTCCAACTCCATGCTGACACAATCCTTATCCTCCTCCTCCTCTGAGATCGGTGGGCCCGCAGGAATACTCTCTGGATAAAGGGGGCCTTGAGAGGTAAGGAAGTCCTACTCTTCCTCCCTCTATTCTGCCTCAAGTGCCCTCTCCATTATTCCACGCAGCATGTGCTCCAACGGGTAGACAAGAGGGACAGTATCACTGATGCATACACTGTCACTGCTCACCATCCTCGTGGCCTCCTCAAATGGTGACAGGACAGTGCATGCATCCTTGATCATGAGCCACTGGCATGACGAAAAAAAGCCAAGCTCCCCTGACCCTGTCCTGGTGCCATACTCGCACAGGTACTCGTTGATGGCCCTCTGCTGCATGTGCAGCCGCTGCAGCATTGTCAACGTTAAGTTCCACCTGGTGGGCATGTCACAGATGAGGCGGTTCTTGGGCAGGTTGCATTCCTTTTGAAGGTCAGCCAGCCGAGCACTGGCATTATATGACCAGCGGAAATGCCCACAGACTTTCCTGGCCTGCCTCAGGATATCCTGTAAGCCCGGGTACCTGCACAAGAACCGCTGCACCACCAAATTAAGGACGTGAGCCAAACAGGGCACATGGGTGAAGTGTCCCTGTCGGAGGGCGGAGAGGAGGTTGGTGCCATTGTCGCAAACCACCATCCCTGGCTGAAGCTGGCGTGGCGTCAACCACCTCTCAGCCTGCCCCTGCAGAGCTGACAGAATCTCTGCCCCAGTATGGCTCCTGTCCCCTAAGCAGACCAACTTAAGCACTGCATGGCATCTTTTTGCCTGAGTGCTTGCGTAGCCTCTAGAATGCCTACGGAGCACCGCTGGTTCTGAGGACAAATCTACACAGGAAGAGGCCATAGAGGAAGAAGAAGAGGAGAAGGGGGAGGAGAGAGGTGTGGCAGAATCACCACTACCAGCATTTTGGAGGCGCGATGGCGGAACAAGCTCCAACAATACTGCACCCTGCCCTGCATCCTTCCCAGCTGCCAGCAGGGTTACCCAGTGCGCCGTGAAAGAAAGGTAAAGTCCCTGCCATGCCTGCTGGACCATGAGTCAGCGGTAATATGCAGCTTACCGCTAACCGCCCTGTCCAACGAGGCCAAGACATTGCCTTCCACATGTCGGTAGAGAGCCGGAATTGTCTTACGAGAAAAAAATTGGCGTTTGGGAACCTGCCACTGAGGTACTGCACATTTCACAAATTCTCGAAAGGGGGCAGAGTCTACCAGCTGAAAAGGCAGCAGTTGGAGTGCTAGCAATTTAGCCAAACTAGCATTCAGCCGCTGAGCATGTCGATGGCTGGGACAGAATTTCTTTCACCGGTTTAGCAACTGGGGTAGGGAAATTTGCCTGCTACAATCGGACGTTGGTGTAGCGATAGCAGATTGCCCGCAAGTACTTGGCACACCTAATGCTACACCTTCATTCCTGTCAGTGCTGGATTCTAAGAGGACTGAAGGTATAGTGGGGTTGGAGATCCCAGGTGATGAGCAAGGAGAGGTCCGCCTTGTTCTTTGGTGTGGGTCTTTTAAGTACTGTTGCCAACGGACTGCATGGGAGCTCAACATATGTCTGGTCAAGCATGTGGTGCCCAAGCGGCTGCTGTTTTGGCCACGCTTGATACGCTTCAGACATATGTTGCAAACAGCAACAGTACGATCTGCTGCAACTTCTCAAAAAAGGCCCACACCAAAGAACTTTTGGAAAAACGTGCAGAGTCAGCAGCGTCCTGCACATGCGGAGCTCTGCGGTGTGGTGCAGTCGGTTGGCTGCCCTTAAGTTGGCCCCTGGAGGGCACCCTGCCTCATTGGTGATGTGCTGCCTCCTCCTCCTCTCTTCTATCAGGCACCCACGTAGAGTCAGTGACCTCCTCATCCCTTCCCTCCTCGCCACTGGAGCAAACCTGGCAGTATGCTGCAGCTGGGGGAACATGACTGCCAGTTTCTTGTCCTTCTTGGGCACCCCCTCTTCCCTCTGGGCTCACGTTAATGCCTTCATCCTCAACCTGGGTACCCTCACCAGAGCCTTCAACACGCTGCGCATCCTCCTGCAGCATGTACCCTACACTGTGGTCGAACAGTTCGGGGGACTCCTCAGGGCATGATGGTGGGGCTAGGGAAGAAGTGACTGATGACATTGAGCCGATGGAAGAGGCCGCTTTGGCAGCTGCATTGGCAGACAAAGTACCCTGAGCCTGGATGACAGAGGATGAGGAGGATGAGGACGGCTTGGTCATCCACTCTACCAACTCTTCTGCATGTTGTGGCTCAACACGGCTAGCTGCTGAAAAAAAGGTCAAGCGTGCCCCACGGCCACGTGCTGAGGATGCACAGTGTATACGACCAGCACTGTTTGCTGTAGACACAGAGCCTGCTTGTCCTCTTTTAGTGGCCTGTGAGCGTCTGCCTCTCCTTGGTGGCCTTCCAGACATACTGTACAATTAGATTAGTAAAACAACGCCTGAAGTTTAGTAAAAACAGTACACCAGGAATGGCCTACAGTAAGGTATAGGCTTGGCTGGACTACAATGCATTGGATGTATAATTTATGAACTGCAGCTCAGAGAGTCACCTGCCTGGCTGAAAGTGTCTTTGAACACACACTCAGGCAATGGCCTACAGTCAGGTAAAGGCTTGGCTAGACTATATATATACAAGTCTGTATATATATATTTATTAAATGAACTGCAGCTCAGTGAGTCACCTGCCTGGCTGAAAGTGTCTTTGAACACGCACTCAGGCAATGGCCTAGTCAGGTATAGGCTTGGCTGGAATACAATGCAGTGGATATATATTTTATGAACTGCAGCTCAGTGAGTCACCTGCCTGGCTGAAAGTGTCTTTGAACACGCACTCAAGGAATGGCCTATAGTCAGGTATAGGCTTGGCTGGAATACAATGCAGTGGATATATATTTTATGAACTGCAGCTCAGTGAGTCACCTGCCTGGCTGAAAGTGTCTTTAAACACGCACTCAGGCAATGGCCTAGTCCGGTATAGGCTTGGCTAGACTATCTTGTCATCTTGTCTTGTCATTGTCTTGTTGGAAGGTAAACCTTCAGCCCAGTCTGAGGTCCTGAGCACTCTGGAGAAGGTTTTCATCCAGGATATATCTGTACTTGGCCGCATTCATCTTTCCCTCGATTGCAGCCAGTCGTCCGGTCCCTGAAGCTTAAAAACACCCCCACAGCATGATGCTGCCACCATCATGCTTCACTGTTGGGACTGTATTGGACAGGTGATGAGCAGTGCCTGGTTTTCTCCACACATACCGCTTAGAATTAAGGCCAAAAAGTTCTATATTGGTCTCATCAGACCAGAGAATCTTATTTCTCACCATCTTGGACTCCTTCAGGTGTTTTTTTTAGCAAACTCCATGCGGGTTTTCATGTGTTTTGCACTGAGAGGCTTCCGTCGGGCCACTCTGCCATAAAGCCTCAACTGGTGGAGGGCTGCAGTGATGATTGACTTTCTACAACTTTCTCCCTTCTCCCGACTGCATCTCTGGAGCTAAGCCACAGTGATCTTTGGGTTCTTCTTTACCTCTCTCACCAAGGCTCTTCTCCCCTGATAGCTCAGTTTGGCAGGACGGCCAGCTCTAGGAAGGGTTCTGGTCGTCCCAAACGTCTTCCATTTAAGGATTATGGAGGCCACTGTGCTCTTAGGAACCATAAGTGCAGCAGAATTTTTTTTTAAACCTTGGCCAGATCTGTGCCTTGCCACAATTCTGTCTCTGAGCTCTTCAGGCAGTTCCTTTGACCTCATGATTCTCATTTGCTCTGACATGCACTGTGAGCTGTAGGGTCTTCTATAGACAGGTGTGTGGCTTTCCTAATCAAGTCCAATCAGTATAATCAAACACATCTGGACTCAAATGAAGGTGTAGAACCATCTCAAGGATGATCAGAAGAAATGTACAGCACCTGAGCTAAATATATGAGTGTCACAGCAAAGGGTCTGAATACTTAGGACCATGTGATATTTCAGTTTTTCTTTTTTAATAAATCTGCAAAAATGTCAACAATTCTGTGTTTTTCTGTCAATATGGGGTGCTGTGTGTACATTAATGAGGAAAAAAATTAACCTAAATGATTTTAGCAAATGGCTGCAATATAACAAAGAGTGAAAAATTTAAGGGGGTCTGAATACTTTCCGTCCCCACTGTATTTACAAAATACACTGCAGCTATTTAACTGTCTCGCCTGCCTGCCTGAAGTATATTAACAACAGTACACCAGGAATTGCCTGCCTGCTCAAACTAAATGAAATGACACTCTCTCTGTCTCTCTCTGAACAAACCCCACCAACACACTACACAAGGCTGACGTGAGGGCGGCCTTATATAGTGTGGGACGTGTACTTAACCCCCTGAGCCATAATTGGCCACAGGCACCCTGTCTGTGGCCAAATATGGCTCTCTTCGCTGACGGCGCTGTGATTGGCCAAAGCCTGCGGGTCATAGTGCATGCTTGGCCAATCATCAGCGAGCAATGCACTGCGATGACGCAGTGCAATATGAGCCATGACACGCCGCTCGAATTTGGCGCGAACAGCCCATAATGTACAAAATTCAGCGAACGGCTGATGTTCGAGTCGAACTCATGTTCGACTCGAACAGACAGTCCATCCCTACTTAGGACCATGTGATATTTCAGTTTTTCTTTTTTAATAAACCTGCAAAAATGTCAACAATTCTGTGTTTTTCTGTCAATATGGGGTGCTGTGTGTACATTAACGAGGAAAAAAAATTAACCTAAATGATTTTAGCAAATGGCTGCAATATAACATAGAGTGAAAAATTTAAGGGGGTCTGAATACTTTCCGTCCCCACTGTATATATATGGCCTTTGGAACAAACAGTTATACCAGGATCATGGCTGCAGCTCCAGTTAAAGTGATCTGAGCGGTTCTACAGCTGCCCAATTACTTCTACAGGGCTTGGAAGCCCCCCCCCCCCCCTAAACTCCCACCATGGTTGGTTTGGCTGTGCGCAAAGGAGAAGGAGGCATATCCATTCCTCTTTCCTCTGTGACAAATAAAGCTGGAAGCAGCGATGATGTTGTCACTTCCATGTTTACCTGGCTGTAACTGGCCAGGGAGACAGTCAATGAAACTGAGATGTGTTTGGTCAGCTGCCTTGGAGAACAGATGAGGGATTGGGGGGGTCTAAAAAAACCTTCATCTTTAAATAAAGAGTACCTGTCTGCCCAAACAGTCACAAGGGATGTTGCTCATCCCTTTTAATCGCAATAAAAAAAATTTAAAAAGAATAGACAAAAGTCTAAAATAAAATAATAAAAGAACTTAAAGCTTAAATACGGGCAAATTTAGTTTTTCCCATGTAGTGGGGCAGGGCCCGCACTGCATGGGATAAATGCTTGTTTTATTCTAGGTGAGAGGACTGCAGAGATATACCTACCTGATCCACCGATCTTCCCCGCACTCTAATGCCGCGTACAGACAATCGGACATTCCAACAACAAAATCGAGAATTTTTTTCCGACGGATGTTGGCTCAAACCTGTCTTGCATACACACAGTCACACAAATGTTGGAATTTCCGATCGCCAAGAACGTGGTGACGCACAGCACGTACGACGAGCTGAGAAAAATGAAGTTCAATAGCCAGTGTGGCTCTTCTGCTTGATTCAGAGCATGCGTGGAATTTTGTGCGTCAGACTTGTGTACACACGATTGGAATTTCCGACAACAAACATTGTTGTCGGAAAATTTGAGAACCTGCTCTCAAACATTTGTTGTCGGAAATTCCGACAACAAATGTCCGATGGAGCATACACACGGTCGGAATTTCTGACAACAAGCTCACATCGAACATTTCCTGTTGGAAATTCCGACCGTGTGTACGGGGCATAACAGTCTTGAAAATGAACTATTCCTGAAGTCAGCACACCCAGAGCGTGCTCCATAGACAGGAACAATCCACTGCCGGACCGTGGGGGAGCTCGGTTTTCCCTAGGATCGGCGGATCAGGTGAGTATAAAAATTGTGCTCATCCCTAGAAAAAATGAAAAGCACATGTAGGTCCTCATTGTACACAGTGATTGCACCACGCATGAGGTACTGCCATGAATATTGGAGTGAAAGCAATAATTATAGTGCCATAGCTAACATTTAAAATATAACTATAGGCATTTTATTTAGTTTTGGATATAGTGGAGAAGGGTTTTAACACCTATCAGGATTTTATTTCTCTCTCTCTCTAATAATCCTGTTTACCATTATCACTGAAAGTAAAAGAGGACTCCAAATTTTTGGGTTGTCCCCAGAACAAGAATAGTGGGCATACTTTCCAATGGGGACTCAAGTTCTAGTGACCCTGGTGACAACCATGGATTCCCTCACTTTAGAGGCATAGATTCTCACTAAGACCCCTTTCACACTGGGGCGCTTTGCAGGCGCTGCAGCGCTAAAAATAGCGCCTGCAAAGCGCCCTGAAAGAGCCGCTCCTGCTTCTCCAATGTGAAAGCCCCGAGGGCTTTCACACTGGAGCAGTGCGCTGGCAGGACGCAAAAAAAGTCCTGCTAGCAGCATCTTTGGAGCGGTGAAGGAGCAGTGTGTATACCGCTCCTGCCCATTGAGATCAATGGGCAGCGTGGCTATACCGCCGGCAAAGCGCTGCTGTAGCAGCGCTTTGCAGGTGGCTTTAACCCTTTCTCGGCGCTAGCGGGGGTTAAAAGCGCCCCTGCTAGCGGCCGAATACCTCCGCAAATGCGACGGTAAAGCGCCGCTAAATATAGCGGCGCTTTACCACCGACGCCACCCCAGTGTGAAAGGGACCTTCCTGTTTTGGCTATGGGAAAGAAAGTGGATTAAAACCACCCCGACACAGAAGAAAAAAAATAAACATTGCTGAAACACAAGCTTCACCCACCACCTGACCCTCCTTTAATCTATCTATAATAAAAAAAAAAGTTTTGCCTTTTGGCCTCTTGCACATTGCAGCTTGAAAAAGCTCAGAACAGCTTTTTTTTTTACTGAGCTAAAATGCAGCCCATTAATTGTAATGTGCCTATGCACACAGGCGCGTAAGCAAAAAAAAAAAAGGTTTTCGTTGTTTCTGTCAGTAAGTTATGTAAATAAGTAATTTTTCTCCTTCATGATGTGCGCTGATAGGCTGCACTGATGAGGCAGCACTGATAGGTGGCATGAATAGGCAGCACTGACTGGCATCACTAATGGGCACTTATTGGTGTCACTGATGGGCACTGTAATTAGCGCACTGATGATCAGTGTCCTGATTACCTGTACAGGTCTCCCCTGCGAGGAGATGCCACTGATCAGCTCTCCTCGCCATACACTCTGTCAGTGTGAGCCAATAAACGGCACTTCCTTGTTTACAAGTGACCAACTGTGATTGGAAACTGCCAATCACATGGGTAAAGAGCCGCGTCATCGGCTCTTTACTGAGATTGGGGTCTCCTTGTTTCTAGGACACGGCGGGGCTGCGATCGCCACGCTGCACACCCTCACGGGTTCTGGAGCGCCGTCATATGATGTTGTCCCAGAATGAGAGTGCCACCCCGCCACCGTCATTTTACTATACGCCGGGCGGCCAGTGGTTAAAGTGTATTTTTTCCTGCTACACAAATATAAGAAAAAAAATTTTGCAACAGCCACCATTTTATTCTCTAGGGTCTCTGCATTCAGAAACTATACACTGTTTGGGGGGGATCTAAATACTTTTCTAGCAAAAAAAACCCAAAATGCTGATTTTAACACCTATGTGAGAGAGAGATGTCAGATTACCCAGCCGGCGAGGAAGTCGTTACAGGAAGCATGTGGGTGCACAGTAATTATTTTGGGGGGCTCCCTCCCCTATAATATTGTCCCTCTGATCTCTATCCCCCTGTATACAGCCTGCTTTACCGCTTAGTGCAGAAATCCTCAAACTACGGCCCTCCAGCTGAACTACACTTCCCATGAGGCATTGTAAAACTCTGACATTCACAGTCATGACTAGGCATGATGGGAATTGTAGTTCCTGAACTGGAGGGCCGTAGTGGATACATTCTAATACTGTCCCTGCGAACCGCTGGGAGGAGCCCGAGGGCCACATGAGTCAGTACTGACAGACAGCCAATTACAGAAGCTGCTGCGAAGGGAAGACGAAAGGTACCTTGTTATTGGCTGGCTCCTCCTAGCAGTGAAGGAAGGCAGGCGGTGGAACAGGGGAGGAGCCAGGACTTCCTGAAGACCATCGTCTCATCCCCGGTGTGTGGGGGAGGGGTTGAGGAACTGCAAATCCCAGTATTTGTGGGACTGACTGAGGGCGCGGTGCATGCTGGGAGATTCCTTAACCTGGAACACTGGGGGGGGTTTTCTTGCAGGGCTGTCATCCTTGTGAGGTGGGCTGTGCTGGGACTTGTAGTTCTACCATAGAGTGTCACACCCCTTCTGGAGGTGGGAGTTCTTCTACCTCTAAGTGTTCTAATGAGATCCTTTGTGTTTGTCAGTGTCCACACTGGGGAGATTCTGACATTAGAGACACAGATGGCAAATAAAACCCAAACTCTTCTCCCCTGCAGAATGGAATGTACAGAAATGTTTGGTTGGAGCACTTAAGTGTAAATGTGTCCTTCTGCTGTGTTGCTGCACTACTGATGAAAGCTGAAATCAGGCTTGCAGTGGGAGTGGTTGCTGGAAATGAAGGTGGGAGGGATGGGGAGGTCCATAGAGTTAAAGGGACAGCTCTGGGTGGACATCACAAGTGTGATGTGTCCTGATTGTACAATCTTCTTTAGAGCGACCAATAATTATGTCATTTCTAGGGACTGTCTGATTTGATACAAGCTCATTGGAGATATTAAGGCAGGTAATTCTGGAGAAGATTGTACAACCAGATTGTAAGGTGTGTTGTAGGCACAAGGAGAGGGTTGCTTATACAGATTCTGTTCAATGTATGTGTGATTGCACTATTGGAATGTAAGGTGGATGGCCATCTTAGGCTGGCCATACTTAATACAATTTTCCTTTTAGCTTTACCAAAGCCATATAATATAAGGTCAAACCTAAACACTTTTCCATTTGTTTGCAATCAGGCAACACATACATACTACATAAAGGAAATTGAATAAGAAAATTGTATAATGTATGGCCAGCTTTAATGCAGATCCCTTTATCTGTGTTGCATGGAGTAATCCTCATTTATCAGGACGCAGTTACCGATTTCTGTCCTGACCGCCATGTCTTGGTTTTCAGGGTCTCCCGTTGATGTCGACCCCTCTGCGATGGCGGTGACCGAGAATGTGTCCAGCTGCTCTCTGAGCGCCATGTGGGACTGGTCACACCTGTCACTGTCGGGGACACCGCCAACTGTGTGTCTGTTGGATGCCGCAGCTGACCTGCTGGTGCTGGAAAGGAACTTTGCTGGAGCGTTGGCGCTGTGTGAGAGAGGTCTGCAGATCTTATCAGCAGATGGCGGAGACACAAAGTGAGTGTGTGCAGCAGAGATCTGTCGGGTTGTGTCATAAGTAAGAAGGAGCTCAGGCGTTTTCGCAAATCCACGTTCCGGCGCCCGCCAGGAAGCTGACACTCTGCAGCGCTAATCACAGGTGGTGAGACATTTCCCGATCTGTGCAGCCATGGAACACGCCTGAGCTCATCCTTAGTCATAAGTCTATGAAAAGCAAACTCCACCAACTCTCTGATCCAGAAACGCAAACCCTGCCAACTCCCAGGCGCAGAAACACAAGCTTCACCCACCACCTGACCCAGAAACACAGACCCAACCTGCTTCTTGACCCAGGAAACACAAACCACGCCCACTTCCTGACCCAGGAACAAAAATCATGGCCATTTCCTGACCCAGAAACACAAATAACACCAACTACCTGACGCAGAAACACAAATAACACCAACTAGCTGACGCAGAAACACAAGCTCCACCCACTACCTGACCAAGAAACACAAACCCAACCCACTTCTTGAGCCAGGAAACACAAGCCCTGCCCACTTCTTGACCCAGGAAACAAACCACGCCCACTTCCTGACCCAGAAACAAAAATGACACTAACTTCCTGACCCAGAAACACAAACCCCACGACTCTCTGGTGCAGAAACACAAGCTCCACCCACTACCTGACCCAGAAACACAAACCCCACAACTCCCTGGTGCAGAAACACAAGCTCCACCCACTACCTGACCCTGAAACACAAACCCAGCCTGTTTCCAGACCCAGGAAACACATTACCCACCCCTGGACCCAGAAAACAAGCCCCGCCCACCTCAGCACAGGAAACACAAGCTCCACCCACTACTTGACCAAGAAACACAAACCCAACCCACTTCTTGACCCAGGAAACACAAGCCCTGCCCACGTCTTGACCCAGGAAACAAACCACGCCCACTTCCTGACCCAGAAACAAAAATGACACCAACATCTTGACCCAGAGACACAAACCCCACGACTCTCTGTACAGAAACACAAGCTCCACCCACTACCTTACCCTGAAACACAAACCCAGCCCATTTCTGGACCCAGGAAACAAGCCCCGCCCACCCCATGACCCAGAAAACAAGCTCCACCCACCTCAGCCCTGGAAACACAAACCACACCCACTTCCTGGCCCAGGAACAAAAATCATACTCACTCCTTTACCCAGAAAATCAAACCCCACCCTAAACAGATATTTTTGCCTTTAGGTGTACATTAAACCCCACCCACATAACAAATGAATCATGGGCTGTACCTAAGAACATCTGAGATAAGTAAAGGCGAGGGATATTGGGAATCAATTATATGTTTTTCAGGACAGATGAAAATATATTTCATTTCAATTGTATTTTATTTTAAAACAAATCCATTGTATTTTCAGCATTTAAAAATACTATTTATTTATTACAGGTACTTATATAGTGCCATCAGTTTACACTCTACATGAAGCTTGAAATGTGTCTTCATATTATATTCCCTCAATCCCCAGCACAGTAGAAATCGGTCTGGGGGTGGTGGACGGTTTCTGTGCTGAGGCAATCTGGTTGTACTGCATTGTGCCGAGCTGTCATTTTAACGTTTTTCAGAAACTGGGGTCCAAAGAAGAAAGTTTATTTAGTGTATACATGCTCATAGTCCAAAGTAGCAAGCAGGTGACACAGGGATCTGTAATTGTCATAAGTAGTGTCACCCTCCTGGCTTTGCAGTGCAACTAGATCACAGAATTGGCTGAATAGAATCACTAAAATTACAGCAGTTAGTGTAAATTTGAGCTGTAGGTTAAAGGATAAGTTCACCTTTTAACAAAAAATAATAAATGCAAATTTTTTTGCAGGTAAAAAAAAATGAGCGGTTATTATTTTTTATTTTATGGAGCCTGGAAAGCATTGCACTAGTGATCAGCAGATTGCAGATGCCATGCAGGTCTCCTTCAGACTGTCAGTGTCAGAGTCTGCCCGTACATCATATGGCCAGGCAGATACACACTGGCAGGAAGAATCAATCAACTACCACAGCTCTCAACAGCGCCGTGGTAGTTCATTGAGAACTACAAGCCGATGTCTGCAAAGCCTGTCGGTAGTTGTAGTCCATTCACTCACCGAACACTAAATAAATGATGTGGGCAGAGACCCGCACAGCCATGTTTTTCTTTTAAATGCCAAAACAGGGGATGGGGGGGTCGGGTATATGAGGTGCATGGACCAGTACATTTGTAACATGTTACACCAATATTCAGGGTGTAACATGTTACAAAAGGTGAACTTATCCTTTGTTGTTTTACCAGAGTTCCACTTTAACTGACTAATATCAGTGCATGTGATATGTCTATGGATTTTAACTGGTGGATCCCAGATTAGATTTCTATCTGCAGTGCTTAAAGTAGATGTAAACCCAATGTCATCCTTTCTAAACTACTGCCATAGGGGTTATCTATGGATATACATGCCTCCTGCATGTATCTTTACCTGTCAAATGTCTCCCCTCTGTCTGTTATTAGACCTGAAAAACTGCAGATCCTGTGGTTGGGTCTGTTGTCTGGAGCTCGGTGGGTGGAGTCGTGATGTCAGACTCCCCGCCCACCTCTACACTCCCCTTGTCAATATGCATTTTCTCCTGTGTATTTCTTACACTGAAATTCTGCTACGATCTCTAACATCCAGTGAAAAGGCAGGAAAGTAACCACATGACTTCAGCATGCCAAATCATGCTGAGGTGTGGAACAGCCAATCCTTGCAGAGCTGCTGAAGAAAGGAGTGGGGGAGGAAATATAAAAATAATGCCTGTCTCTTAGGCTAGTGCACGAGATGTAAATCACCTGTCACTCACAGCAAGGGGGAGGATTTGGCAAAGTGTTTCTCAGTTTGTCAAGAATTGTCTCACTGAACAATAAAAGAGGATTGCTCAGAGCTGGATTAACTCTGTGTGGCAAGACTGGGCTCAAATGATAGGAAATCTTATAATCTACAGTATGATATAAAAAAAAAAAAAAAATCTGGTTTACATCCACTTTAATGCTAACAAATCCTCAGTCAATAGTGACTTACAGGTCATTGTGGGCTGGTAGCTATCCTTGCATTATTTTTCCTCTTCCTGCTTTAGTCCTCATGCACACGGACGTTTTTACAGCTGCTTTTTTGAGCTTTTTTTGCAGCTTAAAAAGGCCTGTCTATGTTAGTCTATGGCTTCATGCCCACCTAGGCGTTTTTGAGCTGCAAGTGGCATAGGCATTTTTAAGCTGTAAAAAAAACCCAGGACCAGTGGGTTCTGAGAGACGTTTTTCAGCTGTAAAAACGTTCTAACGCTGAAAAACGCTCAAAAACGTCATTCACCAACGTTTTTTAGCGTTTTTGTTCCATTGAAAAAAAAAAAAAATTTGAAAAAAAAAAAAAACGCTCAAAAACCCTAACGCGGAAAAACGCTCAAAAACGTTAAAAAACGCTATTGCAAAAACGCTGAAAAACGCCGAAAAAAGTTAAAAAAAATCACTGCAAAGATACTGGCTTTTTCATAACGTTTTTTTAACAGCCTGTGTGCATGAGGGCTTATCATTAAAAAGCTCTGAGCTCCAGTCAGTGACTTTGCCAAGGCTGAGATGATTTCACCAGGCAGCTGCAGGCTCCCTTTGATCAGACTCACATTGTAAAGACCATTGTAGCAGGGGCTGCTATGTGTCAGACAGATTTGCTTAAAGTGGATGTAAACCCAAATTTTTTTATGTCATAATGTAGAGTATAAGATTTCCTATCATTTGAGCCCAGTCTTGCCACAAAGAGTTAATCCAGCTCTGAGCAATCCTCTTTTATTGTCCAGTGAGATAAATCTTGACAAAGAAAAACTTTGTCAAATCCTCCCCCTTGCTGTGAGTGACAGGTGATTTACATATCTTGTGCACTAGCCTAAGACATGCATTATATTTTAATTCCCACCCCCACTGATTTGGCATGCTGAAGTCATGTGGTTACTTTCCTGTCTTATCACTGGATGTTAGAGATCATAGCAGAAGTTCAGTGTTAGAAATACACAGGAGAAAATGCATATTGACAAGGGGAGTGTAGAGGTGGGCGGGGAGTCTACTGACATCACAACTCCACCCACCGAGCTCCAGACAACAGACCCACCCACAGAATCTGCAGCTTTTCGGGTCTAATAACAGACAAAGGGGAGACATTTGACAGGTAAAGATACATGCAGGAGGCATGTATATCCTTATAGATAACCCCTATGGCAGTAATTTAGAAAGGATGACATTGGGTTTACATCCACTTTAAGCACCAACATTTACATGACTATGTCATATCCTTCTCTGACCATGAAATAGATGGTGACCATGGATGATGATTACTGTGATCTCTGTGAGAAGCAATAAATACCTGGATGTGTTACATTTACACAACAAGAAAACCAGAGGGATGTCGGACTATACAGGCCAGAAAAGGAGCATGCATCAAAAAAGAAAAAAATTAAAGTATCACAATGGGAATGCATTGCATGAGATTAAATAACAGGAAAAATCAAGAGTACTATTATGATTAGTTAATGCTGTTAAATGTACACATTACTCATCATGAACATTCTATTTGATTACAAGTCTACTTTATAGGATTTTTCTAGATTTTTCCCACCTTAAATTGATGCAGGACCAGTACATCTCTCCTTCCTGAGGCAGCCATGGTGGATGCGGTGCTTTGTGCACAATGTTCTAGTTGTTAACAGAGCTGAACTTTCCAGTATTTAAAATTCTGTTTTCATTGGCACACTGACTACAGATAATACAATCTAAATCAATCTCTTTTAGATCGATCAACAATTTTGAATCAAAGGCCTTGCCTGATTTCATATAAACTCAATAGTTTGGGGAGATTGTCATATGACATAGAAGATTATGCAGATCATAGACTGTTTTCGGTATAAAAACTGCATAATTCACACAGTGAGCCTTGAGATGAAAGAACTGATCAATTGTTTCTCCCTTCAGGAATGGACAAGTGAAGGCCTCGCTGTGTGTGATCGGGATTCAGGCCCTGGCTGAGATGGAGCAATGGAGGGAGGTCCTGCCCTGGCTCTTTCAGTATTACCAGAGCGCACAGGAGATGCCACACAACATCATGGAGCTGTGGTAATGGCTAGTGGCAACCCTTGTGCTAGTGTGGACTACCACTGACACAAAGAGATTCGTTCTAAAAAATATCAGCAAAAATTTTAGGATGCATCTCTTTTATCCAACTCCTTTCCCCCCTCTGCTGTCATCGCTTCTACTGCCTCTATTACCTGCAATTGCTCTATATTACACAGCAGGAGCAGATAGCCTACAAGTGACATGTCATTGAGTAAATACAATATATTAGCGCTTCCCTGAAGAATTTCAGTCCCTGGTAGTGCAGCTGAAGCAAACAATCAACTATGGGTGGCAAGGCATTGTCAAAAGATCTCTGGGATAAAGTTGTGGACAGGAACAGGTCAGGAGATGGATACATTTTGTTTTTGTTTTGGAGCAGGGAAGATTAAAGGATAAGATCACCTTTCAAAATAAATAAGTGCACATATTTTTGCATTTTTTTTTACTGCAGCCTGCAGAGCATTGCACCCAAGGTCAGCGGTTCACAGGTGCAATGTCAGGCTCCTGCAAGTCTTCCTCTAGCTTTGTGTTCATATCCCTGTACAGACTTTCTGTTACAAAGCTAGAGGAAGAATGAATGAACTGTAATTGAGCTGAGCATCCCATTCAGACTACAAGTACGCCTGGCCTAGTGGATGATGGTACTTGTAGTTTTTTCATTCACAGTGTAACAAGCTCCTAAAGGTGAACTTATCCTTTAAAATTTCTGTCATTTTTTAAAGCAGTAGTAAACCGACACAGAAATAAAAACATCGGGCCCCTGCAGAATAATGTAATAATGTGCTAGGAAGCATCGCATCCTAGCACATTGATTGTGACAGACTTGCCTGCACACGGAGCCCTCCAGAGCGTTGCTGTCACAGCTCCCCAGCGTTTCCATCTTTACCTGATCTTCCATCTGGGTTTGCGGGCTCCAGCTGTATGAATGGTGGGGAGCCCCTGCCCCGGAATGGAGCTCTGAAGGTATGGCACAGGTGACGTCACTGGCTGCATCCCGTGTGAATATTTCCTAAACCGTCCAAGTTTAGGAGATATTCACTGTACCTACAAGTAAGCTCTATTACAGGCTTCCTGTAGGTACAAGTTAACAGATGTACTTTACTTTCACTTCAATCCTGTCTGTGACCCCATAAGGGGGATGTTTCCTCACTTCCTGTTCCTGGGACACCCATACAATAAGTGAGGGGTGTGGATGTTACAGCTGCAGGAAGACACAGGCAGCAATCTAAACATTGTAACCTATACCCACTCCACTAAGGCCTTGTGCACATGGATGTTCAGCAGCTCCTGTGTGCTGAAGCATAAAATACAAAGCGCTTTGCTACACCCTGGGAGCTGCATGTTCTGTGTGCAGCAGCCAATACAAGTGAATGTGCTGTACATGGTTGTACTTGGGTAAACATAGATTGCTTCTGCATCGGTGCTTACTTGCACGTGGAATTATGGCAAAAATGTGCCACTTTTGCGTTTTAGGAAGAAATTCTGTACACACACCTGTAAGTAAGCACCCCTATCAGCATTCACTTGTATTGGTGGCTGCATATGACTCGTGCGGCTCTCTGGGCACAGGAAAGAGCCGAGGATTTTATGCTTCGGCACACAGAAGCTGCTAACGTTCATATGCATGAGACCTAAAGACATCCGGGCTCTGCTCTAAAATTAAGAACAAGTTGGCAGGGGATCCCTATTTTCAGCTCTATCCTAACAATTCTCTTCAGGATTTTCCAGCAGTCCTGATAATAGATTGGGCCTCAGACCTCACACAGCCCAGGGCTTAAATCTGAACTTCAGCCAGATCTAAAAGACACAATTGTATGCAGTTCTGTATTCATAAATACATCACATCTTAAGCTACAATGAAATGATATAGCTGATGACAAGTCCACTTTAAAAGCAGATTTAAAAAAAAATGAACTTCCTCTGGTAGTCTGTGGTGAGTAATTAATGATGGAGCTGAGAGTTTTCTGATGCCAAGTCTCCTCTAGATATTGCTTCTGTGTGATATCCACTTACAACTGAACATTCTGTTTTTCTGCAGCCTCCTCCTGTACAGCAGTGTGAAGCAGCCCCATGTCATGCTAGATCTGAGCCGTGATTGGTTGAAAGATCCCAAGAACCAGCTCCTGCCAGGGTACCAAAAAGTGTCAGAGCTCCATCTCCTGCGTATTCTGCTCCCCCTTGGTCACTTTTCAGAGGCTGAGGAGCTGGCACGGGACCCTGGTGCATTCACAACACAGCAACAGGAAGTGGTCCTCACAGCCGTGGCTGAAGAGAGGAGGCGTCTAAAGCAGGCAGAGGAAGAAGCTCAGATCGAGAGACCGGGGGAGCCAGATTGTCCTTCAGGTATGAGCATCTCTTCCAAGTGACAGAGCTCCTCCTATATCTGACTGTCTGAGGGAAGCAGCCAATCAAATTCTCCTTTCAATCCTTTGTAATTGGTCGGGGGGGGGGGGGGGTGGTATTGCATAACACAGACTGTCATCTAGAACTTTTGGCAGCCCACCTATCTCCGTGCTGGCCATACACTTGCCAATTTCTGAAGCTCTCCTCCAACTTTCAGTCAAATAGAAGTTTCCAGAGGTTGAAAGCATTTGTTTATACCTGTTCGATAAGTAGGGGAAAAAAAAATACCTGTTGATGCTGCCAGAAATCCTTTGAGTTGATAATTTGCTATACTGTACTCTTTATTAGTTACATTGTTCCCAGCTTTTCTTGGTGACTACAGAACACCTCTTCTCTATGTTACGAAGACTAGGAGAGTGGACAATGGTTCTTAGCCGTAGATACAGAAAAAAAAGAAAATTGATGCAGCTAGTAGAGCTGCTAAGCTGCAATATATTATATTTTTGTTCTTGGGTTTAGATACACTTTAACCATTCACTTTTTTTAACCCCTTCCCATCTGTCCTATTATCGTGGCAAGACATCATATGGCTCCCTTCCAGGATTGCGCCTCTCGCACACCTCACAGGCCGCGCTATGGCACGATCTGTCACCTGCTGTGTCCACTGGACACAGATGATGACAAATTACTGTACTAGCTCGCTGCCAGTATCATGTGATCGCTATGGCTAATCACAGCAAATCACATGACAATTCTACACAATGAATGGCTTTTTGTTTCATGCCATTCATGTGTACTATTGTGATGAGCCCTGTGATTGGTCACAGTTATCACATGGTACAGACAGGGCAAATCACAGCCCATCTGTATCATTTGATCAGCTGTGGCCAATCTCAGCTAATCAGAATAGTAAACATTAAATGAATAGTTTTCATTCAGAAAAAAATGGTTCCTTATAACTGTAAAATTCTCAGATATAAGCAATCATGGTGTGTTGAAAAAAAAAAATCCTGATCACCTCCCCAGAGTAGTACAACTTCAAAATACTTGCCATGCCTCGTACTAAATAACTTGGACTGTCTACTTTCCAAAAAGGGATCATTTGTACTGTCCTGGCGTTTTCAGACCTGAAGAAATGAGATAAGCCGTCAGTACATCAGGATTGATCAATTTTCAGATCTTTGTACCATAGTTTGTGGAATCTATATCTTTCCTACAGATTAAATAATATACACGGATTTGGGTTATTTTCACCAATGAAATGTAGCAGAATACATTTTGGCCTAAATTTATTAAGAAAGATTATTTATTTGCAAAATGTAATAACAGAAAGGAAAAGAAACGCATTTTTAATTTTCAAAATTTTCCAGTCTTTTTTCGTTTATTTGGCAAAAAAAAACCCAGCAGTGATTAAATACCACCGAAAGAAAGCACCATTTGTGTGAAAAAATTTATAAAAATTTCATATCGGTACGGAGTTGCATGACCGCACAATTGTCATTCAAAGTATGACCACGCTGAAAATTGGCCTGGGCAGGAAGGGGGTAAAAGTGTTTGGTATTGAAGCGGTTAATAGATTTAAATCATTTACTGGTTTTGCGCGATCAGATGATCAAAGCTGGTTTGGAAATTGATGCAATTTTCTGTAAAAATAAAAATGCCAGGACAGTACAAACAACCCTGAAATGATCCCTTTATGTAAAGTAGACACCCCGAGATGATTTCATTTTTCACCATCATTTTTTGAAAATGTAGAAACATGCTGGTATTGCGGTGATTAAAGCGGTATTAAACCCAAAAGCAAAATTGTAATATATTGCAGCTTACCAATCATTAATTATATGTGGTGGTTGCATTAGTTTTCTTCTTTCTTTAGGCTTTTCCCCCCTCTGTTTTCACTGAGGCGCTTTACAGGTGCTACAGCGCTAAAAATCGCACCTGCATAGCGCCTGTAAAGAGCCTCTCCTGTCTCTCCAGTGCGAAAGCCTGAGGGCTTTCACACTGGAGCTGTGCGCTTGCAGGATGGTAAAAAAAAGTCCCGCAAGCAGCATCTTTGCAGCGCTGTAGGAGTGGTGTATACACCGCTCCTAAAGCGCCCCTGTCCATTGAAATCAATGGGGCAGCGCCGGCAAAGCGCCGCTTTGCGAGCGGTTTTAAGCCTTTTTAAGCCTTTTTCGTCCACTAGCGGGGGTTAAAAGCGCCCCACTAGCGGCCAAATAGCACCACTAAAACGACGGTAAAGCACCGCAAAAAATATCGCCGCTTTACCGCCGATGCCCACCCGCCACAGTGTGAAAGTAGCCTTATTAAGTAGTTACAGCAACTGTTTTTTCCACTTGGGATAAATGTTTTACATAAATAAAAGCTGATCATTGTAAGCACCCCTGTCAGTGCTGAATGATTTGTCTCAACCCTCTCTCTACCTGCTACATCTGCAGGACAGCTTGTTCTGTTGAAAAACAATAGACTTTTTGGAAAGGAAAGAAAGCCCAAAATAGAAAACGAATACAGCCATTACATCTAAGAATTTGTAAGCTGTGATAAAATGAATATTTGCTTTTGGGTTTAAAGCAGTATTAAAGCCAAAAACAAAAATGTAATATATTTCTGCTTACCAAACCTTGGATGTGGTGGCTGCATCAGGTTTCTTTTCGCAAGCTTTTCACTTGGTGATCTGGCCAGTAACACACCACAACTACATGGATCAGAGTGCCCTAACTCTGGATGAATGAGCACAGGGGGCACCTTTGGACAGCAGAATTGTTGGTCTTGGGGGAGGGGAGTGTTAGATGTACTAGCAATTTTAAATACACTAATATTTTGAAGCCAAACTCCAGCTAATACTATATAAGCAGTTACAGAAAACCATTTTTGTTTGGTTTTAGGATAAAGGTTTTACATAAAGTTGATAATTGTAAGCACCCCTGCTAGTGTTAGATGGTTTGTCTCATCTCTGTAACTGATACATTCTGCTGGAGAGCTCGTTCTTTTGAAAAACAACAGACTTGCTGGCTGGATTGCCAGATGAAAATAGAAGAAAGAAAGCCTAAAAAGAAAACAAATGCAGTCATCACATCTAAGAATTGCTAAGCTGCAAATATAATAAATGTTTACTTTCTGGTTTAATACCGCTTTAATTCTCACATAGAACTAGGTCAGGGGTCTCCAAACTACGGCCCTCCAGTTGTTCAGAAACTACAACTCCCGCCATGTCTAGTCATGTCTGTGAAGGTCAGAGTTTTACAACGCCTCATGGGATGTGTAGTTCCGCAACGGCTGAAGGGCCGTAGTTTGGAGATCCCCGAGCTAGGTAATGGTGCACTAAATACAGCACATAAAGGTCATACACAGAGGGAGAAGGTGTTGAAGAGGTTAATATATAGGTTACATACAGTGGGAGTTGCAAAAACAACATTTTGCCCTTGGGACTTTAATGCAACAGATCACATTGTTTCACATACAGTGGTAGGATGAAGATTAGGGGACTCATGTGCAGAATAATGAAGGTGAAGGGTTAATTTACAGATCATATAGGGGGTGGGGGAAAAATTGTGCTGTGATCAGGAACTAAAGAATTACCCCCCCCCCCCCCCTTGTAAAAGGAAGGGGTGTAAACACCACACTGCTTACATCTGTGATCACTATGATTGGTAATGTGACCAAGCACAGTGATTCCCAAGGTACAGGGGCGGTGAAATTGGCTCAGTACGCAATGCCAGTGCTGTTTATAAATGGCAGTGGGTAAATAACCATCCACAGCATTTTAGATGTACGTGGTCCAAAAGTGGTTATTGTTCCCAAAAAACTTCACGCCAACCTATTCCCTTAGTGACCAGCTGGTATCTTTTAAGATAATATCTACCACCACCAAAATCAGATAAAAAAATATGTGCCACGCCAAAATATTCCACATATTAGTGACACATATCCTATATAAACCATATACACTATAATGAAAAATAAAATAAATATCTGGGCTATAATGGACTGCAATAGCGTACAGCAGCTAAGCACTATAACCCAGATAGTAGGTACATAAGCAGATATATAGCAAAAAAAGTGCAGCACTATAAATTGATAAATATGTGTATGCCACAGCTAAATATTAAAATGCAAATAATATCCATGATTTTTAACCATAAATCATGAGAATGAGTAAAAATCAATACAGTGCACAACAATTGATTAAACAAGAGTCCAATGCTTCAATAGTGCACAAAGTACAAATATCCACATTCTATTATAGTTGATAAGTGACTTGAGTTCATAAGATAAAATCCTGGTGTGCTGTGAAGTGAATCATTCATAAATAGTGGGACATGAGATAGACTTGACCACGTGAGACCACCACCACAGAGAGACAGGAGGCTTACCAGAAAGCCAGTGACAGCCTTCAGATCCAAGGCTTGTTGGATCTGAGATCCTGTTGGAGAAGTATCCTGGTAATTGGAGACTGGAAGGATGTCCCAATGAGCTGGGCCTTCATTACCCAATGGTTTCCACAGGGGCACATCCAGGTCCAGCAAGGGAACTCTCTCTGTATAAGTTTCAAACTGTACACATGCAGGCTGTGTGTGGTCACCAAACACAATATTCAGACTCCAGGCTATATGAATGACCTGTGCTCCAGACCAAGCAGGGATAGTCCTGTCTCTGTGTGTGTTGGAGGAATATCCCTGCTTGGACTGGAGGCTTTCTGGTAAGCCTCCTGTCTCTCTGTGGTGGTGGTCTCACGTGGTCAAGTCTATCTCCCACTATTTATGAATGATTGACTTCACAGCGCTACAGGATTTTATCTTATGAACTCAAGTCACTTATCAACTATAATAGAATGTGGATATTTGTACTTTGTGCACTATTGAAGCATTGGACTGTTGTTTAATCAATCGTTGTTGTGCACTGTATTGATTTTTACTGATTCTCATGATTTATGGTTCAAAATCACGGATATTATTTGCAGTTTTGCACTTTAATATTTAGCTGTGGCATACACATATTTATCAATTTATAGCGTTGCACTTTTTTGCCATATATACACACTCTATTGTCAAAAGTATCGGAACACCTGCCTTTACACGCACATTAACTTTTTTGTTTTTTTTTTAAAAGGGTAAATTTATTCGTATTTCAACAGGAAAAAAAGTTACAATATTTGAACACATCTTTTACAGAGCATAACATCCATGTAAATAATAAGCTTTCGTATGCAAATTCAGACATATCAGCGCTTATACAGCAGTACATATACCGTCCTTCTATCCTCCTGTACAGATATCTGTTTGAATCCAATCTTCCGTTTTGGCAATATAGTGTGGATGAGCGAGTTTAGGGTGGAGGAACTTGACTGGCCTGACCTCAACCCAATAGAACACCTTTGGGATGAATTAGAGCGAAGGTTGCGAGCCAGGCCTTTTTATCCACATCAGTGCCTGACCTCACAAATGCGCTTCTGGAAGAATGGTCAAACAATCCCATAGACACACTCCTAAACTTTGTGGACAGCCTTCCCAGAAGAGTTGAAGCTGTTATAGCTGCAAAGGGCGGGCCAACTCAATATTGAACCCTACGGACTAAGACTGGGATGCCATTAAAGTTAATGTCCATGTAAAGGCAGGTGTCCCAATACTTTTGGCAATATAGTGTATATTGGAGGTCCAAAAGTGGTTAATTAATTACGATTTTAGTGTAGAAACCCTCTATTTATCCCCATTTGACCTGCGTTGCTTAGTGTTTCTTTGTTTCTGTCCTATTGAGATCTCTGCAGGCAGAAGCCGGTCACATACTTCACCCAAGCGTGTTTGAATATTGCAAGAATTAGATACAAGACACAGTGTTAATAGGCGAAGCCTGCCTACATAAGCCCTTGGGTGTTGATTTAGATCATTAAATTGCAAATGGTAATGGGTTTCCCATTGCTCTCTCTGTTTTGCAGCAGCAGGACATTTGCAGGCAAGACGGGAGCATGTGGTGCGGTGCCTCTATGGAGCACTGAGCGTGGTGGTGACATGGGTTCGCAGGATTCCATTACAGCGTGTCCTGGTGGCTCTTCTTCTGATGTCCGTCATCCTGCTGCGACTGGATCCAGGTCAGGACAGCTGTACATGCATACTGTGTAAAGAAGGGATTAAATAACTCAGGACTGTGCAGACATTACAGATAATCTAAACACTCCAGACTGAAAATAATAGTCAGTGAATCAACAATCCTACATAAAAAAGTTTGTTATAATGAAGTACATTGTGATTTAGGAGGTTTTTTTCACAGGACCTCTTGGCATGACTTCAGCCTCTTATCACATGATCCTGTGCTGGGGAACCTTCCCCTTTTGCTTCAGTGTGTGTGGGTAAGGCTGCAGTGGGCTCACAGGGAGGGTGTCGCTCGAACCAGGAAACACACTAGCGGCATTTTCACTGGTTCAGATTTTAAAAGGGTGACAGCAGCTGGAAAAATTTAGCTTCCCCTAGAAGAAAGACTCCAGAATGAAAATTAGAGACTCAGCTGAAATTTTCTATAAAATTCAGTACAATATGGCGTTCTTTACAGAATGACCCCCGCAAATATCATTTTCTGCTTGTGTGATTTGGCTTTCTGATTTTCCCATAAATCTGCAGTAAGATACGGATTTCGGGCATCCCCTGCAACAAAAATATAATTTTGGTGAGATTCTCCCAAAGGGAAATCACGTCTAAAGGGATGCATACCCTGCCACTTTTGTCATTAGAACCCTGCAAATGCAGCAGCTGATTAATGATTATAAAATCACTCCCATTAGGTTCCCTTTGCACATGGACACAAACAAACAGCCATTTCTTCAGAATAACAAAAGGCAGGAATCTGCAACAAAGTTTGTTAAAATCCTTGCAATGTACATAGATCACTCAGATGGGAATGTTTTTTTTTTTTTGTTCAACAAAAGTGGAGTTACTCCTTAACCACTTCCCGACCGGCGCACGCCGATGTACGTCTACAGAATGGCACGGCTGGGCAAATGGACTTACAGGTAAGTCCATTTGAATTCCCCGCCGTGCCATTGCGTGCGCGCCCCCGGCCGGGAGCTCCGTGAGTCGGGTCGCAGGTCCCGCGGACGCGATCGCCGCGGGGATACCTGCGATCGGCTCACGAAGAGGACGAACGGGGAGATGCTGATGTAAACAGCATCTCCCTGTTCTGCCTAGTGACAAGTGTCACTGATCACAGCTCCCTGTCACTGATCACAGCCCATCCCCCCTACAGTTAGAATCACTCCCCTAGGACATACTTAACCCATCCCCGCCCCCTAGTGGTTAACCCCTTCACTGCCAGTGTCATTTACACAGTAATCAGTGCATTTTTAATCACACTGATCGCTGTATAAATGACAATGGTCCCAAAAACGTGTCAAAAGTCCGACATGTCCGCCATAACATCACAGTCACAATAAAAATCGCTGATCGCCGCCATTAGTAAAAAAAAAATTAATAATAAAAATCCCATAAAACTATCCCCTATTTTGTAAATGCTATAACTTTTGTGCAAACCAATAAATAAACCCTTATTGTGATTTTTTTTTTTTTTTAACAAAAATATGTAGAAGAATACGATCGGCCTAAACTGAGGGTAAAAAAATGTTTTTTTACATATTTTTGGGGGATATTTATTATAGCAAAATGTAAAAAATAATGGGTTTTTTTCAAAATTGTCGCTCTTATTTTGTTTATAGTGAAAAAAATAAAAATCGCAGAGGTGCTCAAATACCACCAAAAGAAAGCTCTATTTGTGGGGAAAAAAAGGACGTCAATTTTGTTTGAGAGCCACGTCGCACGACTGTGCAATTGTCAGTTAAAGCGACGCAGTGCCGAATCGCAAAAAGTGCTCTGGTCAGGAAGGGGGTAAAATCTTCCGGAGCTGAAGCGGTTAAAGTTGAAGGCACCACAAGATGAACAACCCAAAAAAGCTCCTTTTGTGGCCCTCTCTGATTTAGTTTCACTTTGCTACTGTGGTCTGATTTCATGTGTGCCTTTTCAACTGTCTTTGCACTGTGTAGTAAGACTGAGGCTAGGTACGCACTAGTACAGTTTGTGCGCTCCCATGTGATGCACGTAGAGCAGCCTGTTTATTTCAATAGATTACCCAACCCACGAGAAACATGGGGAAAGAAATCCCTGACCCTTTTGTAAAACTACACTGCACTAAAATGCACAGTGCTGCAGCATCATGCGGTTTGGCATGTGCGTTTGTCATTGTGTGGGGGTGCAATTAAGCCCATGAAAATTTCTGGGCTTGAAATTGATAGTTGCTCTGGGCCATACACGTCCCTCCATATCCCCCACCTATGTGACAGCTCTTGGGAATGGCAATTGGCCAGTCAGAAGACGCTAAGCACCATACTATTGGAAATGAGGGCCAAATGGTCCCCTAAACTCCCAGGTACCATGTTTTGTTGAGCAGAGATATTAGGATGTGAAGAAGCTTAATATTACCTCCTATCAAGCACTGGGTGTGAAAAAAGTGCCAAAAGCACATTCAATTTCATTTAGACTTGAATCATAAAAAGACAATGCTCCTTGGGGGTTCAGAGGGTCTCCTTCGTTAAAAAATTGGAGAACAAAATAGTTGAAATCCTGAGGGGTAGTTAGTATCATCGCTTCCAGGGTTAGTTAGGCCTGCCTACACCTCAGGATCCCTCCAGTTTCATCACCCCAGAACTCATTTTGTTCAGTAGTACCAAGCCAAGTTGAAGGGAAGCCTCTGAATCCCAAAACACATATCCTTATATGATCTAAGTCTTGAATAAAACTAAATGTGGACTTTATACGTCGGGGGTCAGCAACCTGTAGATCGCGATCTACCAGTAGATTGCAGCCAGGTGACTGGTAGATCGTGGTCTGGGCTGACCGTCCATTCCTGAGCATCAAACAGAGTGCAATGCAGAGGGACTACTTGTAAAGTTGGCACTGTAGTAGCCACGTAATGCCTCCTCTGTAGTGTTGGTTCCTGTCCCATGCGGAGTGATACCAACTGCACCCCATTTCTTATGCTAGCGGTCTCCAGAGTGGTGCCAGCAGCAGGAAGGAAGAGATCTTCAGGTCAGTGTGAAGCAATACACTGGGCATTATAGTATAGGGCTGCTCACACACTGATGTGCTGTGGTTTACACGCACCGTGGGTGCAGTTCAGTGTACCTGCAGGTTTGCTGTGCCATAGACTTATATCCTCCGGGTTTGGTACATTTTGTGAATTCAGGGTTTTGGTGCATTTTCAGAAAATGCACTACACCTGCAGGATATAATAGAAGTCTATGGCAAAGCACAGCTAACCCAGGAAAGTTGCAGATGCACTGTGCTGCACCTGCGGTACAGGTAAACTGCAGAAAATACGTATGAAAGCAGTCTTCTAAGGGCCTCAGAACAGTAAGGGTTCATTTACATTTGCAGTTTGTGGGGTGGTAAAACCCCATAGTTGTGTTTTTACCACCCCCGCCCCAACCGCACTACCTTTAGCTGCAGTGGCCAGGGGTGTACACATGTCACAGCCACAGCAGGAATTATGCACCCTGTTATGGTTGGTGGGTGTAGCACATGCCAAGCATGACACATTTAAGTGAATGAGGCCACTCTGCAAGTGCCCTGCAACCTTGTGCACAGCAAACAAGGGTTTTAAATCAGGCAGCGTTGTGTTGCTTTCTCACCACATGTTTTAACCCCTTGGACCCCGCAAAGCATGCAGTTGCGAGGGGCTTGCAGAGTGCCTCTATTTACTTGAATGGGTCGCGATTGGCAGACGGTAGCACCCACCAAAAGCAGCAGGGGGCTAAATTCCTGCTGCAGCATGTGTACACCTTTTGGCTGCTGCCTCAGCAGTTAAAGAGGGTAGGGATTGGGGGTGGTAAAACCGCAACTCAACCAAAGGTTTTTACCACCCTCCAACTTTACGTGTGAATGAGCCTTAAGGGTGCTGCTACCAAATGTAACTAAGGGCTCATTCACAAGTGGAGCAGACTCTGCTGCTCCTCTGAAAAGCAATCCAAGTGTGTTTGGTAGGTAGTGAGGAGGCAATATGTTGCCTCACCACCTGATTTAAACCCATAGTTGCCATGCAATGCATGCGATTACCACATGGTAGTATGGCAATTACAGGTTTAAATCAGGTGTGAGGAGGCGACACTGGGCAACACTGTGCCCCTGTGATCTTTGACTTCCCTCATGTTGTTTAGGTAGATCTTCACCTCTTTAAGGTTGCCTACCCCGTTCTGCCTTTTTCACTTTCCCCATTCACAGCCAGGCCCTAATTAAATTTCAGCAATTAGATTATTTGCTTTATGCCATTACATAACTTGTTTTACTTGTTTCCTTTCAGCTTCTCCATTGTCCCAGGGTCCTATCGCTCATTTGCTTCTCCTGCTGCGACAGATTGCCACTAACATCTTTAAGAATACATCGCCGAGTCAGCCATAAGCAGCTGTAAAGGAATTTCTGTGCAAAAGTGGTAATTCAGTTGTACATGGAGTATTATGGGCTGAGTTACAGCTGGATTCTTATATCTTCTGAGAACTGCAGAAGTGAGACCTCCCATCCATAATTCTTGGTTCTGTTCCTGCCCACCTGGGAGTTTTGGGTATCCCTGTCCAACTTTGTGCATCCCTCCTCTGACATGCTCCATAATATAAAATTATTAGAACTACCAGCAGGCATGGTGTGATACAGAATTTATGGGCACTGATAGCAGGCACTGATGTGAGTTTTGGGTGGACTGTTCGTCAACGACATTCCCAAATGCCACTGGAACACAAAGGGCTTTGTGTATGAAATGTGTCCCTAGCAACCAGATTTTCCCATGTTGTCTTGGTTGCTATGGGCAGCACCCTTTGCATTCAGATGTGGCCAGCCAAATATCCTTTTCAGACCCACTACAGCTATGGACTGTTCTATGAAGATAATTCCTGCAATAATTTATCAAATCAAATGTAATGAAGTTCTAAAATTTCTATGTGATTGCGTCCATGAATGTCATTTTGTTTACATGTCAATAAAGTTTTTCTGAATGAGAACAGCATTCTCGTTCTGTAAGTCTGCTGAGACCCGAATCCAGCCCTGGCAACGCCGGGCCATTTTTATTCTGGACCCGGAAATGTTGATGTTGATAGCAACCCATAGGAATCTAGCTGGTTTATTTGGATGCAGTCAATGTAGGGAACAACATTATGTTCAATCTGCCCCACCAGAACTTTCTACCAGTAATAGGACACTGTCTGAGGACTAGGCAATGACAATCATTATTGTCCCTTCCTAAGTGCCAGTAGCACTACCATCCTTTCCCAACCCCCTCTCTATAGCAAATGTAATGCCCAGCTAAGCCAGGCTTAAATATTTTGGCTCCTGACAAATTGCTTGAGGCTTTTGCACTCTACAAGAGGTTCCATTCATACAAACAGCATAAAGTGTTTTAGCTCAGAAAACAAAATACATCCTCCTGTCCCCCACCCCCGCCTCCAGTTCAGGCTCCAAAGGGTTAACCTGGTGCCTCTCTGCTCCATCTGCCAGTTGTGGTCTAGAAATAGCAGCTTATTACAGCCTGTCATATGTTCTCTTCGCTCCAGCCCCCACCTCCCTTTTCTGTATTCCCACTGTGCATGCTGTGTAATTATCCAGTTTAAAACCAAAATACACACATCAACAAGAGCCAGTGTACCGTTTTTGTCTGTAGAGATATCCGAATCACAGACCTCCCAGGTACTACAAGCCCCAGCGTGCCCTGACAACAATCAGGGAAAGGGGGATGTCTGGTTTTAGCAACCAGCCCCTGTGATGTCTCTGATGAGAGCTCAACAACTGCCCCTACCTGAATATCAACTGAACTTAGTCACTCAGAGGCAAATAAAGTTGATGTAAAGCCAATCACTAAAATCTTAATGTTTCAAAAGTCAGTTTTTCAAAAATCTGCATCTTTTTATTCATTCTTATAGAATAATCCCTGGTGGTCCTACCATAAATGTTGGCCCCTGTGTATGGCAGCCAGTCCAACAGAAACCGAAAAAGGTCTGCCGACCGGCTCCCTGTCGGCCAGGGCTGAGATCTCTGACTGAAGTGTTCTGGCAGGGGGGTGTGTCAGAACACAATAGAACAGCAGGGGAGATCGCTGTACTAACATTAGATTGTTAGTACAGCGGCTCCGACCTGAGCTATCAGTTTTTTCATACTAGTGGTGTGTACTAGGCTTTACGCTGGGGTGGGGGTGGAATGCCTGATCAGGGGACCACAGTGATTGGCTGTCATAGTGGTCACGTGTCCTGGAGCCTATCCCACCAGCTCCTGATCATTACTAAAGACTGGCAGCTGTCTATGTCATCTCGGTCACTATGCTGGGATCCGTTTGGAACACATGAAATTCAGGACATCACAATCCGTTTAACCATGATGGCCAAATTCACCTTTAAAAAAATGTATTTATTTTTACAGGAACCTGCAAAGTACTGCACCCGTGATCAGGGAATCATGGGTTCAGCGTAGGTGCACACTAGCTAAGCGCAAACTAGTGTGATTCCAGCGCCGGTTCCCGGAACGCATCTCTTCCACAGGCAGTTCACACTGCCCTCTGTGAACCGCTGCGGGTGTCAATACAATGTTAATGACACCCCCAGATCAGTTCACAGATCGCAGTGCGAACTGTGAACTCGCACAGGAATCAGATCGCATGGGTGTTTTCCGATTCCAGTGCGGGGAAAAAAAAAGTCCCTGCGAATCCACTGCGAGTTCAGCCATACAAGTGTATGGCTGAACTCGCATTGCACAGACAACGCATGCGATCGGCACCGCAGTGCAGGTGCAAATCACATGCGATGTCTGTGTTCGCACAAGTGTGAACCCAGGCTCAATGTCGTGCTCCTGCAAACTCTTTCTCCAGCTCTCTGCCTGTACATCTCTACGGGCTATAGAGCTGGAAAAAGTGTCATTGGACTACAAGTGTGCTGATTACCATGAAGTCCATCTTTGCAGTGGAAGACAAAATTGTAGTTCATTCATTCACAGATCCCTGTGAATGAATGACTCAGCTGTGTAGGTGGAGGTTGCATTTGCACTGTTACACCCTACATAGAGATGTAACATGGTGCAGAAGGTGAACTTAGCATGTAATTGGGCAGAGGCTGTGTGGGACCAAATTTGCATTGCACCATGTTTCTTTGTATGCAGCATGTCCTATCAATGTGTGCTTGAACTGCATCCGTTTCTTGTCAAATCTTGTGTTTTCCATTTTTTTTATGTACCCTCCTGCATTCAAATGGGAAACACAGCATTTGACAAGCATGCTCATTGACACAAACCCAATTACCCAGTTAGGGTTCTCCTTTAAGGGGAGTTAAGATCACAAAACAATGTTCAATTACATAAATGGTCCATATATCAAACTTGATGGGAAGTTGCACCCCCACAAAAGACAAGGACATTTACACCTGTAGAAAATAGGTTTAAAGTGTTACTAAACCCACAACAGTAAAGTCAGTCGGTATATGCAGTAAAGCATGCTTGTTATATTCACTGTGGAACCTAAGGGGTTAATCTTGCGTATTGTGTAAAAATGCTGTTTGATCCTGGCCTCTCTGATCCTCCCCTTCTTCCACAGTTCCCAATCTATCTTTTCGGGGGCACTCTGCACCTGCTCAGTTTGGTGTGTATTGCTAGAAAGTGTTTCTTGTTCTTGGGAGGGTGTATGTGATCATCACAGGGCCAATCAGCACTGTCCAGACAGAGGGTCAGGGGTTCTAAAGCCTCATAGGACAGTCAGAGTAGAATGAAAACTCCTCCTACAAGATTAACTGTTGAGAAAAGGTATTTAGCAGTTTATGATTAGTATAATTTGACTACTTTTACACTGAGGCGCTATAGCGCTAAAAATAGCACCTGAAAAGCGCCTTTAAAGCGCCTTTAAAGCGCCTCTCCTGTCACTCCAGTGTGAGAGCCCGAGTGCTTTCACACTGGAGCGGTGCGCTGGCAGGACGCTAAAATAAGTCCTGCAAGCAGCATCTTTGAGGCACTTTAGGAGTGGGGTATACCCCTGCCCATTGAAATCAATGGGCAGCTCCTCTGAAGCGGTGCTTTGCCGGCGCTTTTAACCCTTTTTCAGTCGATAGCGGCCAAAAAGTGCTGCTAAAACGATGGTAAAGCGCCGCTAAAAATAACGCCACTTTACTGCCGACACCCCCAATGCCCCAGTGTGAAAATGCTCTAATTGCATTTCCATGTTCTGTGTACTGTTGGTCACCAGATATAGTGAACGCCGGGTCCTGGGTTTAGTAACACTTTACCTCAAGAGCTTTGGGACAGCTGTGGTGCGACATTAAAGTGTAAGTTCTTCTGGTGCAGAGGCTGACTGGCTCAATGTTCTCTGTATTGCACTGTGAATGTTAATGAATAATAATATGTCAGAGCTAAATAAATGTACCCTACTAGTGTGTAACTGTGGTGGAAAATTAGAGTGTAATCTCCTTTGGTGCAGAGGCTGATGTGAATAAAAGTGTTCACTATATAGCACTGTTGTATATTTCAGAGCCATCTAAATATATATTAACAATAGTCTGTGACTGTGGTGGGATATTAGAGTGTAAGCTCATTTGTTGCAAAGGCTGATGTGAATAACAGTGTTCACTATATAGCACTGTAATATATGTCAGAGCCATATTAATATATATATATATATATATATATATATATATATATATATATATATATATATATAATATTAGTCTGTGTCTGTGGTGGGATATTAGAGTGTAAGCTCCTTTGGTGCACATGGTTTGGTGCTCTCTGTATAGCTGGAATATGTAGCATAAATATAGGAAATAAGTAAAATATGTAGTTAGGGATGGATCTGTGTACTAGTTTGTATGTCACATTATCCCTTTCCTGTTATTGGTGGCTGTTTATAGAGCTGAAATTAGACCCTGTCTACCCCCTCTGGGTGTCTGTGCAGCAAACGGCCACCACTGCCCGGAGAAGAGACCCTTCCAGACCCATCATCATGTGGGGGATAAGAACAAAATCTGTACGTCATGTCTGGGTTGGGGGTGACGGGGAGGATAGTTGGGGAGGGGTGTCATGCTTTGGATAACGGGAAAGAGACTTTTCTGCGTTCATTTTAGTATTTATTACTGTAAGGCCCTGCTAAAAGAAAAAACGCAATGTCATTTTTTTTTTTGGTCTTGTATTTTTATTTTTTTTTTTAATTGCCTAGGACCTGATGAGTGAATCCACAAAAAAAAACTGTGGAAATCAGAATCGGAATAGTTTGTTTTTTATATTTTTAGTGCAGGTTAGAAACTGCAAGGTCGATCTAATTGGTTGTTGCTGGCATTGTAAACTTTCTGGATCAAAGTTGAATGAAAATTCTGATCACTGTTGATGTTATTTCTGTAGTTTTCCTGTGTTTTCAGTGCATTTGTTTAATACAATAAATGGTAGAAGCTTTCAATGCGGTTTTGACCATATTCTGGTAGTCGATCAGCTTTGTGGGTGGTAGATTGCTTTGTTTCTGGCAATTACTTGCAATTGTATGTGCAATTTCTGGTGGATGCAAGATGGTTGTATGGCCAACTTAATCCTGGCTCTAAAAACAGGTAATCATCATCTGTTAACTGCATATACTTTGAAGTAACAAAAGCAAACAAACGTATCAAGGCCATCCATAATTCAAGCAAAAATGTTTTATTGTGCTATTGCCAGTAGCAACCAGTGAAGTATTTCTATTCTAACCCTCTACAGAAAATTTTCTCCTAAAATTCTGACCAATGACATCACTATCGCTAAAAGTGCTGTAGCAGCCATATAGGTGACCCCTATAGGGGAACCAATGAAAACAGACCCTATTCTGCCATTTCTTTAATTACATGTTGTCTTTTGCCCATAGAGGGAATGCATTTCTGTGCACATAGGCCAGGCTGGCGTACAGATTGGCAATGCATGCTGGGAACTCTTCTGCCTGGAGCATGGCATCGAGCCTGATGGTACCTTGCGGGACAAAGAAAAGCAATCAATCAAGGATGACTCCTTTACCACCTTCTTCAGCGAGACCGGCAACGGGAAACATGTGCCGCGGGCCGTCATGGTTGACCTGGAGCCCTCTGTCGTGGGTAAGTGGCCAAGGGCTAACTACTGAACCTCATTGATAGGAAACACTGAGAGTTCTTTCATCAGAATATTTTTAAGTTGGCTTATCATCAGATCAGATGCTTTTTCATATTGAGTGCAACATGTTAAGCACTATGTCCGTGTAAGGCTATCAGGTATTTATTACCTCTCACTGAGATCATAGTACTCTTTCTGGAAATGCCTTCATCTGTTTCTCTCTCCAGAAGAATGGAGCCGTCTTTGTTCAGGTATCATCCAGGGTCACAGAATACTTCTTGAACTGAGATGACATAATCTTGTAAATTCTGGATCCTGTGTAGTTCTTGGCTGTGTTCACAAATGTCTAGCACAGACCAGCCCCTTCTGCAGCCTCGCACCTTGTGACTTACTACAAAGTTACAATGTTACAGTCTGATCACTGGGGGAGAGGAGACTGAGGAAATGCTTCCACCTGCCTCCAGCAGACTAATAACACCACCTCACTGACTGGAGCTTAGGGGTGTTTTTTTTTCTACGAACAGGTAGAAAATTTTGCTGTTGCTGTATATTGTGACATGACAGGATTGTATTCATGCAGGTCTATAAAAGGTAGTGCCAGGTCTAATTTAAAGCTGAACTCCATCCCTCCCTTTAGTCTTGCACAGTTGTACAGGCTTCTCTCCTGTAATAAAAATCGGATTTCACTGCACACTGTGAGCTTCACACAGTGTACATTAGAAGCCTCAGCACTGTCCAAACCACAGCATATGATGCCTTTAATTCTGTGGATTCAAATAGTCTGAGTGCAATATGCACTCCACTATATAGGAGTCTTGTATATATTGTAAGATCATTTTTGGATTAAAGTCACACTCATTGAGACCACAGAGGGTGTTTTATAGTGCTTGTTTACACTTGCTTCAAAATGTGGCTTCGGGCACGCTTTTTTTAAAGTGCTCTGAATGCCAATAAAACCCCCTGTCACTAAATACGTTGCTTTTGCTTTGCTTCAAAAATTATACCCTGTGTCGCTTTAGTGGTGCTTCAAAGCCACTGCGAAGCCTCCATAGAAGTCTATGACAAAGCACCTGCAGATTTTGAGAGGCTTTTATTCAGCCTTAGCTTTGCTTTGTTTTGCATATATTGCAGGTATAAGACATCCCAGGAAGCACTGGGAACTAAAACGCAAACCTTTCCATCCAGATTAAAAACTAATAGAGCCATTGGTGGACTTTTAATTTCAAAATATGTGTACTACTGAGGAAAAAAATATATTGGAAATAAAATAAATGCAATATTTATTTATATTAAATAAAAAGTTATTATGTCTCCTTTTTCACTAGATAACAGGTTATGCTTTCAGAAGCAACGTAACATATATTTCTAGCTGACACCTGACCATAGATGAGCTTTTTAGACATCCCATTCCAAATCTTAGGCATGTTGCCACTAACCCCCACTAACAGCTGGCTCTCAGAAAGACATCATCAGCAGTCACTTCTGGTTAATGTGTATATATTGTGAGAGTGTCTGGTGCAGACTTCACATCTGGTGTGCAGCATGGAGCAGCGGGAAGGTGAGCAGGGTCCGGACCAGAGAGGAGCAGACGGCACACATGGTGCGCAACATGGGAATGCTTTAGCAGAAGGTGAGCAGGGACCGGAGAGAGAGGACTGAGCAGCAGAGGATCAGCAGAGCTGGGGGGGGGGGGGAGCGCAGGAGAAACTAGCAATGTCACATGTGCCGCACAGCATGGGAGAAATATAGTGGGAGGTAATCGAGGACAGAGAGAGAGGAGGAACAGCAAACCAGAGGATCAGCCGAGCTGGGGGTTACTACTGAGTGGGGGATCAGCAGAGCTGGGGGTTACTACTGAGCAGGTGATCTGCTGAACAATATACTAATAAGCTGGGGACAGGCCTGGATTTACTCCCTTTGCCGCTCCAAGGCCGGGTCCTTCAATGCCCCCCCCCCCCACACACACACACACACACACACACACACACACCACCATTCTCATCCTTTATCGATGGCTGCTACAATAGACCAATTAAAAACATATCTCCACACATAAGAACACTGAAAATAACTGGCTTTAATTGTACAGACTGAAAATACTCTGTAATGCAGAAAATGCTTTTTGAAGATTATAGCAGTAAGAAACTCCCTACAATTTTTAAGTTCTAACTTTTCTTTTGGCAAACTCATCGATAATATCTTCGTAGGACAAAGTATTTAAAAGTTCTGACTCAATGGCAAGTAAAGACTGCGGACATACCACAAGAGGTGGACAGAGGCTGCGGGCATACCACAAGAGGTGGACAGAGGCTGCGGGCATACCACAAGAGGTGGACAGAGGCTGCGGGCATACCACAGGAGGTGGACAGAGGCTGCAGACATGATAGTGTCTTTCTCACCCCCTCACAGTAGCTTTTCTGTCCACCATCATATTACTTCTCCAAATCATCAGTGTGCTGTGTCCTCCTCCTGTGACCCTTTCACCTCTCCACAGGTTAGGGCAGCACAGTGCTGTCCTGACCTGTGGAGAGGTGAAAGGGGCACAGGAGGACACAGCACACTGATGAATGATGTGGACTGGAGAAGTAATATGATGTATGGTGGACAGAGCACATCAGTCTCTGTCCCCTGCATGGCATGGCTTCTGCCTCCCGGACCTCCCAGTAACATCCTCCTCTCTCTCTCTCCCCTTTTTTACTATGGATATCCCCCCAGCTTCACTCTCCTCCTCCTCCTCAGTGTCCTCCTCACCGTCACCGGCTGCTCGGCTCCTCCGCGGCTTCGCCTATGACGAGTGCACTGCACAGTCACCAGCCACCGTGGTCTAGACTCTCGATCTTTTCAAAAATGGCGCCGGACAGCGCAATCACGTTACTGTGCGTGCGCCCGGCCGAGCTTTACCGAGCACGGTTGGCTTCAGAACGGCGCATGCTCATTTGCGTGGTCGGCTCGCGGCCATCTTTTTTACGGGCACCGGTGTAACGGACTTTAACGGGCAGCCCGAAGAGGGGGGGGGGCAGCCGCGAAAGCCGTGAAGTCCCCGCAGGAGCGGCGCCACCCCTGCACCACTTCCGCCCCAAGGCCTGGCCTTGGTGGCCTTGTGGGAAATCTGGCCCTGGCTGGGGATCTGCTAAATGTGGGTATCAATGAGCTGGGTATCTGCTGAACAGGGGTACTAATGAGCTGGGTATCTGCTGAACAGGGGTAATAATGAGCCGGGGATCTGCTGACTGGGGGTACTACTGAGCTGGGGTTCTACTAGACCCCTTTAACACAAATAGAAAATCAACACAGGGCATTTGCCAAGCTTTATTAACTGCTTGCCACCCGCCCACTGTCAAATGACGGCGGGGCGGTGCACCTCCCGTTCTGGGACGCCGTCCTATGACGGCGTCCCAGAACGGTCACTCTCGCGCGTGCGGCGACCGCACCGTGTTGCTAGGACTCGCTGCGACCCTGATCTCTGTAAAGAGCCGCATCCGCGGCTCTTTAACCATGTGATCGGTTGTGTCCAATCACAGCTGGTCACATGTAAACAAGAAAGTGCCGGTAATTGGCTCTCCTCGCCTCATACTGACAGAGTGTGTGGCAAGGAGAGCCGATCAGCGCCATCTCCACGCAGGGGAACATCTAGGAATGTAATCAGGGCACTGATCATCAGTGCCCTGATTACAATATTGCAATATAGTGTCACACATCAGTGCTCACCAATGCCAGCTATCAGTGCCCACCAGTGGCAGCAGTCAGTGGCCACCACTGCCCACAACTGCCACCAATCAGTGCCCATTAACGATGCCAGTCAGTGCTATCAGTGTGTGTTGCCCATCAATGCCCATCACTGCTGTCAATCAATGCCCATCAGCACTGCCCATCAGTGTCACCCATCAATGCCCATCAGTACCGCCTATCCGTGCCACCTATGAGTGCTCATCAGTGCCACATATCAGTGCCACCTATCTGTGTCCATAAGTGCGGCATATTAGTGCCTCCTCATCAGTGCCGCCTCATCAGTGCCCATAAGTGCCACCTCAATGCCCACCAGTTCAGCCTATCAGTGCCCATCAGTGCCGCCTCATGAGCGCACATCAGTAAAGGCGAAAAATTACTTTAACATATTTTTTTCAAAATGTTTGGTCTTTTTTTTTATTTGTAAAAAATAACCCAGCAGTGATTAAATACCACCAAAAGAAACCTCTATTTGTGTGAAGAAAATGATAAAAAATTAGTTTGGGTACAGTGTAGCATGACTGCACAATTGTCATTCAAAGTGCGACAGCGCTGAAAGCTGAAAAATGGCCTGGGCTGGAAGGGGGTGTAAGTGCCTGGTAGGCAAGTGGTTAAAGCTTCAAAAAAGTGGGGGGCGTGGCTTAGCAATGGCCAGGTGAAGACGCTTTCTTGGTGAGCTCCTGTCTTCCCCCAGCTTACCCTGGCATCCAGCCGACTACACTACTAAAACAACAGTGGCATGCCCAACAGCAAAAGACCCAGGTCTCACACACCGCTCCGCAGAAATCATCCACTCACCCTGAGGAGCGGCATTCAGAGATTCCTCCGTGACATACAGCAGACTCCGCCAGGCGCCAGTCCGGAGATCCCACGTGAGCCACCGCTGGAAGTGTGTTCTGCTTCCACTCTGCTCTCCCCCTCCGCACCAGATACGGATCCAGAACTGTCTCAGGGGCCTCCGGCAGCCTTCCGTTCAGCCATGCACAGCTCCTCCCAACAAATGGGCAGCTTGCCCGAGGATCTCCGCTCAATCCTGCAGGCCCTACCAACAAAGGCGGACATTGAAGCTCTTGTTCGCCGCATAGAGGAAGCTCATGGCCGCGACATACATGAGGTAAGGGCTGAGATGCAGACCATATCTGAGCGGGTGGAGAGCTGGTCCTCTCTTGAGCACCGAGTGACGGCCCTGGAGGGTGCACAAGCAACACAGACAGCCACAGCCATAGACCTACAGCTTCATTTGCAAGACATGGAGGACCGCAGCCGCCGCAATAATCTGCGGCTGCGGGGCCTCCCGGAAGCTACAGGCGCTGAGGACCTGGCGGTGACAGTGGTTGCCATCTTCCGGGTAATACTGGGGGAACCAACTCCCCCCTGGAGCTAGACCGAGTGCACAGGACTTTTGGCCCCAGGCCCTTGGACCCGGATCGCCCCTGGGATGTTCTGTGTCGGTTACACCGATACACTCATAAGGAGTTAATCCTGCGTAAGGCATGGGAGCACGGAGATGTCAGCTTTGATGGTGCAACAATAAAGATACTGCCGGACCTGTCCAGAGCTACGTTGCAACGAAGAGCTATACTGAGACCAGTACTGGACCTAGCCAGGAGGAAGGGCTACACCTACCGCTGGGGATACCCCCTGGCGGTCATATTTCGCAAAACTTCGTCCTCCTTTACTCCATCAGACCTACCGGCACTCTTCGCATTCCTGGAAACAGAACCAGTGAGAGTCCCGGACTGGTTGGCCATTCTCCCTCGCCAGTTTAACCGCCCAAGTAATGCAACCCTCCGGAGTGGCCAATTTCCCCGCCAGCAGAGGCCCAGCAGGAGAGCGCAGACGCCATCTTCGACGGAAGGGTCACATGACTCTTAATTAAATGGACACTACCCTACCCTACCATGCTGCATTTCACGGTATGTTAGGGTCTCTCTCTATTTTTAAACTTAGTTCATTGAGAGAGCTACCCCCCACCACGGTACTGACTTAGGAGACAATCCTCCCCCCAAGTATAAGCCTCATCACCCCTTGCCACACCATTTCTCCTTACCTCCTCTATGGCCACACAAAACGCATCTGGAACGTTCCCTGATGTCAGCAGCACCGGCAGAGGCAGACCACTACACCCACAGTCATCAGCAAGTCACACATCATGGTGTTGTTACCACCGCACCTGAACTCTTACTTTGGTAGTGAAGTGGTACTCGGGTTCATTACGCCCGGATGACATTGTGACTTAGGGGCGAGAACTTTGTGGAACCCCCCCTTACCACAGACCAAAGAGCAGCTAAAAAGCTGAGTCCCCCCAGCAGCTCTCTCTCTATACAGGGGATCTTGTCCCGTTCTCACTGTTACATCAAAATTTCTATGTTACCGGAGAGGTCTCTATGTACAACACCATTAGATCGGAGGGATGGGAGGGGGGGGTGAGCTGAGCTGTGCTCATTTCTGCTTGCTCACAATATGTATGCAGGTCATTATAAGGGTCATACAAGCTGCATACAGCACAGAATGGGAAAACTTGCTACCTCTTGAGAGACAGGGGTCGACATATAGGAGGTGATGAGGGCAGAACCAACACATGGGGCCAGAAGTTGGAATGAGGGGTCAGCTAAAACTCAGAAGTTTACTTGTTTACCCTAACGAGCACTATATAGTGCAATAGTTTATTCATTTACAGTAGTTCTTGTCTGTTTTCAAACTTAATATATGCTTACATGCCAATGTTAAAAGTTGTTAATATATGCTGTTGTATTTCATTCCAGAGCTGGGGTGGCCGGGGGCGGCCAGTGAGGCTCTCGCTGGCTGTTCCTTCCCATTCCTCCACATAGGCTAACGTTCGAATACCAGCTTTTGTTCTGGTGAACGTCCCAGCACTTTAGTGCATTATTTATTAATTATCTGAACCTACTCAGTTTAGTAGATTTTTCTACCTTTGTGAGGTGCACCTCAGTTCAGTGTCAACTTATCTCTTCTATTCTTACCCTAATCCTTACCTACCCCCCCCCCCCCCCCCCCCTCTGCTCCACCTCTTCAATCTCCCCAAACCCCTATCTTTAACTCCCCTCTACAGACAGGGCGATGGGATCCATAAAAATAGTGTCTCTAAACGCTAGAGGCCTGAACATCCCCGAAAAGAGACGTATGCTTTTGAATGACCTAAAGAAGGCTCACGCAGACGTCGCCTTCATCCAGGAGACCCACTTTAAGCATGACAAGTTACTTATCCTTAAAAGCAGATTCTTCCCCCTGACGTACCACTCTACTAACCCTACAGCTAAATCCAAGGGCGTCACCATATTGTTGTCCAGTAAAATACCATGGAAATGTCAGGCAGAAATGATAGACTCAGGGGGACATTTCATATTTCTGAAAGGGCTCGTGGGTGAAACACAACTTACTCTAGCGACGCTATATGCCCCGAATGACCAACAAGCTAAATTCATTTCACAAACCTTAGACAAACTGACAGAGTTTGCGGAGGGACAGTTGATTCTTGGAGGAGACTTCAACGTCCCTCTGATCCCATCATCGGACACCTCGTCCGGGTACTCTGTGATTCCGCCTTCTCAGAGGAAAAGGATAGCTAACCCCTTACACAAGTCCCAACTGATAGATATATGGCGCCTACAACACACGGGAGAATGAGACTACACGTTCTATTCCACACCGCACAAAATTTACACCAGGATAGACTTCTTTTTGCATGCTGTATCTGACTCCTCGATCGGCCATATTACCTGGTCGGATCACGCCCCCATCTCCCTTACATACACTCTGGACGGGGGAGACTCCACTAGACCCAGATTCTGGCGACTCAATGAGAGTCTTCTCCAGACCCCAGAAGTCCTGACAGATGTCCTGAGGGAATTAGCCTTGTTTTTCCAGGAAAATGACACTCCAGACTGTGACCCCGGGTCCCTTTGGGAAGCTCATAAGTCTGTACTTAGAGGAATACTCATTAAACATGGGGCACGCATCAAGAGAGAACGCAATGCTCAAATCTCCAAATTACTTTCCACACTGGCCTTAGTGAAATCACGACATAAACATAACCCCACACCGGGATTAGAGACCTAATTGGGAACTATACGCAAACAAATTACTGACCTACTTCATTACAGAGCAAAAGCAGCATTACAGATATGTCGGAAAATAGGTTATGAATCAGGAAACAAATGTGGTAAGGTATTAGCCAGATCAGTCAAAGATCAAAAAGCAGCAGCTTACATTCCCCAAATTCAGAGCCCTGATGGGAGGAAAGTTACACTACCGAAACATCTATCACGTGAGTTTAGAGACTTCTACCACTCACTATACAACTTACCGAACAGGAACCCCCCCAAACGGATATTGATGACTATATTGTGACCTCACAAATGCCCTCTCTACCCTTGGAAGCCCTGGAAGACCTGGATTCCCCGATCACTTTAAAGGAACTCCAGCTCGCTCTTGGGACCATGAAATCAGGCAAAGCCCCGGGCCCAGATGGTTACACCGTCCAATATTACAAAACTCTCCTCCCGGTTATATGCCCACGAATGGTGACATTCTTTAACGCAATAGGCACAGGGACACGATTCCCCAGAAACACCTTGAAAGCGTACATTACGCTGATTCATAAGGGGGGAAAAGATCTGGGGTCCTGCGGGAGCTACAGACCTATTTCTCTATTAAATACTGACCTAAAGCTGTTCACCAAAATATTAGCCACCCGCTTAGCGCAACATCTCCAATCTTTATCATATATAGACCAGGTAGGCTTTATCCCTACAAGGGAGGCGAGGGACAACACCATTAAGGTGCTGAACCTCGTGCACATAGCAAACACTAGTCGTACCCCATGTGTCTTTGTCAGTACAGATGCCGAAAAAGCATTTGACAGAGTAAACTAGCATTTTATGTTCTCTGTTTTACGTCACTTTGGGGTGGGAGAGCGGATGATGAATTGGATAGGTAGGATCTACTATAACCCAACAGCTCAGGTGAAAGTGAACAGACTGTTATCCGATCCTTTCCCTATCGCAAATGGCACGAGGCAGGGCTGCCCACTATCCCCCCTTCTTTTTGCCCTATCCCTGGAACCATTTTTATGTAAAATAAGACTGAATCCCAACATAAAAGGACTCCCAGTTGGAGACTCCCAGTGTAAAGTATCTGCATATGCAGACGATCTACTCTTCTCCCTGACGAACCCAATAACCTCCTTACCGAACCTAATGAAAGAATTTGACACATATGGAGCAATCTCAAACCTAAAAATAAACTTCGCTAAATCGGAAGCTATGGGTGTAGCTGCCCCCCCCCCCCCACTATATCTCAACCATCCAGTCAAGTTTTGACTTTAAATGGACGAATTCTGCCCTCAAATACCTAGGGACACTTATCCCATCAGACATATCACATACATTTGCTCTTAACTTCCCACCACTACTGACGAAGACCCGCACCCTGCTAGACACCTGGCACAAAGGATTACACTCTTGGTTCGGCAGACGCAACCTGATAAAAATGTGTATCCTTCCCAAATTCCTCTACCTTTTCCAAGCCCTCCCCATTCAGATTCCTACATCTTTCCTAAAACAAGTACAAGCCCTCTTCACCCGTTTCATCTGGGCCCAAAAAAACCTAGATTGAACAAAATCCAAATGTCATTGCCGAAACAGAATGGAGGCCTGGCGGTTCCAGATATCCGACGATATTATCAGGCCACTCACTTAGGCAGAATCTTAGATTGGAGTCGGAACGGAACATACAAATTATGGACACAGATAGAACAATCTCAAACCACTATTCCTCTAAAAGGTGCACTCTGGTGTTACAACTCCTTGCCCCCAAGATTGAAATCCCACCCGTTGATCGGGACTACGTTGAGACTCAGTTTTCACGTAGCCACACAAACACGGTTGACGACAGAGACTTCACCACTCTTATCTGATTCTCGGACATCCAAACTTCACACCTGGCCTGCACCAGACGGAATACTCAACTTTGAGGGACCTGGGATGGGAACAGGCCTCCAAGTTTGTGACAGCGGGTCGCTGGGCGACCCTCACGGAATTGACTGACGCGTCGGGTAGCTACCACCTTCCCTTTTGGAAGGCGGCACAATTACATCACTTCCTACACTCCATCCCTGACCCACAAGCCTTCTCCCTCCCACTGACGACTTTTGAGGAACACTGCGCGGGGACCGGGCCAATATCACGGACTCTCTCACAAATGTATTCTCTTTTAAACTCGCCCCCTATACAACCAAGTCTACGTTGCTTGGAAAGATGGGAGGCTGATCTTAACCGTAAATTTTCAGAAACACAGAAACAACGTATCATCACCTTTGCCATTAAATCTTCCGTGTGCACTAAAATGCAGAAAACAAATTTTAAAATCTTCTCCAGGTGGTACCTCACACCCACCAGGCTGCACAGATGCTTCCCTACCTCCTCGGCCCGCTGTTGGCGGTGCGGAGAAGACGAGGGCTCATTATTACACATTTTCTGGTCTTGCCCAAGTTTTACGCTTTTTTGGACTGAAGTCCGCCGTATTACACAAACGTTCACAGAATATGAAATTCCGGAAGACGCATCTTTCATCCTACTACACTTATCGAGGATCCCAATCAAATCCTACAAAAAATCACTGCTACGTCACTTATTAAACGCAGCCAAGGCGTGTATACCCCTTTTATAGAAGCAGCAGTGCCCACCGACTGTTGGGTGTTGGTTGAGAAAAGTAGAAGAAACAAACAAAATGGAAGACCTGATCCTTACTGCACAACACAAACGAGAGAAATACACAATGACTTGGAGTCCTTGGAATATCTTCATTTACTCAGACGAAGGGACATCCTTACTAGGGACATAACATAACATTCCTTTAACCTAGAGAGGTGTCGGCTACTCCCTGCCTCTCCCTGTTTCCACCCCCTTCCCCTTTCTCTCCCCTCCTTCCCCCTCCCCCTTCCTTTCCCTTTTTATCCCTCTTTTTATTACTTTAATGCTGTCAAAAAAACAAAAATAAACACAGAGAGGACTTTGCCACTTTAAAATTTTATTCAAACCACTTGATAAGAATGTACAGTACATGACTTGCAGACTCTCTTCCTTGTATGAACATGTACAGATGTATGTCGTAACTTCAGCTGTAATGTTTCCAAATTTTTTCCACTCATTTCTCGATGACTTGTACATCTATGTTGTGATGGTGGAGTTCCTCCATATGTGTTTTCTTAATAAAAATTTATATTTGAAAAAAAAAAAAGCTTCAAAAAAGCATAATTGAAGCATCATTGAGGTATCATCAGAGCATCACTGAAGCATCAAAAAAGCATGTTGAAGCGGTAGGCGCTTTAATGTGTGTTGAAGTTGAAGCAAGTGTAAATGAACCCTACATCTGGCCAAAAGGTTACAATATACAGTATATACTGGTGTATTACTCCCTCTGTCCTTCTTGGAATACATGGAGTGTATTTGTCGTTTGGGGCTTCACGTAGTTCCCATGTGCCAAAATTGATTTGGATAAGCCCCCATTCACACTGGAGCGACTTCAGGTGCAACATGTGATTTACAAATCACACATGAAGTCGCATCTAATGTCTTTCTATGGCACCGTCTTAATAGGTGCAACTTCAAGTAGTGCAACCTTAAAAAATAATTCCTGCACTATTTTTGCCGACTTCATGTGTGACTTGCATTGACATCTGTGCATGAAATCGCACAGATGTCGGCAAACTGCACTGTCCTGCGGCTTTTAGATTTGAGCTGAAGTAGTGCAATTTCAAAGCCGCATTCAGTGTGAACGGGGGGCTAAAGCATTTTTTGTGAACACCCCTCTCTCCTTAGGAAGCATTACAGCGAAATGCGTTGAGATAAGGAACCAGTCGACAGCGTATTTTTGTTATCTTCGTGTCTCGGTACTGTAATGCTGCGTACACATGAACGGACTTTACGGCAGACTTTGTCCTGCGGACTTTTCGACGGACTTTACGCCGGACTTTTCGAATGAACGGACTTGCCTTTACACGATCAACCAAAGTCCGACGTATTCGTACGTGATGACGTACGAACGGACTAAAACAAGGAAGTTGATAGCCAATAGCTGCCCTAGCGTCAGTTTTTGTCCGTCGGACTAGCATACAGACGAGCGGAGTTTTCGACCGGACTCGAGTCCGTCGATAAGATTTGAAACATGTTTCATTTCTAGGTCCGTCGAACTTTTGGGGAAAAAAAGTCAGCTGGAGCCCACACACGATCGAATTGTCCGATGGACTCCGGTCCGCCGGACCAAGTATGCCGTAAAGTCCAGTCGTGTGTACGCGGCATAACTATTGTTGATCCCCAAGGGGGTCCCTTGACATCTTTTGAGGATGTGGAAGAGGTTCCAAGGTCTATGTTCAGTAGGATTAGACTAGGATACTAGGATTTTGTAGATCTCTGTGCTATGATTTTAACAATAATAAGGCTGACATTGCCCTTTTAATGATAGCTATTGTTCAATAGCTAAATTGAATAAACGATTGGACTTGCTGGGGAGGAAAGAAATCGCTTTCCTCCCCAGACTGACTGTCCTTGGCTGCCCCTTTCAGTCATTTGATTTCACTTTTTTCAATCACGGAAGCTCAGCATCACATGTGCATGATACCATACGTGTGCACAGCCTATTACATTAGGATGTGCACCCCAAAGCTCAAACACACATGCCTTTCTCTGCAGCCTGAGCTGCACTGGGCAGTGAATGAAAGGAAAGTGCGCTGTGCTGAGTGGCTTCCTGTTGATTCAAACTGAAGCATAGTAGACACTGTTTACTATGCTTCAGTTATGTATGGACACAGTGTTCAGTGTTCTCTGTGTTGATTAAGAAATGGAAGGAGCTGGTAAATTACATATTTACTAACCCCTTCCCCCGCTCTCCATCCTGGAACATCCCCTGCAGCAGCCTAGAGGAGAGGAGGGAAACCAGCAGCACTGCAGGACGGGTGGCCAACAAAGGGGGGGGGGGGCTGTGCAGTAGGGGGAATCGGCACCGCACATAGTGATTAGGGTGTGCCCAAGCACAGCTGGCACACCCCCTGTGTACACCTATGCATGCTACATAGGTCAGTCTGTCGAAAAATACTTACTCTTCCAGACTGATATCCACCCCACCTATTAAGACATTTTGATATTTGCCAGCCCACTACTTTAATCCCTTCGCACCTAAAGCCTGGTACACAGGGGGGGTTGAATGAAAAAAAAAACTGACAGCTTCAGTCGGAGCCGCTGTACTAACAATCCATTCTTAGTACAGCAATCACCCTCCCTGAGCTATTGTGGTCTGACAGGGGGGTGACCCCCAAACAAGAACACTCCGGTCAGCACTCTCAGCCATTGGCTGAGAGCGTCGATTGGGAGTTGGGTTTTCCTGCAGCCGGCTTCTGTCGGACCAAGTGCCATACACACGGGCTGAATGTCGACCGTTTTTTATTTGGCCCGTGTGTACTAGGCTTAAGGGTAAAACAAATGTTAATGCCTAAACACAATTTTGCAACTTTGATATGTGTTAGTAAAACTGTACATATCATCACAATTACTTTGTGCATCCAGGTGGATTATTTCTTGGGTTTTTTTTTTTTCAGGTCAAATTGGGGCTTTCATTTGGTGGTGAATGGTGATGGATATCTCCTGATTTTTTTAATTATCAAAAAAAACTAGTGCAAAATAGTAAAAAATATATTTTTTTTAAATTTAGCTGTATATTTCTTGTTACTATCATAACTTACCCCCAAAGAACAACCCAAATAAAGTCTCCTGCTGCTGACGATTGCAGCAAAACCACATATGTGTATGTTCGTTGTTGTTTGTATCCATAGTACAGCCCAGAAACAATAGTGCACATTTTTCTTCTTCTTTTTTTTTTTTTTTATCTCACTTAAAACACACTGATATTAATTAAAAAAAAAACTGGCACTGACCTAGATCAAACCTTGATCTAGGTATTTTATATTATTATTATTTTTATTTTTTTACACACCGTTTATTTATCTCTCACTAAGGAAAGAAAGATACAATGTATCTTTCCTCTCCATTCACAGAGAGAGAGAAACATAGGGGCGGGCATCACAGTGACTGATCACTGTGATAGCCAATCAGAGGCTATCACAGCAATCAGGTGACCCGGAACCTGGAGTTCCAGGTCCTGATCATTAGTATGGCACCCCAGTCTCTGTGCTGGGAGCGCGCTGTGGGGGCACAAATACGCATATATGCGGTCCCATGGGAAAAAGCCCAGTCCAGTGGGGCCGCATACTTTATATGCGCACTGTTGGCGTAAAGGGGTTAACCAGAGCTGAGGACTCTTGAGAGGAATACTGAGACAGGGTGCTGTGATATTTTCAGAAAGCTATGTACAGCACCCCACCAGCCCCTCGTACCAGCCATTATCTGCCTGCATTACATAGAAGCACAGAGGCCCAGTGATGGCATCACTGCGTATAAAATAAGGTATGGAGTGAAAAGAGAAAGATTTTATTTAACATTTTGACTAGGAGAGAGGGAGGAACCGAGAAAAGCAAGCTATAATCAGATTAAACTTCAGCTTTAAATACCATCTGGCAAAAAAACTTCATCTGGCAGGATATACCGGGACTTTTACCACCTCTACTAAAATATATGGCTCCTGGGGGACATATCCAAAACAGTCAGTTGGAAAAACAGGGAATTTTTAGGCTTTAAAAAAAGAAAATGCCATTTTGTTCAGGATAGGTTTTACATTTTGAAATAATAAAAAATAGAACACTTGCAGTTAAGTGTTATAAATAATATACTCTTTGGAAAAGTGTAATCAATTGTTGAACTAGGAGAGTCTTAAAGGGTAAGTTCACCTTTACAGAAAAATCTGTAAGGTGAACTTACACAGGACCCCTCCCTCCCCCCTCTCAGTCCCGCTGACCTGGAGTGTGGTGATCTCCCGTTCTGAGCCCTGCTATAGCCGCGTCACCAGTCTGGGGCTTAGAAATCCCCGCAGCTTAATCTCCAAAACGTACCCAGTCAGGAGGTACGTTTAGGAGCATTTTAATTGCTTGGTGCCGTCACATGGGCCGCCCAATCAGAACCCGCATAGCCTGTCCTGTCAGTGGGGGAAGAAGAAGAGTGAAAGCTGCAGGGAATTCTAAGCCCCGTTCTCGTGACATGGCTATAGCAAGGCTGTAAAGGTGAACTTACACTTTAAGCTGGCCATAAATGGATAGAAAGTGTGACCATTCCTGTTTGACAGAAGTTAATTGATTGATTGACTTCTGTCAGACAAACAAGTTGGGAAGCTTTTGTTGATCAGCAACTGCAGCTGCTAATCAGTGTACAGTAGTACCTTGGATTACGAGCATAATACGTTCCAGAAGAATGCTTGTAATCCAAAGCACTTGTATATCAAAGCGAGTTTCCCCGTAGGAATCAATAGAAACTCAGATAATTTGTTCCACGGCCACTGCTTGTCTGTGCAGTACCGCATGTGGCCAGAGGTGGGGGGGCGCCGGAGAAGCTCGGAGACACTCGGAAACACTAGGGAACCGAGTGTCTCCGAGCGGCTGCGAGTGTCTCCCAGCGTCACCGATGCCCCTGCACCTCTGGTCAAATGCGGTACTGCACACCCCAGAGGCTTGAATCCTGTTCGTCTTGTGAGACAACACTCGCAAACCGAGTCAGGATTTAAAAAAAAAAAAAAAAAACTGCTCGTATGCAAAACGCTCCTAAACCGCGTTACTAGCAATCTGAGGTTTTACTGTATTCTGATAGTGGCAATTCTCGCTGTCATAGTATAATGTCCAGGAGGAGGGGGCCCTGCACAAACCCATCTATGTCCAGTTTTACAAATTTGGGTGTGATCAAAACCATCAAGCAGGCTTTTGTAAATACGCAAGGATCGAAATTCCACCAGAAACTGGCATACACAGCTATTTGATCCTCTGGGGCTCTTGCACAAGAATACTTTAAAATACCAAGTTTTAGGCTTGCCATACATTATACAATTTTCTTTCCATGGGTTGAAGGAAAGAAAATTGCTTGTTTCCCCCATGAACACAGTGTTAATAAGTTACAGTTAAAATGGTTGCAGCAGACTTAGTGGAGGGAGATTTCTGCAGCATATTTGGCAAGTACAGAATCACAGTATATATAAAATAATATGCAAAGTGGTTGGAGGGAAGCTTCAGATTGACAAAGATGTTTTTATTACAAATTATGCGAGCAGACTGCAGTTCCTCTTTAATCCATTTTGGAATAAGACTGTAACATAACAAAATGTGGAAAAAGTGAAGCGCTGTGAATACTTTCCAGATGCACTGTACCTTCTCCTCTGCACCAATGTGATACCCTGAGGCCCCTTTCACACTGGGGCGGGGGCAGCATCGGCGGTAAAACGGCGCTATTTTTAGCGCAGCTTTACCGTCGTTTTAGCGGCGGTATTCGCCCGCGAGCGGGGCGGTTTTACCCCCATGCTAGTGGGCGAGAAAGGGTTAAAACCACTGCAAACCGCTGCTGTAGCAGCGCTTTGCCGGCGGTATAGCCACACTGCCCCATTGATTTCAATGGGCAGGAGTGGTGTATACACCGCTTCTTCACTGCTCCAAAGGTGCTGCTAGCAGGACTTTTTTTTACTGTCCTGCTAGTGCACCGATCCAGTGTGAAAGCCCTCAGGGCTTTCACATTGGAGACACAGCAGCAGCTCTTTCAGGGCGCTTTGCAGGTGCTATTTTTAGCGCTGTAGAGCCTGAAAAGCGCCCCAGTGTGAAATCTGTCTAAGACCCCATTCACACAGGGGCAACACGACTTGCAGGTCGCCTCAGCGAGGCGACCTGCAAACGACTGCCCGGGCGACTTGCAAAACGACTTCTGCATAGAAGTCTATGCAAGTCGCCCCAAGTCGCCCCCGAAGTCGTACAGGAACCTTTTTCTAAGTCGGAGCGACTTGCGTCGCTCCCCTTAGAATGGCTCCATAGTACAGAACGGGAGGCGACTTGTCAGGCGACTAGGTCGCCTGACAAGTCGTCCCTGTGTGAATGGGGTCTAAGTGTTCCAGCCAGCCTCTCGTTACCAGCACCTGTGCACTCCTAATCTGTTTTCTAGACATGTGCACTGACAAAAAATTTGTTCGTTTTCATTTCATTCTTTTTTTGCTTTTTTCGGAAATTCGGATTTTCCCATTTCCGAATTTTCGAAAATTCGGAAAATCAGAAATTCGAAAATCTGAAAAAAAGAAAGAAAATCAGAAAAATTTGAAATAATAACTAACTAATAACTAACGATTAAATTATAGATATTGGAATTTCCTTTCAAATTTGGCTGTTTGTGAAAATAACGAATACAAATTTATCTGAAGTTACAAATTATCCGAAATAACGAATGCCGCATCTAAACAAATGGAATGGAACAAATTAATAATAAATAATATTAATAAAAAGGTTAATTTTTGTTATTTATTATTATTAGATCGTTACATTCCATTCGTTTAGATACGGCATTCGTTATTTCAGATAATTCGTAACTTCGGATAAATTCGTACTCATTACGTTTACTAACAGCCAAATTTGAAAGGAAATTCCAATACCTATAATTTAATATCTATTATTAGAATAACTAACTAATAATAGATATTAAATTATAGGTATTGGAATTTCCTTTCAAATTTCAGATTTTTTGGGTTTTCGAATTTTCAGATTTTCATTCTTTTGAATGTTCAGATTTTCATTCTTATTTTTAGATTTTAAAATTTCCAAATTTTTGAATTTTCGAATTTCCTAAATTTGAATTTTTGAATTTTCAAATTTCCGAAATTCTAATATTTAGAATTTTCCAAATTCCGAAATTTCAAATTTTCGGCAATTCGAAAATTTGAAATTCGGAAATTTGAAATTCGAAATTTCGGAACTTTCGAGATTAACGAATTTGTCAAAATTCGTTGAAAAACTAATTCAGAACTAAACGAATTGCACATTTACTGTTATCCTCCACTGTGTGGTTCCCATGCACGTCTATCAGTTTGAACTTTTTGCTCTAAAGACTTTTGATACCATGCAAATGATCCACAACACATACATTGCTCTTAAACGTCTTCCATTTATTAATTATCCACAAAACACATCATCTTAGTACAGCAGTTTATGCGTTTCAGCCTGGTTGACTTTATTCATAACATTTCATACCAGGGTCTCAGCGGTGCTTAAACTTTTCCCTGCATATCCACTTATGCCCCGTACACACGGTCGGATTATCCGATGGAAAATGTCCGATCGGAGCGTGTTGTCGGAAATTCCGACCGTGTGTGGGCTCCATTGGACATTTTCCATCGGATTTTCTGACACACAAAGTTTGAGAGCAGGCTATAAAATTTTCCGACAACAAAATCCAATTGCGTCAATTCCGACCGTGTGTGGCCTGTTCCGACGCACAAAGTGCTTAGAAGAAATTCCGAGACAGAACAGCTCGGTCAGGTAAAATTAGCGTTCGCAATGGATACAACACTTTCGTCACGGTGCAATGTTAAAAATGGTTTAATACAGCGCACTCTCTTCTTCTTTATAATGTGAGAAGAATTAAGTAGTTTTGCTGCTCATATTCACACAGACTTCTCACAAACGTATTTCTTTATTATTTATCGGGATTCCCTTAATATATTTTGATTTGTCACATCTGACAAAAATATTTTTATTATGTATTTTTTGTTTTTTAAAGGCAGTTTTTTTTTATATTTTGGGTTTGTATTTTTTCCAAGGCAGATCTTTGTTTTATTATTTTTTTAGTTTTACTCCAGAATATTTTTGTGTGTGTTTTGTGTGTCAAGTTACCACAACACCATTATTATCTTGTATTATTTAAAGGGGTTGTAAAGTTGTTTTTTTTTTTTTTTTAAAATAACAAACATGTTATACTTACCTTCACTGTGCAGCTCGTTCTGCACAGAGTGGCCCCGAACCTGGTCTTCTGGGGTCCCTCGGCGGCTGTTTCAGCTCCTCCCCGCAAGCATTTACCACCTTCATGCGAGCTCCCTCGCACGGTGGTGAGTGCTTGCGGGCGCGCTCCCGTGATACAGCCGGCGGCTATAGCCGCTCGCTGTATCACTCGGCCCCGCCCCCCGGCGCGCCGCGTCATCGGATGTGATTGACAGCAGCGCGAGCCAATGGCTGCGCTGCTTTCAATCCATCCACTGCAGCCAATCAGCGACCAGGCTGAGCTGCAATGAAGCTGACGAGGACGAGGAGCGAAGATTCGAGGCGTCAGGTAAGTAAAACGGGGGGGCTGGGGGCGGCGGTACTGTCAAAAGTTTTTTCACCTTAATGCATAGAATGCATTAAGGTGAAAAAATTTTTACCTTTACAACCCCTTTAATCTCGAGGAGATTGCTTGGTGTTGGTGTCCCTTGTTAATTTCACATAGTATTTTTGAAATGTACCTGAATCCTCACAAACAAACTGTCCTTTTTGAAGGAAAACACACATAGGCAAGTATAATTGAAACCAAAAATCCTTTATTAAGGGCTCAGAACCAAAGAGGGAGGCAACGCTGGATAAACAGCAGAAATTACCGAAGCCTTGGACCCCCAGGGCAGACATCAATTCTTGAACATCAAAATTGGTGGCCTGAGGAGTCCTTATCTAAGGGAGTGCAGTCTGGTCCAGAAGTCCCAGAGATCCGGAAAGCAGCAGATGACATCTGTGTCCCCAGGCTGTGGTACCACAAGAGGCTGCATCTTTTGCCAGACCAGACTGGATCCAGGGTCATCACTTTCTGGTCTTCCTTCCACGCTTCATTCCCGGCTGTGACTCTGCTGTTGGAGATGTGGCAGGAGGAGGAGTAGGACCTGGAGGAGGAGGAGAAGGAGGAGAAGTAGAAGGACCTGGAGGAGGAGGACCATGTGTGAGGTCACAAATGTGGGTATCAGATGTTATTTGGTCCCTCAACCCCTTATTGAGAGCTTCCAAAATTAATGACTCACACATGAGTTGTTGGCCCTCCTCCATCCGCTGCATTGGTCCTCCTCCACAGTGTGTGGTGCTCCCAGGGCCTCTGTAGCCTTCGAAAAGAGGCCTATGGCAGCCTCCTCTAGGGTACTCCTCTTCCTGCCACTTTCTCTTTGCAGGTGTAGGGGAGGGACCTGCATATCAGGCAGCCTGCTCGGCCTGGCCACCTCCTGGCTGCGACTTCCCTGTGTATGAAAAAGGGACATGGTTTTAGTGTTTGCATCATCAATCACAATCATAAATTAGTAATCCAAACTAACATCTAGTTAACATCATTGATTGGACAACCTGAACTATTTAGAGAAAAATGCAGCCTGTCATAGTACCACATCTTGGGGACATAGATGTCATCTGCTGCTCCGGATCTCTGCGAATCCTGGACTTTCTTGCGCTCCCTTAGATATGTACTCCTCAGGCCACCAGTTAGGATCTTCAAATAGGTGATGTCTGCCGTGGGGATCACCTGCTTCACAATTTCTAGCAATTGATCCAGCGCTGCCTTCCTCTATGTTTGTGTCTTATAATGTGGGTGGTTGATCTCCCACAGACAAGGCAGCTCCCTGAACATGTCAATGAAGATTGCCATGAAGTCGGTATCGTTCAAGATATCCATTTTCACTGCAAGACACAACACAAGACAAACCTTAATGTCAGCCAAAACTCTCCTAATCTTGTTACAATATAGGCCCCAATCTAGAAGCAGTATAGGCCCAAGTTTGGCTCTTACCTTCTTTATCACGATCGGCGCCTCCGATGCTCCTTCGTCCGCTCACAGATCGTACGTACTACGCACGCGTGTTACGCATTATACACACTGCGCATGCGTGTAACTCCGCCCGCCCCTGACGTTCTTTCTAGTCTATTCCCCGCCCCTTTTCGTTCGGCGCAGTGGGTGAAGAGCACATGGCAGAGTCAGAGCAGGTGCGTGCTAATTATAGCAACGAGGAGGAGGAAAGCCAGGATCCGGAAACGTCCCGATCCAGAAGGAGACGATTTAAGGCCACAAATATTTCCTTTGGGGAGATGTTGGAGATGGTTGACATCCTGAAGAAGGCCGACTATGATGGAAAGTATGGACCTTACCCCAACCCCAATATCAGAAAGGCCAAGATCATGGCGAAAGTGGTCAAAAGTCTGCACCGGAATTTCGGAGTACGACGATAGAAAGATCAGCTCAGGAAGCGGTGGTCGGACCTGAAATTAAGAGAGCCCGAGCAGTACCGAAAGATCCGGAGAGTGCTGCAAAAAAGTAAGTAGTTGTGCTGTGTTCCTATTCTTTTTGTCTTTATTACATTCGTGCTGCTCCCTGTGCTTTTCTTAAGTGTTGTACAGTTTAAAATGGCAACTTTCATGTTCATGGGCCCATTATTCGTTCATATCAAACATTTTTCTTTCGGCCTATAAAACACCATTGTTTAGGCCATATGCATTTGCCAACATTTTTTAGGGCCTACTTGTATGAAAAATATTTGGTTGTGTAGATGGGTTTGTTTTACTAGAAGGAAATGCAAACTAGATTCTGTGTAAGGAGAGGACACTCAGCAGCTGTTTTCACATCTGGACACTGGAGCACTAGTGTGGGACACAAGAACACCCTTTTTATTAGGGGGCCCACACAGGTGCCCCAGTGTATACTATAGGGGGGTCTCCATCTGTGAAGCTTGTACTAAACAGGTAAAGTATTGAAGCTTGACAACGGACAATAAAAATGATACATCTTGGAACTCTGCCAAAATAGACAATTGTACCCCACTTCCAAGCAATGTTTCATCTTTATATTTCGGCCATCAAATATCTGTGCTAAGTATACCATTTTTGTTTTACATAGGGGAGAAAAGACTCGGAGGACACCCCTCATCCGAGGAGACCACAGACCCCCCACCTCTGGAAGAAGGGGAATACCCCCAACCCAAGCTGAGCAGGAGGAGGAAGAAGATGTGGTGGAAATTGACACCACAACAGGTGAGTGTCTGCGACCACAGACTCAGGTAAGAGATGGATGCCGGCAGATTTTTGATACCTGTTTTTGTTTGGTTTCTCTCTTTTTAGGTGATCGTGATGTTGTGGATCCAGATCCTTTCACATCAGAAAGTGCCCAGATCCTGATCGGGGAGATCATGGGGTGTAATTTAGAATTGGAAAACCTCAAGAAAAAATCAATGATGTTATTCAAAAAAATAATAACATCATTGATGTTTTGGGGCGAGTTTAAAACCCCTCCAAATCACTTTGGTTTTTTTTTGTGCTACAATCTTAAAAATGTTTTAGCGATGTTTAGAAAAGCCAAATTTTGAGGATGCACACAGTTTGCCAACATGTGCTATCTGCCATCACGGGAGATCAATGGACGCGTTTTGTGGGTGCAACCCCCTCCTCAATAATAAAGTAGCTGAGAGGAAGGGGTTGCTCCCCCAAAACACGTCCCTTGATCCCCCGTGATGGCAGCTAGCACATGTTGACATTCGTAAATTGGTGTGCATCTTCAAAATTTGGCTTTTCCAGGGGTGACTTCACCCCATCTGAAGGCAATATCAAACACAGTTCCTAAATACTCAGGTCTGATATTGCCTTCAAGTTTTACCATATGTGAACTTTGTAAGTTCAAGATTTGTGTCTTTCTTGTTGGTTTTACACATGCCTGTTTTATCTTAAATGGACATTTCTATTTTTGATAATGCCACCCCAAAAATTCTTATACAACAAACATGTTGGTTTGTTTTAAAAACCTTTTCTAAATGCACATGTGATTGTGCAGGTATTAAAAAGATTGTTATCAAGAATGTGTGGATTATTGTCCCAACGCTACAACACTTTTGTGGTGATGTAATTGCTGCTTTCTGTGAAAATGGGGGTTATTTCCTAAGGGCAAATCCTCTTTGCACTACAAGTGCAGTTTCAGTGCATTTTCAAGTGCACTTGTAGTGCAAAGTGTCTACGCCTTTAGTAAATAACACCCAACAGTGCTTTGTATAAGGTTACACAATCACGCCATTTTCAGGACTCCCCACATTGCTGTCAGGGTCAGCTAAAACAATCACAAGCAGTAAATGTCACCAAAGATTAGCTTTTTTTTTTTTATTTGATAAAGGCTTCACAAATTGTCTGGCATATTGATGGTCCCCCTACCCGCAAAGAACTCAAAGTATCTTAACCGGACATCATGGGCACTCAGGGAGGGCAAGCCAGGACGGCCACTTTCAAGCGCCGTCAGGGTTGTTTCATATAGAATTCCGGCCTCAGGCCCAACTGAGCCAGCAGAATGTTGGCGTAAAAAGTTATGTAGAACACAGCACGCCAGGATTATAGGATTAAGTTTATACTCCGCCATATGGATGGGTGTCAGCAATAGGCGGAACCGGCTCACCATGATTCCAAATGTGTTCTCCACCACTCTTCTGGCTCTGGCCATCCGGTAATTAAAAACCCTCTGTTCCGGGGTGGGGGTCTTCATTGGGAATGGGTGCATAAGATGGTCCCCCAGCGCAAATGCTTCATCCGCAATGAAGACGAATGGGAGTCCTTCCACATTGTCTTCTGGAGGTGGCAAGTCCAAGCTGCCATTCTGGAGACGCCTGTAAAACTCCGTCTGGGCGATGACTCCACCATCGGACATCCGGCCATTCTTCCCCACGTCCACATACAGGAAGTCGTAATTAGCCGACACCACCGCCAACATCACAATACTATTGAACCCTTTGTAATTATAATAGTACGACCCCAAGTTGGGTGGTGGGACGATGTGGACGTGTTTCCCATCAATTGCCCCTCCTCAGTTAGGAAAGTCCCACCGCTGGGCAAAGTGGGAGGCCACAGTCTGCCATTCCTGTGGCGTGGAAGGAAACTGTTGAGGAAAACAAACAAAAAATTAGTATTTTTGCACATAAACATGGAAAGCAGATTAGACACAAACATTCTTGGCCAACATCCAGATAACATTTATTATTAAGGGGAATTTTACAACACCAAAGTATAAGGTACACCTATCATATTCTCCCTCCCCCCCTCTCATGGGCCATTTCTAACATTATGTGGGGGGGGGGGATCTTGGACAGGTAACCCTCTCCACTTCATTGAGAGATGAATGCCTAAATAATGGGTATTACTTGGAACAGCCCCTCCTTAGTTACACTATTGGCTGCCCACTGGACAGGTAAGAAGTGTCATAATACAAAGATATAAATACACACTGTACACATTTGAGCACATTTGGACATTCTGCTATTACCTATCAAGATAAAAATAGTATACAAAAACTTTAAACATTAACATTTGAAAGTATACAGACAGGCCCTTGCACTACATGCTTTGGGGAATTCATCCATACATCTGAGCACAAAAGAGGTGGGTATAGTGTGTATGGGTTTGGCAAAGTCAGCAGATAGATGATTGAGGATAGATAGAGAATTGGGATCAGCTGACTTAGCAGTTGGGGGAAGGGTTAATAATACTGATTTGGGGACACCACAAAAAAAAGCCTCTGGCACTCTGCCTGAATTTAAAGCACAAATCACATTTCTATACATTTTAGGGGTTGTTTGGGGTAAAACACTACTATGGAGCTGATAAAATACATTGTTAAGTGACTACATGAGGTGAACATAGGGCAGGAGAGCATGCTGGGGAGGTAAGTGAAGGCAAATATGTATGAAGGACCAAAAATAATTACATAAAAATCCAGCATGCACGAGGACATAGGGGACATTCACAGCATATTAAATCATGGTAATTAGGGAATGAGGAAAGAAATACAATATATTAGCGAACATTCAATACAATAAAATGTGATATTAAAGGATAAAAAAACTTACCTTCGTATACTCCTTCTGCAGGACCTGGATGATGGCAGAACAGGTCTCTGGGATAATGATACCCAGAGCCTGGGTGGAGATGCCTGTCGAGAACTTCAAGTCCTGCAGGCTTCTCCCTGTCGCCAAGCATCGCAGGGTAGCGACGAGCCTCTGCTCCGCAGTGATGGCTTGCCTCATGCAGGTATCCTGCCTGCTGATATAGGGGGTCAGCAAAGCCAGCAGACGGTGAAATACGGGGTCCGTCATCCTGAGAAAGTTCCTGAAATCATCAGGATTATTCTCACGGATCTCACGGAGCAAAGGCATATGAGAGAACTGGTCACGCTGAAGCAACCAATTCTTGGTCCATGAACTCCTCCCCACCCTGTTCATGGACTGGACTTGTGTCAAGGTCAGGACCCCAACACCAAGCCCCCGCACAGCACGAACTCTACGAGGAGTACGTATACGCAACATGGCTAGAAAACGGTCGGCTGCTCAGAACGAAGTAACAGAACGCACTGAAGAACAGCAAGGCCTGTGAAGAGGGACCTGAAAAACAGTAACGAACGAACACGAACACAATGACAAGTCAATTGTACTCGCTGCACGCACTGAAGACCAGATCTGAACCGCAGAAAACGATCTGAAAGCCACGAGTCTGAAAAAGCGTGAATCGTCTCTCACCAAACTTTTACTAACACGAGATTAGCAAAAGGAGCCCAAAGGGCGCCGCGCTTGGTTCTGAACTGGCCTTTTCTAGTCTCGTCGGACGTGGTTGACGTCACCGCGTTGTTGGCGATCGGAAATTCCGACAAATTTGTGCGACCGTGTGTACGCAAAACAAGTTTGAGCCAACATCCGTCGGAAAAAATCCTAGGATTTTGTTGTCGGAATGTCCGATCAGTGTCCGACCGTGTGTGTATGGGGCATTACAGTTCCTAGTAATTGCCTCCTTGAGTCAGAGGGCTGCAACCTGGGTGTCACCTGCAGCCAGACCTATCTCCACCATCAGTGCTCTCGCCGTCACTGTACAGGCAGGCACACCAGGTTTTCCCTCTGTGCCGCAATTAGCGCAATTCAAGAAGTCAATTCAATGACTTCTGTGTAAACCCCACCCACCTGTCTGCGGCCTGTCCAGTAAACAGACCCTTAATTGTCACTGAATAAGGTTGGGTGGGGCTTAGCCCAGAAGCCAGGGACATCGGGCCGCCACTGAGTGAAGAGATACACAGGAAGGCTCAAACACCATTACATTTTATTGAATAAGAATATGTTAGTGTACTTACAAAAGTGGTATGAAACAAGTAATGAAACAAGTGCATCAAAGTAGCTCTGAGGAATGGGGCATGTCCCCCGAAACCCATTAGCCTTTCAAACATGTTTGCCATGTTTGGATAGACGCCTGTGCCTTGCTGCTGGAGTTGTCTTTTAATGCGCTTGTTTCATACTACGTTTGTGAGTACACTAATATGTTCTTATTCAATAAAATGTAATGGTTGTAATGCACTAGGCGTTTGTGCCTTCCTGTGTGTGTCTACAGTTTGTGGATGACTTCCCTATCTGAGGAGGTCTGTATCGAGCGAAGCATTACGGTGACACCATTGGATGCGGAGATGGAATTTCCCCCTTACGGGACTTTAATGGTCCAATTAATAGTACACAAAAAACATAAATAAAAAAGCAGTGGCGGCTGGTGTTCAAAATTTTTTTGGGGGGGGCGTAAACAAACTGAAAAATTCTGAAAAAAAAATCCATCAATTGCAGCCTCACTGTGCCATCAAACGCAGCCACTGTGCCCACCAAACGCCGCCACTGTGCCATCAAAGGTCACCACTGTGCCCATCAATTGCCTCCACTGTGCCATATCAAACACTCCCACTGTGCCATCAAACGCTGCCACTGTGCCCATCAATTGCCGCCACTGTGCCATATCAAACACTCCCACTGTGCCATCAAACGCTGCCACTGTGCCCATCAATTGCCGCCACTGTGCCATATCGAACGCTCCCACTGTGCCATATCAAACGCTGCCACTGAGCCATCAAATGCTGCCACTGTGACCATCAAATGCTGCTACTGTGGCCATCAAATGCTGCCACTGTGCCCATCAAATGCTCCCACTGTGCCATCAAATGCTCCCACTGTGTCCCGGGCTAATCGTACGAGAAATCATCCGGCTCGTCCGGCGGTCAGCTGAGAAGCAGAGAGAGAAGGTTGTCTGCCTGTCTGGCTTTTGGTCCTGTGTTGCGCTGGGCAGATGCACGCCGGAGCTCTCCTGGGGAACGGACAGGCGGCTAAACCGGCTAAACTGAAAGTGAAAGGAGAGAGAGGCGAAAGGTGATTGGCGGCTCTTCCCGGGTCCCTCCAGATACCTCCCCCTGTTTCCTATACCACTTTACTGCTGTGCCTCTGTGTCTCTGTCTCGTTGGGTCACCGCTTTACTATAACACAGACCCCCCTGTGTCACTGTGCCACTGTCTCGCTGGATCACCACCTCACTGTAATACAGACCCCGCTGTGTCACTGTATGCAAGGAAGCGTAGGATGACAACTCGCAGGCAAGCACCTTTGCAGCCAACAGCAGGGAGAGGAAGGAAATCGGACGGCATTAAGGCTTACATGTCCCCTCACACACCTGAGAAAGCTGGAAGGCTAGATACTAAGAAACGGAGCAGAGCTAACATCACCGACGGTGCAGAAAAAACAGAGTGGGAGCCCGGGATAAAGCGGGCGAATGCGAATGCACAGATGACAGTGTCGTCGTGAACGGTAAGAGACCTCCTACAGTGGGAAGAGGGAGGAGGACTCCGGAGCAAAGCCCTCCCGGTAGTGGTGGTGGGAGCCCCCAGGTAATAGGGGCTAAAAATTTAGGCCAATTAACTCCTGGTAATGGACACCTAGTGATGGATATACAAAGTACACCAACAGGAAGCCGGGACATAATGACACAGAGGGGGGATAATAGACAGACTCCAGAGGACTCAGACCATAGACATGGAGATGATGAAAGGAAGAGAAGGAGAGGGCCCAATCCCCAGTATGGACCGAAGTAATAGTCAGGAACACCTAAGAACAACAGGAGGGGGTATGGAACAGAGTGATTCCTGAGACAGAGGAGCAGAGTAGAGGGCGGCCTAGGACTCCCGGATATAACATCATATTATTATGATGTTATATTATTACATGTGGTGAAAAATCAAAAAAAGAAATTTGAAAAGACGTGGGTGAACTGGGAACAGTGTGATAAGGAGATAATAGAAGAGGGAAATATAAATGGGTAAGGGAGGAAGAAGTGGTATGGTCGTGAAGTTTAAAAAAAAAAAGAAGAAGATTAGCCCTGAAGGAAAGATTTAAATAGTGATTTGTCCTCTCAGATTCTCTAATGCTAATCAAGAGGGAGGGGGTAAGGTAATATGTGATTATATGGATAGGTTTTGGGTGTTTTTTTTTTTTTTTTCTTTCCCTTTTTTTTTTTCTTTTTTTTTTGTGTGGGGTAATGAGGGTTAAAATAAATATAGGAGGGGAAGGGAAGGGAACGTCCCTTTTTCACTATTTCTTAAACACATAATTATGAATTAAAAGGATTTATTACACAAGGAGAAAAAAGGGGAAATTCACTTTGTTTGTTTTTTTTGTTTTTTTTTTTGTTGTTCCTGGGTCCACATACACAATTTATATAATTATGGATCACAGTGTTTAATGTCATGAATAGAATAAGGGGGAAATTCACCCTATAACCTTACTCAATGCACTTCATAATCTCATTAATCACGTTTTTACACTGAAGGGGAAGAGATGGAATAAATTAATATAAATAATGTTAACCACTTAATGACCGGCCACTGTATATATACGTCATTTTTTTAAAGATGGCTATCTTGGTAACGGCAGCAGCTGCTGCCACAACCGAGGTATCCATCTTTAGGGCCGGCGTTTCTGTACACGATAATGGTGGTCTCTGCGGTCGGTTCGCCGCAAGATCACCGTTATCGGCGGCGGGAGAGGTGCCACCCCCCCTCCCGCCGCTCTCCCGCGCCCTCCGCCGCTTACCGGAGCCGTTGGTAGCGGCGGAGGAGATCGGGACCTGTCAGTGCTTCGGTATAGTGACGAGTGAGGCCAAGATGGTGCCCACCCGTCTCTATACCATAGGACGGCCGGAGCGACGTCATTACGTCGGCTCCGCCCACTTCTCTTAAAGGCACAATTTTTTTTTGTGTCATTTTTTCAAACGACTTTTTTTTTTTTTTTTTTTTTTTTTGCATCTTAGTCTAAATATGAGGTCTGAGGACTTTTTGACCCCAGATCTCATATTTAAGAGGACCTGTCATGCTTTTTTCTATTACAAGGGATGTTTACATTCCTTGTAATAGGAATAAAAGTGATCCAATTTTTTTTTTTTAAACAGTGAAAAAATAAATAAAATAAAGTAAAATAAATAATTAAAAAAAAAAAAATTTTTTTAAAGCGCCCTGTCCCGACGAACTCGCGCGCAGAAGCGAACGCATACGTGAATAGCGCCCGCATATGAAAATGGTGGTCAAACCACACATGTGAGGTATCACCGCGATCGGTAGAGCGAGAGCAATAATTCTAGCCCTAGACCTCCTCTGTAACGCAAAACATGCAACCTGTAGAATTTTTTAAACGTCGCCTATGGAGATTTTTAAGGGTAAAAGTTTGACGCTATTCCACGAGCGGGCACAATTTTGAAGCGTGACATGTTGGGTATCAATTTACTTGGCGTAACATTATATTTCACACTATAAAAAAATTTGGGCTAACTTTACTGTTGTCTTATTTTTTTATTCAAAAAAGTGATTTTTTTTCCAAAAAAAGTGCGCTTATAAGACCGCAGCGCAAATACGGTGCAAAAAAAAGTATTGCAATGACCACCATTTTATTCTCTAGGGTGTTAGAAAAAAAAACAATATATAATGTTTGGGGGTTCTAAGTAATTTTCTAGCAAAAAAAACTGTTTTAAACATGTAAACACCTAAAATCCAAAACGAGGCTGGGGAGGGGAGGGAGAGATCACAGAATTTGGTGGGAGGAGAGGGAGAGGGAGGAGGAAGGAGGGAGGAGGAAGGAGGGAGGGAGAAGTGGAGGGGCTGTGTGTTTTTTTTTTTTCTTCTCTTCTTTCTGTATAAACTTGGGTTGATGGGAGAAAGGGTTAATTGTGGCAGTTGTGGAATGATGTAATTTGTAGATTGTTTTTTTCTTTCGTGGGTGGAATGTAGGGGTATAGTATGACTGTATAAATGTTGTATATATAAATGGAACAAAATAACAATAAAATTTTGATTATAAAAAAAAAAAAAAAATGCTCCCACTGTGCCATACCAAATGCTCCCGCTGTCCCATCAAATGCTGCCAGTGTACCCCCCCCCCCCCCTGTCCGCTGTCTGCCTGGCACTTACCCTGTCTCTCAGTGGGGCAGCGGGTGATGGCGGCGAGCGGTGTCCTCCATGCTCCTCGATGTCTTCTCCCGTCCTCTCTTCCCGTCCTCTGCTATGATTGGACGCCTGATAGGTGTCCAATTACACCGCCTGTCGTTTCAGCCAATCAGGTGACGGGTAACAGACATGAGCAACTGATTGGTGGAGAGGCGGTTCAGTGTTAGGAAAGCGAATATTCCTAACACAGCTGACTGAACTGCGAGCACGAAGCATGGTGCACGCTGTTTACCTTTTTTGACACCTATTAGAGCCTATGGCTCTAATCAGGTACTTCAAAAACAAATACCCTGTTGCTGTAATTCAGGTGCCCGAAAAGGGGCCGGGTGCCTGAATAGGGGGTGCAGTGGCGGCGGCTATAGATAGGGGGTGGCAGGAGAGAGGGGGCGGCACCCTTATGCACGCACCGCCACTGAAAAAAAAGGTATACAAAGTTTATTAGAAATATATAAAAAATAATAATCAATAAGTGGCTATAGACATATTAAATGCATATACATGGCAAAACATAGAAAAATGCAGCTCTGAAAAGGTCTAAGAGCTACTGTGATCAATCACCACGGTAGGGCATGCGGACCACACCCGACACGTTTCAGAAACCTCTTTCTTTAGGGGTGTATAGAGCAGTTTTACTTCTATATTTAAGAACAAACAAAAGATGATGATAGATAACGTGCACAGGCAAACATATGTATACAAAATATACAATCATTAGTTGTTCATACAGAAGAACATCAAAATAAGAGTGTACAAAAAAAAACACCCTTACATGTTGCCAAAATAGATACAGGTACATATCACAGCCACAGAGTGATTTTTGTAAAAAACAGACAGTCATATTCCAACCAGGATCCAGCAGTGCAGCCAAAGAACCTCCAAAGATGGAAGCACAGCAGTGAACAGCCAGCGAGACCAGCAATGAAAAAAGCACTTCCTTCAAGGGCGATAAAGAACTTGTAAGGACTGCCTTATACCACTAAAAGGGTCCTCACAGTCTATTTAGACAAATAAAATAAAAAATAGAAAAAGTATATAGCAAGATATACCAAGGATTTTTTTTATATATATAATATGTTGTAACATATGCATGCAAAGGATATGTGTGTGTGTATGTATATATATATATATATATATGTGCATGGCCAGGGATCATAGTTATATAGTACATACCATCCATGGACATGCAGGAGGGAGTATTGCTAGAATTATTGTCTATAGCAAGCAACTTTTATTAACTTTTAGTCAATGGAATTGCCAAAATAAATAATATACAATAATGAGCAAAATAATGTGGGATCTAAAAAAGGAAATAATGTAAGTAACGGGCTCCCAGCTAAAAGACAAATGAATATTACCTGGTCACAATAGAAGGGAAGAAATAAAGCACTGCAATTCGCTCCCCAAAAGGAACACAAAGCAAGCATGAGTAAGCACTTAGCATAAGTGCAAAACGTGTTAGCTGATTGCCTGTATTTTTCCGCTACAGTGTCTTGTATGCTCTATGATCCTGATTTTATAATAAAGACACTTGCATTTTTCCCGGTGTGCGTCTGTCCGGATTTTTTCGTATACTTCCAGCAAAGCAAGGATGTTGCCTGGAGATGGAAGATGGAAGATGAACGGAGTGCAAAGGGCTGAGTCACTCCCTTTATACTGCACATCTGATATGTGTGGCCAGTTACTGCCATACACACATCCCACCCGCCAGCAGCTGATAACATTTTTTTAAGGCTAAAGCCCCGAACACACGATCGGATTTTCCTCAGACAAAACCTCAGATTTTTGTCCAAAGGCGTGTTCCTGGATTTTGTCTTGCATACAAACGGCAAGGAATTGTCGGCCAACAAACCCGAACGTAGTGACGTACTACGTGGTTTTTCAGCTCTTTAGCGCCACCCTTTGGGTTCCTTCTGCTAATTTCGTGTTAGTAGAAGTTTGGTGAGTGTTGATTTGTGCTTTTCATTTTGCGCTTTTCATTTCATGCTTTTCATTTAGCGCTTTTCATTTCGCGCTTTTAATTTAGTTTCTGAACAGCCGTTCGTCAACCAGCCATGTTGCGGAATCGGAGGAGATGACGTGTTATTTATTATTGGCCTTGGAGTTATTGCTTTGACCCAAGTCCAGTCCAGAAACAGGAGGAGGAGGATTTCTTGGACCAAAAATTGGTTGCTTTATTAATCGTGACCAATTATGTCATATGCCCTTGCTGCGGGAACTCCAGGAGAATAATCCGGATGATTTTCGGAATTATCTCCAGATGACGGACCCCTGCTTTCACCAACTCTCGGCAACTCTTCTATATTAAGAAGCAGGACACATGCATGAGGCTTTTATTTTAGGTTGAATAATGATTTGATTTGTTATATATTATATATTTTTGGATGCATAGAATGCACTTTTTGGTTAAGTTCTATTGGCAGATAGCATGTCTAATTTTATTTGTTCTCTTTTTTTAATGCACAATAAAAAAATTGTGGAGAATAATACTTGGCTATGTGTTTTACTGCAAATGAGTTTGGGAGTAGGCAGATACATTTTAAAAAATACAATGTAAAATTAACAAGGGACACCAACATAGTTGTATCTTTGATCTTAAAAACTACGGGATAATGGTGTTGTGGTAACTTGCACCAAAAAAAAAAAAAAAAAAAACAAACAAGCATAAAAATATTATTCTTGATATCACTAGAAAAAAAAGCCTTTGAAAATGTGTTTGCAATAACTCCATCAGTATCACCGGCAAAGCAGCTTCAATATTATCCCATTAAAGAAGAATAGAATGTGCGCTGCATTTCGAGATTTCATAATTTGCCACGTCACGTGTTAAATCTCCATTACGAACACTAGTTTACAAGACCGACCGCTTCCGGCTCGTCCTTGCTTCCGAGCATGCGTGTTTGTACTCTGGACTTTTGTACACACGATCTGAAAATCTGACAACAGATACTTGTCTGTGGAAAATTTTAAAACCTGCTATCCAACATTTCTCCCCGGAAAATCCAACAACAATTGTCCGATGGAGAGTACACACAGTCGGATTTTCCGCCAACAACCTGTCATCACACAATTCCCATTGGAAAATCCGATCATGTGTACGAGGCTTTAGGGGCCACTGAAAGAGTCGCGCGGTGCGGCGTGAAACTGCCGCAACCAAGCGGCACGTCAGCTGACGTCACAGGTAGAAGCAACCGACGCAGGCGTTATAACGTCTCGCAGGTGCGACCTGCGCTTCAGACTGGTCCCCAAGCGTACGGCATAGCCACATGGAGGGCGTAGCTGTGTCCCGCATCACACGCCCGCTGACACGCACAGCGCCAATGCCAAAGGAGAAGGGGCCCTAAAGAAGGGAAAAAAACATTGAATGCGTGGCTGCTCGAGCGCTGGAGTGTTTTTCTTACATATACCCCACTGAGTGAAACCAACAACAGTGGGGCACACAGAGGAGGTTTTTCTGGATAGTAAATTGCTGCCCATATGGAAGCCTTACTTACGCCTCATTCACACAGGTGGTAGCCCTTGCTGCCCCTCTGAAAACAGTTAATCACTTTTTAGAGAGTAGTTGACAGGTAGCTGGAAGGTGATATGTAGCCTGCTCACTACCTGTTTTAACCCTAAAAAGGCTGAGCCACTGTGCCGGAACCACGCACATTGCTTGCAGTCAGGACAGTTGTGGCTCAGCCCTATTTATTTGGGTTGTGTTTGGCGTTGATGCTGCCCACTGAATGTGACTGGGAGTTTAATCTTTGCCATGGCAGAGAAACAAAGAATCACGGCCATGGCATGTGTACAACCCTGAGCATCATCAGCATGTTCTTTAGGTGGGCAATAGGGGGGCAGTAAAACTGCAGCTCAATTGTCTGTTTTACTGCCCCTCTGGCAGGCTGTATAAACAAGGCCTTAGGCAGAACTTACGACCAATGTTAATTTTGGCAGCAAATTTCGATTTAGTTTTAGTCTTAGGACTAAAATGGCATTTTATTTTTAGTCCCATTTTAGTCTTCTGCAGTTGTTTTAGTTTTAGTCGTATTTAGTAGACTAAATCTCCAGGACATTTTAGTCAACTAAAATGTCTTACATTTTAGTTGACTAAAATCTTCAGTACATTTTAGTCGACTAAAACTCATTTTAGTCATCTAAAATCTAATGGGTGTAGTTAATTGTAATTAATTATTTAAGCATTTCTCTACAATTTCCAAACTCATTATATACTGCTGGAGTGAAAAATTGAATATGTTATTATTTATGGTATTGAGGTATTGAACATGCACTACAGACGAGTGTTAATTTTGACATCAAATTTCAATTTAGTTTTAGTCTTAGTCTTGACTAAAATGGCATTTTAGTTTTAGTCCCAATTTATTCTTTTGACTAAAATGCCATTTTAGTTTTAGTCGTATTTTAGACATCTCAGTTGTTTTAGTTTTGGTCGTATTTTAGTCTACTAAATTAACACTGTTTACAACTTCAATTATTTAGAATGACCAATGGGCTTTTGGAAGTTGAAGCACATCAGCTAAGCAGTCAATAATTCTGCCCAAAAGGAGAAGGAAGTACCCCCCAAGAAACTGGGACTTTAACGGCAACAAATATGCAAAAATACAAAAATACAAATTTTATCAAATAAATATACAAACATACAAATATCAAACCACTAAAAAACAGATGACAAACAGAGGATGAATTCCCATGAAGTCCAGACAGCCCAGCGCGTTTCAGGACACAAACGTCACTTCATCAGGGGCAAAAAGTCAGGAAGGAATTACACTGTGTAGAAATCAAATACATGAATAAGAACAACAAAAATTATTTGTATCATAGGACATACAGCATGAAAATTGCATAGAGGCATACCCTGAATGGTCATCATGTAGTTACACCACTGGATCGAGGGCAAAATGGCACCGCAGTCATACACCAAGGGTGTCACACGGACACAGATGTACCGAGTGGGCCACCAAGCATCCATACAAGTCCCAAAAGGGTAGAAAAGTGGCACACAAGTGATTATGAGTCGCCATATTTTGTTGAAACACTCCAAAAATGTACAGCCTGATAAAAGATGGGATAAAAAAGAAGAACAATATTTTGCATATATGAAGGGTGTGTATATTGGATTTTGCACCACATCGGCCAAAAAATGTATATATATCTATATCAATACCTTATTAAAATCCACACTAAGGGTAAGGCAGGAGAACCACAGTAGTCAAGGGGCAAAAGAGAGAGACACCCATGCCATGAATATGAATCTATAAGGAAATATGAAGAAAAAAATTTTCAAAGGAAACCCAGACATCGTTCAGTGCAGATCATGTCAGAGGAATTCATCCTCCGCAAGCATGAAATCCACTGAGAACTTAAGGACAAAAAAGTTGCTCAGCAAGGGCTTAGTGAAACAGACAGCATACCTAGAGAGGTTGTTTGGACATAAGGTGACTCTCTCCCTGTGAACCGTGGGGCGTCAGATGCATGCTCCCGCCATCATTAACAGTAACAGGGCATGCACAGCTGACGGCTGACGGGAGGAAACAGGACCTCCACTCATAGTACCAGAGAGAGAAGTAGAGACATCACCACGTGTATCAGTTTTTTTATAGTTACCCGACATCCCAGATACAGATGGAGTGGAAGAAGAAGCCACAGATATGGCTTCTTGGCGATTACGGAAAATCTGAGTATATACACCCACTCGAGACCCTTTGTGGTTAATTTACCGTCCTACGTGCGAGACACTATACATCTTTCACAGAACCTGGAAGGTCTTTACATATCCCAACACGCTCTACTGGTAGCCATTGATATAGAAGCTCTCTATATTTCGATCCCTCACCATCTGGAACTAACGGCCATCAGACAAGTGATCTCACGATCGTACAGAGATGATAAGAAGCTGCATGAATTTATCATCATGGCTTTGGAATTCATATTACTCCATAATTTTTTTCCTCTGATGGCTCCCACTTCCTCCAGGTACAGGGGGTAGTGATGGGGACAGCCTGTGCCCCATCTTACGCCAACCTGTACCCGGGGGAGTGGGAGTAGTCCTTTTTGGCCGATGAATCCTATAAGTTACATACGCATCATGTAGCGGCTTGGTTCCGCTACATAGATGACATCTTGCTGCTGTGGGAGGGGTCTGTGACTGAACTGGAGGACTGTATTTCCACGATGAATGAAAATGAATTCAACTTAAAATTTACTGTAACATTCAGTGAAACCAGTATTACCTTTTTGGACGTCACTATAACCAAAAATCATGACGGTAGTCTCTCCAGTGGACTCTACCGTAAATCTACGGCGGGTAATACAGTTTTACATGCCTCCAGTTCACATCCCCAGCCCCTCCTGCGGTCAATTCCATATAGCCAATATCTCAGGCTAAAACGGAATTGTTCCAGTCAAGAAGGTTTCATATAAGAGGCTGGGGCCTTAAGGGACAGGCTTCTACTGAGAGGATACTCTCGTACTTGTCTGAAAAGGGCCTTTAAACGGGCCAATGGACGGTCCAGATGAGAGTTCCTATTTGGTACCAAGACGAAAATTAACGAACCACAAGTCATCAGAGTAATTACTAAATACAGTAATCAACACAAAGCAGTCAGGCAAATTATCAGCAGGTTCTGGCATCTTTTGCGTAAAGATCCGTTACTGAGTCCCTATGTGTCAGAAAGGCCAGCTATCACATATCGAAGGGCCACCTCATTAAAGGACCTCTTGGCCCAAAGTGAATTTGTAGGGGAGTTCCGTAAGGATCCCTGCAAGAGGTCTGGGACTTTTACATGTGGCGGCTGCTCCATATGCCAATACATGAATATCGGGCAGGATGTAGTACCCCCAAATGGACGGCCGTATAGACCACACCATTTCTTCAATTTTAAAACTGAGGGGGTGGTATACCTTCTGACATGTCAGTGCCATCAATTTTATGTTGGCAAAACGAAGTTGAAATTTTATATCAGAGCATCGAGACACGTAGCCTGCATGAAAACTGCGAATCCGATGCTCCCATTGGGAAGACACATCACTGACAAACATCAGGGCAGGTTTCCCAAAATTCAATTTTTGATTTTGGATAGGGTTCATCCGAGTCCAAGGGGTGGGGATTGGAACAAGGTCCTCCTCCAGCGGGAGACTCGCTGGATTGCCGACCTTGGGGCCACCTCACCCCCTGAACTCAATGAACACCTTCGTTTTAGACCCTTCCTTGAAGGCTTTTCCTCGGGTGGGTGTGAGAAGGAATGACGTGGCAGCCGTTCATCTTGGCACTTTTTGTTTAGACATCTCCCCTTCTCCCCCTTCCCCCTCCCCCTCCCTTCTCAGATTGGGTATGATTCCTCATTTATTTTTATTTTATTTTTTTACGTTATGTGGATGCAGGGATGCTGTATTTGTCTTATTTTCAACTCTATGTTTTTCTGGATCATCATCAATAAGCTATGTTGTCAGCAGTTGGTCTCCTCTGCTTTGATGTATGTATAGGTATATTGTTTATTGGGGTTATTTTTATGTTCTCATGTACAATATGCTTTTTCCAATCTCCTACCCTCATGTGGTTTCTCATCTGGATTGGCGACTGGTACCGTGGATTCCTGCACTACCTCTGTGGGCCTTTGTGTATCCCACCCGGCGCAGGGGGGCCCCCCGCGCTTCAGTGTGGAGGGGCCTTTGTTTTGCGGCCCGGTTTTGCGGCCTCGCGTCTTTGGCACCTGGCGCTTTGTCTGCTGCCATGGGCCGTTGTCTGCACCGGTGGGTTGTACCTGCAGGACGCCTCTAGCAGAACGGTCCCCTTGGGGGCCGGTTGTGTGGGGGGTGCCCTTGCAGCTATCGCCCAGGGTCCTTTTGGTGGCAATTTTTGGTGCACTCTTAACCCCCAGGTGTTGGTTTAGGCTCCCTGCATTGTTCGCATGCCCTCTGACGTGCGTACAGCATGGTCCCTGTCTCAGCACCCTTTCCTTTTTTATCAATACTGATTGCTCCGCTTGTTTTCGGTTGCTATCGCAACCGCTGTGTACAGTCTTCCGGGATCACTTTACGCGACTGGATGGAGCGGCGTCCGTTGCTCTGGTGACATGACGTGCGGGGCGTTATCACGTCATAGGTCTGGGTGGTGTCACGCCCGTTGCCATGGTGATGTGACGCGTGCTGACGTCATCACGCCCAATGCCGCATCAGTCTTTTCAGCTGTGCATGCTCTGTCACTGTTAATGATGGCGGGAGCATGCATCTGACGCCCCACGGTTCACAGGGAGAGAGTTACCTTATATCCAAACAACCTCTCTAGGTATGCTGTCTGTTTCACTAAGCCCTTGCTGAGCAACTTTTTTGTCCTTATGTTCTCAGTGGATTTCATGCTTGCGGAGGATGAATTCCTCTGACATGATCTGCACTGAACGATGTCTGGGTTTCCTTTGAGAATTTTTTTCTTCATATTTCCTTATAGATTCATATTTCTATTTGAAGATTGGCATGGGTGTCTCTCTCTTTTGCCCCTTGACTACTGTGGTTCTCCTGCCTTACCCTTAGTGTGGATTTTAATAAGGTATTGATATAGATACATACATACATACAATATATACATTTTTTGGCTGATGTGGTGCAAAATCCAATATACACACACCCTTCATATATGCAAAATATTGTTCTTCTTTTTTTATCCCATCTTTTATCAGGCTGTGCATTTTTGGAGCGTTTCAACAAAATTTGGCGACTCATAATCACTTGTGTGCCACTTTGCTACCCTTTTGGGACTTGTGTGGATGCTTGGTGGCCCACTCGGTACATCTGTGTCCGTGTGACACCCTTGGTGTATGACTGCGGTGCCATTTTGCCCTCGATCCAGCTGTGTAACTACATGATGACCATTCAGGGTATGCCTCTATGCAATTTTCATGCTGTATGTCCTATGATACAAATAATTTTTGTTGTTCTTATTCATGTATTTGATTTCTACACAGTGTAATTCCTTCCTGACTTTTTGCCCCTAATGAAGGGACGTTTGTGTCCTGAAACGCGTTGGGCTGTCTGGACTTCATCCTCTGTTTGTCATCTGTTTTTTAGTGGTTTGATATTTGTATGTATGTATGTATATTTATTTAATAAAATTTGTATTTCTGTATTTTTGCATATTTGTTGCCGTTAAAGTCCCAGTTTCTTGGAGGGTACTTCCTTCTCCTTTGATCTCACAAGGGATGTTGGCAACCTCTAGTGGTATGTTTGGATGTTCTTTTTCCTTTATGTCCCTGTAATTCTGCCCCAGGTTAATGTTCCAATTTCTCCACAGATGAGGTCCGCAGTGGGGCTTATCGTCATCTCTTTCACCCAGAACAGCTTATCACAGGAAAAGAGGATGCAGCCAACAACTATGCACGGGGACACTACACTATCGGAAAGGAGAGCATCGATGTGGTGATGGATCGTATTCGGAAGCTGGTGAGTATGAGATCAATATATTAATAATGTTTTCTCTTTATGTGATGAAAAATGATAAGACTTTTAAAAGGATTCTTCTATCTACTTTAAGGCCACATGCAAATGGCTATACAATGTAAATTGCAGGTGTATTTCCAGGCCCAGGAGACATAGCCGCAGTATACAGGCACCCATAGTAATGAATTTCTGTACACTAGCTGTATGCTGGTAAACTACATACTTCCGAAAACAAGTGCACAGGCGTAAATTCCTGAATGTGGTGTCCAGGAATGTAAGCATGTTTGCGTGCGCATGTTTACATAAATATGGCATATACCCACTCCCAGCTAGCGTACAGACATTCATTACTGTAAGTTGCAGCCGTGTGCTGGGCGCAGAGATACGCCACAGTTTACATTGCACTGCCTTATGCACCTGGGAGCATGAGGCCTTAGGCCTAGTACACATGGGCCGAATGTCAGGTGACATCGGCCGGTTCAATAAAAACCGGCCAACATTTGTCCCGTGTGTATGGCAGCCGGTCTGACAGAAGAATGAGCATGCTGGAAAACCAATGACTGACTGGAGTGTTCTGGCGGTGTCTCCCTGTCAGAACACAATAGCACAGAAGGGAAGATCGCTGTACTAACATCTGATTGTTAGTACAGAGGCTTCGACTGGAGCTGTCAGTTTTGTTTTTTTCATTCAGCCAGAAAAAAAACTACTGGTGTGTTCTAGGCTTTTGACATATATGTGAAGTTAATCGGACATAATCTTTCAGCACTCAAGTGGGAAAAAAGATACAATCCTGCTACAGGGAAACTAAAGTATATCTTTTCACATAAATCTTCTCTTTTCTTGTAATTGTAATACACAGTATCCATAATTTTGCTGCATCCTCCAGACTGGAATTATTTAGGGCTCATGCACACAGAGGTATTTGCAGATGTATGGGCATACGCAATATGCATGTATATCTGTTTTTTGTTTTTAAAGTGCAAGTGCACTCAAACCTGGTAAGGTTAAATTCATGTCTTCTCTAGACCTCTGCTTCATCAATATGCCTCAGTTATTTTGATAGTGGATTCAGTTTAGTTTATGGAGAATGCAGCAGAACATGTGAGATTCTGGGGGTAGGGGAGCTCCAGTGAAATTCCCTCACTGCAGAGTGGCCTGACCCTACAAAAAAAGAAGCGGTGGAATCTCTGATGAGATGACATGTTGAGAAAAGTTGTGGACCTCTAAAGTGTAATAATAATGCTTTGTAAGCAGTGTTTAAAGCATTTGGCATTGTTTCCTTTCAGAGTGATGCTTGCTCTGGCCTACAAGGATTCCTTGTCTTTCACAGTTTTGGAGGGGGAACCGGCTCAGGCTTTACTTCGCTTCTAATGGAACGGCTCTCCGTAGATTATGGGAAAAAATCCAAACTGGAATTTGCCATCTACCCAGCTCCCCAAATCTCAACTGCTGTGGTGGAGCCATACAACTCCATCCTCACCACCCACACTACACTGGAGCACTCAGACTGTGCCTTCATGGTGGATAATGAGGCCATCTTTGACATCTGTCAACGCAACTTGGACATTGAGCGCCCAACTTACATCGACCTTAACCGCCTCATCGGCCAGATAGTGTCCTCCATCACAGCCTCGCTACGGTTTGCTGGTGCTTTAAATGTGGATCTGACTGAATTTCAGACCAACCTGGTGCCCTACCCACGCATCCATTTCCCTCTGGTGACCTATGCACCCATTATTTCCACAGAAAAAGCGCACCATGAACAACTGACAGTAGCTGACATCACCAACTCTTGCTTTGAACCAACCAACCAGATGGTGAAATGCAACCCTCGTCATGGCAAGTATATGGCATGCTGCATGCTCTACAGGGGTGACGTGGTGCCCAAAGATGTCAACGTGGCCATCGCCAACATCAAAACCAAGAAGAACATTCAATTTGTGGACTGGTGTCCTACAGGGTTCAAGGTGAGAAGATAATTTGTAGGTCTATAAATCTACCAAGCTTTGAGATTTCGGGAAGTTTAGTCTTCTTTTGAGGGGATACTTGTAGGTCTTCAAAATCTTAAAAGCCACAAACCCAGACAGAAAGAACTAGACAGATTTTTAAAGCAGAGTTATGACCGAAATATGACTTTTAATATAAAAATACCCCTAGAATACCTTGTGCAATGTAACAAAGGTATGCTGTAAACTATGCCCAGTTTTCTATTTGTGCAGCATCGTTTTCTTACTTTGTGAAGTGTCTGCACAGCGCGGCCATCTCCAGTGTGGGCATCTGAAGCCACAGTATCCTTCTTCCTGGATTCCGTACATGCTGGCTACCCAGCATGCACCTGCCGATCTCGCGCATGTGCAGTGCGGTGCAATTTTGGTAAACTTGGCATGGCACAGCCATGGCAAGCTGACCAAGCTTTTCCATAGACGCCAATGTTAAATGTTACTGTAGCCGTGTGATGCCAAGCTGGCCAAGAATTTCCATAGACGCCATGCCAAGTTGATCAAGGTCTCCAAGGAGCCAATGCAAAACCGGAAATGACGCACGGCACCGCGGCCCCCTAGAGGAGGAAGTAAAATTAGATATAGGCATAAATCCGGCAAGTGAACAGAAAATAAATAAATTGCCAATTCATTTTAAGGATGCACATTAGTGCTGCATGGTGAGGAGTAAAAAATGTGGCTGAAACTCCGCTTTAATACCAGCGCTTTCAGGGTGGTGATTCCACTAACTGTGGGTGGTGACTCTTTTTGTGTTTAAGTAGAGTGGTGAGAGGTTAGACCCTAACCATTGGGGGCACAATTTCTAAGTAGAGTTGGGAGGCATTCGACATTTGGTCAATGCCAGCATGCATAGTAGTAAATCCTAACAGAGATTACATCCATTTTAGTCATTGTATCCACAGTTATGAAAATGTTTTGGCTGCAGGTACACTTCTTTAGCACCATGACAAAAAGTTTTATAAACAAAAATCACCTTCAGGGATAGTACATCATGAGAACTTATCCAATCTTATTCTATTTCTTATCCTATTTCTTATCCTTACGACTTCTGCTTTGTAGATATTGAGATGGGTCATTCTAATTATCTTGTTTAAAAGCTAAGTTCACCTTTAGTAACATGGTTCATGTTACACCCATATTTATGGTGTAACATGTAACATCATGTACTTAAGCACCCACCTCCCACCCCAGAGCCCCTCTCCCATGAGAGCATGTCAGGGTTCTTCTCCCCCACAACTGCAGTTACATTTAAAATCAGCTTGGCTGTGCTCTGCTCACACAGCCGAGTCATTCATTACCAGAGATCTGTGAATTAATAAACAATAGGTCCTGTTGACCGTCACGGCAGACAGACTTGTAGTTCCCAGTGGACTACGATTGCATTAATCAGCACATTGTTAGTCCATTGACACTTCTGCCAGCTTTCTAATTAAAAGGTCCTTACAGAGGTACAGGGAGAAAGCTAGAGAAAAGAGTGTGTGAAGCCTGACATTGCTTCTGTGATCCACTGATTGCAGGTGCAATGATTTGAAGGCTCCCATGGAAAAAAAATATAAATGCACATTTTTTTTTAAGCAAAAATGAGAGCGTTTATAATTTTTTTCTTAAAGGGGAACTTAGCCTTGAAATATTTTTACCTGAGTGCCACATGAGATGGTTCTGCCTTTACTGTAATCAGTCTCAGAAACACTGCTGCCTCAGCAAACCCTTCAACACACAGAGATGAATGTCACCACAATGCATTATGGTTTAAGATGCTACCAGAGGTGCGGACTTCTCAGGAAGCCAGGTTCCAAAAGCAAGGTGTTGGGATTCACAAAAAATAAAACTTAAAAAGGTACCGATGCCAATGATGATGCCAATAGGCTTCAGCGTGGGATCTTGGGGCAGCTGAGGAGGATCCCCAATCACCTGTGTAGGATCAACTTCTCACAGGATTTGGGCTCCCCAGGATCCCAAGAGTAAGACCAGCAGTGTCACTATCGTCTAAGTAAGTGTATTGGAACCCAATGTCCTGGGGGAAAGGAGAGTATTTTATATAAAGTATCTCACAAAAGTGAGTACACCCCTCACATTTTTGTAAATATTTTATTATAACTTTTCATGTGACAACACTGAAGAAATGACACTTTGCTACAATGTAAAGTAGTGAGTGTACAGCTTGTATAACAGTGTAAATTTGCTGTCCTCTCAAAATAACTCAACACAGCCATTAATCTCTAAACCACTGGCAACAAAAGTGAGTACACCCCTTAGTAAAAATGTCCAAATTGGGCCCAATTAGCCATTTCCCCTCTCCGGTGTCATGTGACTCGTTATTGTTACAAGGTCTCAGGTGTGAATGTGGAGCTTTTGTGTTCAATTTGGTGTTATCGCTCTGTCTGTCATACTGGTCACTGGAAGTTCAACATGGCACCTCATGGCAAAGAACTCTCTGAGGATATGAAAAAAAAGAATTGTTGCTCTACATAAAGATGGCCTAGGCTATAAGAAGATTGCCAAGACCCTGAAACTGAGCTGCAGGATGGCGGCCAAGACCATACAGCGGTTTAACAGGACAGGTTCCACTCAGAACAGGCCTTGCCATGGTCGATCAAAGAAGTTGTGTGTACATTCTCAGCGTCATATCCAGAAGTTGTCTTTGGAAAATAGACGTATGAGTGCTGCCAGCATTGCTGCAGAGGTTGAAGGGGTGGGGGGTCAGCCTGTCAGTGCCATACGCCGCACACTGCATCAAATTGGTCTGCATGGCTGTCATTCCAGAAGGAAGCCTCTTCTAAAGATGATGCATAAGAAAGCCTGCAAACAGTTTGCTGAAGACAAGCAGACTAAGGACATGGATTACTGGAACCATGTCCTGTGGTCTGATGAGACCAAGATAAACTTATTTAGTTCAGATGGTGTTAAGCATGTGTGGCGGCAACCAGGTGAGGAGTACAAACGACTGGAACAGCTAATCAGCGCACAGCATGTGAATCTTGGCTGGATTTCATCCTAATATAGGAGAGCTGTACTTGCTGGGAATAGCAGAGCGGACATAATTTCCATTCCTTCACTTGGAGGGGAGCATGAACAAAGAACTAATACTGAGAACGAATCTCACAGTGACTGATGATCCCTTACCATCTGAAGTTTGCTTGCTGTTCCCGGAAGCTGTCAATTCAATACATGCTTTCATTGATCCTCTGTGATGGGGGATCATGGCATTCTGGTAAGAGCGCATTCCCGTTGAATGTGGTGGTGGATTTCACTCAACACTTGGAAACAAGAGATCATTTACAGCTTGTTCGCATATTGATGGACTTGGAACTTATCATTCACTGGTGTCTAATATATCACATTATGTGTCGATCACTGATGATGTCTATTATTTATGTTATTATTTTTTGACGTCCTTATTATCAGCACTGTTCTTCATTATTTGTTTACATATTGCTTTTTGATTCACATTCATATATCACTACACGGTTTTTGTTTATTTTGGATAGCGCGACTTTTAAAATTTTTCCATTTACCTATGTATTGATGTTGTATACATTAGTTGCGGCTTCAATATGATGGATAGGTACTAAACACTTTGCTATCACTCTTTTAGTTTAGCCTCCTTGTCTTTTAGCGCGTTTATTTTATTTTATTTTTGACAAAGACAAATGTGTCTTGCCTACAGTCAAGCATGGTGGTGGGAGTGGTCATGGTCTGGGGCTGCATGAGTGCTGCCGCCACTGGGGAGCTACAGTTCATTGAGGGAACCATGAATGCCAACATGTACTGTGACATACTGAAGCAGAGCATGATCCCCTCCCTTCGGAGACTGGGCCGCAGTTAAGTATTTCAACATAACGACCCCAAAAACACCTCCAAGACCACCAGTGCCTTGCTAAAGAAGCTGAGGATAAAGGTGATGGACTGGCCAAGCATGTCTCCAGAGCTAAATCCTATTGAGCATCTGTGGGGCATCCTCAAATGGAATGTGGAGGAGAGCAAGGTCTCTAACATCCACCAGCTTTGTGATGTCATCATGGAGGTGTGGAAGAGGACTTCAGTGGCAACCTGTGAAGCGCTGGTGAACTCCATGCCCAAGAGGGTTAAGGCAGTGCTGGAAAATAATGGTGGCAAAATACTGACACGTTGGGCCCAATTTGGACATTTTTACTTAGGGGTGTACTCACTTTTGTTGCCAGTGGTTTAGACATTAATGGCTGTGTGTTGAGTTATTTTGAGGGGACAGCAAATTTACACCGTTATACAAGCTGTACACTCACTACTTTACATTGTAGCAAAGTGTCATCTCTTCAGTGCTGTCACATGAAAAGATTTAATAAAATATTTACAAAAATGTGAGTGGTGTACTCACTTTTGTGAGATACTGTTTTTTTAATATATATATACATATATATATATATATATATATACATACATATACATATATATATACACACACACACACACACACACACACACACACGCGCGCCTTGTATTCGACTTGAATAACATGTTTTTAATGTCCCTCTGAAGTTAAAAAAAGAGTTTCCCCTCCCAACAGTCTTCTAAGTTGAATGAACAACATAGGAAAGACTGTAAGTGCGGGGTGCCATGGCTCTGCCCCATAGGATGGTGCCCTGCGCCATAGTATGGTGCCCTGCATTCACAGTGAATTGCACTGATGTCATCTGTTAGTATCAAGGTGAGGAGACTCAAAGGGGGGAAGGGAATATGCACAGAGAGTGGAGTTGGGTTTTGAATTACAAAATGGCTTTCGTAGCAATTATAATTGTTTTACTAGTTTTAGGGAAACTGACGCTTTAAAAAAAAACACAAAATACCACCCCCCCATATTTTACCTACATGCAATTTTAGTTATAATATTTTAATTCAAATAGAAAATACCACTGTTTTAGTTTTTCCTAAACACTGATAATGGTGCAGAGTAATCCTGACCATGCCATAATAATTGGATTCCTTTCTCCTGCAGGTTGGCATTAATTATCAGCCCCCCACCGCAGTGCCCGGGGGCAATCTAGCAAAAGTAAAGCGCGCTGTGTGCATGCTGAGCAACACAACCGCCATCGCTGAGGCCTGGGCACGCTTGGACCACAAGTTTGACCTCATGTACGCCAAGAGGGCATTTGTTCACTGGTATGTGGGTGAGGGCATGGAGGAGGGCGAGTTTTCTGAAGCTCGTGAAGATCTTGCCGCTCTGGAGAAGGATTATGAGGAGGTCGGGATTGACTCATTTGAAGAGGAGAATGACACAGAAATTTATTAACAGTAATGAGAGTCTAATAGATGCTTAAAATAAATATAAACTCTCATGTGATGTGTACTTTGTTTTGAATGCAAATGACTGTTTACTGTTGTTGCATTCCTTTTCGCCCTAACAGCCAGACACACATTCAGAACCGCCAGTGTTTGGAGAAAACATAGCCTATTATTATAGGGCCATTTATTCTAAACTGCATACAGATTTGTTTTTTAATCTGTAGTAGTGCACAAAAACAAAACACCTAAAACCCGGTTCACACAGGGGCGACTTGTCAGGCGACTTCGGACAAGTCGCGTCCCATTCTGTACAATGGAACCGTTCTAATAGGAGCGACACAAGTCGCTCTGACTTAGAAAAAGGTTCCTGTACTACTTTTGGGGTGACTTCAGGCGACTTGCATTGAATTTTATACAGAAGTCGTTTTGCAAGTCGCCGCTGAAGTCGTGTGCAGGTCGCTTCACAGAGTTGGCCTGCAAGTCGTGTTGCCCCTGTGTGAACTGGCTCTAAGTGTACAAAAAAAATGTGCACACACAAAAAAGTGTACTGAAGAGTGTGCCTTTTGACCACCCCCTGTAGAAGTAGGACCTTACCCTGACCCCCTGGGGGGCCAAGGCTCCTGACAGGGCCAAGGCTCAACTTGGTTCACCTAGCCAAAAGGCCTGGCCCCGTTCCTCTCCTCATGGTCAGTCAAAGCTAACCAACAAGTACTAAAGCCAGCCATACACGGTCGAATCTCGGCCGGTTCCTGCTGAACTGGCCCAGATTCTAACCGATAATGGACAGGCTGAATGTACCAAGTTGATTGATCAATCAACTTGGGTACAACAATCTCCCTATTGGCAGGGCATTGCAGCAGGGCATTGCAGCAGGGTATTGGCAGGGCATTGCAGCAGGGTATTGCGGCAGGGCATTGCAGAGTATTGGCAGGGCATTGCAGAGTATTGGCACTGCTGCCATCTGATCTCTCCCCTCCACTGTACAGATCAGTACACAGAGGGGAGAGAGTGAGGAACCGGCGTCATATCATAGCCAAAAGGCCAATCCTAAGGGGCACTGTGTAGAAAAAGCTCTAGTGCCATGGCTACGTGCTCATTCTCACCGTTGGCTTCCCACGCCCAAGTGATACTAAGAGTACCCCTGGGGCGACCAAGTCCCAGGGGACACAACACCGCAGGTTCTCTGCCTTCCCAGCGCATGACCAGACAAGGTAGACTCATTCAAATCAGGGGGCACTGATCCCCTCCATTCTTACCAGGGGAAAGACTCCTGTGCCCCACATCCCACGGGCGCCCTGGTTTCTGTTCCAGCCAGTACTAGCCTTCAGAGCCAAAAGGTCAGAATTGCACAGTACCCCTAGTGGACAGTGATAAGAACAAATACCTTACTTGATCTTAGGCAAAAAGTGATACTGCATACAGCTGTTTCAGAGTTTTACCCCATCATCAGTACAGTGCATGAAAACCATGTCTTCTATGGAGTAAGGCTTGGGACTGAACAAGACAGTATAACTATACAGGTTAGGTCATGGTGAGAAGGAACTAAAGGATTTCAAAAGCCCTCCAACTGAGTCAGTGTGCAGCACAGCTTTTTTTTACATTCAATACATTTTTATTGTTTACAATGTAAAGATTATTGAGACCGTGACATTATCATGTAAGTTACAAACAAAAAAACAAAGAAATATTAAAACCAGTATAAAGAGACAAAAACTGCACTTTAGAGAGTCTGAAATGTTAAGCGGATAACATAAAAAGAAGGGGAGGGGTTCTCTTATTAATCTTGAATCGCAGGTAATGCAATTAGTCACCATTAGCAGCATAACAATAAATCACCATGGTTTAACCGCGAGAAAGGGTTGCTAGAAGTTTTGAGGAATAAGAAAAAAGAGAAAAGAGGAGACAAAAAAAAGAAAAAGGGGAAAAGTAAAAAGAAGTAATGGTAGGGGAAGAGGATCCCCGAAACAGAGAGAGAACTAGGACGGAGATGAAAATATATTAGGAGAGGAGGAGCTCGGGGTCCGCATAGCACCTGGAGTCAAGGACAGGGGTACATGTATATATGATGCCCAGGGTTCCCAATTTCATTCAAACCGAGCACTTTGGTCATTGATAATACCAGCAATTTTTTTATGTTTCATAATTCATGATATTTTGTGTTTAAGTCGTCTAAAATATACTAAGGGTGTCTTCCATGTAACCACTATATTGTTTTTCGCTGTCAGTAGGATAAAATTAATCAGGCGTTTCAATGGGCGCAGCCGCTCGGGAGGGATGACATTAAGTAGAGCCAAGTGTGGTTGTTGTTCAATAGAGAGCCCTGTCACTTTGCGGAGCATCAAAAACCCCCTATTCCAGAAAAGCCTCATTTTAGGGCATTCCCACTAGATATGCAATATAGAACCCCACAACATACGGCCCTGAAAGCATTCCATGGTTTCCTTATTATACATCCTAGCCAGAAAAAAAGCCTTTTTAAAACACATTCTACCATCACATATCCTAAAAATAAAAGGATCACTCTTCATTCTCAGTGAGTGGAGTCATGCAAACCATCCCTTTATGCCTTATCAGCTAGATGCACATCCAGGACCAATGGTGTATACACTGACTGATTCCTGTAGTTCATGCTCACCATAATCTGTATGGTTAGACTGTATCATTGGGTCCCACGCCCTTCTCTGTAGAAGCCATGGTTTCCATACTCTGAACTGATGATGGACAAAGAGTCTTAAACAGCAGTAGTATTTAAACTTGGTTTTGTTACTTGTCCAATTGATGATTACTCCTCAGACATGACCAGATATTCTTCTGCTGCAGTTCAGTAACACGTACAGGTCTTGTCACTCTCGAAGCGTGTGAGTGGAAAGTGAAAGGAGAAGTAGCAGACTCATGAGCTAATTTCTCATCACTCGGCTCTCTACTTCTACCAGTATAATCTTTGCACTATAGCACAACTGATTGGATCCTTGTGCTGCTTCTCTATCCCCAGTCACATTCAGGTACTTTGACTGCTTTATATTTTCCCCAAAAAGTGTAACTGAAAGCCCACCTGCAGTTTCCTCATATTGTACAAAAACCTCTGAAGATAAACCCTTGTAAAGGCTTATGTTTTTTTTTCTAAAATAATAGACATGTTATGCTTACCTGCTCTGTGCAATGGTATTGCACGTGGCAGCCCAAACCCCCTCTTGTGGAGTCCCCCCGCCCAGCGCCACTGATAAGGCAGTACAGCCTGCCCTCCTGCACTGGGCCCAGGCTCCACCAGTTCAAAAGGGGGGCCCAGGCACCTGCTGAGCAGAAGGGCCGGCTGTATTGTCTTATTGCAGACACCAATCCTTTTCTGTCCCCCACTGCAGCGCTGCTTCTCCTCCTCTCCCTCCCTCTGCACAGCAAAGGGATTGGTTCTAGCACATGCGCTCCTTGCATCTGACGTCCGCCCCCCTGTGTGCCCCTTTCCCCCACAGTGCTGCCGGCACACAGAGGGATGTTATTTACTGGCCCCTTCCTTTCCTGAATGAACCCAGTGAGCGATGGGTACCAATCACTCCTGTGTCTATTCATCACTGAAGCATATGCTTCAGTTTGTGAATGAGCAGGAAGCCTCAGAGCGCTTCCTATTCATTCATCTGTGCAGCTAAGGCTGTAAAGAAAGGGACTAATAAACCTATGTCCTCAGTCACTTTTCGGCCAGGGGGAGTCGCCCTGTCAGGTAGGCTATATGAGGCCCCTGTGATTTATAACAGCAGCCCTGCCCCATCTACACTCTCAGCTCTCACACTCTTCTTCTGTATGTGCCCCCATAGCAAACCTATTAATTACAGTCGAAAACATTGGTGTTACAATGATCATTATTGTAACAGCAATCAAAGTGGAAAAAAATCCCTGATCACCCCCTAGAGTAGTACTATGGTGAAACTAAACTACTCTGATGAGTATGTAAAAAAAAAAAATATCATATAGTTTGTAGATGCTTTGACTTTAACACAAAACAATTAATGTACACCTATTGGGATTTTATTTTCACCAAAGACATGTAGCAGAATACATTGTGCCCTACATTTATGAAGAAATTTGATTTTATTGGAATGTAGAAAATATAGAGGGGGGTTTTCAACATTTTTGGTCTTTTTTCATTTATATTGCAAAAAATAAAAAAACCCAGTGGTGAGCAAATACCAGCAAAAGAAAGTTCTAATTGTGTGAAAAAAAAAAAAAATATCTATCTTTTGGGCACAGTGTTGCATGACGACGCAATTGCCAGTTAAAGTAGTGCAGCGCTGAATAGCAAAAAATGCCCTGGTCATAAGGGGGTAAAACCTTCCGGAGCTGAGATGATTAAAGTAAATATAACAATTTCACTATATGGACCACTTATGTATTTGTACATGTTGACCATATCCCCCATTAATCTCCCCTTCTCAAGAGAGAGGAAATTCTGTTCCTCTAATCTTTCTTCACAGCTGAGCTCCTCCATGCCTCTTATCAGTTTGGTTGCCCTTTTCTGCACTTTCCCCAGTTCCCCGATATTCTTTTTAAGAACTGGTCAGTGGTGGCATGTCCATTAGGGGCAAATACTGCAGCTGCTGACTTTTAAAATAAGGACACTTACCTGTCCAGGGCGCCCGCGATGTCGGCACCTGAAGCCGATCTCTCCCTCGGCTCTCGGGTGCTGCTGCCGCCGCCATCTTCAGTCTGGTCCCTGCTGTCTCCTGGGACCTGTGTGTCTCCCAGAAGACAGCAGGGGGGGACAGAGAAGGCGCCGGAAGTGGAGTAGATACCCACGGGTGGCTCGGGTATCTATACCCAGAAGTGGGAGCAAAATACTTGTATTAGACAGGTATCTGCTCCCCCCCTGAAAGGTGCCAAATGTGACATCGGAGGGGGGGAGGAACCGGAAAAGTGAAGTTTCCATTTCTGGGTGGAACTCCGTTTTAAGAACCTGATGAAAGCTATATTATATTCACATAAACACAACTTTGCATGCAATTAATTTATGTACTTTGTTCTATTGAAATTTGATTGCCTCATACATATATGACATACACAAAGTTCCAATAAATTAAACAATCTTAACAAAAAACTCACTTCTTTTCCTGCAAAGGGTAATGGCCATTCATTACAAAAATGAAATACAATCATCTTGTGCAAATTAAACAAAACAAATGTAATTATGCTCAAATCTATTGCTACTACTAGAAGATGAGAATGAGCACTTTCGATTATGGAATTCCACAAGATGATGGTTGTGCAGAGAATGATGATACAAATTTCAGTGGTAAACATGGACCAACAACGAGTCAAGAGACTTGGCGCTATAAATAGTGGTAGGGTGTGTTTTCTTTAATTTCTTTCAATGGGAAACCATTGATTGGGATAAGGAGAAGGGCTGTTTAGTAAATGAAAATGTTATTTTTTTATCTGACTCTCCCAGACCCCCTGAAACCCCCTGAAACCATCAATGGACCACTTAGGGGTTCATGGACCCGGAGGTTAAGAACCCCTGCTTTAGAAACCGTAACTTGGCATTGCATGCTTTTATTAAGTCTATGATCTACCAGAACACCCAGATCCTTCTCCACCATCGATTCCCCCAACTGTTCTCCTCCTAGTATGTATGATACATGCCACCAGCTGTATAACTTTACATTTAGGCCTTGTGCACACTGGATGCTTTTACAGCTGCTCCTAGGGGCATTTGACATTTTTTTTTTCCAGCCTCTAAACACCCCTGTATGTTAGCCTATGTGTCCTTGCACACATAGGATTTTAGCAGCTTTTAGTGGCAGGAAAAAAAAACGCTGCCAGTGCGTCCAGGAGCAGCAGAGTCTGTCCCAAAAAACTAAGGACTCATGCACACAGGACGTTTTAAAATCGGCAGCGCTAAAAACAACATTTTTTTTTTGCGTTTAGCTGCGTTTATTACATTAGCGTTTTCCCACGTTAGTGTTTTGGGGCGTTTTTTATTGAAAACACTTTCAATAATGTAAAAACGCCTAAAAACGTCAAGTCGCGTTTAGCCGCGTTTTTCGTTTTTACAGCTCGTTTTTACTGCTCCTGGAAGCTGGCTGGCTATTTCTTTTACTGCCACTAAACACTTATGCCTCCAAACTCCTCTGACAGTTTATGTGTGCATGGACACATAGGCTAACATGGAGGGGCTTTTAGAGGCAGTTAAAAAAAATGTCAAATGCCCTAAAAGCAGCTGTAAAAACGTCCTGTGTGCATGAGCCCTAAAAGCTGCTACAAACTACACACACCTAAAAGTGCCTAAATGCTAGGTGTTTTTAGTGCTTGAGCACCAAATCATTTATTCTGGCCAATTTAATGAATTAATGCCCAAAAGCTTGACTCCTGTAAAAGCTCTTAAAAGCTTGTAAAAGCTTTAGATATGTTTACATGCGTCAGGCATTTTTTCAGCAAAAACGCTGCTGCCAGGAGGAAAGGCTTCTAGGAAAGCGAAATCAACGTCCTGTGTTGTGCATGAGGCCTTATCATTAACCACTTCACATCTTTAGTCCATTTTAAAATGTCCTGGACATGAGCTTGGTGTAATCTCTTTCAGCTGTTGATGAAAAGTGATCGGGGTGGCTGTACAGGCCACCCTGCGGTGGTTTCTGGGTTCTCCTGTTCCTCCAGGGAGGCTGGGACCATGGTAAACAGACCAGACAGGGAGAGAAGGAGGAGCTAACCAGCATGATACATGCTTAATTAGCTGCAGTGAAATACAAGGGAGACATTGGGGGGTCTAATATATTCTGATGTCTTCATAAAGTGTACCTGTCACCTGCCCATGCGGTCACATAGGGGGGCTTGTTAACCCTCTTGTAATATAAATATAGCTTAGACAAACAGCTCTGCAAATATTGTGCAATATAAAAATTGAAATCCCACCCCCTGGGACGTAACACGTACGGAACCACGTGACCTACGTGACGTCACCCGCGTCCTCCGTTTATCCTCGTGGAAGAGTTCTTTGTTCATCCGCCTTATCACCTTAGCACTGAGGTACAGTGCCTGATTTGTAAGTGCAATTGTTTTTACAATGAATGCTTTTATATATCCAACGGAGAGCACTATATTGTACCATTGTTATTCTATGTACGAATATATCGGAGTCTATGGTCAGGACAAAGGGGATCTCATGTTACCAGCATGTACCTATTTCCAGCGATCCTTCCATCCAGTGGATCAGCATATCTACCCTTGTGAAGGGACTGCTTGTGTGACCTGACTGATTGACTCAGGGGTCCACACTTTGAGGTGAGCAGTTAGGATTCACTGTTGGTGGAGGCTGTCACATGATCACCTTGTCTGTTATCCATAGGACCACCGTTTTCTGGACACTTGATGGTGCTTTTTGTGAATATTATATCACGGACTCTTTCATCATCATTATTCTCAATTTATGTGTTTTGTTTGTCTGTTTATGCGCTGCACTGCTTTTACTATATCATCTCCTCACTGCAGGAGACATGATATACATATGAATGCCGCCTTTATTTACATATCTATGCCGCCGGTTGCAGATATTTACATATGAATGCTGCTGCTATTTACATATGAATGACGGTTATTTACATGTAAACACAGGGTCTGCAGGTGAGTCATCTGTACACAACAATAGGGCAGAGCTGGGCTGCATTAGTAGCAGCACTTCACACTGAGATATCAGGACACAGCAAGGGACTAAAACTTCAAGGGACAAGGGAATTTAAACTGGGATAGTTGGCAAGTATGAGCCAGCTGCTTTGGGCCCCACAACAATGACAGGGCCCAGGGCAGCTGCCCCTTTTGCCCTGCCTTAAAGATGGCCCTGCACACTGGATCACCGAGTGTCCGCGTTGGAGGAACTCCAAAACTTACATGTAGAGGCGCCGGTGAACCAACAGCTGCACCTCGAGGACATGGAGGACCGGAGTCACAGGAACAACCTGCGGCTTCAAGGCCTAGACTGAGTGGAACTGGATCGGATTCACAAGGTGTTGGGCCCCAGACCAACTGATCCCACGAGGCCCCGCGATGTGATCTGCAGGCTCCATCACTACATCCACAAGGAACACATTGTACGCAAAGCATGGGAAGCGGGAGAGCCAGAATTTGATGGAGCCGTGGTCAAAATCCTCCCAGATCTCTCAAGGGCCACTCTGCAGCGTTGGGCCATGCTAAGACCGCTCCTAGACCTTGCCAGAAGGAGGGACGCCATGTACCGCTGGGGTTACCCCTTTTTCAGTGACATTTTGCAAAGACCAGAGATCTTTCACCCTTTGCACACCGGACTCTTTACCGGCTCTCTTTGCCTTCGTGGGTGCACCGAATTGGCTGACCCTCCTCCCGAGGTTTTCCAGCAGCCCAAACCCATCCACTAGTGGAGGAAACATTCCACCCAGGCCGCAGAGAAGCCACCGACTGAGAGCACCGTTTCCAGAGGATGCACGTGAGTCATAATGCACCCAGATGTTAATCAAGCTACCCCCATTCACCGCACTTTATGCCACCCAAACTGACATTGCACTTGATCCAGTTATCCCCTGACCCATTTGACCCCCTTCCATTGAAGCACTACCCTAGCACGTACGCTGAACCCACATGCGAGCCACTGGAACAACCTCCCAGATCGAGACCCCCCTCCTGGAGAAACACCATTTGTCACTGGTACCTGAGCAGACATCCTAACTGTATACCTGAGACCTCCTGCAGACGCTGTACCCCGTCGCCCATGGTGAATACAGGGGATCACACCCCACCCCTCCCCCTCCCCATGCAACCATCTTGGAGGTCTTTAATGCCTCAATTTTTCATCTGGCACCCTGCTAGAAACATTCAGAGACATGGAACTTTGCATACAAAGCTGCCACATTACCCATCCCACTAAGCAATGCACAGGGTTAACTATGCTGGAACTTAAATTGTTGTTTACTGCACACACCAGCAACTGCTGAGCGAGGTGTCTTTCTTAGGATGGAGAATGAGGGTATACACCCCCCCCCCTCTTTGTCAGGGCCGCACCGGGAAAGACAGGACTAACACCTATTTACCCCATGGGGGAATTGACTTCCAAAGGTCATGTGTTCTGGAGGGACACCGATATCTCCCCAAGAAGGTGATGGAGATGGGGCCCCCCTCTCAGTGACTGCTACCAGTAATGGTCACCCTAGGGAGAACCGGCATTATAACGGATAGCTGGGAGGGCGGGCAATCACACACAGTGAGAACGGGGGCACCCACCTCTCAGATGTTTCACAGTGGATACCCATAATGACGTACTATTATGTTGACATGCTTATGATAAAATGTATGTTCTAATTGTATACATATACAAGGGGGTAACGAGTCTCCATTCACAGTCCCACACCACCGTGTAGTGCCCTATTTTGGAATTAACTACTTACCCGGAGTCGGAACCTACTTGGAGATCACTATGAACCCCAATATGGGATTCAACTACCAGAAACACCAAAGAGACTTACATCAAAGGACACATGGAGACTGTGAATGGACTCTCCATTTCTTGCATTATTATGTACATATATTTGCCTTTGTTCTCTTCTTATAGAGTTGACATTACTTGTTGCACCTTTATGTTTTTTGCTGGGGTGGGTGGGAGGGCAACCTCTCTCCCACATAGGATAGCGTATTCCCCTGGGGAGCCCTTTGTCGCCCCCTAGGGGTAATATGCTGACAACACAAAAATAAAAAGACTTCAGGGCATTAGGCCCTGCTCTTTATAACTTCTTCTCTCAAATCTTTACTTGGTTCTCCTCTAAACCCTTCTTCTTACCCTTCCCTTCTTACCCTCCCACCCCCACCCCCTTCTTTGTATCCCCCTCCCCCACACTATGGCAATGGACAACATTAAAGTGATGTCACTTAATGCAAAGGGTCTCAACACACCCGAGAAAAGATGCATGCCTCTACACGACCTAAAGTGGTCCCGTACAGATATCGCTTTCATACAGGAGACTCACTTTAAAAACGACAAACTACCATTCCTCCAAAATAGTTTTTATCCCCTAACATATCACTGTACTAACCCGACAGCCAAGTCAAAAGGGGTCTCCATATTGTTGTCCAGTAAACTCCCATGGAATTATAGGACTCTCTTATAGACCCGGCGGGACGTTATGTCTTCCTTAAGGGGCTCCTAAGTGAAATTCAGGTGACCTATATATGCTGCCAACGAACGCCAAGACACTTTCCTCGATGGGGGGTTAGAAAAGCTCCTGGGATTTAAAGTGGGACAATTATTCCTTGGTGGGGACTTTAACACCCCCCTAATCCCCTCGGCGGATACCTCTTCGGGTACCTCATCCATCCCACCGGGCCCCCTGAAACGTATAGCTAAATTATTACACAGAGCCCAATTGATAGATGTGTGGTGTCTACAGCACTTGGGAGAACGCGATTACACATTCTATTCTACCCCCCACAAAATTTACACCAGAATAGACTATTTTTTGATTCCCCACACTCAACTACATGCCGTGAGTGACTCATCGATAGGAAATATAACATGGTCTGACCACGCACCTATTTTTTTGACATACACGCTATCCGGGACATCATCACCCAGACATCGCTTTTGGCGTCTCAATGAGAGCCTCTTGCAAACCCCCGAGGTGCTAGCAGATGTGACTAGGGAGTTAAATTTTTCTTTTCAAACGAATGATCACCCAGACTGTGACCCTGGCAATTTATGGGAAGCTCATAAAGCGGTCCTTAGAGGGGTTCTCATTAAGTATGGATCACGTATAATAAATGGGAATGTAATGAATAACTTACCCGCTTACTACATAAATTGTCCATTACTGAAGCTAGCCACAAACACGCCCCCTCCCCCTCTTCAGAGAATGAACTTGCGCTATTACGTAAATAGATTACAGATCTACTACACTACAAGGCTAAAGCGGCTATACAGTTTTGCCGCAAAACAAGTTATGAATCAGGAGATAAATGTGGGAAACTGTTGGTGAAAATGGTCAGGGACCATAAACTCTCCACGTATATCCCTCAAATCGTCACGCCTGGAGGATTTTCTCTTGAAATCCAAGAAGAATTAGACTCCCCAATAACCCTAGCGGAAATTCAACAAGCCATAGGAGCAATGAAACCGGGGAAAGCCCCGGGCCCTGACGGCTATACTATACAGTACTGTAAGACACTCCTCCCGATACTGGGCCCACATATAGTCACACTATTTAATGCAGTTGGCTCTGACACCAGTTTCACCAGAGATACCCTGGGAGCCCACATCTCAGTAATCCACAAGGAAGGGAAAGATCCTGCATCCTGTGGTAGTTACAGGCCCATATCTCTACTGAATGTGGATCTTAAGTTGTTTACTAAGATCTTGGCTACCCGACTGGCACAACACCTCCAGAAATGGATCCATATCGATCAGGTCGGCTTTATCCCCTCCAGAGAAGCAAGAGACAGCACGACCAAAGTATTGAATCTTTTACATGTTGCAAAGTCCACAAGCACTCCATGTATCTTTTTGAACACTGACGCCGAAAAAGCATTCGACAGGGTGAAGTGGACGTTCATGTTCTCAGTGCTTCGTCATGTTGGCCTGGGGGAGATGATGCTTGGTTGGATAGCCAAGATCTACTCTAACCCGACTGTGCAGGTGAAAGCAAACCGAGTTCTCTCTGACCCCTTCCCCATAAAGAATGTAACGAGGCAGGGATGCCCTCTATCCCCGCTCCTATTTGCCCTTTCCTTAGAACCATTTTTATCCACTATTAGATCAAACCCGGACATACAGGGCTTAAAGTGGTTGTAAACCCTTACAGACCACTATTACCTACAGGTAAGCCTAGATTAAGGCTTACCTATAGGTGCAAGAAATATCTCCTAAACCTACAAGATTTAGGAGATATTTGCAAAAGACAGGCACCAATGTCTACGGCGCATGCGCCGTAGACAACGGCGTGCAGGTGCATTGAGCGTGCCTTTTTTAACGGCGATCATGCCGTTAGTGGCGTGACGTCATCACAGCTCTGGCCAATCACAGCGCCGGAGCTGCGATACCTGGAAGGAAGATGGACGCTTCGTGGAAGAGGGGACAGCGGTGACATCGCAGGCTCCTGTGTCAGGTAAGTGACACATAATAGCCCATTATGCTTTACCTTTGCAGGGAAACAAAGAGGAAGTAAAACCCATCAGGGTTTACCTCCTCTTTAACAGTCAGTGAAGCCCAACATAAAATCTCTGCTTATGCAGACGACCTGCTCTTTTCGTTAACAAATCTGACGATATCACTGCCAAACCTCCTTAGAGAATTTAATATATACGGAGCACTCTCTAACTTAAAAATCAACTTTTCCAAATCGGAAGCAATGGGAATAGCTTTATCACTGCATACCCTTCCAATTATACAATCTAATTTCCGTTTTAAATGGACGACGTCAACATTGAAATACCTAGGCACATGCTTACCATCTGACCTCTCCCATATACAGGGCCGCCATCAGGGGGGTACAGCCGCTACAACTGTAAGGGGCCTGAGGGGCCCACCCGGGCCAGAAGAAGGCAGGATGGGTGAAGGGGAGCCATGCTGTGCATTACAGAAACGATCTTGCAGCGTGTGCTCTCTGTGGCATTGAGCTCAGACATCGAGCTCTTTACTGCCACCTCTGGCTACTAAGTGCATGTGCACCCCTCGTATACTAGGCTTTTCTGTGTCAGCAACATGTCAGCTTTATGAAAACGAGCTGGGACCAGGTAGGAAGAAATTCTTTACAAGTAGGGGATGTGAAGGAAAGGGAGGGGGCTGTTTGTGTACAGGGAGGGGCTAGAGCCTTGTGTGTTTACAGATTTGTGTAAGTGTGAGGCTGATATATATATATCTATCACAGGTGTGTGGGGGGGCTGGCATATATACAGGCCAGTGGCGGTGCGTCCATTAAGGGCACACGGGTACCGCCCCCTCTCTCTAGCCACCCATCTCTATGTATCATGGATAGATTCATGCATTGCATTGCATGAATCTATCCATGGCCGCCGCGCCACCCCCTATTCAGGCATCCGACCCCTTTTTGGACGCCGGGCGCCTGAATTACAGCAGAGTACGTGTATTTTTGAAGCACCTGATTACAGCCATAGGCTCTAATAGGCTTCAAAAAAGGTGAATTGAGAGCGCAGAGCATTGCGATCGCAGTTCGCCCAGGTGTGTTAGAACAGCAAATGAATATTTGCTGTTCTAACACTGAACCACCTCTCTACCAATCAGGAAGCATGGGTGTGTTACCCGTCACCTGATTGGCTAAAACGACAGGCGCTGTGATTGGACGCCTATCAGGAGGAGGAGAGGAGATGCATGGAGGACACAGCTTGCCGCCATCACCTGCTGCCCCACCGAGATAGGGTAAGTGCCGGGCAGTCAGCGAGTGAGCAGGGGGCTGCATTTGATGGGCACAGTGGCAGCATTTGATGGCACAGTGGCAGCATTTGATGGGCACAATGGCAGCATTTGATGGGCACAATGGCTGCAATTGATGGGCACAGTGGCTGCGTTTGATGGGCACAGTGGCTGCGTTTGATGGGCACAGTGGCTGCGTTTGATGGGCACAGTGGCTGAGTTTGATGGGCACAGTGGCTGCGTTTGATGGGCACAGTGAGGCTGCAATTAATGTTTTTTTTCCTGAATTTTTCAGTTTGTTTGCCCCCCACCGAAAATTTTTGAGCACCAGCCGCCACTGTCTACAGGTGTGTGTGGGGGGGCTGGCATTTATACAGGTGTGAGGAGGGCTGACATATATACAGGATTGAGGGGGGCTGAGTGCGTACAGGTGGGGTGGCCGGTGTGCGGATTCGGTAGGATGGCCAGTGGGAAAACCCTGGGGAATGTTGGTGGTCAGGATGGGGGGGGGGCCCAGGCCTAAAGCTGTGTAAGGGACCCAAAAATTTCTGATGGCTGCCCTGCCCGTATATATGAACATAACTACCCATAATTACTAGCTAAGAATCGGGAGTTATTAGACAAATGGCATAAAGGCCTACATTCATGGTTTGGGAAAATGAGCGTTTTACCAAAATATCTATACCTCTTCCAAGCCCTACCGGTTAGAATACCCACCTCTTATTTTAAACAGGTCCAAGCTCTATTTACTTGCTTTGTCTGGGCGCAGAATAAACCTTGCACACCCGCACTCAATTATCCCTCCTGAAACAATTTGGTAATCCACCTTGGCAGTGTCATCGATTGGAGGCGCAACTCTGAGTAAAAACTCTGAGTGTAGATAGAACAGAGTCAAACTACAATTCCCCTGAAAGGTGCACTATGTTGCTGCGACTCACTACCCTTAGAACTAAAGCCTCACCCACTGATAGGAAACACACTGCGACAATGCTCCCAGGCCACTTTACCAGCATCTCTGACAAAAAAAGAGTTGCCACTGACCCCGATCCTTGGACACCCCCACATTTAAAACATTACGAAACGAGGCTGTGAGCACGCCTCCAAGTTTGTGATTGGGGGAAGGTGGCCCACTATTCCGGAGTTAATGGACTCCGCGGGCCCCTTTCAACTCATGTTCTGGTATGCAGCACAAATACACCACTTCCTCCATTCAATACCCACCCGTCAGCTGACCACTTTTGAAGAATATTGTTCTGGAACCAACCCGCTACCTCAAGTCCTCTCCAAAACATATGCACTCCTGAACACCCCTCCGGAACAACCACAACTATCTTGCCTAGCAAAATGGGAAACGGATCTCTGCCGTACTTTCACTGCGTCCCAAAAACAAAATATGATAAGATTCTCCCTCAAATCTTCACTGTGCACCAAAATTCAGGAAACCAATTTCAAAATACTAACAAGATGGTATCTAACTCCCAGTCATTAACATGCTATCTTTCCCGACACACCAGATCATTGCTGGAGATGCCAGAGAGACATAAGGACGATCATACACATCTTCTGGGCCTGCCCTAAGCTGACAGAGTTTTGGAGGGCTGTCCGCGCTATCTCTCAAAAATGTACAGACTTTAAGATCCCCAATGACTGGCATTCTTTCTACTACATATATCAACAATACCTGCTAGAGTCTATAAAAAATCCATACAACGACACTTGCTAAATCCTGCATCCCTTTGCTCTGGAAATAACACTGTCCACCGACCACTGCAACTTGGTTGAGGAAAGTGAAAGATATAAAAAAAATCGAAGATCTGATTCTGACAGCACAAAACAGACACAAGGTTTACAAGAAAACCTGGAGCCTCTGGAATATGTTCATACTCTCAGATGAGGGGAAAGACCTTTTTTGGGACATGAGCCCCCAAACAACCCCAAGTTACGAAACTACCCCACTGGCCTGAGCCATAGCTGTACTTAACCCCCAACCCCCCACCCCCCCTAACCTCTTCCCCCCCAACCTCTCCCCCACCGCTCTTTTCTCCTTTCTCTAGCTACTCCTACTCTATCCCCCTTCTTCCTTTTCTAAGTATCTGTTATTTAAAGGGAAAATGGAAAACAAGAACGGGCAGCCCTATTTCCTTAATGACAACAATACACAAGTTATCCACAGCACAAGAAGATATGAATACGAAATCTATCTGAGGGATTTTCAACACACGTAAAAATAGCTCTAGTGTACATCCCCACTCGATGTGATATGCTGATACGAGGCTTGAATGTTATTGCTGTTTTACTTGGGCTTTGCCCTTTCTTGAAGTTTAATAAAAAAATTATATTTGAAAAAAAAATTGCAACTGCCACTATTTTATTCTCCTGGGGGCCTCTGTTTTTAGAAAATATATAATGTTTGGGGATTCTAAGTCATTTTCTAGCAAAAAAAAAATACTAATTCTATTGTGTGTGAAAAATTAAAACATTGCCCTGAAGTCAAAATGGTTATACCTCAGTTGGCCAATCAGTACATTAAAGTGTTACTAAACCCAGCACCCTGCATCCACTATATCTGGTCTCCCACAGTACACAGAACATGGAAATACAATTTTTAGTAAATATAACTGCTAAATACATTTCATCAGCAGTATATAGCAGTCATATGACTTCTATCTGTGTTTGGTTAAAGCTTGTAGGAGGAGTTTTCATTCTATTCTGACTCTCCTATGAGACTGCAGGACCCCTGACCCTCTGCCTGGACAGTGTTGATTGGCCCTGTGCTGATCACATGCCAAAAAAAAAAAAACTCTCTAGCAATACACACCAAACTAAGCATGTGCAGAGTGCCCCCAAGGCTCTGTAATATCAGGAGATGGATTGGGGACAGTAAAAAAAAAGGGGAGGATCAGAGAAGAAAGGATAAAACAGCCTTTTTACACAATGTGCAGGATTAATCCCTTAAGTTCCACAGTGAGTATAACAAGCATGTGTTGCTGCATATACAGACTGATTTTACTGTTGTGGGTTTAGTAGCACTTTAAGGTCTGTTGTCTAATCTTGGCAGGAAACTTATTTCATCACATAAAAACAAAAACTCCAACTGAAAAACACCAAACACTTTGCTTCATTGTTTAATGATCACCCTTTATGTGCCAATAGGGCCTTTCCAGAGCAGGGAGTGGCTGTATGTTCTGTGCTATAGCCATGTATTTATTTTTATAGAACCGATAGCCCTCATTCAGTTTGTTATTTTTAAATACAGGGAAAATTGATGTGGGAAATATAAGCAAACTTTATAGTTATAAGATCATTTCCTTTTGAAATGAACATTCACACGAGGTGCGCTGAGCTGTTTGATCCGAGTTGATTAGCACAGGCTCAGTGCAAAGGACAAAGCAACAATATTTACTGTCTATGTATCTCATTCACACTGTATTGGTGCGTGTTGCGCACTGTATTGTGCATGGGGTTATCAAAGCAGCATCTTTGGGGCATGTTTGGAGCACTTTAAAAAGCACCTCAAAAACGCCCCTGTCCATTGAAATGAATAGGAAGCGCTTCCAAAGCGCCACAAAAGGGCTCTTTTTCCTTAAGGTCATGTTGTCACATGATCTTAAAAAAAAGCGCACTGCTATCACAGCAAAAACTGCGCTAAAGTGCCTCAAAAGCACTGCAAAAACGCCCGACGTTTTGTGGGCAGTTTCTGAGCGCCTCAGTGTGAAAGGGGTCTTAAACTTAATACATACATTAAGCCCACGTTCACATCGGGCCGTTTTGACATGCGATTTGACATGTCAACTCGCATGTCAAATTGCTGCCTATTTTCAGCAACAGTATGAATCGGTGCCACGCCGACTTTGCGCCACTGCACCAATTCCCAAATGTAGTTCCTCTACTAATTTTGGCGACTTCGGGTTGCAATTTCAATAGAGATCTGTGCATGAACCCACACAGATGTCTCTGAAATTGCTCCTGAAGTCAGATTGACATGCGGGTTTGAAGTCGCACGATTTTAAACCCGCATCAGTGTGAACCTAGGCTTACTGTATATGCGTTTAGAATTGTCCTATAGAGACATATAAATGCATATTATAGCTTGCCTGTGTGACTGAGTCCATACAGGATGGAACGTGACCACAGAAAAGAATGTGGAACAGACGGCCTTAAGCCCCCCGTTCACATCGGCGCAATTTGACAGGTCAAATCGCATGTCAAATCGGAGCCTATTGCCGGCAATAGGAGCGTCCCAATCCTTGTGACGCCACACTGGTTTCCAAAAGTAGTTCCTGCACTACTTTTGGCGACTTTGGGGGCGATTTCAATAGACATCTGTGCAGGAACCCTGCACAAATGTCTTTCAAGTCGCCCCCAAAGTCAGACTGAAATGCGGCTTTGAGGTCTTCAGATAGATTTGTTATGATAATTGCAGCATTTTCATTAATGTGTCATTGTAACACATCCAGGTGTTTATTACCTCTAACAGAGATCACAGTCCCCTTTTCTCTCCAGAAAGACAGAGTCATGTTTGATCAGACATCACAGATGACACGATCATGTAAATCCTGGTGCCTGTTCAGTCCTCGGCTGTGTTCACAAATGTCAAACACAGATCAGCCTCCACTGCAGCCTCTCAACTTGTGATTTGCTACAAAGTTACACTGTTGTACTGTTATCCCTGGGTGGAGAGGAGACTGACAAAATGTGTCTTCCTGTCTGCAACAGACTTGTGATGAAAGGTGGAGGCGGAGCTTTTCGTGAAAATGAAACCGTTGTGTGACATGTCAGGATCAGGAATTCATTGATGCAGACTTGTAAATACTGAAAGGTCCCCTTTAAGATTTGTGTTTAAGGTTCCTAAAATGGAGCAGAATGGGACTTTACAGGCTTCCAGAGAGCTTTGGAAATGCTTTGTGAAAGTCTACTATATCCATTCCTCTTATACAGAGGTGGTTCAGATCCGCTACTGTTCTGCAGACAATCAATACAAAATGCCTATTACCCTAAAATCCCAGAATTTACATAGCATTATAGTGAATTGTTGACCGTTTTCCAATGACAGACTTTTTACTGAATTTCTCAGCAGACCATCATACTGTATGCAGGATAAGGGCCAGTTCACACCATAGAACCGCAGTCCTGATGCTTTTCTGCATGCACCTTTTTTGGTGCATTTTTAATGCAGTCCAGTGCATTTTTCCCCCCTCTTTTTTCATAACCTTAAAGTGGAGAGCCACCCTAAAATAAAAAATTGCATTAATATTCTTAAAAAAAAAAAAAAAAATTAACTTACCTGAAACCCCTGTTGCTAGGCAGTCTTCCTAATCTGCCTCTTCCTATTCCGCGGCGCTTCCTCCTCTTTCGACGAGCGGCCCCGTTGCCTTCTGGGACATGTGTGTGTCTCAGAAAACAACGGGGCCATTCACAAAGCATGTGCGCAGTAGGAAACGGGTAGTGAAGCCGCAAGGCTCCACTGCCTGTTTCCCTTCGTTAAGATGGAGTGCCCGCAGCCGATCCGATGGACAGATCGGCCTCGGGGGGCCGACATCACGGGCTCGCTGGACAGGTAAGTGTCCTTATTAAAAGTCAGCAGCTACAGTGTTTGTAGCTGCTGACTTTAAAAAAAAAAAAAATGCGGCCGGAACACCCCTTTAAATAAGGACAGGTGTGTTCCAGTGTGTTTTTTGTGTGTTCCAGTGCATTTGATGCGTTTTACCGTGTTCCAGTACAGTCCAGTGCAGGAAAAATGCAGCATGTTCTTTTTTTTCTGGAACTGGAACTGCAAGCACTGGTGGAAACTATGCCATTGAAAACCATATAACCTACTTTCTATGCGTTTTTTATGCCAAAACGAAAAAAAAATGCACTGGACTGCATGTGGTGTGAACTGGCCCTAACCCCCCATTTACATTGACTGCAGCTTTGAAATCATGAGGCTTCATCTGAAATTGCACGATTTCAAAGCCGCATGTCAGTGCTACTTTGGGTGCCACTTGGAAGGCATTTGTGCGGCTTCATGCACCGATGTCTATCCAAGCCGCACCCGAAATCGCCAAAAGTTGGTGCAGGAACTACTTTTTCAAATCAGTGCGGCACCGCAAAGTCAGCGACGCACCGTTTTGAACGAAGCGATTTCCGGCAATAGGCTGTGACAGGCCTAATCGCATGACAACTCTCTCCAATGTGAACGGGGGCTGTGAGCTGGTTCACACCACAAAAACGCACTCCAGATTCGTTCCGGATGCGTTTCTGCATGCGTATTTTTAACACGTTTTTGGTGCGTTTCCGGATGCATTCCAGATGCTTTTTTTTTCCTGTTTTTTTTTTCACTGTACTGTTTTTGATGTGTTCTTGATGTATTCCAGTGCATTTTTTATGCGTTTTACCACGTTCCAGTGCAGGAAAAATGCAGCATGTTCTACTTTTTTTCTGGAACTGGAAAGCCCTGGAACTGACCACATTGGTGTGAACTATGCCATTGGAAATCATATAACCTACTATCCATGCATTTTTGATGCAGAAAAAAAAAACACACTGGACTGCATGTGGTGTGAACTGGCCCTAGATCTTTTATTTTGTGATCATGCGCAGACTCAAACCATAAAGCAAGAACTAAACTAGACTGAATGATCAAATTTAAGAAGCTTTGGTGAGGACTTACTAAATTTGCACACATAATCTGGTGCAGCTGTGCAAAGAAACCAATCAGCTTCCAAGTTTTAGTTTAGGTTCACACTGAGCTGCGAGAATGAAGCCGCGAGAGTTCAGCTGAACTCGCACGATTTCACTCCTGCATGTCAGTCCCGATTTCCGCCGTGATTTCACAGACATCAGTGAGGGTTTCTGCACTAATGTCAATGGAAATCGCACCCTGAAATCGCAAAAAGTAGTACAGAAAATACTTTTTGAAATCGGTGTAGAGCCGCAAATGCAACGTCGCACCGATTAGGACGGTGCTATTGCCGGAAACTGCCGGCAATTTGACATGCGATTTGACTTGACTTGTCAAATCGCATGTCAAAATGCATCAATGTGAACCAGAGCTTATTGTCAAAGCTTAAGCCTCGGTTCACACCAGAGGCGGCACGACTTGCAGGTCGCCTCACCGAGGCGACCTGCACACGACTGCCCGGGCGACTTGCAAAACGACTTCTGTATAGAAGTCTATGCAAGTCGCCCCAAGTCGCCCCCGAAGTCGTACAGGAACCTTCTTCTAAGTCGGAGCGACTTGCGTCGCTCCCCTTAGAACGGTTCCATTGTACTGAACGGGACGCTACTTGTCAGGCGACCTAGGTCGAATGACAAGTCGTCCTAGTGTGAACCGAGGCTAAGGCTCCATTCACACTAGCGCTTTTTTTATGCATTTTGCATTTTGCAGAAATGCACGGGAATTTTTTAACATGGGTTCCTATGGAACATGTTCACATCAATGCCTTTTTGTTTCTCTGCATTTTTGGAAAGGGTCAGGGACTTTTTTTCATGCAAAATGCAGCGTTTTGCATGTAATAGAATTCAATGGACAAGCATCAAAAACGCAAGTGCACCGTTTTTGCAGTGTTTTTGCAGCGGTTTTGATGCGTTTTTGCCGTTTTTTTTTTTTTTTTTTTAGACTGTAAAAAAAACTGTAAAAAAAAAAAAAAAACGCAAAACGCAAATCGCGAGAAAAAACGCGGCAAAAACGCCGCAAAAACGCTGCTCAAAAACGTGGCAAGCATGAAAAAAAAACCTCCAAAAACGCTCAAAAGCAACATGCATAGGTGTGAATCCAGCCTTAGGCTGGATTCACACCTATGCATTTTTACTGCTTTTTGCAGATTTGCACTACAGAACGTGTTCCATAGGAAACCATGTTAAGGCTGGGTTCACACTGCTGCGGTAGCAGACATCGCATGTGATTCGCAGCGCACTGCTGTTCACATCACATGCGATGTCTGTGCTGTGCGATATCAGCCATACAGATAGTATGGCTGATATCGCACCGCATTCGGTCCAAACTCGCACAGGACCCTTTTTTTTGTTCGGACCAAAATCGGATCGCATGGGTGTTCACACCTATGCGATCCGAAAATGTCCGAATTGTCAGTTCGCATTGCGATATGCGGGCTGAACTGGGGGTGTCATTAACATTGTATGACACTCCCCAGCAGTTCGCATATGGCAGTGTGAACTGCCGTGCGAGTTGGTGCGATGCGGGAACCCGCAGTAAATTCGCTGCGTTCCCGCACCGCAGCAGTGTGAACCCAGCCTAAATGGACTGTAGCGCAAATCTGCAAAATGCAAAAAGCACTAAAAATGCATAGGTGTGAATCAGGCCTTAGTGAACAAGCTGAAGTTAGAAGCTGATTGGTTACTATGCACAGCTGCACCAGATTCTATGTGCGCCAGTCTTAGTAAATTCCCCACATTTCTGTTAAAAGAATTCGATCAGTAATACCTTTGGGACATTTTTACAATTGTAGCAAAAAACAGAAATTCTTCTACAATGTGTCTGAGCACTTTGTAGTATTTTGGGAAAGAAAAGAAAAGAAAGAAGAAAAAACTAAAATTCCAACCCTTGTTATCAGAGTCACTCACCAGCCATGAAGAGATTAAACTTGCTGACATGTCAGTGCACATGATGGATGAACTGATAAAAACGCAGACTGTGTGGGTGACTAGGTGTGTTTGGTAGGGTGGTGTGTCTCTGACAATGCTTGTACATGAACAAATGCAGAGAAATAAACTTCTTCTAAGGTGAATTTTTGATACTTTGTAACAGTGATCGGCTAGTATTAATATCAGTGTTAGGCTAACTTTAGACTTGTGACTAAACAGCCATGCCTCTGAAAAGTGATCTGCGTTTGGATCGCTTATTATAGGGATTTGACAGGTAGTGAGGAAGCAATACAATGCCTCCTTACAGCACATTTTAACCAAATAATTGTTGCACCAACGTGCTGCAACAGCATTGTAGATCAGGGGTCAGCAACCTTTTTCCACTTAAGCGCCGGATTCAATGTATGTGAATGCATGGAGCGTCGCATTCACCTGCTAATAAATGAAGTTGGGGGGGGATACAGAGGTGGCTGTGGACAGGGGGGGTACAGTGGTGGCTGTGGACAGGGGGGATACAGAGGTGGCTGTGGACAGGGGGGTGCAGTGGTGTCTGTGGACGGGGGGGGGGGGGGGGTACAGAGGTGGCTGTGGACTAGGGTTGCCACCTCATCCCTTTAAACCCGAACACATATTAATGACACAGGTTCTGTGGATTAATAAGGTGGTAATTAAACTCACTTGGAGCCTTATCTGCATTTAATTAGCCTCAGAACCTGTGTAATTCAAAGGTGTTCGGGTTTAAAGGGATGAGGTGGCAACTCTACTGTGGACAGGGGGTGGTGGGTACAGTGGTGGCTGTGGACAGGGGGGATACACAATGGTGGCTGTGGACCGGGGGAATACAGAGGTGGCTGTGGACTGGGGGGGGTACAGAGGTGGCTGAGGACAGGGGGGTACAGAGGTGGCTGTGGACAGGGGGGGTGGGTACAGTGGTGGCTGTGAACAGGGGGGATACACAGAGGTGGCTGTGGAGGGGGGAAATACCGAGGTGGCTGTGGACACGGGAGGGGGGGTACAGTGGTGGCTGTGGACTGGGGGGTACAGTGGTGGCTGTGGACTCGGTCGGTACAGTGGTGGCTGTGGACTGGGGGTTACAGTGGTGGCTGTGGACTCGGGCGGTGCAGTGGTGGCTGTGGACTGGGGGGTACAGTGGTGGCTGTGGACTCGGGCGGTACAGTGGTGGCTGTGGACTGGGGGGTACAGTGGTGGCTGTGGACAGGGGGGGTACAGTGATGACTGTGGACTGGGGGGGTACAGTGGTGGCTGTGGACTGGGGGGTACAGAGGTGGGTGTGGACTGGGGGGGTACAGTGGTGGGTGTGGACAGGGGGGTACAGTGGTGGCTGTGGACTGGGGGGGTACAGTGGTGGCTGTGGACTGGGGGGTACTGTGGTGGCTGTGCATTCGGGCGGTACAGTGGTGGCTGTGGACTGGGGGGGTACAGTGGTGGCTATGGACTGGGGGGGGTACTCTGGTGGCTGTGCATTCGGGCGGTACAGTGGTGGCTGTGGACTGGGGGGTACAGTGGTAGCATTCACCTGCTAATAAATGAAGTTGGGGGGATACAGAGGTGGCTGTGGACAGGGGGGATATAGAGGTGGCTGTGGACAGGGGGGTGCAGTGGTGTCTGTGGACGGGGGGTACAGTGGTGGCTGTGGACGGGGGGTACAGTGGTGGCTGTGGACTGGGGGGGTACAGCGGTGGCTGTGGACTGAGGGGGTACAGCGGTGGCTGTGGACTCGGGCGGTACAGCGGTGGCTGTGGACTGGGGGGGTACAGTGGTGGATGTGGACTGGGGGGGGGGGTACAGTGGTGGATGTGGACTGGGGGGGTACAGTGGTGGCTGTGGACTGGGGGGTACAGTGGTGGCTGTGGACTGGGGGGGTACAGTGGTGGCTGTGGACTGGGGGGGTACAGTGGTGGCTGTGGACTGGGGGGGTACAGTGGTGGCTGTGGACTGGGGGGGTACAGTGGTGACTGTGGACTGGGGGGGGTACAGTGGTGGCTGTGGACTGGGGGGGTACAGTGGTGGCTGTGGACTGGGAGGGTACAGTGGTGGCTGTGGACTGGGGGGGTACAGTGGTGGCTGTGGACAGGGGGGGTACAGTGGTGGCTGTGGACTTGGGGGGGTACAGTGGTGGCTGTGGACTTGGGGGGGTACAGTGGTGGCTGTGGACTGGGGAGGGTACAGTGGTGGCTGTGGACAGGGTCCAAACAATACTAAAGATGGATGGCCCTGAATATTCCTCCTATTAGTCACTGTGTTTCATACTGTTATCTGCAAAAGTGTCTGTTATATGATAAAACTGCAGCTATATTACCTCATTAAAGGGGTTGTAAACCCTTGTGGTTTTTTAGGATGCATTAAGGTGAAAAAACTTCTGGCAGTGACCAGCCCCACCCCCCCGTTTTACTCACCTGAGTCCTTCGTTCCCTCGGCGGAGACGCGCTGCCCGGGGTTCTTGATTGGATAGATTGATAGCAGCGCAGCCATTGGCTCCCGCTGCTGTCAATCAAATCCAATGACGCGGGCGCGGGGTCGAGTCCGGCATTCTATAGACACAAATGCTGGACTTGGGAGCGTGCCCGCAAGGTACCCCCCAGGAGTGCGATTCTCCCAGGGGGTTTACAGATGTGGGGAGGAGTCGCCGGGGAACCCCAGAAGAGGAGGATCGGGGCCACTGTGTGCAAAACAAACTGCACAGTGGAGGTAAGTATGACATGTTTGCTATTTAAAAAAAAAAAAACTAAGGTTTACAACCCCTTTAAGAGCGCCACTCGGCACTCAGATTACTCGCCGCCTCTCTTCTCCTCATCTGACAATTCAGCGGACGGGGCCGAGAATGACGTCAGTCAGGAGGGGAGGCGGGGGGGAGGAGAGAGGCGGCGAGTAATCTGAGCGCTGAGTGGTGCTTTAATGAAGTAATATAGCTGCAGTTTTATCATACAACAGACACTTTTGCAGATAACAGTATGAAAAACATCCAATAGCTTGTCCGCGGGCCGGTTGCCCGTGAATTAATCACGAGCACTGACGGGCCGAAGATTTAGCAGCGGCGTGCCGGGTTGCCAACCCCTGTTGTAGATGGTTGCAGGGCGCTTGCGACACTTCCCCATTTACTTGAATGGTGTTGCGTTCAGCAGGCTAATTACCCACTACATGCAACAAGAGGGATCTTTTTTGCCACAGGCGCAAAGCATTGTGACTGCAGCCTGTGAACACCCCCATCCATTGCTTTTGCAGTTTAAGGGGGTGGTTGGGGGCGGGCACTAAAAATTAATCTCTTATTTTTATCCCCACCCAACAGCAAGTCTAAATGAACCCTTAAACCCCCAAACAAAAATGTATTATATTGCAGCTTACCAGTTCTTAGATGTTGTGGCTGTATTAGTTTTCTTTTTCAAGATTTTCTCCTTTATTTTCATCTGGTGATCCGACCAGTAAGTCTGTTATTTTTCATCCAACATTAACAGACCAAGCTGTCCAGCAAAAGTGGCAGCTAGAGGAGGGTTGAGACAAAACCATTTACCACTGACAGGGGTGATGACAATGGTTAGCTTTTCTTCATTTATGGAAAACTTTATTCCACAAAAAAAACTGTTGCTGTAACTGCTGGAGTTCAGCTTGAATTGGTATTTTATGTAAAGTTCATCTATCTGACTCCACCCTCTAAAGACAATACTGCTGTCCAAGGGTGTCTCCATATTTCCTCCATCCAGGAATGGATCTAGGGAGACACCCTAGGATCCCTTTCACACTGGGGCGGTTTTCAGGCGCTTTATCACTGGACATAGCCTCTGCCTCTGCTAAGCGCCTGAAAACCACCTCCCATTCATTAAAGTGTGACTTTTCACCCCATCTTTGGGGTGGGTTGGTAGCGCTGTATTTAGTGCTCCCAAAACGCCCTGCCCAGTGGAATGAATAGGCAGCTCTTCTGAAGCGCCACAACAGGGGAGTTTTTAACCCCTTCTTTGGGGTTAAAAGTGCCCCGCTGGCGGCCAAAAAGCGCTGCTTAAACAGCGCTATAGCACCGCTAAAACAAGCAGCGCTTTAGCACTGTTTGGGGGTTCTAAGTAGTTTACTAGCAAAAAATGCTGATTTTTACATATAGGAGAGAAATGACAGAATTAGCCTGGACTGGAATAGGTTAAATATATGTTCAGTATATATACTCAGGGCCGATCCCAGGCGGGTGCTAAGGGTGCAGTGAACCCGGGCGCCAGAGAGGTGGGGGCGTTGAAGCGCCAGAGTGCTCCTTTCTCTCCTCCTCCTCCTCCTCTTGTTTGTGTCCCAGCGGCTCTCTCTGCCAGTGTTCTGACGAGAGAGGCGCCGCTGTGTTTCCTGCTCAAGCCCCTCCCCCTCCCTCCTGTCAGAGAAGGAGAGCAGCCTTTCTCGGCAGAACAAAGATGATGAGATCAGAGGCGGAGCGGCTGGTCTCTGTGTGGAGAGAGACCAGCCGCGCAGTGACATGGGGGGGGGGGCGGTCCGTGCGTGACATGTTCTTCTCCTCCTCTCTGTGTCTCTCACTCCTGCCTGGCCTGCTGTGAACTGTTCTGTTCTCCACCCGGGCGGTGCGGCTGCACACAGTCCTCTCCTCTCCAGCTGGCGTCCGGGTCTTTTTATGTACCCTAATGGAGGGGGGTCTGTACTAATGGAGGGGGGGGTCTGTCCTGGGGGGTCTGTACTAATGGAGGAGGGGGGTCTGTACTAATGGAGGAGGGGGGGTCTGTACTAATGGAGGGGGTCTGTATTAATGGAGGAGGGGGGGTCTGTCCTGGGGGGTCTGTACTAATGGAGGGGGGTCTGTACTAATGGAGGAGGGGGGGTCTGTCCTGGGGGGTCTGTACTAATGGAGGAGGGGGGGTCTGTACTAATGGAGGGGGTCTGTATTAATGGAGGAGGGGGGGTCTGTCCTGGGGGGTCTGTACTAATGGAGGGGGGTCTGTACTAATGGAGGAGGGGGGGTCTGTCCTGGGGGGTCTGTACTAATGGAGTAGGGGGTCTGTCCTGGGGGGTCTGTACTAATGGGGGGGAAATACAGATCTGGGTGCTACCCAGCGGAGTCGCCACGGGCAATTCAGCGTGAGCTGACTCCTGAGCAGAGGAACCGTTGCTGTATCGCTGGGTCAGGTGACACGGCCGATCGGCCATTATCTTATGTCCATAAGAACTGCAGTCTCTGACCATCTCCTGTACCATGTCTGCAGTCTCTGACCATCTCCTGTACCATGTCTGCAGTCTCTGACCGTCTCCTGTAGTATGTCTGCAGTCTCTGACCATCTCCTGTACTACGATTGCAGTCTCTGACCGTCTCTTGTATCATAACTACAGTCTCTGACTGTCTCCTGTAGTATGTCTGCAGTCTCTGACCGTCTCCTGTATTATATCTGCAGTCTCTCACCATCTCGTGTACAAAGATTGCAGTCTCTGACGGTCTGATGTACCATAACTACAGTCTCTGACCGTCTCTTGTAACATGTCTGCAGTCTCTGACCGTCTCCTGTACTATGTCTACAGTCTCTGACCGTTTCCTGTATTATGTCTGCAGTCTCTGACCGTCTCCTGTATTATATCTGCAGTCTCTCACCATCTCGTGTACAAAGATTGCAGTCTCTGACCGTCTGATGTATCATAACTACAGTCTCTGACTGTCTCTTGTAACATGTCTGCAGTCTCTGACCGTCTCCTGTATTATGTCTGGGGGCTCTTTCTAACAGACTCTCTAACAGAAGCCCTCTCTGTGTGCATCAAAGAGACTCCCCTCCAGGTCTCATTAGTGTACGCTCTTCCTGCATTTTCTTTATTGTTAAAAGATCATGGGAGGATCCCAGGGTAACAAAGACTTCTTAGGGGAGCATCTCTGTGTTTGAGTTGTTGCCATAGAAACATTTGTAAAGGGGAGGAGTTGGTAAGATGACCACGCCCATGTGGGGGCGCCAGAAATATTTCTGCACCCAGGCGTCTGTGACCTTAGGATCGGCCCTGTATATACTCTCCTAATCTCCATACTTTCCACCTACTTTCCAATGTATGATTGAGAGTTTTCACAGTTTCTATGGGCAGGCCCCCCCCCCCCCTTCAGAATAAAAGCTGACACCCCAAGGGCCGGTTCACACCAGATGCGGTGCAAATTCGTTGCAAATCCGTACAGCATCTAAATCGCAACCTGTTCATGTGAACTGGTTGCAGCGTGTATATTAAGTTAACAACACCCCGCAATCAGTTTGCAAAACCCAGCGCAATTTGCAGAATCAGATCGCATGGGTGATCCGATTCCAGAGCGGACAAAAAAAAGGGTCCTGCCTAATTTGGTCCGAATGCGATGCGAATTCAGCCATAAAGTTGGCTGGATTTGCATCACACAGACATCGCATGTGATCTGCACAAAAATGCGATACGAATCACATGCGATGTCTAGCATCACACTAGTATGTACCGGGCCTAAGGCTCCGTTCACACCAATGCGTTTTTTCATGCTTTTTGGAGAAACACAGGACATTTTTTTGACATGGGTTCTTATGAAACACGTTCACATCAATGCATGTTTGTGCCTCTGCATTTTTTGGAAGGGGCCAGGGACTAAAACTGTGATTTTTTTGGTTCAAGCGACTTCAATGGAGAAGTTGCAGAAAATGTAGTGCGTTTTTACCACAATTTGCGTTTTGCATTTTTAAATCTGCCCAACAACAAATTTTCCAAAACATAAACAAAGAAGCATTAAAAACGCAAAACACAAATTGCGGCAAAACAACAGAACAAGTTGTCCTATAAATGTAAGAGTGATAGTGCTGAGACAAACCATTTACCATTGACAGGGGTGCTTACAACGATTAGCTTTTATTTACTCATGTTTACTTATTTAAAACCTTCATTCAAAAAGGAAAATACGGTGTGCTGTGTAACTACTTATAAAGTGTGAGCTGGAGTTTGGCTTCAATTTGTTAGTGTATCTAAATCTGCTAGTACATCTAATACTTTTCTCCACCCAGGCTGACAATGCTGATGTCCAAATCTAACCCCTGAGCTCTTTCATCCAGAATGGGGGAACTCTAATACCAGAGGTGTGTTACTGGCTGGATTACCAGGTGAAAACAGAGGGAAAAACCCTAAAAGTAACCAATAACAACAATGACCTTGTTATCTATCTTTAAGGCAGGGGATTCTTCACACTGACCACTAAGATGTAGCACCCTGGTATTAGGCAGGGTTGCTAACAAATTTAGTTATGCTAGGTGGTAATTAACCTGGTTAATTAGTAGTTGTATCCACTGACTTTCTGCCTTAACCCTGAATATGTTGCATTTCTCTCTTCTGTCAATAGGTGGCACTGCTGCCTTTGACATTACAATGACAAGACCACAGTGATTGTGGCTAAGGATGCTAGGAGAGTCTATTTAAGGGGAATGAGTCAGGTGATCAATGTTCTTTTAGCCCCAGGCTGAGGCCTGGGGGCTGTATGTGAAGCAGCAGCTGAAAGTTAGGCCTAAGCCTGAGGCCTAGCCACGTGTGTAAAGGCTCAGCCCGAGGGGGAGCCTGATCGTTGCAGAGTGTTAGGTTCAACTTTTAAATAAGTTGCTTATAGTTTATATTGCTTTGTCTAATTATTGCTTCATATAGGAATTAAGACACAGAGTCAGGTATGTCTGTATCAAAGTTCTGAGCATAATGGACTGCTGCTCTTTACTTCTTTCAAAGGCCTTTTATAGGCAATTATACAAACAATAGCATCAGCACAGCCCCCCCACAAAGGGCAAGGGTAAACAACAACAGGAGTCACCTGGGCTACGAACACAAGCTTCAACACCATGGCAATACAGTTGCAAGAAAACAAAAGCAGCTTCAATTGAGTTCAACAGCCAAAAAGTTACATTCATAACAGATTACACGTAGGCATTATATTAAGTGAGAACTCTAAATTAAATCCCTGACCTTATCAATTTCCCCCTTTGACATCATCCTCTCCTTCCCCCTGGGTCCTCATGAATAAGTTCTAGTCAGTTTTTCCCCAGAGTCCTTTCCCTGACCGCGAGTTGTCAGAGGGGTAGAACCCATCCCCCTAGGTATTACCAACATCTTAAAATTCAAGAAGAGGAGTTTTATAGGAGTAGGGTGATGTCAATACACATTTATCAGTATGCCCTCTCTATTCTCCTAATTTTCCTATTTATTTTCCTGTATACACATATATTCGTGATTGTAAGTGATATTAATATTAGAATAATAATTACCATTGGACTTAACAACCAGTGAAAGGTATTGGTCGCTGTAGAAGACATTCCACTAAATATATCCCACCAATGTGGTGCAGTATCCTGTTGTATCTGTGAGGAAAGATGTACTAGTCTACCTTTGTCAATAATTACAGATACAAGGTTATTCTGTAGGGTATGTTCTAGTGTTTCTATGTGTTGTCTTAACAACTCTGATTGTTCCAAAACCTGTTTTAGTGGGTCTAAAGAAATTATAAAGGGTGTAGTGTCAGTGAGATTATGTACCTCATAAACTGAAGAGAATACCTTATCGGCGTCTGGTTCAAAAAGATAGGTGTCGTTACCCCATTGTAATATTTTAATCTTTTTTATACATCCCGCAAACGGCGCCGATCTATTTAACGCTAACATGGTGCGGTTGTCATTAGTAATGATACAAATATGCTGGGGTCCTATTTCTATGAATCTATTGTTCACATTTATCGGTGTTCTTTGCATTTTGCATATGCTAGTTTGGTATTTTAACAAGCAAGGTTCATATACTGGGGAACTTCTGCCACATACCATTCCCTTATTAGTTCCTTCACATAGAGTTAAATCATGGGTTCTGTTTCCTTTATCTACATATTTCCCATATATTTCTGGATACCAAAACTCATCTTTAATTACTAGTGGCATGACCACTATTTTACACATTTCCATTACATCTGCTACCCGGTATGCTTCAAACCTTCCTACACACCATTTCTCCTCACATTCTATCTTATCCCCTTTTACTTGGAACCATACACCATCGTCAGTTAAACCCTTAAAATGTTTCATCCAGGTATGATAATTTCCCAACTGTAGTTCAGTCCTGGCCCTATTTATTTGTATATGATAGGATAAGAGGTTAAAAGAGCACTGTGTGAAATTTACAAACTGTTGACTTTGATTCCACAGCTGGAGCTCTGCTCCTATCGTGTGATTTATTAACCCTCCCAAAAATTGTAATAGGGGTATTTCTTGCAGTTGGGTTTCAAAAGTGGTGGGTAACCATTTGCTTGTGATAGTCAAGCTGTCAGCTATGTGTCCCCCTGCATGCTTCCATCTGTTGTTCATTTCTTCTATCTCAACTGAGTTTAAAATTCCCATCCCTGTACCTGTCAGTCCCAATAGTGTGTCGTACCATTCTCGCTTATACCTACACTCCGGTATAGAGGGAAAGGTGATATTGAATTTTATTTTTGTTTTCTGTTGTGATGTTGATACATTTATGCAAGTGTTCGGTACGGGTGTTAATATGGAAGATTCAATTATTGGCGTTACTTCTTCCTCCATTTGTATGTGAAATCCATAGGCCTCTGCATTCCAATACCACCCATCATTTCTCTCTTCCCTCCACCAAGAGGCACAGAGGAAAGTACTGGATTGATTAACGGTAATACCTGTCAGATTGAACATCCCTTCTGATATATTTTCTCCCCCTGCTTTATGGACTAATATTTGGTACATTTGTCCTATCACCCGTTCCCGGGCTTGTTTCCACGTCTGTGAAAGGGATATTTTATGGCACCTATGATTTTTACTATTGTTAAAAGGAAAACCCATATTATCATTCCACTGGAAAGTTACGGTTACTTCTGAGAGGGGGTCTGCTTGTATCCATACTATACCTACATCTACATGAAACGGTTGCCTATGTCCTTTAACAGTATAATTACCCACAGTATAATCCTTATTTATCTCATATCCTGAAACATTTGCTACTTTAGGATCATCTATACTCCATTCAAAAGTCATTGTTTCTTCTACCTCAATTACATTAATACCAGGAGTCCATGCATGTATTTGTAAAACAACAATTTTCAACAGAAAATATGTAAGTAGATATTTCATCATGTTGTTTTCTCGGGTTGTTTCTTGCAATGTGATGCGTGTATCCAGGTAGGTTTTCCTTCCAGCTTTACTGAAGTGGCCGTGTTCAGAAGCACTTGATAAGGACCTTCAAACCTTGGCTCCAATGTCTTTCTGGTGTGTTTCTTTACATATACATAATCCCCTGGTAGCAGTGTATGTGTACCTGCTATTGAATTAGGGTCTGGAAGAGAAGAATACCCACTTTTGTGGATCTTAGTTAGACGTTGTTGTAATTGTATTACATATGCAGTCAAACTGTCACATTGCAATTGCATACTCTGTGGAAAGTATAGACCTAATCTAGGCGCATTAACAAAAAGTATCTCATATGGGGACAATCCTGTTTTTCCTGTTGGAGTGTACCTTATAGAGAATAAAACCAAAAGCAGACATTCAGGCCATGGCTTGTTTAACCCTTGCATTGCCTTTTGTATTTTTAACTTTATTGTCCCATTTACTCTCTCCACTGATCCTGAACTCTGTGGGTGGTAAGGGGTGTGAAAACTTTGTTGAACCCCTAACATGGTCATTACATTCTGTATGATCTCTCCTGTAAAGTGTGTCCCCCTATCTGATTCTATGGTTTCAGGAAGACCAAACCTAGGTATTAACTCAGTGATCAGTTTCTTAGCTGTGGCTTTAGCTGTAGCCGATTTTACTGGATAACTTTCGGGCCAACCTGAGAATAAAATCGATACACACGAGGACAAACTCAAAGGGGCCGCTCTTGGGCATTTGTATGTAGTCAATTTGCAGTCTCTGGAAGGGGTATTGGGCCCGGACCTGGTGTTTTCGTGGGGTTTTTACTCTCTGTCCTGGGTTATTCAGGAGACAGATTTGGCAGGCTGCACAGTAGTTTCTTGCAGTGCTACTGAATCCAGGGGCGAGCCATCCTTGGTTCACAATCCTATACATGGAATTGGAACTGACGTGTGTGGGTAGGTGAACTGCCGCTGCCATTGCTGGGTACAGAGAGGCAGGCAGGCATATTTTGCCCCCTTCCCTCCATACATTGTCAAGGTCTGGTGCTGCTCCCATTCTGACCCACTTATCTTTCTCGCTCTCCCCTGCTTGCTCCTGTAATTTACTCAGCTGCTGCCATGTTGGTTCTGGGATACTCACCTCTACCGCTGCTAAGGTCTCAGGGCTTCCTTCCCCTAGAGCTGCCTGTTTTGCAGTCAAATCTGCAAATGCATTTCCTTTTGCCTCAATTGTTTTTGCGCTCGTGTGTGCCGCTATCTTCATGATGGCCACTCGTTTAACCTTTTGAAGATTGTTCAGGACTCTCTTAATCCCTTCTCCATGTTTTACAGGTGTACCTGCTGCTGTCAGATAACCTCTAGCCTTCCATATATGGCCATAATCATGCGCTACGCCATAAGCGTAAGCGGAGTCAGTGTAAATATTCCCTTCTCGTCCTTTTAAGTATTCTAGGGCTTGTTCTAAAGCTTTTAATTCTGCTTCTTGTGCTGACATGTGGGCTGGTAAGGGCTGTGCGTCAATCACCTGTGTATCAGTCACTACGGCATAACCTGTGTGATATTTACCCTTGTCATCAGCAAACCTACTGCCATCTATGTACAAAGTGTGCTCAGCGTTTAAAATTGGTGTATCTGTAACATGTGGAAATCCCATTGTCTCCTGTTCCATGAGCTGAAAACAATCGTGTTCATCTACTTCTTTAAACAAAAGAGTGTTAGGTACCTCATTTCCTTTCTCACTAGTACTATTAGTACTATCATTCCCCCTTGCCAAATCTGGTGACTGAAGAGGCAAAAAGGTGGCCAAATTTAAGGTTGTACAGCGCTGAAAAGTAACATTTGGAGGTAAGAGTAAAGTACACTGTAATCTTAATTGCCTAGCCATTGAAATGTGTTTGGGCTGTACCTGAGACAAGATTGCATGTATGTCATGTGTGGTATGCACTATGACTGGATTGTCTAGAACAATCTCTGATGACTTATCTATGATAATTGACACTGCAGCTACCACCCGTACACAAGACGGTGAACCTCTAGATACTGGATCTAATGCTGCTGAAAAGTAAGCGACTGGTCTTTGTTTTACATGTGCCTGTGTCAGAACACCTGTGGCGTGTCCAGTGATCTCAGCAATGTACAGATTAAATATCTTGGTGTAATCTGGTATACCAATAGCCGGGGCAGAAATCAACAACTTTTTCAAAGTGATAAACGATTCATAAGCTACTTCTGTAAGCATATACGGTACAATTTTCAAACAATCGTATAATGGCTGCATCAAAGCGCTAGCATGTGGTATCCACTGTCTACAATATGACACGATACCTAAAAACATACGCAATTGTTTGAAATTCCGTGGGGGTAACATTCCCTTTATCACTTGAACCCTCTCCTCAGTGAGATGTCTTGTACCCTGTGATATACAATGTCCCAAAAAGATAACTTTTTCCTGACACACTTGCAACTTTTTCTTATTAACCTTGCAACCTTTTTCTGCCAAAAATCGCAACAAATTAAGGGTGGTGTGCAAGCTTTCAGTCTTTCACTTATCTGTGGAATTAATCCTTCCATAAACTGTCTATTGAAGGCTCGGATCGTGACTGGCAGCTCTAAATCCATTCTCTCATCTGCCATCATACTTTCCATAGACAAGTAAAATTCTGATACAGTCTGTCCTGGCATTTGTTTCATGGGTGATATTGACCCCCTCTCTTGTTGTTTTGCCTGACAAAAAGCTTCTAATCTAGCAATAAAAGGAGCCCTTGAGTCTATATGTCTGACATGTCCTGTCTCCAGTATTGCCATCCGCCTCAGCTCGGTCTGCAGGTCAGTCATAAACTGGTTAAACAGGGTCAGAGTCATTTTATGTCTGCATAAATCCTCCCCATCCTGCCAGGTCGCTTCATGTGTATTCATTAACTGTGTCGCAAATCTACAAAAAGCAGCTGGCTTTGCTACCGGGTCTGGGGCGCTCTGTATTAATGCCATAAGGGTGTCTGCCGACCATGGTGCCCAAGTCCTTATTTGCATTCTACGAGTGGCAGTAGGTGGGGCATTTGGATGGGCTGCTTGTCCAAATTCTGGATTGTTTACCTGAACAATGCGTGTATCAGTGCGTACGGGAGCTACAGTTTCTGGATGAGGTTTTTGTGCCCCACAATGCACACATTCTACTGCCCATTCTGGGTTTTGTGCTCCACAATCCTGACAAACCCATCCTCTCCCCTCAAGTACCGGATATATCTTGTGTGGTTTGCGTTCTACGTCAGTGTATGGGGGTGGGATGGCTGAGCTGGGAGCCTCGACATTTTTTGTTCTTCTATCTTTCATATCCCAACCATCACAATCTGGATTATATTTCCACCCCTCTTCTTTCGCTCTATTTGAGACCTTAATTAAGCATTGAACCTGACGCATCCATTGCTTCTCTAACACCTCTCCTTGTCTGTCCCTTTCTATTTCACTCCATACATCCGGGTCTAAGCCCGCTGCTCCTTTCACCTTAAATTTACGAAGGACATCCTTTAAGTCCTGTGCTTCGGTTTTCCCATAAATGTTCTTAATTATCTGTGGCACCGTATAGTGCGCCACAATTCCCTGACGGGGTTTTGTGTTCCTCTGGCCCATTCTAACAGTCCTGCCTAGGTAGCGTGTGGGACACTTAGTGTACAATATAATGCGGCTACAACATATACAAGAATGAATAATTACTTTATATGCTAGCCCAATAACAAACCAGCTAAGTTACACTAGTTCCTCGTTGCCTTCCTCCTAGGGTGCTAGAATACTAGAAACCCCTTCCGGAATGAGATTTCTGAAATCGAATTACTTTATATGCTAGCCCAATAACAAATAATTACTTTATATGCTAGCCCAATAACAAACCAGAATGCGGCTACAACATATACAAAAATGCGGCTACAACATATACAAGCATTCCTTTAAGTGGCCAGGTATCCGACTAGATCTCCGGACTTTTGGAGATCTTATTCCCTCCCCGTATCTGGGAATCCCTCTCATACACTCTTATCCCTGCTTTATGGAGCAGACAGGGCTTATACTCTCAACCCGTCTATGGTTTATGAGTTAGATGTGAGGTTAAGCATAAGCGTCAGACCCCCAAGCTCACAAGCCCTCAGGTTCCCAATCATGTGAGGTAAGGCGCATTCCGTTGCTTAGTTCGGCAATCCCCTTCTAACTCATACCATCCTTGACAAGGCTCATTCACTTTCTCAACAAGACAGACAAGACAAACACAGATAACAAAAACAAACAAATAATTCCAGCAATATAAACTAAAATATGCAGTAATTCTAGACTCACCACTACAGAGGCTGGTGTTTTAAAACCAGGAGAACCGTAACTGACAGAACGGATAGGCACAAATCAGGGGAGCACAGAATATAAGAAAAATAAAGCTTTTTCTTACCTGCGCAGGTTTTTTTGATCTGTGGTTCCCGGAATGCCTGTCCTTTCGTTCCGTCAGCGTAGCTCAGCCACCTCTTGTAGTATCATCGGTGAGTCCCTCGTCCGGGCGCCAAAATGTTAGGTTCAACTTTTAAATAAGTTGCTTATAGTTTATATTGCTTTGTCTAATTATTGCTTCATATAGGAATTAAGACACAGAGTCAGGTATGTCTGTATCAAAGTTCTGAGCATAATGGACTGCTGCTCTTTACTTCTTTCAAAGGCCTTTTATAGGCAATTATACAAACAATAGCATCAGCACAGCCCCCCCACAAAGGGCAAGGGTAAACAACAACAGGAGTCACCTGGGCTACGAACACAAGCTTCAACACCATGGCAATACAGTTACAAGAAAACAAAAGCAGCTTCAATTGAGTTCAACAGCCAAAAAGTTACATTCATAACAGATTACACGTAGGCATTATATTAAGTGAGAACTCTAAATTAAATCCCTGACCTTATCAAGAGGTTCAGCCGGACGGTGAACCAAGTGTTGCCAGAGGTGAAAGAGAAGCAGTTGCCACATGGGACGACAGCTCCTGTTACCAGAGACAAGTGAGAACCAGAGGTCAGAGATAAAGGGCACACAGTCGCCAGTAAGGGACAACTACTCCTGTTATCAGATGCCAGGTTTGTGAAGTCTGAAGAAATACCAGAGCAGCCTTTTTCACTAGCCGGGGACAGTGAACAAGTTGGGAAAGCTTCAGCGTCCAAGTCAGGGACCCAGCGGGTGAGGGTGGATGACACTTGAACAGGATTCAGCGGGTTAGCTGAGAGCCAAGCCAGGGACCCAGCAAGAAGCGATCTGGTGGTGTGGCCTGTTGGTCACAGAGGCGAACAGACCAGATTGTCTCTGATCGCCTTGGATAATATGAGCAACGTCTTGACATCACTATAGTGGTCTATATAGGTGTATCAGGACCGGCTTCCTCCTGCTAGTGATCCCTCTAGTTATCTAAAAGATCTACAGTATCTCACAAAAGTGAGTACACCCCTCACATTTTTGTAAATATTTTACTTTATCTTTTGATGTGACAACACTGAAGAAATGACACTTTGCTACAATGTAGAGTAGTGAGTGTACAGCTTGTATAACAGTGTATATTTTCTGTCCCCTCAAAATAACTCAACACACAGCCATTAATGTCTAAACCACTGGCAACAAAAGTGAGTACACCCCTAAATGAAAATGTTCAAATTTTCCGCCCCAAGTGTCAATATTGTGTGTGGTCACCGTTATTTTCCAGCACAGCCTTAACCCTCTTGGGCATGGAGTTCACCAGGTTGCCACTAGAGTCCTCTTTCACTCCTCCATGATGACATCATGGAGCTGATGGATGTTAGAGACCTTGCGCTCCTCCACCTATCATTTGAGGATGCCCCACATATGCTCAATTGTCAGGTCACCTTGAGGCTAGGTGACAGATGCACGGAAAAGGAAAGCCAAGGTCAGGGCCACAAGCAGACAAGGACAACAGAGTTCACGCCAAGGTTCAGGGTCACAGGCAAACAGGGATAGTCGGGGACACGCTAAAGGTCAGGGTCACGAGCAGACAGGAATAGTAGAGAACATGCCAAGGTAGGTAACAGAAACAAACGTAGAGCACACGGCAGGCAGGAACAGGAAGCCAAAACACACAAAGGTTGATCAGCAGGGCTGGCCTGCAGTGCAGAGGTTAATATAGAGTTCTCTGATAGGAGCTGGGGTGGAGCCGTGCTAGAGGAGAGTTAATAAAAGCAGTCAGGTGAGAGTCAGCTGGTCTTTAGAGATGAACACATGGAGACGGGTAAGCTGATAGACAAAACTCTATTGCATAACCATGACACCAATAGGGTTTTGGTCTGGAGACATGCTTGACCAGTCCATCACCTTTACCCTCAGCTTCTTTAGCAAGGCAGTGGTCGTCTTGGAGGTGTGTTTGGGGTCGTTATTATGTTGGAATGCTGCCCTGCGGCCCAGTCTCAGAAGGGAGGGGATCATGCTCTGCTTCAGTATGTCACAGTACATGTTGGCATTCATGGTTCCCTCAATGAACTGTAGCTCCCAGTGCTGGCAGCACGCATGCAGCCCCTGACCATGACACTCCCACCACTATGCTTGACTGTAGGCAAGACACACTTGTCTTTGTATTCCTCACCTGGTTGCCGTCACACACGTTTGACACCATATGAACCAAATAAATTTATCTTGGTCTCATCAGACCATGGGACATGGTTCCAGTAATCCACGTCCTTAGTCTGCTTGTCTTCAGCAAACTATTTGCGGGCTTTCTTGTGCATCATCTTTAGAAGAGGCTTCCTTCTGAGATGACAGCCATGCAGACCAATTTGATGCAGTGTGCGGGGTATGGTCTGAGCACTAACAGGCTGACCCCCCACCCCTTCAACCTCTGCAGCAATGCTGGCAGCACTCATACGTCTATTTCCCAAAGACAACCTCTGGATATGAGGCTGAGCATGTGCACTCAACCTCTTTGATCGACCATGGCGAGGCCTATTCTGAGTGGAACCTGTACTGTTAAACTGCTGTATGGCCACCGTGCTGCAGCTCAGTTTTAGGGTCTTGGCAATATTCATATAGCTTAGGCCACCTTTATGTAGAGCAACCATTCTTTTTTTCAGATCCTCAGAGAGTTCTTTGCATGAGGTGCCATATTGAACCTCCAGTGACCAGTATGAGCGAGTTTAACACATCTGCTCCCCAATAACACCTGAAACCTTGTAACACGAATGAGTCACATGACACCAGGAGAGGGAAAATGGCTAATTGGGCCCAATTTGGACATTTTCACTTAGGGGTGTACTCACTTTTGTTGCCAGTGGTTTAGAAATGAATGGCTGCGTGTTGAGTTATTTTGAGGGGACAGCAAATTTACATGGTTATGCAAGCTGTACACTCACTACTTTACATTGTAGCAAAGTGTCATTTCTACAAAAATGTGAGGGGTGTACTCACTTTTGTGAGATTCTGTTTATAGGGGAAACAGGACCTCCTTCCTCCTGCTGGTGATCCCACTAGTGATACCTAAAGTTCTATGTAAAAAGATATATCTGTGTTAACCCAAAAGGATAAAAAAAAACCTAAGAACAGTGCTGCTGCCTAAATATCCTGAATACTCAGCTAAAGTGTATATATAGAAAGAGTGCATCCACTGGTCCACTGGTGAACAAAATATATAGTGATCAAAAATAAATCATAAATCAAAAGTTTGCCAATAAATTTGAATAAAGTTCATATATGTGATAATACAAAGTCTATATGGTACTCCAAAGAGTGCAAGGTGATAAAAAAACACACAGAGTGTTCATCTGGTGTTCATGTTCATACATTTGATAAATCAGCGCCGCTTACCAGAGCACGCTCAAGCAAATGTCTTGCCAGCAGGGATAGTCTCCTCCTCAGATTCCTCCAGGGGAAAGATCCTTTTCCAATATAGCGGACTATCCAATTAAGTGGAAGTCTCGGAGGAACTAATCATCCTTTCCCAAGTGTTCCTAAGTAATCTGCACTTTTGCTATATTTCCTAGGAACTTTATTTGTATTGATTGGCAATCTTTTAATCTATGATTTATTTTTGATCACTATATATTTTTTTAAATAAGATTTTAATAAATATCTCAATGAACACAAGAACAATTTCCAAAAGTTTGACAAAAGTTTTATAGAACATTTGTTTAGCTCATTACATGAAAGTAAGGTTAATAATATAACTTAGATTACAAAATCTTGTGAAAACACCCCACAACAAAAACTACTACATCCAGTATTTTGTATGACCTCCAGAATTTGTAACTACAGCACCAAGTCTTCTAGGCATGGAATGGACAAGTTGGCGACATATTGCAACATCTGCGTTTTTCCATTCTTCAAGAACAACCTCTTTTAGAGCTTGTGTGCTGGATGGAGAGTGATGCTCAACTTGTCTCTTCAGAATTTCCCATACAGGAGGTGTTCAATTGGGTTCTGTCCTGGCCTCGCCCCCCGTACTCCCGGAGTCTATGGGTAGCTATCCAGGCAGATAACCTTTTTCTGTGCACACAATAATAGACTGCTGTTTCTTGTCTGTGTCTTTATTGGCACATTGCAGATTTTAATAGAAGTGTGAATGACACACGTTATATGCGGTAAAACTGAAAAGAACAAGAATAATATAACATTACCATACAATAGTAAACATCATATAAAATAACAACTGGAATGACTATCTGCTTTCCCTAATAGCCTGTGGAGGAGGAAGGGGAAGATTGCTTACCTCCGATGCCATGGATGGGAAGAGATTACATCTAGGCAGCTGGGATAATCTTGAAAATGCTGATCCCTAGGGACTATTCACTTCCTGACTAAAGAGGATGTGATGATTTTTATGTCACATCCTTTAAAGGTTAAAGGTATTATTACAAATGATATTAATGTTTGGCCAGTAGGTGGCGCATGCGTACAGCTAACCTGGAACAAACATAATCTATAACTTAATAATGCAGCAACACGATATACAAATTAAATGACAAATTAATTATCTTTTCTGAACCTCAAGAGAGAGAAGACATAATACTCCCCGTCTGGCGTTAACCAACGCCACTAACAGCGTTATTGGACACTAGTAAAATCAAGTCCGATATGGGTCTGAGAAATGCCTTTACTTCACCCTGTTTGAAAGTCTTAACCTCGACCTTCCTGACAAGTCCATCTTTGCTTGGGAATGTCTGTGTGATAAGTCCCAAAGACCAGTCATTCCTGTGTGCTTGGCAGTCTTTAACGAGCACCACATCTCCTGACTTCAGGTCTGGTTTGTTAACTTGCCACTTTCTGAGTTGTAGGGTTTGGATGTAACATCTCCTCCATCTGTTCCAGAAAGTGTTGGCTAGGCATTGCACCTGTCTCCATTGACGTCCGAAAAGGTCTTTATCAGTAAACTCTCCATTTGGGGCACTGACTGTGCTGTTTTTTTGGGTGAGTAGAGTTGCAGGTGTCAGCAACATGGGTTCCTCTGGATCGTTAGTAACTGGAATCAGAGGTCTAGCATTTATGATGGCTGAGACCTCGGCCATGATGGTGGACAGACATTCATGCATGAGTCTGGCATTGCCCATTTGAAGGAAAATAGAATCCAAGATCTTGCGGGCTACGCCTATCATTCTTTCCCACACACCACCCATATGAGAAGAATGAGGAGGGTTAAATGTCCAGGTACATCCCTGTTGGTTGAGATACCTTTCCACGCTGTTGTTGTCTGGATTGGAGAGGATCTGAAGTTCCTTGGCTGCTCCAACAAAGTTGGTGCCCCTATCAGAGCGGATGTGCTTAACGGGGCCTCTAATGGCAATGCAGCGCCTGAGAGTGTTGATAAAGCTGGAAGTGTCCATTGATTCGATCAACTCTATGTGAACAGCTCGAACAGTCATACAAGTAAAAATAACTGCCCAGCGTTTGCTGCTGGCGTGGCCTCCCCTGGTTTGGTGAGTGGTAACGGACCAAGGACCGAATACATCAAGGCCCACACTTGTAAAGGGGGATCTGAGTTAAGTCTGTCAGGTGGAAGGTCAGTCATCTTTTCGGGTTTAGTGAAAAAAAGGATGATTAATGCGCTACCTTCAAAAGGTTAAGGAAAAAAGCTGCTACAAAACATGTGACAAAATGTGAACCAATAAAATAGATAAATTATAGTATGCCACCAAGGGCAGATGTATGAAGTGGTCAAGGACCGATGGAACGTCTGCGAGCCAAGATGTCACCGCTGGATCACCAGGAAGGAAGCCCGGACCGGTTCCAAGGTTCAAACATTTTCTCAAATCCCGGAAGTATGTGGAAAAAAAGGGGAATGCCTCCACATAGTGCAAATCAGGGTTGTTTATTACTAAAAAACCGTGGTACATAAAAGTGATCACAAATAAAAATGAAACAGAGTGGCAATGTATAAGGTTAAAGCAGCCCTACGCGTTTCGATCAATAGACCTTCAACAGGGGCATTAAAAACCCTTATTACACTGCCCAAATATATAAAATTCTTTAAGGTTACATTAATAATACTAGACCAATCAGCTGTGAGGAAAATGCAAACATGAATTTCATTGCACGAAAGGATGGTCACGTGATTAGACACGGCCAACCTCCTCTCAAGGTCCAATCGCTAAAAGGATAATTAGATGCCTGTATATGGATCTCACAATGAAAGGATCGTACGTCACCAAAATCAGGAGATCAGCTGTCAAGTCCCGGGTTAGCGTCTCGTGCAAAAGCCCGCGAAACAGGCAGGGCGGAGCACGTGACGTCATCACCCGGAAGTATATGCACCACGCATTGGGACCGCTAGACAACGGTAGACGCCGTGTCAAAAAGCCCGCGAATACGTGGGCGTGTTCACACGGCAGTCACCTGACATGCAGCCAATCCCCATGTGACGCCTGACGTCAGTCCCAAAAGGGGGCGTGTGGCAGCGCGCTGAAAGAACAACAATGTACGTCACACGAGAGGTCCGCACAAACAAGGAACTAATCACATGACCTTCACGTGGTAAAATGAGCACATAACACATTGATAGGGTTGAAATAATGACTTAGAGTTCCACTTTAATTGTTTCTGCTTTTTCTTACCTGTGTACGTATCAATTGTTCTATTTAAATTGTTTGTGCTCCTTTCTTACCTGTGTACGTATCAATTGTTCTATTTAAATTGTTTGTGCTCTTTTCTCTTCTGTGTACGTATCAATCTGTATCTAGATGGAATTTGGAACTGCTGAATAATCATTACATGTTCGCTGATAAGAAACTCTTTGTACCTTAACCTCATTTGGTAATGCCGATAAGATTACTGCTTGTAGAACTGCCTATATAAGAAGTAAAGGGAGCAGTCCTTTATGCTCAGAACTGTGATACAGACATACCTGACTCCGTGTCATCTTTCTTATAGAAGCAATAATTTGACAAAGCAATATAAACTTAAAGCAACTTATTTAAAAGTTGAACCTAACATTTTGGCGCCCGGAGCAGGGACTCACCAAGTTGCTACAAGAGGTGGCTGAGCTACGCTGACGGAACAAAAGGAATAGGCATTCCGGGAACCACAGATCAAAAAACCTGGCCAGGTAAGAAAAAGCTTTATTTTTCTTATATTCTGTGCTCCCCTGATTTGTGCCTATCCGTTCTGTCAGTTACAGTTCTCCTGGTTTTAAAACACCAGCCTCTGTAGTGGTGAGTCTAGAATTACTGCATATTTTAGTTTATATTGCTGGAATTATTTGTTTGTTTTGTTGTCTGTGTCTGTCTTGTCTGTCTTGTTGAGAAAGTGAATGAGCCTTGTCAAGGATGGTATGAGTTAGAAGGGGATTGCCGAACTAAGCAACGGAATGCGCCTTACCTCACATGATTGGGAACTTGAGGGCTTGTGAGCTTGGGGGTCTGACGCTTATGCTTAACCTCACATCTAACTCATAAACCATAGACGGGTTGAGAGTATAAGCCCTGTCTGCTCCATAAAGCAGGGATAAGAGTGTATGAGAGGGATTCCCAGATACGGGGAGGGAATAAGATCTCCAAAAGTCCGGAGATCTAGTCGGATACCTGGCCACTTAAAGGAATGCTTGTATATGTTGTAGCCGCATTTTTGTATATGTTGTAGCCGCATTCTGGTTTGTTATTGGGCTAGCATATAAAGTAATTATTTGTTATTGGGCTAGCATATAAAGTAATTCGATTTCAGAAATCTCATTCCGGAAGAGGTTTTTAGTATTCTAGCACCCTAGGAGGAAGGCAACGAGGAACTAGTGTAACTTAGCTGGTTTGTTATTGGGCTAGCATATAAAGTAATTATTCATTCTTGTGTATGTTGTAGCCGCATTATATTGTACACTAAGTGTCCCACACGCTACCTAGGCAGGACTGTTAGAATGGGCCAGAGGAACACAAAACCCCATCAGGGAATTGTGGCGCACTATACGGTGCCACAGATAATTAAGAACATTTATGGGAAAACCGAAGCACAGGACTTAAAGGATGTCCTTCGTAAATTTAAGGTAAAAGGAGCAGCGGGCTTAGACCCGGATGTATGGAGTGAAATAAAAAGGGACAGACAAGGAGAGGTGTTAGAGAAGCAATGGATGCGTCAGGTTCAATGCTTAATTAAGGTCTCAAATAGAGCGAAAGAAGAGGGGTGGAAATATAATCCAGATTGTGATGGTTGGGATATGAAAGATAGAAGAACAAAAAATGTCGAGGCTCCCAGCTCAGCCATCCCACCCCCATACACTGACGTAGAACGCAAACCACACAAGATATATCCTGTACTTGAGGTGAGAGGATGGGTTTGTCAGGATTGTGGAGCACAAAACCCAGAATGGGCAGTAGAATGTGTGCATTGTGGGGCACAAAAACCTCATCCAGAAACTGTAGCTCCCGTACGCACTGATACACGCATTGTTCAGGTAAACAATCCAGAATTTGGACAAGCAGCCCATCCAAATGCCCCGCCTACTGTCACTCGTAGAATGCAAATAAGGACTTGGGCACCATGGCGGCAGACACCCTTATGGCATTAATACAGAGCGCCCCAGACCCGGTAGCAAAGCCAGCTGCTTTCTGTAGATTTGTGACACAGTTAATGAATACACATGAAGCGACCTGGCAGGATGGGGAGGATCTATGCAGACACAAAATGACTCTGACCCTGTTTAACCAGTTTATGACAGAAATAGGTCCACACAGACCTGCAGACTGAGCTGAGGGGGATGGCAATTTAGAGACAGGACACGTCAGACACATAGACTCAAGGGCCCCTTTTATTGCTAGATTAGAAGCTTTTTGTCAGGCAAAACAACAGGAGAGGGGGTCCATATCACCCATGAAGCAAATGCCAGGACAGACTGTATCGGAATTTTACTTATCTATGGAAAGTATGATGGCAGATGAGGGATTGGGCTTGGCCCTGCCAGTCACAATCCGAGCCTTCAATAGACAATTTATGGAAGGATTAATTCCACAGATAAGTGAAAGACTGAAAGCTTGCACACCACCCTTAATTTGTTGCGATTTTTGGCAGAAAAAGGTTGCAAGGTTAATAAGAAAAAGTTGCAAGTGTGTCAGGAAAAAGTTATCTTTTTGGGACATTGTATATCACAGGGTACGAGACATCTTACTGAGGAGAGGGTTCAAGTGATAAAGGGAATGTTACCCCCACGGAATTTCAAACAATTGCGTATGTTTTTAGGTATCGTGTCATACTGTAGACAGTGGATACCACATGCTAGCGCTTTGATGCAGCCATTATACGATTGTTTGAAAATTGTACCGTATATGCTTACAGAAGTAGCATATGAGTCGTTTATCACTTTAGATTATACTAAGATATTTAATCTGTACATTGCTGAGATCACTGGACACGCCACAGGTGTTCTGACACAGGCACATGTAAAACAAAGACCAGTCGCTTACTTTTCAGCAGCATTAGATCCAGTATCTAGAGGTTCACCGTCCTGTGTACGGGCGGTAGCTGCAGTGTCAATTATCATAGATAAGTCATCAGAGATTGTTCTAGACAATCCAGTCGTAGTGCATACCACACATGACATACATGCAATCTTGTCTCAGGTACAGCCCAAACACATTTCAATGGCTAGGCAATTAAGGTTACAGTGTACTTTACTCTCACCTCCAAATGTTACTTTTCAGCGCTGTACAACCTTAAATTTGGCCACCTTTTTGCCTCTTCAGTCACCAGATTTGGCAAGGGGGAATGATAGTACTAATAGTACTAGTGAGAAAAGAAATGAGGACACTGACACTCTTTTGTTTAAAGAAGTAGATCAGCACGATTGTTTTCAGCTCATGGAACAGGAGACGATGGGATTCCCACACGTTACAGATACACCAATTTTAAACGCTGAGTACACCTTGTATATAGATGGTAGTAGGTTTGCTGATGACAAAGGTAAATATCACACAGGGTATGCTGTAGTGACTCATACGCAGGTAATTGAAGCACAGGCCTTACCAGCCCACATGTCAGCACAGGAAGCAGAATTAAAAGCTTTAGAACAAGCCTTAGAATACTTAAAAGGACGAGAAGGGAATATTTACACTGACTCTGCCTACGCTTATGGTGTAGCGCACGATTATGGCCACATATGGAGGGCTAGAGGTTATCTGACAGCAGCAGGTACACCTGTAAAACATGGAGAAGGGATTAAGAGAGTCCTGAACAATCTTCAAAAGGTTAAACGAGTAGCCATCATGAAGATAACGGCACACACGAGCCCAAAAACAATTGAGGCAAAAGGAAATGCATTTGCAGATTTGACTGCAAAACAGGCAGCTCTAGGGGAAGGAAGCCCTGAGACCTTAGCAGCGGTAGAGGTGAGTATCCCAGAACCAACATGGCAGCAGCTGAGTAAATTACAGGAGCAAGCAGGGGAGAGCGAGAAAGATAAGTGGGTCAGGATGGGAGCAGCACCAGACCTTGACAATGTATGGAGGGAAGGAGGCAAAATATGCCTACCTGCCTCTCTGTACCCAGCAATGGCAGCGGCAGTTCACCTACCCACACACGTCAGTTCCAATTCCATGTATAGGATTGTGAACCAAGGATGGCTCGCCCCTGGATTCAGTAGCACTGCAAGAAACTACTGTTCAGCCTGCCAAATCTGTCTCCTGAATAACCCAGGACAGAGAGTAAAAACCCCACGAAAACACCAGGTCCGGGCCCAATACCCCTTCCAGAGACTGCAAATTGATTACATACAAATGCCTAAGAGCGGCCCCTTTGAATTTGTCCTCGTGTGTATCGATTTATTCTCAGGTTGGCCCGAAAGTTATCCAGTAAAATCAGCTACAGCTAAAGCCACAGCTAAGAAACTGATCACTGAGTTAATACCTAGGTTTGGTCTTCCTGAAACCATAGAATCAGATAGGGGGACACACTTTACAGGAGAAATCATGCAGAACGTGATGACCATGTTAGGGGTTCAACAAAGTTTTCACACCCCTTACCACCCACAGAGTTCAGGATCAGTGGAGAGAGTAAATGGGACAATAAAGTTAAAAATACAAAAAGCCGTGCAAGAGTTAAACAAGCCTTGGCCAGAATGCCTGCCTCTGGCTTTATTCTCTATAAGGTACACTCCAACAGGAAAAACAGGATTATCCCCATACGAAATACTTTTTGGGAATGCACCTAGATTAGGTTTATACTTTCCACAGAGTATGCAATTGCAATGTGATAGTTTGACTGCATATGTGATACAATTACAACAACGTCTAACTAAGATCCACAAAAGTGTGTATTCTTCTCTTCCAGACCCTAATTCAATAACAGGTACACATACGCTGCTACCAGGGGATTATGTATATGTAAAGAAACACACCAGAAAGACATTGGAACCCAGGTTTGAAGGTCCTTACCAAGTACTCTTGACCACAGCCACCTCAGTAAAGCTGGAAGGAAAACCTTCCTGGATACACGCATCACATTGCAAGAAACAACCCGAGAAAACAACATGATGAAATATCTACTTACATATTTTTTGTTGAAGATTGTTGTTTTACAAATATATGCATGGACTCCTGGTATTAATGTACTTGAAGTAGAGGAAACAACAACTTTTGAATGGGCTATAGATGATCCTAAAGTAGCAAATGATTATTGACAAAGGTAGACTAGTACATCTTTCCTCACAGATACAACAGGATACTGCACCACATTGGTGGGATATATTTAGTGGAATGTCTTCTACAGCAACCAATATCTTTCACTGGTTGTTAAGTCCAATGGTAATTATTATTCTAATATTAATATCACTTACAATCACAAATATATGTGTATACAGGAAAATAAATAGGAAAATTAGGAGAATAGACCAGGTATACTGATAAATGTGTATTGACATCACCCTACTCCTATAAAACTCCTCTTCTTGAATTTTAAGATGTTGGTAATACCTAGGGGGATGGGTTCTACCCCTCTGACAACTCGCAGTCAGGGAAAGGACTCTGGGGAAAAACTGACTAGAACTTATTCATGAGGACCCAGGGGGAGGGAGAGGATGATGTCAAAGGGGGAAATTGATAGGGTTGAAATAATGATTTAGAGTTCCACTTTAATTGTTTCTGCTTTTTCTTACCTGTGTACGTATCAATTGTTCTATTTAAATTGTTTGTGCTCCTTTCTTACCTGTGTACGTATCAATTGTTCTATTTAAATTGTTTGTGCTCTTTTCTCTTCTGTGTACGTATCAATCTGTATCTAGATGGAATTTGGAACTGCTGAATAATCATTACATGTTCGCTGATAAGAAACTCTTTGTACCTTAACCTCATTTGGTAATGCCGATAAGATTACTGCTTGTAGAACTGCCTATAAAAGAAGTAAAGGGAGCAGTCCTTTATGCTCAGAACTGTGATACAGACATACCTGACTCAGTGTCATCTTTCTTATAGAAGCAATAATTAGACAAAGCAATATAAACTTAAAGCAACTTATTTAAAAGTTGAACCTAACAACATACCGGATATCAGTAAACGATAAAACGTGGGATGAGCAAGGCAAGCAGCCCAGCGCACTGTACCACCACATACTGAGTTCCTATTTCTAGTTCTAACTGTAGGATGTGATGTACTTATAAGAATCTATAGAAATGAATCTATGTATAGATGAAATATGTCAGAGATTGTTACATCTCCAAAATAATCATCTATCAAACAAAAAAGAGAGATAAAATGAAAATGAAATAAATACGAAAAAAAAAAAAAAATAAAAATGAAAATAAAAATGAATAAAAATAAAAATAGAAATAAAATGAAAAGAAAAATGAAAATGAAAATAAAAATTAAAAATGAAAATGAAAAATTGAATAAATGTAAATACAAATAAGATGGAAAATGAAAATGAATATGAATATCATGAAAGGTTAATAAATGAGTTCAAATCCCACTTGACGTTAAGCCCAAAAGGGAAATAAGATCTGAGTTCATGTATCCAGTAAGTCTCTAATTTAGAGACACCTCGTAAACGGGACTCGCCCCTCCAATGGGGGACAAACCTATCAATGACTTGGAATGTGCTTCCCGTGGGGTCCTTGTTGTGGTGTAATAGGTAATGTCGAGGTACAGTGTGTTTACTTTTGCCACTTTTTATGCCTGCAATATGTTCGTTCACACGTATGGTGAACGTTCTGATGGTACGACCCACATATTGCTTCTTGCATGGGCAAGTAAGCAAATATACCACATATTGAGTGGCACAAGTGGCAAATTCTCTCATATAGTAGGTGCGCAAAGTAGTAGTGGAACTAAAGGTGTCAATTTTGCGTCTCACTGCAACATTGTATGCACACACATTACACCTTCGACATGGATAAAAGCTTTTACATTGTTAAAATAAAAATGAAATAGAGGGGCAATGTATAAGGTTAAAGCCGCCCTACGCGTTTCGATCAATAGACCTTCAACAGGGGCATAAAAAACCCTTATTACACTACCCAAATATATAAAATTCTTTAAGGTTACATTAATAATACTAGACCAATCAGCTGTAAGAGTCATGGTTTAAATATTTTAATGATGTAGGGATCCAACTTTTAGATTTTTTAATTAAAAGAAAACGGACCAAGTTATCCTTGATTGATCAAGAAATTAAAGATCTAAAGGATAAATTGGCTGTACATAAGACCACAGCTGAATATATTTCCCTATCCTCCACTCTAAAAAACAATTTGGAGAAGGAGGAGAAGGACCAGAAAAATAAAAAACAAAAAAAATATAATAGGGATTTTTCTGATTACAGTACACATATGGTTTTCAATTGGCAAAAAAAGATTGCTCCCCCTGTCTCCTTGGAAAATGAGTCTCTTCCTATGGAGACTCAACATCCAATAAAAACCAATCCTGATAGGAGATTGATATACGAACCACCACACAACACAGTGGGGCAATCTTACCAAACCTCTAAACGCCCCCCAGATTCTAAACATAACAACTCTAGGAATCATGGTCCTAGAAATGTTCCTCAACGTCCACCTCCACCCTTTCAGCCCCCCCTAGCTATAGGGGGAGGACCCAAAAATCGAGGTAGAGGTCACCAACGGGGACACCCGGGTAGATCCACCCTATCGTGAAGCTCCCGGGTCTTCCCCCTATAATTGGCGAAATTATGCATTATTATGCGTATTCGCGGGCTTTTTGACACGGCGTCTACCGTTGTCTAGCGGTCCCAATGCGTGGTGCATATACTTCCGGGTGATGACGTCACGTGCTCCACCCTGCCTGTTTCGCTGTCTTTTGCACGAGACGCTAACCCGGGACTTGACAGCTGATTTTGGTGACGTACGATCCTCTCATTGGGAGATCCATATACAGGCATCTAATTATCCTTTTAGCGATTGGACCTTGAGAGGAGGTCTAATCACGTGACCATCCTTTCGTCCAATGACATTCATGTTTGCATTTTCCTTACAGCTGATTGGTCTAGCATTATTAATGTAACCTTAAAGAATTTTATATATTTGGGCAGTGTAATAAGGGTTTTTTATGCCCCTGTTGAAGGTCTATTGATCGAAACGCGTAGGACGGCTTTAACCTTGTACATTGCCACTCTGTTTCATTTTTATTTGTGATCACTTTTATGTACCACGGTTTTTTAGTAATAAACAACCCTGATTTGCACTATGTGGAGGCATTCCCCTTTTTTTCCACATACTTCCGGGATTTGAGAAAATGTTTGAACCTTGGAACCGGTCCGGGCTTCCTTCCTGGTGATCCAGCGGTGACATCTTGGCTCGCAGACGTTCCATCGGTCCTTGACCACTTCATACATCTGCCCTTGGTGGCATACAGCTCGATTGACTCTATGCTGACGGCAGTAGAGTCCAACAGTTCCGGTAAGCGTACCTACATCCACCTATTGCTTTGATGACATCCGAGCGGATATTTGGAAAGCTGATGGAATTTCTACACTGATTGTACTGTATTTGTCATAGACTCTTGTTTTTTCTGACAACACTCCACCATTGGGACATTTATATATGTTTGCAGAGACATTTACTTCATACCACACATGGTGTTTTACTTTTTTTAGCGCTACAATTTATCTATTTTATTGGTTCACATCTTTTGGGTTTGTAAGAGTCCACGGAGTTTGCGACAGGTAACGCAATTAAAGATACACTTGCTCACACATCTTTTTGCTCCCATTATCCACAGTCCAACAACCCTCAAAGCTCCTTCAGTGAATAGTCGGCCTTGGTGTTTAACTTGACTGTGATAGTGTTGTACAAGCAGGGCAGTGACATGGTGCTGAGCTGGGAGAATGAGAGGATGCTTCTCGTCGTACTCCTAGGTAGCTTCTTTAAGGCGACCTCCTATTCTCAACAGGTTACTACTGTCGAGGAATGGGTCGAGTTTCCTTAGGACGCTGTCTTTAGGGATTGGCCTTTTGTTATTAATACAGTCAATCTCTCTAGCAAAGGTCTCTTGTTGCACACTGTAAATGATCAGATGTTTTGATTGCTCTTGGTCAGTCACTGAGTATGTATTTTTACAGCGGTGCCAGCCTTTGCAGTTAGTGCTTTTCCCAAAGGAACGGGCTATGTGGGATAAGGAAGTAATGGCTCTAATGAGTGATCTCCATGTGGAAAACCTGGAGAACCGATAAGATTTGAGTAGGTTTTGTGAAGCCACAGTGACTAATGCAGACACTTGTGGACGAACTTCTGCATCCTTGACTGCATCTATCAAGTTAAAGGTCTCCGATTCAGAAATGTTGTGTTCTGAATTGTACAGGAATGCAGGGCCTGTAAACCATGTTGTGTCCCAAAGACAGTTGGCTGGGACAGCTCTAGTCACTAGGTCTGCTGGATTGTGTTTAGTTGGAACAAAGTGCCACTGCTTTGGGTGTGTGGATCTCCTAATCCTCAACACTCTATTACTGACGTAGATGTAAAAGCATCTGCTTTCGTTGTAGATATACCCCAAGACAACTTTACTGTCCGTGTAGAACTCAGTGTCTTTGATTTCTAGGTTCATCTCTCTAGCAATCGTGTCGGCTAACTCCACAGCTAACACTGCGGCACAAAGTTCCAGTCTAGATATTGTGTGTTCTGGGAGTGGGGCAAGTTTTGGTTTTCCCATGACAAAACCTATATGGCACTGTCCTTTCATGTCCTTGGTCCTGAGGTAAGCTACAGCAGCGATTGCTTTGACAGAAGCATCGCAGAAAACACAAAGTCTTTGGTCTTGGACTTCTGTAGACGGTACAGGAGCATATGGTCGAGGGACCTTTAAGTTAGACAAGGCTGTCAGGGAATTTTTCCACTCTGTCCACTGATCTCTTTTCTCTGGGGGAAGTAGTTCATCCCAGTTCACTGTCTCTTGAATCAAGTCTCTGAGAAATGCTTTACCCTCAATGGTGACTGGAGCTACAAAAACTAAAGGGTCATACAGACAGTTTATGGTTGACAGAACGCCTCTGCGCATAAAGGGCTTTGGTGAAGGAGTCTGACCTTAAGTCCCAGAGTAGTCCAAGGCTACGTTGCGTTGGCAGAGAGTCAAAGCATTTAAGGACTTGTTCCTTGTTATTAGGTAGACGCTGTCTATGAGGTCTAAATGGGAGAGGTGCGACCCAATTGTTTGACTCTTCCTTGGCTGTCTCCTTTTCCATTATTTGCAAGAAAAGTCTATCTTCAAAGGACATTGCTACCTGCTGGTCTTCCTTTGTTCTATGAAAGACTGTACACCCTAGGTGGTCTGGGTCACTGTCACAAGCGTGGTCATCTGTGTCTGGGTCTACAGAGAAACGAGGTATGTGCGTACTACCTGGAAGCTCTTTTGTGATGAAGCTGTTGTGACATGGTTGCAAGGAGGAAGGGCGTCGTTTGTTAAGTACGTTAGTGAACATGCTACTGACCGTGGTGGGTCTGTGCACAGTCTTTAAGCAGACGTCCCCTACGATGACCCACCCCAGGTCAAGTCTTTGGGCAAAGGGAGCATTGCGGGGACCATTAATCTGTTCTCTTACTTTATGAACCTGCAGAATGTCTCTTCCCAGGAGCAGCATTAACTGAGCCTGCTCGTCATATTCTGGTAGGAGATGGGCCATGTGTTTTAGATGAGGCTGGTGAATTGCTGCATCTGGTGATTTCTGACCGGTTGTCTGGAATCTGGTTTCACTCGAGTATGGTGGGTAAAGGTAGGCGAGTCCAACCGTCCATGGACTCTACACAAAAGGCAGTGGCTCTTCTCCCCGCCGTCTCAACAGTACCCCCACAAGTCTTTAGAGAGTAAGGGGAGCTTGGACCCCTAACACCGAAGGTGTCAAAGAATGCGGATTTAGCCATAGAGTGGTTGCTTTGGTCATCTAAGAGTGCATACATCTTGACAGCTTTGTTTCTGTGACCCATTGGATAAGCTCTAATAAGACAGATCTTTGAGCAAGACCTACCGCCTGCAGGATCTTTGCATACCTCAGTACACTGTGAGGTAACCACTGAGATGTTTGAACCAGTGTTCTCTTGCTCCCCGCCATGCTCGTTGGTATCGCCAGCTCGCTGGGCGGTCCAAGGAGCAGGGCCTGGATGTAGTGCTGTGGTCTGTGTTGTCACACTCTGTGCATGATACACTAACCTTGCAGTCCTTGGCAAAGTGTGATGTGGATGAACAGCACCTGAAGCATATGCAATTCTCTCTTAAGAAGGCTTTGCGATCTTCTAGAGACTTCTCCCTGAAGGTAATGCATTTTGGTAGAGGGTGCGGCTTCCTGTGTAGAGGGCACTGCTTGCTAGGGTCTCCGACTTTGTCCTCTGGGTGAACACTGTTGGAAGACCTATAGGAAAAATCTGTAGGAGAAACATGAGACTTGTTCACTGTCACTGGCATCCTGTGCTGTTTGAAGCTAGGGGGCGTGGCTGATGGCAGTATAAAGTCAAAGCTGGGATCATTCAAGAACTTAGCTTGCTCTGAAAGAAAGTCTACGAAAACGTTGAATGGTGGAAATGGTACCTGGAACCTTTTCTTATGTTTAGAACCATATGTGACCCATCTTTGTTGTAGGTCATAAGGAAGCTTCAGAATTAAAGGTTTAATCCCTCTGGCCGCATCCAGGGAGGCAAGACCCGGCAGGTCTCCCTCCTCTTTAGCAAGAAGTAGTTCCTCTAGCAAGTCAGCTAATTCTCGTAGTTTGTGATAACCCTTGCTAGGTATTCTGAGAAAGTCCTCAATACTTTTAAAAAGTGCATGTTCTATAGTCTCTGTCGAACCATAGCACTCTTCTAATCTGCTCCAAATCTTTTTAAGACCAGTCTCTGGTTGTTTTATGTTAATGTTCCTGATTCTATTGGCATGTTCAGCAGAGTCTTTCCCAAGCCATTGGACTAGGAGGTCTATTTCGTCGGAGTGAGACAGGTCTAGACCTTTTATGGTATTTTGAAAGGTCGATCGCCAGGCTTTGTAATTTTCTGGCCGATCGTTAAACTTTACAAGTCCTTTTGTGATTAAATCTCGTCTGACGAAGAACTTGGCAAAGTCTGTTATAACTTGGTTGGTGTTAGAGCATGTTGGCGATTCACTACTGTAGTGGGAGTGTGGTGTGCGACCATACCTGTCAGAAGTTTCTGTTTTAAGTCCTCTTGTCTCATACCTTGGTGTAGTAGAAGGATTATTCTGATGCTGGTTTGGAGGTTGAGGGTCGTGGCGTGCAGAGACGTAGGCCTGATCTGTAACGTGCTGGCGAGAGTTCTGCTGCTTGCAGCTTTGAGAAGTTTGGTTGCTCTCATGCTCTGTTACCTGCAGTGTTTGGTCTGTTTCTCCTAGGACACCGTCTATTCTCTGTAGAGGAGAGGTATCGTAGGTTGATTTGAAGTGTTGGTGCAAGTACTCTGAAGTGCGTTGTGAGGGATTCGGCTCTCCTTGTTCGGAGCCAAGCACATTGCTGCGTTCACCACTGAGGCTCACGGCTGCTTCCAGGGCTTCTGCTTCAGCTATGGCAGTTGCAGCTTTCTGTAGTGAGCTTCTCTAATGCGACATCTAGATGTTTTTGTTCAAGCTTTATAGAGACTTCAAGCTTTATAGAGGCTTCCCTGGCTTCTAGTGAGACTCTATCTTGCGCTTGCTTGGCTTCTAGTGAGGCCTTTTCTAACTTCAACTGCATTTCTTGTCTGGCAAAGGTAGCTCGCGTCTTTACCGCTTCCGCTTTCCCACGGGCAATGGCGACTGCAACACTGGCTGTCACCGACTTGCTGGAACCGTAAACTCGTGATCTGGTTTTGAGTGAGGATGTGCTACTGCGTGACATGGCTGCTTGACTGAGTAGCGGCCTGTGGGAGCAGTAAGCATGTAGGGCTGCAGTATCTGTGGCTGCTTGGCTGTATGAAAGTGACTGTATAGTCGATTGCAGACTGTAGCTCTTCCGTGTGGCCAAACCTCCTCCCCTTCTGCACTATTCGTAGTGTTCCTGGACGGAGTTTTACTGTCCTGGCCTTGCCCCCCCGTACTCCCGGAGTCTATGGGTAGCTATCCAGGCAGATAACCTTTTTCTGTGCACACAATAATAGACTGCTGTTTCTTGTCTGTGTCTTTATTGGCACTTTGCAAATTTTAATACAAGTGTGAATGACACACGTTATATGCGGTTAAACTCCAATGCCATGGATGAGAAGAGATTACATCTAGGCAGCTGGGATAATCTTGAAAATGCTGATCCCTAGGGGGTATTCACTTCCTGACTAAAGAGGATGTGATGATTTTTCTGTCACATCCTTTAAAGGTTAAAGGTATTATTACAAATGATATTAATGTTTGGCCAGTAGGTGGCGCATGCGTACAGCTAACCTGGAACAAACATAATCTATAACTTAATAATGCAGCAACACGATATACAAATTAAATGACAAATGAATTCTCTTTTATGAACCTCGAGAGAGAGAAAGGTCTCCTGGAGACATAACAGGGTTCAGATCAGGAAAAATACTTGGCCACTGAATTACTTTCACACTGTTCTTCTTCAGAAATGCAACAGTGGCATTAGATGTGTTTTGGATCATTGTCATGTTGGAAAAGTGCAAGACGAACAACGGTACAGAGTGATGGTAGCATCTTCTCTTTCAATGTCAAGCAGTACATCTGTGAATTCATGATAGATCAATAAATGCAGCACCCCGACACCAGCAGCACTCATGCAGCCCCACAGAAGGACGCTGCCATCACCATGTTTCACTGTATGCACCATGCAATTTTCTGTGTACTCATCTTTGCGATGCCATACAGTTTTGAAGCCATCAGTTCCAAAAACATTTGACTCATTTCAGTGTACAGAGCAGTGGCGGCCCGTCCATACGGGGCGCAGGGGTGCTGCCCCCCTAATCCATACGCCCGGCCCCTAATTTACATGTGGAGTGCCGGACGCATGGATTCCATGTTTTTTTTTTTTTTGAAGCACGTGATTAGAGCCTGAGGCTCTAATTGGCTTAAAAAAAGGGTGGACTAGGGGTGCAGAGCACTGCGCCCTGAGCCCACCCAGTTGTGTGACAATAGCAATATAATATTCGCTATTGTCTTCCTTATTCTCTTCTGGCCAATCAGGAAGCAGTTCCTGTTACCCAATTGGCCAGGTACACACTTCCTGTTTGCCCGGGAGGAAGATCAACAGCCTGGCTCTTCTTTCCCCCTGACTCCAAAGGTAATGCCCTGATCGGCACCCTGTCCTTCTCCTGCGCGAGGGGGGGGGGTTGATCGCTGCATTCTCGTCCATCTTCAGGGGGTGTTGTGCGATCGCTGCGTGAGGGGGGGGTTGGTGTTAGTTAGTCGCCCCCCTCAATATATTAAGCACTGGCTGCTACTGGACAGAGTCCCAGTAGTCTTCTTCTCTTTCAGCATAGGCCCTGGCAAATTCTAGGTGGGATTTTTTGTGCATGGGCTTTAGGAGAGGCTTCCTTTGTGGACGACACCCATGAATGCCATTCCTCTGAAGTGTACGCCATATTGTGTCATGGGAAACAATCGCCCCAGTTTGGCTTTCTACTTTTTAGCTAACTGCAGTGAACTTGCATGGCAATTTTCTTCAACCCTTCTCATCAGAAGACGCTTCTGTCGAGGTGTTAACTTCTGTGGACGGCCCGGATGTCTCTGTGAGCTGGTTACAGTTCCATCTTTGTAAAATTTTCGTAGCACTTTTGCTATAATATTCTGACTGATAAGTAAAGCTTCGCTATCTTCTTGTAGTCTTCACCTTTCACCTTTCTTGTGTAAAGAAATGATTTTCAATCTCAGGCCTTGTGACATTTCTCTTCCATGTGGTGCCATTGCTGTTAGCATGAAATGGGAAGGGGTTTGCTTTGTTAAGTAAGGGCTCTTTCACACAGACGTGTCCGTGTACGGAGCCCGCTCTGCTCAGAGGGGGATTGCTCCGTCTATGCCCGCTGAGCAGACAGATGACAGGTCCGTCGCTGCACACTGTGCAGAGATGGACCTGTCAGAGCGCCGCTCTCCCCTATGGGGGATCGAATGACGACGGACCGTAGAGTATACTTTTTCGGATCGGAGTGGGTCGGATGTCAGCGGACATGTCATCGCTGACATCCGATGCTCCATAGAGGTCTATGGAGGGTCCGTGCAGGTCCGCCTAAAAAACTGACAGGCGGACCTGAACGGATCGTTCGTGTGAGGCCTAATACCCTTTTATAATCAACTGTCTGCTGGACACCTGTTTAATGAATAATTAGATTCACATGTAGTTGAATTCTTGTTAATTAGGATTTTGTTGTCTAAAATTTAGCTTTGCTCCTAACACTTTCATTTGGGTGTATTCATTTTTGCAACATGATCTTGAATGAATTTGTTGGGAAAAATACTTTTTTGGTGTGCAAATTAACAAATCTTGGTTGCAATCAATGGCCCGCATTTGCGGGAGTATTTTGTAGTATAGTGTCCCATAGAAAATGTTGATTCTGAAAGGAAAGTAAATAATTTTTGTTGGGGTGTACTCATTTATGCTGAGCACTGTATATAGAGGAATCAGGACCTGTGTCCTCCTGCTGGTGGTCCATCTAGTGATAACTAAAGATCTATACAGAGGAATCAGGTCCTCCTTCCTCCTGCTGGTGATCCCTCTAGTGATAACTAAAAATCTATATAGAGGAATCGGGACCTCCTTTCTTCTGCTGGTGATCCCTCTAGTGATACCCAAAGATCTATATAGGGGTATCAGGACCTCCTTCCTTCTGCTGGTGATCCCTCTAGTGCAGTGGTTCTCAACCCTTCTATTGCTGGGACCCCTTTATAAAATGTCCCAAGTTGTGGGGACCCCTAACAGTAAAATTATTTTCGTAGGGAGGGTTGTCAGCACCCAAGGCAATACAAGTAATTTGCGCCCCTAACCCATGAACATTTAGCGTTCCTTGAGTCCCTTCCACTTGTACAGTATTAAAACCCCTTATGGTACATTTTAGGCTGTACCACTCTTTCTCTTTGTTCTCCTTTCTTTTCCTTTTATCTCTCTCTATCCTAATTTCTTGTTTTTTTCCTCCCATCCCTCTCTGTAGCCGTCTTTCTTGTACTTTCTCTTATTCTTTCTCTCCCTTTTTCTTTGCCCCCCCCCCCCCCTCTTTTGCTCTCCCTTCCATGTATTCTCTATTTTTTTTCCTTCTCTTACTCTATGGTGGGGGGTGGGGGGTGGGATGAGTGGCGGTGCTGGCGGGGAGTTGGAATGAGTGGCAGTGCTAGGGGGGGATCAGTGGCAGTGCTGCTGGACTTTTTGGTGTCTTGTAGCAGTGACACCAATGCTGGCACCAGGAGATAGGGTCTCCTTCAGCCTCTCCCACTTCACATTCCTCACCAGTCAGCTGGCCTCTAGTCTCTGCCCCCCAGCCATGCCGTGAACTGAATGGGCGGCTGCGTAGAGGCTTAGTGGGCAGCCTTCAGGAACAACCCAGCTCAGCGGCCACAGGCTCCAGGGACAGCCCTGCTGAGCGGCCGCGAAAAGGCTGGGAGAGTGGTGCGGGCTTCAGGAACAGCCCAGGATTTGGTGACCCCTGGAAAATCATCATTCGACCCCCAGGTTGAGAACCACTGCTCTAGTGATACCCAAAGATCTATATAGGGGTATCAGGACCTCCTTCCTCCTGCTGTGATCCCTCTAGTGATAACCAAGAGGCGGCTCTAGACTTTGTGGAGCCTTAGGCATAACTTAAACATGAGGCCCCACTCACGTCCCTAATGGAAAAAATAATTCAAGCAATAAAAATTAACTGCATAAATTGCATATATTAAGACCCTTAAAGTGCTGGTTTCAGTGTCCTTTATCTTAGCGGCGGTGTCTCTCTCTCGCAGCACTGGCGTCAGTGTGCTCTCAGTGCTGGTGTCAGGGCACTTTTTCTCAGTGCACTCTGTCTTGGTGCTGGAGTCAGAGTCCTCTTTCTCAGTGGAGCCAGTGCTCTGTCTCTGTCAGTGCTGTACCTAGGTGAGAAGGGGTCTCTGTCCCCAGGTGAGATAGGGGTCCCTGTCCCCAGGTGAGAAAGGTGTCCCTGTCCCCAGGTGAGAAGGGTGTCCTTGTCCCCAGGTGAGAAGGGTGTCCTTGTCCCTAGGTGAGAAGGGTGTCCCTGTCCCCAGGGGAGAAGGGATCCCTGTCCCCAGGGGAGAAGGGATCCCTGTCCTTAGATGAGAAGGGGTCCCTGTCCCTAGGTGATGAACTCAATCGGATAACCTCTTTGGCCCTCGTGTCGGATCCCAGATTTATGTTGCTCAACATTTTTGGCACCAACGTTCAGGGCAGATAAACTAGGCTGTTCTTAAGGCTATGCCACTTTCTATGCACGCAGGGAGATATTTCTCCATTGGAAAGATGCTGCACCACCCACGTTGTCCTCCTCTGGCGCTCTGTTCTAAATTCTGCCCTGCCACTGTATAGAATCACCTACTAGACATGTGCACTGACAAAAAAATGTTTATATTTTTTTTCGTTTTCGTTTCATTCTTTTTTTGCTTTTTTCGGAAATTTGAAAATTCGGAATTCGGAAAAACTACAATTCGGATTTTCAAATTTCTGAATTTCGAATTTTCGGATTTCTGAATTTCCAAGTTTCGAATTTTCAGATTTCCGAATTTCGATTTTTCGGATTTCCGAATTTCAAATTTTTGGATTTCTGAATTTCCGAATTTCGGATTTCCGAATTTTTGGATTTCCAAATTTCCGAATTTCGATTTTTCGGATTTCCGAATTTCGAATTTTTGGATTTCCGGATTTCGAATTCCGAATTTTCGGATTTTCGGAAATTAAAAAATTCAAAAATCTGAAAAAAAGAAAAAAAAATCAGTAAAATTCGAAATAATAACTAACTATTAAATTATAAGTATTGGAATTTCCTTTCAAATTTGGTTGTTCGGCATTCGTTATTTCAGATAATTCGTAACTTCGGATAAATTCATACTCGTTACGTTCACTAACAGCCAAGTTTTAAAGGGAATTCCAATACCTATAATTTAATATTTATTATTAGTTATTTCAGATTTTTGAGTTTTCGAATTTTCAGATTTTCATTCTTTTGAATTTTCAGATTTTTCATTCTTATTCTTGGATTTTCAAATTTCCAAATTTTCGAATTTTTACATTTATGAAATTTCTAATATTCAAATTTCCGAAATTTAGAATTTTCGGAAATTCGTAAATTTGAAAATTCGTAAATTCGAAATTTGGAATTAAACGAATTGCACATGTCTATCACCTACCTTAATCGGAATTGCCCTAGCAAATTTGATAAAACCTGGTCAGGGTGGATAGACGCTTGGGGCTCGGAGATTGCAGACAATGATCTGGGTCTTGAGGCTGCACCGCGATAATTGTTTCCTTAACTGTTTTCTTGCCTGCTAATACTTATGTGGAGTTTGTAACTAATATAATCACTTGGGGTCCCTCCTCCCCCCTTCCTTCCTTCCCTCCCCCTTCCCAATTCCCCCCCCCCATGACCCCCTCCCGTAACCTTATTGTAGAACACACCTATTAGCATACTATCCTACTGTAATTTAGGGGTTTCGCTCCCCTCTGAATATCAGCAAATTGTTTTATGTGGTAAACCCTACTGTAATGTAAATTTTATGGGCTGTGCCTGTCCATCGCTTGTAATGTAAACATTTGAATAAACCTTTTTCTTGTGAAAAAAAAAGATCTATATAGGGGAATCGGGACCTCCTTCCTCCTGCTGGTGAACCCTCTAGTAATAACTAAAGACCTAGATAGGGGAATCAGGACCTCCTTCCTCCTGCTGGTGGTCCCTCTAGTGATACCTAAAGATCTATATAGGGGAATCGGAACCTCCTTCCTCCTGCTGGTGGTCCCTCTAGTGATAACCAAAGATATATAAAGGGGAATCGGGACCTCCCCCCTCCTGCTGGTGATCCCTCTAGTGATAACCAAAGATCTATATAGAGGAATCAGGACCTCCCTCCTCCTACTGGTGATCCCTCTAGTGATAACCAAAGATCTATATAGAGGAATCAGGACCTCCCTCCTCCTACTGGTGATCCCTCTAGTGATAACCAAAGATCTATATAGAGGAATCAGGACCTCCCTCCTCCTGCTGGTGATCCCTCTAGTGATAACCAAAGATCTGTAGAGAGGAATCAGGATCTCCCTCCTCCTGCTGGTGGTCCCTCTAGTGATACCTAAAGATCTATATTGGGGAATTGGGACCTCTTTCCTGCTGCTGGTGATCCCTCTAGTGATAATTAAAGATCTATATAGAGGAGTCAGAACCTCCTTCCTCCTGCTGATGTTCCTTCTAGTGATAGCCAAAGATCTATATAGGGGAATCGGGACCTTCTTTCTCCTCCTGGTGATCCTTCTGGTGATGACTAAAGATTTTTATAAGGGTATCAGGATCTCCGTCCTGCTACTGGTTATCCCCCTGACCAATCTTCCAGCAATGCCAAATCATGTTTCATGTTACCAAACCTTCAGAAATATCAACACTATTGCACACCATTGTGTCATCAGCAGTAAGATGTACCTTACCCACCAAACTTGGTTATTTATTTTGCAAGTGATGACAGAACACACTCAAATGTGTAGTACCTTCTGTTATTACTTACGTTATCTATCATCAGATTGCATTATCTGACGTGTTCACTTCCTGCCCGTTTACTGGATCTGTGTTTCTGTTTTGTGCTATTTTTTCTCTCTTTTATTCCACTTTTATTATCAACTCTATCAATTTTGTAAAAAGAAATATAGTAGTTTCATTTCATTTTCACAGGTGCCAACTACATTAATAAATAGGATGTGGCAATTATTAAAGCTGAACTCCAGCCTTCCCTTCAGCCTTGCACAGACATACAGGGTCCTCTCCTGTACTGAAACTGTTTACTCTGATTTCATTGCACACTGTGAGCTTCACACTTCATTTCTTAGCTGAATGCCATCCAGCATCATCTAGCGCTTTCCTCCCCAGCCTGCCTGTCCCAGGCCTGCACCTTTCATTCACTGGATTTCTATCTTTCTATCATAAAGACTAAGCATCACATGTGGGTGTTACCTAGAGTGGTCTAACATTAGAAACAATGACAAACAAAGTGCAAAACATTGATTATCTCAATACAATGGCACCTGAAGGTGAATGGGATATATTAGGCAACAAGTGAACATGTTGCCCCTGAAGTTGAAATGTTGAAATCAGAAACCATGGGCAAGTGACTTATAATAAGGGTCAAATTGCAATGACTAGACGACTGGGTCAGAGCATCTCCAAAACTGCAGCTCTTGTGGGATGTTTCAGGTCTGCGGTTGTCAGGAATTAACCAAAAGTGGTCCAAGAATGGAAAACTGGTGAACTGGGGACAGGGTCATGGGTGGCCAAGGATCACTGATGCACATGGGAAGCAAAGGCTGGCCTGTGTAGTCTGATCCAGTAGAAGAGCTACTGTAGCTGAAATAGCTGAAAAAGTTAATGCTGGTTCTGATAGAAAAAACATACAGTGCATCCCAGTTTCTTGTGTTTGGGGCTGTGTAGCCACAGAACGGTCAGGGTGTCCATGCTGACCTGTGTCCAGAGCCAAAAGTGCCTACAATGTGCATGTGAGCACCAGAACTGGACCATGGAGAAATGGAAGAAGATGGCCTGGTCTGATGCATTCAAGAATGGTTTGAGGAACACAACAATGAGTACAAGGTATTGACTTGGCCTCTAATTTCTCCAGATCTCAATCCAATCGAACATCTGTGGTATGTGCTGGAAAAACAAGTCCTATTTATGGAGGTCCCACCTCACAACTTAAAGGACTTAAAGGATCTGCTACTGACAGCTTGGTGTCAGATACCACAGCATACCTTCAGAGATCTAGTAGAGTCCATACCTTGACGTGTTATGGTAGGTGTACATCACCCAGCAGACTGGAAAATGTCTGTTGACTGCTGCTGTGAGCGTATAGTCTCTGTGGGAAAATAGTAATTCACTGTGGTCAGAAGTGGAAATTTGCATTTCTATTTGGTGCAAATCACTTGTGTAATCTAATGGCTTTAGACTATTAATAAATACTGGTTTAAATACTGCTTCCCCCTACTGGCTCATATGTCCTGTAGTGACATTCAAGCTGGTGAGGGGAAATCCAGTAATTATTCGCACACCCATAAGGCTCCTTTTCACAACCATTCTGATCAGGTCTGTCTGTCAGTTTTTTTAGGAGAACCTCATAGGACCGTCCATGCATCCCTATGGAGCAGCGGGTGTAAACCGACTTGTGTCTCTTTACATCCACCTACCTCCGATCGGATCCGGTCCGCTAAAAACAAATGGAAGGGGATCCGTTCTTCTCTGTGTAAGCGGGTTGGATTAGAGGCTGTCGGGTGTAAACGGACCACAGAGTCTGTTTACATCCAGCCGCCCATAGAGCAGAGCAGGTTCTGTCCGAGTGTGCTTTGCATAAACTGAGTGGACATGGACCTATCATCCGCTTGCTCTGATCAGCAGGGGATCTGTGAGCGGATCGGAGTCCACCCTGTGTGAAAGGGGCCTTAGTAATAAAATACTTGCAGTGGCCGGGGAGCATGCTGCTGGAAAGGTAAGTATAGATGATCTTTTTTACAAAACTGCCTTTTTTTATGCTCCCTGTGGGTGACAGGGTCACTTTTGTTAGATGCAGTTTTCAACTTAACTGCTTCTAGTTTATATTGCTTTGCCAAATTTAGCTCTATTAAAGAAGTAAGACACAGAATCAGGAGTATCTGTATATCAGCTCCGAGCCTTAAAGGTCCCGTACTGTCAACTGCACTGTCGGCTCTTTATTGGGGCTTTTTATAGACTGGTTACAGGATCGCATATTTCAGCAAATTTCCATATAAGGTAACAAGCAGTATAATTTCAACATACATGACGCTGGACACATCTGGAAAAACTTAAGACTAGTCTTACAACATATACTGGCACGTACACATTTATGCAGAAAAAAACAAAAAAAAAAACTATTTTAAGTAGAACTCTAACCCATTATTTCCAACCTTATCACTTTAATAAAATCCTTGTTTTTACTTTTCATCCTGCCTACATGCACTCCAGTAATGGCTGCGTGACAGTTTTCAGAGCAGGTTCCCAGATGGTGACAATTTTAGATCATGCCTGCGTAATGTGTGTTTAAAGCGGTTGTATACCCCTCTTTGTGATTTTTACCTACAGGTAAGACTATAATAAGGCTTACCTGTAGGTAAAATGAATATCTCCTATACTTGCACTGTTTAGGAGATATTCACCCTGCATGCAGCTGCTGACGTCAGCAGGGCATTCGCTCTGAAGGTCCGGCGTATCGTGCCAGAGCTTCTTGGCAGAATCAAGGGCTCCTGCGCGCATGCGTGGGAGTGATGTCATTGCGGCTCCGGCCACTCACAGTGCTGGAGCCCGCGAACCCAGAAGAAACGCCGGGAGAACATGTCAGCCCCCTCAGCAGTGACCGGGTGCCGCTGCAGGGGCTTCATTCTAAGGTAAGTATTTCATAATGTGCTAGTATGCGATGCATGCTAGCACATTATGCTATTGTCTTGCAGGGGTTTTTTTTTGGTGTTCCAGAGGTTTACTACCGCTTTAAACAGCCACTACTGGACACCTGTGTGACAAGGTGACAACGCAAGCAGGAGGACAGGGAGAGTGTTGTCACCCTATAACAGGAAGTACCTAAACAGGGACCTTCATGGCAGAAGTACCAAGCATTAATTTAAAAAGGCTGCAGATTTAGAAAAAAAATTAAAAAGTACTTTTGTAAAAGACATTAATGCGTTACACCTTGTATGAGATTTTCCTGATTGGGTTTACAGCTGCTTTACCTTTTCAGTATAGGCTGAATTCACTGAGAATTTATGGTTTTCCTGCATCTTTTGGTGAACTAGAAGTCCTAGCATTCACTCCACCTACACAACTCCTAGAAACCATTGCAGTCAGTAGTATCATTGTAGAAACATCTGTTCTATCCAGTTTTTTCACTTCTCTGTAAGCGATGGGAATACAAAAAACGAGAGCTCTTGTTTCCAGTGGAGGAAATGAAACTAGAAAGTACGACTATTCTGTGGCAGAGCTCCATCTCCTGACAGACCGACCCTGCCTGCTGTGTAACTGAATCCCTCGGTGTTCTAAGAGGCCCTGGCAGCTTTCAATTCCTGCACAAATCTGTTACACTATGTTTACCAGTCCAAGGCCATACATGTCCTATATTACATCTCCGCCACAGGACTGCATGCATCTAGGTTATGAGCAACCTTTTCCCCTTTTTTTATTTTTCTATACGTTTGTCTAAACCAAAACCTTATTTTTTTTAGTTATGGATAGAATGTGGAAGTGTCAGAGCCCCGGTCAAGTTTTATTGCTGTCTTTGTCGCCACTGGAGAGATTCATAACCTGGGGAGATATTTGTCTTGGTGATCGTAGTCACTAATATAGGAAGGGATGGCTTTGGATATACATACATTTAAGCCGAACTCCGGGCAAAAATAAATATATTCCTCATTAGCCACAAAGGAAATAAATCCACTTTGTGTGCACCAAATTCTTTTGCAAACCCAGATACTGCCTTAAATAAGAACGTCACTCGTCGCACAAAGCCTATTCTAACGGATGAGACCAACCAGTAATTATTTTTGCAAGGAGGGTGGAGGCAACAAAAGTACTGAAATCGTGGTCAGAGGGCCCCCACAGCTAGGGTTCCGGAGAAGGTGCTACCACTGTTTTATTATGCTTTCATGATTAACACAGTTGTATCTGCTTGGCACTGCTCAGGAGTTGGCGCCCTGCAGCTGTGTAGTCACAGGAGAACTATATGTCCCAGCAGACCTTTTCTGGAGGTTAAAAAATGGTTTGCCGTGTCCAAATACGGATCCTATTTATTTACATTTTTTTCAGTCACTCTCCACCTATCAGGAATTCTACATTCCAGGAATACATCCCTAAACGCATAGATTTTGACAGGCTGCTGCAATGGGCTGGATGTTGCACCTGTGCCCAGTGCCGGGACAAGGTCGTCTACAGCCCAGGGCAAACATGCCACACTAACCCCCCCCAAGATGTATAAGCATTATATGTCAGCAAAAGTCTCCCCTCCAATTTTTTTTTTTAAATTGAGCATTAATCTGCATGTTTATCCCCTAAAGCAGGGATCTCCAAACTGCGACCCAAGGGCCGGACGCGGCCCTTTGCTAGCTTTTTCCCGGCCCTTGGGGCACTATTCCTCCCAATGATTTGAGGCACTATTCCTCCCACCAACACCAACAATGGGGCACTATTTTTTTCACTGATACCAACGATGTGGTACTATTCCTCCCACTAATACCAATGATTATTATTATTATTATACAAGTTTTATATAGCGCCAACAGTTTGCGCAGTGCTTAACAAAATAAAGGCAGACATTACAGTTACATTACAATTTGGTACAAGAGGAATCAGAGGGCCCTGCTCATTAGAGCTTACAATCTAAAAAGGAAGGGTCAATTGATACAAAAGGTAATAGCTGTGGGGAATGAGCTGATGGAGTAAGTAAAACAGTGCATTAGTTAGAAGCAGGATAGGTTTCTTTAAAGAGAAGCGTTTTCAGGGATCGTCTAAAGATGGATAGATTGGGGGGCGTGGCCAGGAGCGGGATATGAGTGGACGTGTCTCGCTGAACTCCCTCTTCAGATCCTGTACTGATCCTCTTCCCAGCCAACAAAAACGCCTGTAATAGCCACATTTTCCCTGAATACCTTCCGCGGACCCCCCCCCCCCCCCCCGGTATCGAAACCGGACACAGAGGGAGACACGATGACCAAACAGCAAGAATCCGTGGCCCGGCAGACATCCAACATGGCGCTGCGGCTCCCCTCTCCCAGTGATCATGAGGCACGGACAGATCCGAAGATACGGATAAGACCCCCAAAACACCTAAGGGCACTGTGAAGAATCCCCCCAAGGATATGCTGTATTATGCTAAAACTGGCAGGCGCTGTGGAGCAGGGAGAGGAAGAGGATATGCCAGTCACCCCGGCCATCTTTCAGCCACAGCCTGAGGATGGTTGGTCTGCACAAGGCCTCTCACAGGACACTGAGCAGCCATCCCCTGACACGGATGAGGAGGAGGGGGACGAGGGAGAGCAGCCTACCCTAGCTGCAATATTTAAAGCAGTATATAGATGCACAGCATCAGTGCACGCTCTCCAGGAGCAATTTGGGGGTCTTAAGGAAGAGCTGAGCTTCATTAGACATGACCTGCAAAAAATCAGGGAACACACCACAGCTGCAGAGGGACGCATCAGTGATATTGAGGATAAGCTAACCCCACTGCTCAGAGACACGCAAATTACTGCCAGGATTGCAAGGGCGAACGAACTTAAGTTGGACGACATTGAGAATCGTTTGCGTAGGAACATACGCATAGTGGGGCTCCCCGAGAAGACGGAGGGTAGGGACCCCACGGAATTTGTGGAAAGATGGCTGATAGAGGTCTTTGGAAAAGAGGTGAATACACCACTATAATCAGTGGAGCGGGCACACAGAGTCCCATCCCGGCCCCTTCTGCCGGGACACCCGCCCCGCACTTTACTAGCCAGACTTCTCAACTACAAAGACAAGGAAATAGTGCTACGCCAGGCCCGTGAACGGCGTAATGTAATGGCACCCGCATTTTTTTTTATCCTGATTACTCGGCAGATATACAAAAACGCAGATCCAGATTTACAGACGTAAAGAAAAGGCTCCAACGTCTCCATGCTACTTATGCCATGCTATTCCCAGCAAAGTTGCGGATAACCGCGGGGGGACAGTCCCACTTTTTTGAAACGGCTGAAGAAGCCTCCACCTGGTTAGATGCCAACGAACATGTCTTTCACCAGGCGGGGAGGGGCGCAGCGGAAGGAGACTGATGCTCTATTACACCAAACCAAAGTTTGAAATGCACCAACATGTTCGGCTGGGAAGCCACAACCTTAACTTACATTAAAAGCAATGAGAGCAAGTGAGATTTATAACTAACATTTTGAGACTACATACAGAAAGTTCTATACCAGCTCGGCCACTGTTGGACGAGCAGGTCACCAGTTGGACCGGCTAGACCCCCAGTTGTACCCTATTCCCCTGGAGCTACTATACTCCCCGTCACCCAGCTTTCACCTGGCATATATGCCCTTCAAGAGACACATCTTGTACCAGACTCATTACCCTGTGTGAACTACTCGTGGGAGGGATGGGCGTACCACTCCACACACACCTCATATTCCAGGGGTGTGAGTGTCCTGGTACACTGAATAGTGGACTTTCAAGTAATGGATAAATTGATAGATGCTGAGGGACGGTATGTGATTTTGTTGTGCAGGATTTACCAGTTAAAATGCATAATTGCGGCCCTATATGTGCCACCGCCGTTTGGCTTAGAAGTGTTGAGAACAGTGTTGTCGTACCAGCTGGGCAGCCCGGAAGTTCCTTTCATTGTGTTGGGAGATTTGAATTGCTATATGGACCCAGCCTTGGACAGGCATCCGCCTCCGGCGAATGGCCGCACAATTGCTCGAACAGCACTGTGGAAATTCGCGGAGGAAGTCGGATGGATTGAACCATGGCGGGACCGCAACCCACAGCTAAAACAGTTTTCCTGCTTTTCCAAAATGCACCTTTCTCTGTCTAGGATAGACCTGTGCCTATGCACCCCCCAGACGGCACGCCTTCTGCGGGACATTCAATACCTGGTAAGGGGCATGTTGGACCACTCGCCTTTGGTGATATCCATGCTGGCTAGACCGACCACGGATCTGCCCAGAGCTCCGTGGAAACTGAACGCCTTCTGGCTCAACCTGTTCCCCGCCCCAGAGCAGATATCCGAGGAGATATCTGAGTTCTGGCAGCGGCACAAGGAACACCCTGATCTAAATTTAACATGCGATACATTTAAAGCATTCCTTAGAGGCCTCCTTATTCAAGAGGTAAATGGGGTGAAATCCAAAACAAGTACCCAACAGGAGCAGGCTGCCTGGCTGGTCAGTCGATTAGAGACGGAATATATAGCTGATCCATCGGATGCCTCCAGAGAGGCCTGGTTAGCTGCCCAGGAAGCGGTTGAAAAAGTTACTGGATCTGTAGCGGATCGGAAAAGGTTTTTCAACAGATTGGCCTTTTATGAGGAGGGGGAACAGATGGGCAGGCTACTTGCAAAAATTGTAAGAACCTCACAGACTTCTCTGTCCGTTGGTGCCCTACGCCCAGAAGGGGGGGAAACTGGTAAATACCCCTGACCTTATTATGCAGACATTGGTGGGGTTCTACTCGGATCTGTATAGATCCCGGGTGGACTACACACCAACAGACCTTCAGGACTATCTACAAGACATAGAGATACCCTGCCTGACAGACATACAAAGATCGCAGCTAGATGGCCCAATTAGGATAGAGGAGCTACAGGAGGCGCTTAGCCTCTTCCGTAATTTTAAGGCCCCAAGAGACGACGGTCTCCCTTTAGAACTCTTCAAACAGTATGGAAGTAACATTCTGCCCCACTTACTCAGGGTACTGAATGCGGCCAGAGAGACCCAATGCCTACCTACATCCATGACTAGGGCCAATATCGTCCTAATTCTCAAACTAGGAAAAGACCCTCTAGACCCAGGGTCATACAGACCAATATCCTTATTACAAAGCAACATAAAAATCCTGGCTAAGGTCCTGGTGATACTGCTGAATGGAGTCATCTTGGGTATTATACACTCAGATCAGTCGGGTTTTATGCCCCAAAAGTCCACTGCAATTAACCTCCGCCGACTTTTCCTAAACCTTCAGACGGGGACGGACAGGGAGGGAGACAGGGCACTGCTGTCGCTGGATGCACATAAAGCATTCGACAGCATAGAGTGGCAGTACCTCTGGGTGGTCATGGGTAAGTTTGGCTTTGGCGAAAGTTTCCTCTCGTGGGTTCAGTTGCTCTACTGTTCTCCGCAGGCGGTGATAACGGAGGCGGGACATATATCATTACCATTTCAATTACACAGAGGCACCCGGCAAGGCTGTCCACTGTCCCCCCTCCTCTTCGCCATTGCCATCGAGCCCATGGCAGCCCAGATCAGGGCTAACACACATATCAGGGGCTTCCAACACGCAGAGATCCATGAGAAACTTATGTTGTACGCAGACGACACTATGTTGTTCCTCGGAGACACAGAAAAATCCCTTAGCGAGGCTATGTCATTGATTAGACGTTTCGGTGTTTATTCAGGGCTTGTGATTAACTGGTCCAAGTCCTCTCTCATGCTACTGGATGCAGATCCAGATAGTGGAATACAGGCAGTTCAGGGGGTACAGGTCGCACGCAGCTTCAGGTATTTGGGAGTACAGGTCACTCCAGAGCCCAGGGACTTTGTCTCGCTTAATGTATCCCCCTTAATTAACAGGATTAGAGATAGAGCAAAAATTTGGTCACGTCTTAAAATGTCATTGGCAGGGAGGGTTAACCTTATTAAGATGGTATTTATGCCCCAGCTTTTGTACATGTTACACAATACCCCTATGGTGATCCCCCTCAAGGTGTTTCACATAATTACCACTATTTTTAGAGCCTTTACATGGCTTGACAAGCCCCCACGGATCAAACTCGAACAATTACAGAGGTCCAAGGAGAGGGGAGGCCTTGCGCTCCCTAACCCTTGGATTTACTACTTGGCCGCACAGCTACAGCATATTGCCCGGACTATGGTGACTGAACAAGAGACGGCAGAGGGGTGTGCAGGTTTTGACCCCATTAGGGCCCTTATGCGCCATACTACCAGCACAACAGATGTGGCTGAGGGGCTGGAGGCCTTGACGTACGCAAAATCCAACAAAAGATTCCTAACATATGTACTCATGCAAAAAGTGTGGAATAAGCTCAGACAGTTACAGAATGTGTATGGGTTTACCAGCTACAGTCCGATATGGACCAATGGACATTACGATGAGCTGCAGCTACTGGGGGGCGGGGGGCGGTCACGCTCCTGAAGCACATTTTTGCTGACGGGAAATTGCGTCCTTTCTCTGCATTGAGAGAACAGTTTTGCCTCCCCCATTCAATGCTCTTTTACTATATGCAACTGAGACATGCAGTGGCGGCGCAGTCAAGCGGGGCTCCTTGGGTCCTTTCTCCGACGCCGGTTTTCCATTACATGGAGGAGGTGTCTTTGTTCAGAGGCTTTATATCTAGATGATACTCCATGATCCTTCATACTCATTTAGAGAGCTTCCCTCAGGGGGTGGCGAATAGGTGGAAAAAAGACGTGGGCACCTTCGAGGAAGAACAGTTGGAAGAGGCGCTACTGGCGGTACAGCTTTGCTCACTCAACGTGGCCCAACGACTGTCCCAACTATACATTGTCCTTAGAGTGCACTATACACCGGCCAGGCTATTCAGAATGGGGGTAAGAGCAGACTCAAACTGTCCTAGATGTGTGAGAAACCATGGGGACCTCATACATCTGCTATGGCGTTGCCCCAAACTGCATCGGTTCTGGACAGGGGTCGTGTCCACGATAAATAGTGCCTTTCAGGTCACGGTGCCGATGGACCCGAAGCCCTGTCTGCTGGGGATTGTGGATGACATCCTCACAGGTGATGATCAGAAGCAGGCCATTGCTAGAGCCTTGTTTCAGGCCCAGAAATTAATCCTTAAGCACTGGAAGGCAGCTGACCCTCCGGCGTTGAAGGAATGGTTAATACAGATGGGGGACACACTCCAGCTGGAGAAATATATATACCAACATAGGAGGCGCTCACAAAAATTTGACAAACTATGGTCACCCTGGCTAGATACCCCTGGTATATCACCTATAGACCTGGTGTTGGACAGACTGCTGCTTTAAACTGCTCAGATGACAGGGAAGTTACAATACAATAGGTACAGATGCAAAAGACGCGAAGCCTCAGCGGCAAGTGGTGGACCTCATGAGTGGTGGTATGAGCGGGGTTAGTGCCTGGGGTTAGTAGTGGCTTGACCCCATTCTGAATGTTTTCTGAGAACTGTGAGCACGGGTAGTTACACTGAACCATATATGTATGGTTTCTATGTAGGTTGGTGCCTTATCCATGCAATCAATGTACAGATCGTTGCTGGTTCATCTTTAAAAAATTGTACTCTTTTTCTTTGTACTCTTTTTCTTTGTTTATGTAACAATAAAAACTTTATGTGATAAAAAAAAAGATGGATAGATTAGGGGACAGTCAGACAGATTGGGGTAAGGAGTTCCAGAGGATGGGAGAAGCTCTGGAGAAATCCTGGAGGCGAGCATGGGAGGAGGTGACAAGGGAGCTAGAGAGCAGGAGGTCTTGGGAGGACCGAAAAGAGCGGCTTGGTTGGTACTTTGGGACTAGGTTAGTGATGTAGCTGGAGGCAGAGTTATGGATGGCTTTGTAAATTATTGATAGTACTTTGAATTTTATTCGTTGGGTTTGTGGAAGCCAGTGGAGGGATTGGCAGAGAGGGGTGGAGGACACCAAATGGTTGGTAAGGTGGATGAGTCTTGCAGCGGCATTCTTTATAGACTGAGGAGGGGGGATAGTCTATGTAAAGGTAATCCAATGAGGAGGAAGTTGCAGTAGTCGAGGCAAGAGATAACCAGGGAGTGAATTAGAAGCTTGGTGGTGTCATTGGTTAAAAAGGGACGTATTCTGGAAATGTTGCGGAGGCTAAGGCGGCATGATTTGGACAGGGATTGTATGTAAGCCTGAAAGGACAGTTCAGAGCCTAAGGTTACCCCTAGCACCCCAGCATGTGGGGACGGACTGGTATATGTGACATTGATCTTGACAGAGAAGTCAGGGGAAGGGCCACATGGGGGAGGAAATACTAAGAGCTCGGTTTTAGATTCAGTTTGAGGAAGTGGTTTGACATCCAGGCTGATATGTCTGTTAGTAAATCAGTGATGCGTGAGGAGATTGATGGGGTGAGCTGAGGGGCAGGGAGATAGATTTGGGTGTCATCAGCATATAAATGGTAGTGGAAGCCATAGGAGGCTGACCTAGGGAGGATGTGTATATCGAGAATAGTAGAGGTCCAAGGACAGAACCTCCCCCTCCTACTGACCACTACAGTGTTTATTCTCACTGATGCTGGCCCCCGAGGCATTTACTACCCCTACTGGCCACAATCCAGCCCCCTTAAAGTCTAAAGGACAGTAAACTGGCCCTTTGAAAAGTTTGTAGACTCCTGCCCTACTTCCTGCTCCTCCCAGAACAAATCCACCCCCTGCTGAAACTAGGGTTGCCACCTTTTCTTCAAGGATGGTGTCAGTAGAGCAGTGGACGGTGTCAGTAGAGCAGTGGACGGTGTCAGTAGAGCAGTGGACGGCAGTGTCAGTAGGGCAGTGGACGGTGTCTGTAGGGCAGAGGACGGTGTCTGTAGGGCAGAGGACGGTGTCAGTAGAGCAGTGGACGGTGTCAGTAGAGCAGTGGACGGTGTCAGTAGGGCAGTGGATGGTGTCAATAGAGCAGTGGACGGTGTCAGTAGAGCAGTGGACGGTGTCAGTAGAGCAGTGGACGGTGTCAGTAGAGCAGTGGACGGTGTCAGTAGGGCAGTGGATGGTGTCAGTAGAGCAGTGGACGGTGTCAGTAGGGCAGTGGACGGTGTCAGTAGGGCAGTGGACGGTGTCAGTAGAGCAGTGGACGGCAGTGGATGGTGTCAGTAGAGCAGTGGACGGTGTCAGTAGGGCAGTGGACGGTGTCAGTAGAGCAGTGGACGGCAGTGTCAATAGGGCAGTGGATGGTGTCAGTAGGGCAGAGGACGGTGTCAGTAGGGCAGTGGACGGTGTCAGTAGAGCAGTGGACGGTGTCAGTAGGGCAGTGGACGGTGTCAGTAGAGCAGTGGACGGCAGTGTCAATAGGGCAGTGGATGGTGTCAGTAGGGCAGAGGACGGTGTCAGTAGGGCAGTGGACGGTGTCAGTAGGGCAGTGGGCGGTGTCAGTAGAGCAGTGGACAGTGTCAGTAGGGCAGTGGACGGTGTCAGTAGAGCAGTGGACGGTGTCAGTAGAGCAGTGGACGGTGTCAGTAGGGCAGTGGGCGGTGTCAGTAGGGCAGTGGACGGTGTCAGTAGAGCAGTGGACTGTGTCAGTAGAGCAGTGTAACTCCATCCAAAAACCTGAATCGGCTCTACTGAACCCAACCCCATAACCATTCACAAAGTGGCACTGTGTATTCTACAACCCTTTCAAGCACCTTTTAATTACAAAAAAAAGCCCAAAAAAATCAAATCAATCCACAGGCACCCCACAAGTAGAGAAGAAAATAACAGATTAAATATCACACAGTGCCTGTGCCCCCCCCCCCCCCAATAGAGACCTCCATTACAGCGAGACAAAAACCCTTTACCTTTCAGGAGCCGCTGCAAAGATGTGTGTGTGTGTGAACCTGTTAGGGGGCGGAGTCTGTATTACCATGCTTTCTCCTGCAAAAGCATCCCTGGTTGCTAGGACACCAGTCCAGTGGCCCTCCGTATACCATCTCTGGCGGCATCGGCGACGGCGGCTAGGTGGGAGAGAGAGAGCGCACAGACAGACAGTGCAGTGTGACCTGAATGCAGGACATTAGCCCCATAGGAGCGGGGGAATAAGGGTGTGTGCTGTTTGGGGGTAGCTGACAGAGGAGGGGGGGTTGCTGACAGAGGGAGAGGTAGCTGACAGAGGAGGGGGGGTGGCTTACATAGAGGAGGTGGCTGACAGAGGGGGGTGAGAGGGCAGATGAGAAATAAACCTCAGTGAGGAGACACACAGCGCATGCCAGGCAGGGAGGCGGGACTCCGGGCGGCCGCGATCACCCACAGTCCAGTCCCACCTCTACATGTGACAAGCTCCACCGGGCCAATCACAGACCCTCGTGTCTGCCGCCTGCACGTGACCTATTCAGCCAATCACAGGGCGCCTGCTGCCCATTGCTGAGCTGGGCTCGGAGCGCACAGGCTCAGGCATGTGTGTAACATTGATGGCGGGCTCGGAAATTGGGATGCGCTGCTCTAGATGTTGCGGCCGGGGCCATTGGTCACAGGATGGTTGAACGTGAATGTGCCCGGGTTTCTGGCGGGTTGAAGCCCGGGCACATGTGTCAAAACCCGGACTGTCCAGATCAAAACCGGACAGGTGGCAACCCTAGCTGAAATCTTCCCTACTCCCAGCACAATTCTTTGCCCAAAGCCCCCCCGTCCCCCCTCCCAGCTCAAAACCTCTCTCTCCGCAACCCCCCCACGCACAAATCACAAATTGACCCCCCCAAAAAGTCACTCCTAGCACAAATTCTCTACTCAAGTTTCCCCTCCCAGTACACATCCCCCCCCCCACTCCAAATTCCCCCTCCCAGCAAAATTTCCTCTATCCACCCACCTAGCACAACCCACCTCCCCCAAATTTCCCCTCCTACCAGAAATACCCCCCAATTATTCCTACTAGCACAAATCCCCCCCAAAAAAAATATTCCCCTCCTAGCATAAATGCTCCCCACCATATCACCTCTTCTAGCACAAACCCTCCAAATCCCCCCTTCTAGCAAAAATCCTCTGCTCCATCCCCCCTCCCAACACAGTTCCCCCAAATCACAACTCCTAGCACCTCCCAAAATCTCCCCCTAGAACAATTCATACCCCCTGCTGCCCCCCAAATTCCCTCTCCCAACACAAATTTCCTTCCTCCAATCTCCTTGTGGCACCCCCCAACCTCTCACGATACCACAGTGCCCAGGGCAGCCGTCCCCTCCTGCCCACTCCTTGTCCCAGTCCTGCCTTTGCCTCTCAGGTGGCCAAAAATGCTGTTATTTGATGCACAAGGACCAAACCGCACGTGTGCATGTAGCCTAATATGGTATCATATAAAATTAATGTAAATATGTACAGGAGAGATGGGGTTGCTCTAGGGCAGTAGTTGTCAACATATGAGTTAAAGGGGGCCTCAAATGCGGCCCATAATTCAGTACAGAAAAAGTGAAAGACAATCAACAGAATCACTAGTAATGCAAAATACTATAAACTATCTGCGTCATATAAACCTGATGTACATAAATCACAAACACATCAGTGTGCTCACAAATCTGTGCCGCTCAGAAACGTTTTCATTTCATCCCTCCAAAATATGATACAAATAATGATGCAGCGCAATTACAGTAAGGGGCAATTCACTAAGGCCGGCCATACCCGGAATTAATTTCTTTCCTGCTCGCTGGGGAGACTGGAGCGAGCGGGGAAGCCGTGCCCACTGGGAGAAGACGGTGATTATCGCTAGTGGCTATAGCAACTGCTAGCGACAAGAGAATCCAGCAGGCTGGTTGTACCCAAGTTCATCGATCGATCAACTTGGTACATTCAGCCTGCCCATTAATGGTTTGAATCGCAGCCACTGTGTATGGCTGGCCTAAGAGATAATAAAATACCCCATTAATTAAATAAAATGCTTATCTCAAAAGTAATCAGTTCACTAATGTGTTAAATTAAACAACAAAAATATTCCAGTGTGCTTTCCTTCACAGAACGATCTTCCCTTGGTGAAATGTTACAATGGGGTCAATTCACTAAAGGTTACCGCATGCCATATGAAGGTCATTTATCCGTAATATATTATTAGATAATAAAAGAGTCAATTCATCAAAGTAAAATATCGAATGTGAGGTAAATACCGCATATTTGTTAAAAAAGTGAGAAAAATACCGCAAAAAGACATGAGATAAATCATTAAAGTCAAATTTACTAAAAAACACACATTCGTTATTTATCACCTGGTCTTTGCTGGCCGTAGTTTAGAATTGTACAAAATAACAATTATTGGAACTCTGCACTGGCTAGGAAGTGAAAAGTATACAGTGTCAGTATCAGTGTGAAAATGAAATGCTCTAATTCTAATCTGAGCTCAGGAATAAAAATAACTTGTAACATTTAATCAGAGGGAGATCGTTTTGTGAATGAAAGCACCATAGTTTTCATAGTTTCACAATACTGCTGTGTGCCTTCTGGTGCAGCGTTAAGCCTCGTACACACGATAGGATTTTCAGACGAAAATTTTGTTGCATGCTAGTCTCATGTCGAAAGTGAAGTGTTTACTCACCATACGAAAATTCTCGTCCGACAGAATACAACGTCAGAAGTGACGGCAAGTGTTGACTAGTCTTGTATGTATACATTCGTTTCTGAGCATGCGTAGTCTTGCTCTTGCGAATTTTTTTTTTTTGTACGAAAACCGTACTGATTAAACGAAAATCGGACGTTGAGTTCACGTATGACAAAAATGTTATAGTCTGCACATCCAGCTTTTGTTGGACAAAAAACTGGAATCGGCTGTTGAAAGCACCAAACTAACGATCTGAAATTCGGGAGATCGTTCGTTGGAACGACATTTTACTTCTGATTTTCGTATCGTGTGTACGGGCCTTTAGCCTGCAAAAGAAAAAAAAAAAAATTTGCGAAATAACAACGCCAAACATATTGCAAAATATAAGCGCTCAATATTGCTAAACATAAATAGTTACCGCATTGCATTTAGTAAATAACCCTTGTTTTTTAGCGAATTGACTATTCTTGAGATAAATACCGCATGAGTTATTTTAACTCCAAATTTAGTTAATTGACCCCAATTTCATTTTAATTACTAAGCTCAAGGCAAGACATTTCCACACCGATACATTGTATACTTTTAATTTATTGACCGGGCAGAGTTCCCCTAATTGTTGTTTTGTACTTTGCAAAAATGCCGACTGGTATTTGTATGTGCCTCCTCGTTTGATTTTTTTGGATTGCGCATCTTTATTAGTTATACAAAAATACTGACTGCCTACTGCCTGGTGATAAATAACGAACGTGTGTGTTCTTTAGTGAATTGACTTTAATGATTTATCTTTTTTTTTTTTTTTTTTTTTGCAGTATTTATCTCACATTTTTAACAAATGTGCAGTATTTACCTCACAGTCGATATTTTAGCAACTAAAGAGGAAGAGTGCACACCAAACAGCCACGTCCGTAAGTTTTGAGGAAACAGGAATGGGGTAGTACCAAGTATTACCAAAAGGGCAGACTTTTTAGGCTAAGAAACAATGGAGAGAAGACATACTATAGACAATCAAATTTATTGGGATTAACATTTACATAGAATAATCAAAAATGGATAAAAATGTAAGATATATGCATCTATGTTTTTGTGCAGTGAGCCCTTGTATGGCTACGCATTTCGCCGTTAGGCTTCTTCAGGACACGGCCAAGGTTCAAAGACGAAACAGATAAGAGAATATGTTTTTCTATCTGAAATGAGATACAATGCCATTAAAAACACAACTGATACACAAACAAAACTGTTTAAAATAAAATCATGTGTTGAGCACTTGTGGATATAAAGGTCAAGGACGAACAACGAATAGGTACCTTAGTTTGGGATACAATATCATATATAGCCACGATAAGATGAACGATGCATTTAGAAACTATGGACTAAAAAGAAAACAGATACACCCAATTTCAGTGATTAAATATGTATTGCAGCAAGATGGTATGATAAGATAAAGCGGGTGAACTTACTAGATCAAAGATAGCTGAGTCTATTCGATATTTTACTTTGATGAATTGACTCTTTTATTATCTCATGCAATATTTCCAAAAAAAAGGGTCACATGACTTTCATATCACATGTGGTAACCTTTAGTGAATTGATTCCAGTGTCTCCTAAATAAATAGGTCCCAAATGATGAAATAAAAAAAATCCATAAATATGTATATGTGGCCAACCACCAGTAAATTTCAGATATCACGCTCTTCACTTTAACGTATCACCCACGTGTCCCATGCATAACACCCTGTGAACCATATGTGCTCACCTCCTAGATTGGACCTTAATCAATAATGAAGGTCAAACGCACTTTTGCCCCTCTAGGGCTATACTCCATTAGGGTCCTGGCTCCAAGTAACAATCATAGGCACCGACACATGGACTGGAGCTTTCTGTTCGACCTCCTCCTTCTCTGTGTGACATGTACCCAAGCAGAAGGAATAAAAGCAAGGGTGGTCTCCATATGTTTTAAAACAAATTTTATTAAATCTAAAGCCAGCTGGAGTATAAGCCTAGAAAGGCAAAAGTGCCTTGATGACTGATTAAGGTCCAATCTAGGAAGAGCGCAAATGGGTCACAGGGTGTTATGCATGTGACATGTGGGTAACACGTTGAAGTGAAGACTGTGATATCTGGAATTTACTGGTAGTTGGCCACATATACATATTTATGGACTTTTTTTTTGTTTCATCATTTGGGAATTTATTTAATAGATACTGTTTTAGTTGTGCTGAATCATTATTTGTATCATACAATGTTCAATATGTGTAAAGCTTGAATGTCAGAAACTGCAGACCTAATAGAAGGAAATGAGGGTCAGAGAGTGCAGACATGTCACATTTTTTCGCTGGGGATATGCCGCAGAAGATAATATGAAACTGGGAACATTTTATATGAGACTACTAGAGAATGAGATCAATGCTATTACCGTAATCAATGTCCCCACTACAAATTGAGGTCCAAGGGATGCACATCATATACAAAAGGGCTGCAGGATGGGCACCAGGGCTGTAGGGTAAATTTACACAGATATATATGGGCATTTAAATATATCTAAAGTAAAAAAAACAAACTGCGTTTTCCTTGGGGGCTGGGAAGCCAAAAGTGGAGTGTACAGCCTGTTGTAGAAGTGAATGGATGCACATCCCCGTGTGTACAACTCATTGCATCAGCATTTAAGCACGCATGTGCGTATGGCATGCTTTTCAGAAGTGTTGTACAGAAGTGTTTCAGGCACCAAAAATTTCCCATACACGTATGTGCAGGTGAATGCCAATGTAATGAAGCATTGGTGTTTACATGAGTACAGGGGCATACAGCCATTCTCTTCTATGACAGACTGCATGCTGAACCTGTGGTCTGCCCAGATGCAGGAAAACACAGAGTTTTTAACTGTATAAATGCTTCCGCGCTGATGGGTATAATAAATTATGAGAAAATTATATTGCAAAACTGTAAAACAAATAACTTATTCTTCTACCAATAACCAGCAGCTATAAATAAATATAAACCCCCTAAACTCACTCAGTGTCAGGCTCCACCCCTACATGTTTCGTCTGTTCTGAGTCTGACTTCATCGCTGTCAGGGCTGGGCTCAGCCCTTCCTTCTCTGAGCTGGCCGCTCAGCTATCAGCTAATTCCCAGCTCCTATCTCTCCACAGTAACTAACCTGTTGATGATATCCTGCTCGTCAGCTCTGCCAACTTAAGCCATCCAGCCCAGGTGATCTCTGCCTTCACCTTGGTCACATCTCTAGAGACGTTCTCCTGTGTTCCTGTTAAATACTTGCTTGGCTGACATTCCTTCTGGCTCCAGATCCTGCTTGCTGTTCTACAACGCTCATCTCTGGCTCCCTGACATTTTGGCTTGTCTGACTATCTGTTTCGGTTCCTGAACTCTGGCAACGTTTTGACTGCATTTACTCTGTTTACCTTTTTTTATTATTATTAAACAAGTGTGATTTAACTATACTTCTGTCTCGGTCTGATTCATGGTTTCTGACAATCATATCCCCCTCGATGGAGACACAGACAAAACACGTAGGGGTGGAGCTGACACTGGGAGTGAGTAGGAACTGTGTCCTGTCGTTTTTGCTCTTTCTGTGAGCTGGGAAGGATTGGAGTGGCTGGCAGCTTTTCTGTATATCTTTGCAAACATACGTTTATGCTTAAACAGCTTTTGTGAGTACCTTGATTACTTGTGTCAAATAAATTTGGATGTTTAAGATGAGATAGGTGAGATAGGCATGCACGTCTGGTGAGTGCATTTTCCTCTATTAGTGATGGTGATCACCTTGGATTAAAGATTTTTCTACACTTGAAAGAATCATATTGGTGATGGGAATTTTTTTGTCATTGCACCATTGGATTGCTACATTTGAATGTATTTCATTTGAAATTCATTTTGGTGAAAATATTTTCCTGTAGTATTTGGAGGACTTTATTTGATCACAATATTTATTGAATGATTTATTCTGCATGAATTTTCAGAGTTTTTTAACGCTAGGCATATTAACCACTTGACCTCTGGAAGATTTACCCCCCTTCCTCACCAGGCCATTTTCTGCGATACGACACTGCGTTACTTTACCTGACAATTGCACGATCGTGCAACGCTGTACCTAAACCAAATTTATGTCCTTCTTTTTTGTCTCACAAATAGAGCTTTCTTTTGGTGGTATTTGATCACCTCTGCGGTTTTTCTTTTTTGTGCTATAAACAAAAAAACACCGACCATTTTGAAAAAAAAAACAATTTTTTTTACTTTCTGCTATAAAAACATGTCAAATAAAAAAACTGAAAAAAATCAAATTTCTTTATCAATTTAGGCCAGCATGTATTCTGCTACATATTTGTGGTAAAAAAATCCAAATAAGTGTATATTCATTCGTTTACGCAAAAGTTATAGTGTCTATAAACTATGAGATATTTTTATCTATTTATTTTTTTTTACCAGAAATAGCGGCGATCAGTGACTTATCGCGGGACTGCGATATTGCGGCAGACAAATCTGACACTAATGCCGCGTACACACGATCGGACTTTTTGACCGGACTGGTCCGACGGACTATCCAACGGACTTTCGGCGGACTTCCAACGGACTTTCCCAACGAACGGACCTGCCTACACACGATCACACCAAAGTCCGACGGATTCGTACGTGATGACGTACGACCGGACTAAAATGAGGAAGTTCATAGCCAGTAGCCAATAGCTGCCCTAGCGTCGGTTTTCGTCTGTCGGACCAGCATACAGACGAGCGGACTTTTCGATAGGAACTGGGTCCGGCGGAGTTCCGACGTAAAGATTCGAAACATGTTCCAAATCTAAAGTTCGTCAGATTTTCGACAGAAAAAGTCCGCTGCAGGTCCGATGAAGCCCACACACGGTCGAATTGTCCGCCGGACTCAGTCCGGTCGTGTGTATGCGGCATTAGTGACACTTTTTGGGAACCAGTGACACTAGTACAGTGATCAGTACTGAAAATATGCACTGTTACTGTACTAATGACACTGGCTGGGAAGGGGTTAACATCAGGGGCAATCAAAGGGTAAATGTGTGCCCAACCAGTGCTTTACTACTGTGGAGGGGGTGCTTGTACTAAGAGAAGGCACAGATCAGTGCCCCTGCTTAGCAAAGACACAGGATCCATGTCTTCTGTACTGACAGACTGGCGATCTGCCTTGTTTACATAGGCAGACAACCGTTCTGCCTCTGTACCGAAGCATCGAGTCCGCCGTACCCACCAATCAGCTACCACTGTGTCTAATCACAGCGGGAAGAGGCAGCTGGCAGCGCGCGTGCCCCAGACCTGGAAGTGCTGGATCACATACTAGGTACATGATCCAGTGCAGCTTACCGCTATTTACAGTATATGGTCGGCGAGAGGTTAATGCCTATATACTTCTGTGTGCATGAGGCCTTATAAATGACAAAAGTGATCTTTATTTTAAATCTTTTCGGTAAATATTAAAACTGGGAAATCAGCCATTAGTGAGAGCTGCAGACACTGAATCAGAGTTACTCCAGGCAGCTAGTGTCGGTGAACTACAAATACCAGTGTTAGAACTACACTTCACTCTGAAAGATTTTAGACAGTTTCATATAAATTTTGAAATATCAATAATTGAAATGATTACATAACTGTACAAACAAGTGATAAGGTCTGTTTGTCTGGAGTTCCTCTATAACTGATGTACAGTATGTGCTTACATGGTGGAAATAAAGGATATTGACTTCGCGACGCAGCAGATTTGATAACCAGGAGCTTTTAAAGTGACATACCTTTTGGATTCATATCTTCTCGTTTGGAATTACTGTAACTTGCAGTAACTCCATTTATTCATAATGGTACCCCAATACACAAATACGGTAAAATAAAGCACAACACGATGCAAATGGTTAATTGCTGTCTGTGGTGTGGTGTGCTGCATTGCCAAAAAAAAAAACTCAGGTGCGTTATTTTGTGCGTTGATTATGCCCTGGTTCACATGGATGCGACTTGGCATGCGATTTGACATGTCAAATCGCATGCCAAATCGGCGGCAATTGCTGGCAATGGCACCGTCCGAATCTATGCGACGCCCCATCTGCAGCGCCGCACCGATTCCCAAAAGTCGTTTCTGTACTACTTTTGGCGATTTCGGGGTGCGATTTCCATTGACATCTGTGCAGCAACCCACACAGATGTCTCTGAAATCGCCCCCCCGAAGTCGGGACTGACATGCGGGAATGAAAATGTGCGAGTTCAGCTGAAGCCGCACGATTTCATTCCTGCTGTCAGTGTGAACCATGGCTCAAACTGAATGAGTTGCCGAAATACAATGCACATCAAGCTGGCATCAATGTGTGCACATTGGTCCTGTTCACATTTGAAGCTTGACTAGAAGCATTTCAATCCTCGACACCAGGATTTCTATTAAATTCAACAGTGTTCATTCATCTGAGCATAGTGTCACTTGAAAAAGCATGTGAGCTTCTTTTGTGGCAGAGTCACATGTTCTGGCCCCAACGGACTTCAAAGCGAATGTCTAAAAACAAGCACAAAATGCGCACTTTTTGCACATTTTATTGACTAGTCACTACCTTTCCATTGGCTAAAAAAACAAAAATGCCTAAGCCTAAAATGCGCACAATACGCCTGAACAAACATTTTAAAAAATCACCCAAAGATGCTCAGTTGAAATGGACGCAAAGGTGTGCATGGTAACCTATTTACATATAATAAGGCTGACTTGTAGGTACTGGAAATATCTCCTAAATCTGCAAGGTTTAGGAGACATTTACCATATACGCTTGTGTAGACATCATCGGCGAATGCGCACTGAAGAAAGGGCTCATGCCGTGACGTTATGCGACTCCGGCCAGTCACAGAGCTGGAGTCCATGGCCCGGAAGGAAGAGGGGTGAAGATGGATGCAACCACCAGCGGGCTTCGTTTGCAGGTAAGTGGCACATAATGGGCTAGTATGCAATGCATACTAGCCCATTATGCTTTTACTTTGCAGGGGGAAAAAGAGGAAGTAAAACTCATCAGGGTTCACTTCCTCTTTAAGGTTGCATTCACACCTTTGCGTTCCAGGAACGTGGGCAGAACCAAGCATTTCTGCCCACATTCCTCGTGCTTGCTGTGCTATTATTTTTGCATCCCAAATGCAGGTAGCAGTTGCGCGACAAAAGGCGCAAAAATACACCAAAACGTGCCTTGCAAAAACGCAGGAGGCTTAGACTGAATTCACACCTCTGCTTTTTGAATTATGGGATTCTGCCCTCGATTGCAAAGCACAGAGGTGTGAATGACAAATCGCAGAATGCACATTTGATATGCCATTCATTTAAATGGCACCTAAAATTGCAGTGCGGTTCTGCCGCGATTTTTGTGCTGCAATTACAGAAACCCACATCGTGTGAAGCATGTTGCTCAAAAGTAGACCCTGAACTTTTTTGGGGTGACAAGCTTCACACGATGCTGGTTGCCACCATTACAGCACTATTCGTGCCAGAACCGTACTGCGATTTTAGGTGCCATTTGAGCTTAGGTACAGACTAGTGCGATTTCAGACATCGCATGTGATTCGCACCCACACTGCAGGGTGCGGTGCAAATGTCTGAGCAATGCAAGTTCAACCATACAGTTGTATGGCTGAACTCGCATCGGATTCGCACAGAAAAAGGTGCAGGGACTTGTTTTTCCCTGCACTGAAATAGGATCATATGGGTGTTCTCACCTATGCGATCCAATTCCTGTACAAATCCACAGTTTGCACTGTGATCTGTGAACCGTTCTGTGGCTGTCATTAATAATGTATTGACACCTGCAGCGGTTCGCAGAAGGTAGTGTGAACTGCCTGCGGGAGAGAAGCGTTGCAGGAACCGGCGCTGGAATTACGCTAATTCACCGCATTGCACTAGTCTGAACCTAGGCTAAATGGCACCTCAAATGTGCATTCTGCAATTTCTCATTCACACCTCGGCGCTTTGAAATCGCGGGCAGAATAGTGGCAAATCTGCCTGCGATTCAAAACGAAGCCTTACACACGATCCGAAAATCGGAACGAAAAATACCGCTTTCGACGCGATCGTACGATAATCGGATCGTTAGTACAGGGCTTTCGAGAGCCGATCACGACAATTCATCCGATATTATTCGATCGGACAAGCACGAAAATCTTCCCCGTACGATACCAGATCGTACGATTTTCGTTTAATCAGTACAGTTGTCGTCCGAAAATACAATGCAATACAAATACATTACAACACATGACATCACTTCCGATTTTTTTTTTTTTCCTGTCGTACGAGAATTTTCGTGACTTTAACCTATGCAATTTCTACTTGCGATTATTAAGCGAAAAAAGTCGTACGATCTGTCGTACGATATTCTGATCGTGTGTACGGGTCATTATTGCCTGAAAAAAAAAAAAAAGGTGCAGGAGCTACTTTGGCGCGTTTGTGGAGCATAAGTCAGCCCATTCACTATGCTGTCGCGTGACAAACGCATAAAATATAGCGTGAAATAAAACGCAACGCCTTGCATAGGTGTAAATGCAGCTTAAAACCCAGGACTGTCGCTGAAAACAGCAGATCTTGACAGTTGAGAAGAATATTGTCCAAGGTGGGGGCAAGAAGGGTTAACAGTTAAGGTAAGGGCCAACCGGGGTGCAGCCATGGGCACCGTATTGTCCTCAGAGGAAGTTGGGGGGCCCCTCATCTCCTCTGCGCTGAGTTTCATTTTCCTGGAACAGGAGAGAGAAATGAAACTAAGCGAGAGACATCAGCCAATGTGTGTGTGAGCGTGTGAGCGGGTGTGTTTCTGGAGCTGTATATAAAGAGGAATATGAACTCCACTGCAATACCCACTCTGCATCCTCCTGACTCCTCTGTGTGATCTGTAAGTATGGAATAATACATATATCTGCATGGAAAGATCTAGACATTGGTCATGGCAAACCATACAAGATGCAACCTGATGCTGTTCTCTGTTGTCATGCAAAAAATGTTTAAGGCGACATTGAGTTCATTGATATTGATACTGATTGCATGAATAGGAATGTGTGTATGTGTACATTTGGGTGAACCTATATCCACCGTTTGCATGTAGTGTGTGTATACATTTTATATACCGGTATATATGTATATATATATATATTTTTGTTAATTATAGTATATATTAATATATACATTTATATATTAATATATTCTACATTATAATATATTATATTTTTTATATATATTCTAACATGAGAGACGCAGCTCTTGCAATTTCAGATTTTTTGAACCAGTTTGTCCCCGGACTAATTTTCACAATCCATCCATAGGCCTATTTATTCAGCAATACATTTTTTTTATTCCATTATGATACAGAAGTCAGCCCTAAAATGTTTTAGAGACTGAAAGCTATTTCTTTTGGTGGTATTGTTTTCAAAGATTTTTAATACATTTTCTGTGTATTTTAAAGGCCGGCCAAAAGAAGTGCGTTTTGACCAGTGAACATATGAAAAACTTTTATGTTAACACTGTACCATTTATTTTGACGCCAAAATAAAGTCCATAGAATGAAGCATGACAATCTTTTCAAATGAAATGTGTATGCAAAATGCAAATCAAATTTTGTGCATGCATTTTGTTTAACAATTACACTTCACAAAAAAAAAAAAAAAAAAATAGAACAAAATGAAGGAAAACACAAAAAAAATCAGTATGAACAATAAAAAGGAAAAACTACATTTGCAAAAAAAAAGCAAAGGAGACAAAGGGTTAATGAGCGCTAGATCTGTTTTTTTTCCCACACAGTAGTTGCTGAAGAAACCCTAAAGCGATACACTTTTTTTTTTCTTAGGTTTTAAGTAAATGTATTTTCCAATTAATTCTTTCTTTAACCGCTTCAGTCCCGGAAGATTTTACCCCCTGCCTGACCAGAGCACTTTTTGCGATTCGGCACTGCGTCGCTTTAACTGACAATTGCGCGGCTGTGCGATGTTACACCACACCTTTTTTTCTCAAAATAGAGCTTTCTTTTGGTGGTATTTGATCGCCTCTGCGGTTTTTATTTTTTGGGCTATAAACAAAAAAAATGAGAGTCAATTTGGATGAAAAGCAATATTTTTTACTTTTTGCTATAATAAATATCCCCCAAAAATATATACAGCAATCAGTGCTATAAAAATGCACTGATTACTGTGTAAATGACACTGGTAGGTAAAGGGTTAAACACTAGAGGGTGATCAAGGGGTTAACTGTGTCGTAGGGAGTGATTCTAACTGTGGGGGGGATGAGTTACCACTGACATGACAGCGATCACTGCTCCCGATGACAGGGAGCAGTAGATCCCTGTCATGTCACTAGGCAGAACGGGGAAATGCCTTGTTTACATAGGCATCTCCCCATTCTGCGGTTCCGTGACACGATCGCAGGACACCAGCAGACATTGAGTCCGCGGGCACGGTCACGCTGTACGCGGCGTGCACGTGCCCACTAGCCCCGCCAATTAAAGGGCACAAACAGGTACGCCCATTTGCCCACCGCCGTTGTGTTGATGTATATTGGCGTGCAGCGGTCGGCAAGTGGTTAATAACTCATATTCATTATTATCAGTTTCCATAGGTGTGCGCAGCCTATTGCTTGAGAGTGTGCACCCCAAATGTATTAAAACATGGACGGAGTTAGTAGGGCAGTGGGCTTGTCAGTAGGGCAGTGAACAGTGTCAGTAGTTTTTTAAATTATTTTTTACAATATTTTTTAGGAACCCCATTGGGGGGCTTTTGTGAAATATCAGCAGGGGGAATTTGCTCCGCACGGGGTGATTAGGGTGTGCACAGGCACACCTGGCACCCCCCCTGCGCACGCCTATGTCGGTTTCTACGACAGCTGCAAATTGGTGCAGTGAGATTGATTTACTAAAAGTGTACAGCATATTCATTTTGCAAAAAGTGTGAATTGTCATGTAGCTGAATGGATGAAATAAAGATGTGCTGACTTCATTTAGCCAATCATGGACAAGCAAAAATCCTTTTTTTTTTTTTTCATTTTCCCTACATGGATTGGATATTCTTTGCAAAATTAATCAAATTAATTAAATGAAAATTCACTTTGCAAAGTGAACATTATTTACTCCTTTAGTAAATTAACCCATCTGTATAAAGCGTAGCACACACTACTAGTTTTTTTTTTTTTTTTTCGTTCAACCCAGCGAGCTGAATGAAAAAAAGCCTGACTGCTTAGGTTGCAGCCACTGGACTAACTATCTGATGTTAGTACAGCGATCTCCCCTGCTGTTCTATTGTGTTCTGACAGGGGGACGCCCCACTGCCAGAGCACTCTGGTCAGCGCTCTCAGTCATTGGCTGAGAACACTGATTGGGAGCCGATCAGCAGACCTTTTTTAGTCATGTCCCTTCCACACGAATGGCCGGCTTCTGTCGGATCGGCTGCAGTAAGTCCGAATGCCGGACGGTTTCTATTGAACCGGTCAATGCAGCCTGAAAAGCTGCCGTGCTTGTTTATTGAACAGACATTGGCAGAGAACAGCTGTTTCTGCCAATCATAGCTGAATTAGCTGCTGAGAGCAGCTATGACTACAGCAGGAGCTTACCTATCAAACTGACTGCAGGACAGATATCGGCGGCTACACGGAGGAGGCCACAAGGTATGCCCCATGTCCCTAAAGTGATTGTAAACTATCATCTTGTAAAACAGGGTTTCTCAACCTCTTTCCAGTCAAGGCACCCTTTAAAATTCTGCACAGTCTCGAGGCAGCCCATTCTAAAATAAAAACAAAAAAACAAAAAACAAAACTAATATTTTTACCTATTGCAACAGCATCCATACACATAAGACAACATTACAAGTGATTTATTCTTTGAAAGCAAATACACTTTTGCACACTGTTACTAACTAGTATTCCAACTTTTCTTTTTCCTCATTTCTCTGCCCCACACAGCTAACATGACCCCAGTGCTGACGTAGAGGAGCATGGGGGGGGGGGGGGGGGGGGGTCAAACAAGGATGGTGTACCGGTGTTCAATGTACTCCTTTTCAACCAATGATGTCAGTAAAAATGCCCAAGGCTGTAATGCTGCACCAAGAAAATATGTGGCTTTGTGTATCAAAAAAAAGGCAGGCTGCAAATTTTAGGCATTTTGCCAAGGCATCCCTGAAGAACCCAGAAGGCACCCTGGTTGAAAAAGGCTGTTGTGGAAATTGAATCAAAATGCAAAACATTTGTGTATAGATGTATTACAAAAAAGGTTTAGGCCTGGTTCACACCTACGCAGATTTCTGTTTACATATTCCAGGTGCAGTTTGCATTTTTCAATACACATTTTTCATCCATTGAAGTCTATGGAACCAAAAACCTGAAAAAAGTCCCTGGTCCTTTCCATAAAATGCAACATGACCCATAGGAAACCATGTTACATGGACTGTAGTGTGTTTCTGCAAAACTGAAAAAGCACTGAAAAATGCATAGGTGTGAGCCAGGCCTTATAAGTGATCACACATGCTCTGTTCTCTGCTGTATAAGAGCTGGGGGAAGAGAAAAAGCAGCACACTGATCTTCCCAGTGAAAGGCTATGAATGGGGGGGGGGGTGTCAGGACAGGTCTGATCATTGGATCATTGGAGGAGAGCAGGCTGAGTTCCCAGCATAGCTAGAGAACTGACCATGCTTTGCTCTTATGCTTAGTGTGGTCAGTTTCTAATAGGAAAGCAGAGGGACTGGCAGGAACACCAGGGTTTTTACACGAAGTAAGCAATACAAAGAGAACAGGATACTTTTTCATACAAGTATATGGTACAGCAGGCACATATCGGGAATATAAAATACACACACACATATATATATATATATATATATATATATATATATATATATATATATATATATATTCTTTAAAGCCTCACACACAATGAGAGTAACATACCACGATGAGGGTATGAAACACTTTAACTGGTTAAAGAAGGAAAGTAACAATTTACAATATGTCTTCAATAGTGACACACACACAAGAGACAAATTGGTGCTGATTTTCCTATTTTAGGTGGTTTGAGCTATAGCGGAGATGGGAGGGAAGCCCTCTTGGGAGCTGGCACACCAAAGCTGGCCATACATGTTACAATCTGACTGTACGGTCTCCTTTAGATCTACCAACTATGTAGAGCACGATTGCCTGATTGGATACCTGTGCCATAAGGAATAGATACGATTTTTGTTTTGTATTTTGAATGTTAGTAACAAAAACAAAAATAATTAAATGGAAAGGGTCACCCCACTGAAAACTGATATTTATGGGTGCACTCACAATGCCAGTTTTAACTGATCCAGGCATAGTAACCCCCTTGGTCCAGTTCATGTGTGTAGTGTGGGTGCTACAAACCGTGCCCAGGAACAGTTAAGTGTATCGTGCCCAGGACCACTTGGAAAAGGTCCCAGTTCACTTGTTATCCGGTATGATTTGCTTCAACTGCAAAGTTTTCAAACTGTGCCAGAGCTCAAAGCTCTCCATAGATGACTGCGCACAGAAGCAAAGATCATTGTGGTCAGGTTGGCAAAGGTGATGATGTAGGTGTGTACAGGAACACATCATGTTTCTATGTATTAGAGGTTCTGGTGAGCTGCCTCTTAGGATGCCCATTGATGGCTGTTAGGGAAGTTGGGGACGTACATTCGAATGAGCAGTTTAGAAAATCTTTACTGATCTGTATTGTTCTATTATACAGGCCACCTTACCCTTAGGAGAATCCTCTCACAGAGTACAATACTGGGAGTAAAGTGTTAACCAGAACAACAGAAGTAAATGTTTCGAGAGTGCTCATTTCAGATGCCTGCAAAACCAGCAGTGTGATAGTGGGTAAGACAAATAAATTGTGGAAGAAATCACTAGAGGGATCACCATGAAGGAGGTCCCGATCCCTATATAAAGATCTTTAGTTATCACTAGAGGGATCACCAGCAGGAGGCAGAAGGTCCCGATTTCTCTCTATAGATCCTTATGCCCTGTACACACGACCGGTTTTGCCATCGTAATAAACTTCTGAAGGTTTTTCCGACAGAGTTCCGAAGGAATTCCGCTCAAGCTGTCTTCTTACACACACGGTCACACCAAGGTCCGACCATCCAGAACGAGGTGACGTACAACACGTACGACGGGACTAGAAAAAGGAGATTCAATAGCCAGTAGCCAATAGCTTCCGTCTCGTACTTGCTTCAGAGCATGCATCATTACCTGGAGGAAGGAGGTCCAGATACCCCTATATAAGTATATATACAGGGGGCTGCACATACAGGGGGTTCTTCCAAAGAAGTGGCGTTCTTAAAATAAGTGGCACTTCCGCTCTTGCTCCATCCATCTGATCATTTTGTTCTCTCTTCACAGGTAAACCTGCGTTTATATCTCCACATACCTTAAAACTGAACATTGCATGACTGCAAAAAAGCTTATTGGGTAAACCTGCGTTTATATCTCCACATACCTTAAAACTGAACATTGCATGACTGCAAAAAAGCTTATTGGGTAAACCTGCGTTTATATCTCCACATACCTTAAAACTGAACATTGCATGACTGCAAAAAAGCTTATTGGGTAAACCTGCGTTTATATCTCCACATACCTTAAAACTGAACATTGCATGACTGCAAAAAAGCTTATTGGGTAAATCTGCGTTTATATCTCCACATACCTTAAAACTGAACATTGCATGACTGCAAAAAAGCTTATTGGGTAAACCTGCGTTTATATCTCCACATACCTTAAAACTGAACATTGCATGACTGCAAAAAAGCTTATTGGGTAAACCTGCGTTTATATCTCCACATACCTTAAAACTGAACATTGCATGACTGCAAAAAAGCTTATTGGGTAAACCTGCGTTTATATCTCCACATACCTTAAAACTGAACATTGCATGACTGCAAAAAAGCTTATTGGGTAAACCTGCGTTTATATCTCCACATACCTTAAAACTGAACATTGCATGACTGCAAAAAAGCTTATTGGGTAAACCTGCGTTTATATCTCCACATACCTTAAAACTGAACATTGCATGACTGCAAAAAAGCTTATTGGGTAAACCTGCGTTTATATCTCCACATACCTTAAAACTGAACATTGCATGACTGCAAAAAAGCTTATTGGGTAAACCTGCGTTTATATCTCCACATACCTTAAAACTGAACATTGCATGACTGCAAAAAAGCTTATTGGGTAAACCTGCGTTTATATCTCCACATACCTTAAAACTGAACATTGCATGACTGCAAAAAAGCTTATTGGGTAAACCTGCGTTTATATCTCCACATACCTTAAAACTGAACATTGCATGACTGCAAAAAAGCTTATTGGGTAAACCTGCGTTTATATCTCCACATACCTTAAAACTGAACATTGCATGACTGCAAAAAAGCTTATTGGGTAAACCTGCGTTTATATCTCCACATACCTTAAAACTGAACATTGCATGACTGCAAAAAAGCTTATTGGGTAAACCTGCGTTTATATCTCCACATACCTTAAAACTGAACATTGCATGACTGCAAAAAAGCTTATTGGGTAAACCTGCGTTTATATCTCCACATACCTTAAAACTGAACATTGCATGACTGCAAAAAAGCTTATTGGGTAAACCTGCGTTTATATCTCCACATACCTTAAAACTGAACATTGCATGACTGCAAAAAAGCTTATTGGGTAAACCTGCGTTTATATCTCCACATACCTTAAAACTGAACATTGCATGACTGCAAAAAAGCTTATTGGGTAAACCTGCGTTTATATCTCCACATACCTTAAAACTGAACATTGCATGACTGCAAAAAAGCTTATTGGGTAAACCTGCGTTTATATCTCCACATACCTTAAAACTGAACATTGCATGACTGCAAAAAAGCTTATTGGGTAAACCTGCGTTTATATCTCCACATACCTTAAAACTGAACATTGCATGACTGCAAAAAAGCTTATTGGGTAAACCTGCGTTTATATCTCCACATACCTTAAAACTGAACATTGCATGACTGCAAAAAAGCTTATTGGGTAAACCTGCGTTTATATCTCCACATACCTTAAAACTGAACATTGCATGACTGCAAAAAAGCTTATTGGGTAAACCTGCGTTTATATCTCCACATACCTTAAAACTGAACATTGCATGACTGCAAAAAAGCTTATTGGGTAAACCTGCGTTTATATCTCCACATACCTTAAAACTGAACATTGCATGACTGCAAAAAAGCTTATTGGGTAAACCTGCGTTTATATCTCCACATACCTTAAAACTGAACATTGCATGACTGCAAAAAAGCTTATTGGGTAAACCTGCGTTTATATCTCCACATACCTTAAAACTGAACATTGCATGACTGCAAAAAAGCTTATTGGGTAAACCTGCGTTTATATCTCCACATACCTTAAAACTGAACATTGCATGACTGCAAAAAAGCTTATTGGGTAAACCTGCGTTTATATCTCCACATACCTTAAAACTGAACATTGCATGACTGCAAAAAAGCTTATTGGGTAAACCTGCGTTTATATCTCCACATACCTTAAAACTGAACATTGCATGACTGCAAAAAAGCTTATTGGGTAAACCTGCGTTTATATCTCCACATACCTTAAAACTGAACATTGCATGACTGCAAAAAAGCTTATTGGGTAAACCTGCGTTTATATCTCCACATACCTTAAAACTGAACATTGCATGACTGCAAAAAAGCTTATTGGGTAAACCTGCGTTTATATCTCCACATACCTTAAAACTGAACATTGCATGACTGCAAAAAAGCTTATTGGGTAAACCTGCGTTTATATCTCCACATACCTTAAAACTGAACATTGCATGACTGCAAAAAAGCTTATTGGGTAAACCTGCGTTTATATCTCCACATACCTTAAAACTGAACATTGCATGACTGCAAAAAAGCTTATTGGGTAAACCTGCGTTTATATCTCCACATACCTTAAAACTGAACATTGCATGACTGCAAAAAAGCTTATTGGGTAAACCTGCGTTTATATCTCCACATACCTTAAAACTGAACATTGCATGACTGCAAAAAAGCTTATTGGGTAAACCTGCGTTTATATCTCCACATACCTTAAAACTGTACATTGCATGACTGCAAAAAAGCTTATTGGGTAAACCTGCGTTTATATCTCCACATACCTTAAAACTGAACATTGCATGACTGCAAAAAAGCTTATTGGGTAAACCTGCGTTTATATCTCCACATACCTTAAAACTGAACATTGCATGACTGCAAAAAAGCTTATTGGGTAAACCTGCGTTTATATCTCCACATACCTTAAAACTGAACATTGCATGACTGCAAAAAAGCTTATTGGGTAAACCTGCGTTTATATCTCCACATACCTTAAAACTGAACATTGCATGACTGCAAAAAAGCTTATTGGGTAAACCTGCGTTTATATCTCCACATACCTTAAAACTGAACATTGCATGACTGCAAAAAAGCTTATTGGGTAAACCTGCGTTTATATCTCCACATACCTTAAAACTGAACATTGCATGACTGCAAAAAAGCTTATTGGGTAAACCTGCGTTTATATCTCCACATACCTTAAAACTGAACATTGCATGACTGCAAAAAAGCTTATTGGGTAAATCTGTTTGTCACCACTGTTTCAACTCCATCTGTAGCCATGCTCACATTATTTCAATGTTTATTTAGCCATTAAGTCTTACCTAAATTATGGGTTCCCTTATCTTTACAATTTTGGCCTTTTAGTCCCCTTGCAGTTTGATTGTGGTGTGAAAGTTATGCCCTGCTAGCTGTGTTGCTAATATGCCCTCCTAATTGATTAATTGCCAGATTCAACCCACACCCAACACACAGTATAAAAACAAGGCCTTCCTTACGGGGGAACACATACAGGGGGCTGCACATACAGGGGGTTCTTCCAAAGAAGTGGCGTTCTTAAAATAAGTGGCACTTCCGCTCTTGCACTTCAGCGATTTGCACAAAGCAAACTATAAAAGACTGCAGGTGACCCCATTTCCTAATCTTATCATCTTCCTCTCTGAAACATGCACTCTTTACCTCTCCTCCTTTTCACAATTGCTGCCTCTCTCCTCAAACTCTCTTTTCTACATCCCTCTGCTCCACCCCACAACCTGTACATATCACCCTCACTTCTCCCCTCCCCCTATTACTGCACTCATCACCTCTTTCTAACTCTAAGTCCACTTGCTAACATACCCCCCAGGATACTGAAGCATGTCCCCTCATACAAATCATATTCTCATATTACCTCCCTCACTCTTCTGCTTCTCCTAATCGCTGGAGATATTTCCCCAAACCCTGGGCCCACTTTATTTAACTGTGCCCAACACACCCATCACCATCACCCTACACCCTCTGGCAGTAGTCGCAATCTACACAATCTAGTCTCCATTCCTCTTCTTGCCAACACCAGCCTCACTCTCTCCTGCGCCCTCTGGAACGCCCGCTCTGTCTGCAACAAACTCACTGCTGTTCATGACCTCTTTGTCACTAATTCCTTTAATCTACTTGCTCTCACAGAAACCTGGCTCCACGAATATGACACCCCTTCTCCTGCTTCCCTCTCCCAGGGTGGCCTTCACTGGACTCACTCCCCCAGGCCTAATGGACGCAAGGGAGGTGGAGTGGGATTCCTCCTATCCCCCCAGAGCACCTTCCAGGTTATTCACCCTCCTCCCTCTTTTTCACTCTCATCATTCGAAGCCCACTGTATACGTCTATTCTCTCCCACTTCCCTAAGAATTGCTGTGATCTACCGGCCCCCTGGACCATTATCGACTTTCCTTGATGAGTTTTCTGCCTGGCTACCCTACTTTGTCTCTTCGGAAATTCCCACAATCCTTCTCGGTGATTTCAACATCCCTGCTAATACAAACATTCCTGCTACTTCTAAACTTCTTAGTCTAACCTCTTCATTTGACCTGAAGCAATGGGTACAGGCTTCTACTCACTCTGATGGCAACACTCTTGACCTTGTATTCTCTTACCTATGCACTCCATGCAACTTCTCAAACAATCCTTTTCCTCTCTCCGACCACCACCTTATTAGTTTCTCTCTCCCCCTGTCTTCCACCACCTTTCCCTCCAATCGCCTAACCGTCACCCGTAGAAATTTTCGCAACTTCAACTCCTCTCTCCTCTACTCTGCTACCGACCACCTCTATGACAAAATCTCCCCCCTGTCCTGCCCCAACCAAGCCATATCCATCTACAATAAATCTCTGTCCTCCACCCTGGACAAGCTCGCTCCCCTTACTACACGCAGAATCAGGCCTCGACCCCTACAACCCTGGCAAACAGATGACACTAAAATTCTCAAAAAACGTAGTCGCGCTCTTGAGCGTCTGTGGCACAAGACTAAGTCTCTCAAAGACTTCAACCAATACAAATCTTCCCTCCAAAAATACTATTCTTTCCTCCACACTGCCAAGCAAACCTATTTTACAACTCTTATTAATACCTTCTCATCCAATCCCCGTAAACTCTTCTCTACCTTCAACTCTCTACTTTGTCCTCCACCGCCTCCCCCCACTGATTTACTCACTGCCCAGGAAATCGCTAATCACTTCAAAAACAAGATTGATACAATCCGTGATGAAATCTCCACTCTACAGGTATCTCCCCCAGCTAAGACCCCATGTCAACAGATACAACTGACACTACCTCTATTCAAATCTACTACTCCAGACGAAGTTGCTAAACTCCTTTCTATCGCCCACCTAACTACCTGTCCCCTGGACCCTGTTCCCTCTCAAATGCTACGGTCACCCTCTGACCCCATCCTACACTCTCTAACCCACATCTTCAATCTCTCCCTCACCTCTGGCGTCTTCCCCGATGCTCTAAAACATGCACTGGTCACTCCCATACTCAAAAAACCATCCTTGGACCCTACCAATCTTAACAACCTACGCCCTATCTCCTTGCTCCCCTTTTCCTCTAAACTCCTTGAACGCCTGGTTTACAACCAACTGAGTGACCACCTCATTAAAAACAACCTTCTTGATCCCCTTCAATCTGGATTTCGCCCTCAACACTCCACAGAAACTGCTCTTTTAAAACTCACAAATGACCTACTAACTGCAAAAACCAACGGACACTATTCTGTACTCCTACTTCTGGATCTTTCAGCTGCCTTTGACACGGTTGACCACCCCCTCCTCCTCAAAAAACTTCACTCCATCGGTCTCCGTGACTGTGCTCTTCAGTGGCTCTCATCCTACCTATCCCAACGCACCTTCAGTGTCACTTACAATTCTACTTCCTCCACTCCTCTTCCCTTCTCTGTCGGGGTCCCCCAAGGTTCTGTTCTTGGACCTCTTTTATTTTCAATCTACACCTCTTCCCTGGGTCAGCTGATAGCCTCTCATGGCTTTCAATATCATTTCTATGCTGATGACACACAAATCTATCTCTCCACCCCTCAACTCACTCCATCAGTCTCCTCACGCATCACTAACTTACTAACCGACATATCTGTATGGATGTCACACCACTTCCTCAAACTCAACTTGTCCAAAACCGGGCTTATAATATTTCCTCCCCCACGTGCCTCTTCCCCTGACTTCTCTGTGAAGAGCAATGGCAAAACCATCCACCCGTCCCCACATGTCAGGGTGCTAGGTGTTATCCTAGATTCTGAACTCTCCTTTCAGCCCCACATCCAATCACTTTCCAAAGCTTGCCGCCTCAACCTCCGCAACATCTCTAAACTACGTCCCTTTCTAACCAGTGAAACTACAAAGCTCCTGATTCACTCCCTGGTTATCTCTCGCCTCGACTACTGCAACTCCCTCCTCATTGGCTTACCTTTAAATAGACTATCCCCCCTTCAGTCCATCATGAATGCTGCTGCCAGACTCATCCACCTTACAAACCGATCAGTGTCTGCTACCCCTCTCTGCCAATCCCTCCATTGGCTGCCACTCGCCCAACGAATTAAATTCAAAATACTAACAATAAGTTACAAAGCCATCCACAACTGTGCCCCCAGCTACATCACTAACCTAGTCTCAAAATACCAACCTAAACGCCATCTCCGTTCCTCCCAAGATCTCCTGCTCTCTAGCTCCCTCATCACCTCCTCCCATATCCGCCTCCAGGACTTCTCCCGAGCCTCGCCCATCCTCTGGAATTCCCTACCCCAATCTGTCAGACTGTCTCCAAATTTATCCACTTTTAGGCGATCCCTGAAGACTTTCCTCTTCAGAGAAGCCTATCCTGCCTCCATCTAACAACTGCATTATTTTCTCCATTAGCTCATCCCCCACAGCTATTACCCTTTTGTATAACTTGACCCTCCCTCCTAGATTGTAAGCTCTAACGAGCAGGGCCCTCTGATTCCTCCTGTATTGAATTGTACTGTACTTGTACTGTCTGCCCTAATGTTGTTGTAAAGCGCTGCGTAAACTGTCGGCGCTATATAAATCCTGTATAATAATAATAATAATAATATAAGTCTTTAGTCATCACTAGAGCGATCATTACCAGGAGGAAGGAGGTCCAGATACCCCTATATAAGTCTTTAGTCATCACTAGAGCGATCATTACCAGGAGGAAGGAGGTCCAGATACCCCTATATAAGTCTTTAGTCATCACTAGAGCGATCATTACCAGGAGGAAGGAGGTCCTGCTTTCTCTATATAAATCTTTAGTCATCACTAGAGTGATCATCAGCAGGAAGAAGGAGGCCTGGATACCCCTATATAAGTCTTTAGTCATCACTAGAGCGATCATTATCAGGAGGAAGGAGGTCCTGCTTTCTTTATATAAAGCTTTAGTCATCACTAGAGTGATCATCAGCAGGAAGAAAGAGGCCTGGATACCCCTATATAAGACTTTAGTCATCACTAGAGCGATCATTAGCGAGTGGAAGGAGGTCCTGATTTCTCTATATAGATCTTTAGTCATCACTAGAGTGATCATCAGCAGGAGGAAGAAGGTCTGGATACCCATATATAGATCTTTAGTCATCACTAGAGTGATAATCATCAGGAGAAAGGAGGTCCAGATACCCCCTATATAGATCTTTAGTGAACACTAACAGAATCATCATCAGGAAGAAGGAGGTCCTGATTCCCCTAAAAAGATTTTTAGTTATTACTAGAGGGAATCCCAGCAGGAGGAAAGAGATCCTGATTCCTCTACTGTATATAGATCTTTAGTTATCACCAGAGGGATCACTAGCATGAGGAAGGAATTCCGGGCCATCAGAACCACAGGCTGTGGATTAGGTTTTTCATAAATACCAGATTACTATTGGATTTGTTGGAATGGAAACTAGGCAGATATGTTCCCTCAATGTATTTCCATGCTGAGTTTTAGAATTGACATTCTATCACAATGGGAATATGTCATTGCTGAGGCCTTTACTGCCCAGTCAGCTGTCTTATGTCACATTCTGTCTCCAAGCTCCTGAGTGTGTTGGGTGTGGGGTCAGGCAGTTGTGATTGATTTGCACATTTATGTTTGTATTGCACATTATTCACTTTTAGCGCAGATATTTCTTTTTACAAGTTTAGTTGTGTTTTTTTGTAACTGTCAGACTTAATCTGATCTCTGACCTGTTTATTTTTAGTTTAGGATAGAGTGGAGAGGGGTTAGAACACCTGTCCGGTTTTTATTGCTACCTGTGTCCCAGTTAGGGAGATTCACCCTCTCTGGTTGTCCTGTTTACCATTATCACAGAGGGTGAAAATAAATCCCAAATGTTGGACTGTCACCAGAACAGGAAAGAGGGGGACTCTTCGAATGGGGACATTTGTTCTGGTGACAACCAAGGATTGCCTCACTTTGGAGGGATTTCCTCTCACTTCTTCTTGTGGCTATGGGGCAGCAAGTGAAGAAAAATCTCCTCAATTGAGACACAGATCGAAAAAAAAAAAAAAAACTGACGTGCTATAACCCTCCCCTAAGCTGGCCATACAGTAGCACAAATCTTCTAAAAACAATACATTTTATTGGGTCAAAATGATGTACTTTCAACCACAGTGATAAGAAAATTCAATGGAGCAGGATGGAAACTTTTTCTCGAACAAATTTCTAATAGTGTATATGATTTATGTTTGGAAAAGTCCATTGGTTCCAAAATCGAATGTTAAAAGCAAAGAAAATTTTAAAGTACGACATTTGTCAAGTCATCAAATGTACTGAAAATCGTAGTATGAATATTCGTATCAACACGACAATGATTCTGGATAAAATGAGAATCACGATTTTTATGCTTAGAATAAAGATCACGATTCTCACTGCGTAACATCATCTTTCACATTATACAAAAAATTTGCCTAACTTTACTGTTTCGTTTTTTTTTTTTCCAAAAAATTACTTTTGAAAGACCGCTGCACAAATACAGTGTGACATAAAATATTGCAACAACCGCCATTTTATTCTCTAGGGTCTCTGCTAAAAAAAAAAACATAATGCTTGGGGGTTCTATGTAATTTGCTAGCAAAAAATACAGATTTTAACTTGCAAAAAACAAGTGTCAGAAAAGGGCTTAGGCATGAAGGGGTTAAACTGCCCTCATTTACAGACCGAAGTTCATCCCTTTGATCTAAAAGAACCAAATTATACAATGTTTCTTTTTATCTCAGTGCTGAGCAATGTTGTGATGAACTTTGCCAGTGTTCTGTCAAAATAGCCAACTCGTTGAAATCTCAAAGCACGTCACTTCCGGTTACTCTCCAGCATCAGTAAATAAAGATTTTGATGGCTGTTGATAAAACAAACAGCGTATACACTACGATACATGACGATTTGGCTGTTTTCACAGAGCAGTGGCTAAGGAAGAAAAAGTTGTCGCCACCTTGAAGGCAGCCATGTTGTTGGTTAGTAGCGGGCAGACTAACAATGTCCACTCATTATAGCATGTACCATTGTGTATACGCTGCCGGTGTTGTGTCAAAACAGCAAACTCATTCAAATCTACAATTACTGATGCTGGAGAGTCACCGGAAGTGACGTGGTTGAAAATTTGGACGAGTTGGCTGTTTTGACAAAACACTGGCTGTAGACATGTGCAGTTTGTTTGGTTCCGAATTGAAATTCGGACAAATTTTTGTTTTTCGGAAATTCGGATGTAACCGAATTTCCGAATTACAATAGTAACAAATTTAAAATGAAACCGAAATAACGAAAATAAAAATTTGGACGAAATTCGCATTCAAATCCATTTGAATAGTTTTCAAATAAATTTTGAATAGTTTTGGAATTCGAATAGTTTTCCAATTTACAAAGAGAATAGAATAGAAAATAGAAAAAGAATATAACCATCTTCCGAAATTTGAATAGAATAAATTTGAATTTGAATAGAAAAGAATAGAATAGAATAGAATAAACAAATAGAAAAAGAATAGAATTAAAGAAAACAGTAGAATAGAATAGAAAGAATATAACCAATAGAATCAATTTGAATTTTAATAGAATAGAAAAGAATAGATTAGAATAGGAAGCTGGATATATTCTTTGTATTCTATTCTATTCTACGTTTTTTTATACACTATTCTGTTATTTTCTATTCTATTCTTTTATATTCTATTCAAATTTGAATTGATTCCATTTGAATTTTGGGAAATGGTTATATTATTTCTATGTTATTCTATTGTTTTTTAATTATATTCTTTTCTATTCTTTTCTATTTCAATTTCAGAAGATTGGTATATTGTTTCTATTTTATTCTATTCATTTCTATTCCATTATATTCTATTCTTTTATTTTCTGGTGTATTCTTTTCTATTATAGTTTTTTTCTATTCTATTCTCTTATTTTCTATTCTATTTTATTCTCTTTGGAAAATGGAAAACGATTCGAATTCCAAAGCCATTCGAAATTGATTAGAAAACTATTCGAATTTGAAAACTATTCGAATTCCGAAAATTCGAATACAAGTAAACAAAACTAATTCTGAAAACAAATTAAAGGGATTAAACGAATTTAACTAAACGAATTTATGTAAATAACGAATCGAAGGAAACAAATTTCTTAGTTCTGCACATGTCTAACCGGCTGTCTTCTTTTTTTTTTCTTTGACAGCTCTGAGCAGAGAACGGCTGCTCTTTTATATTCTTTTCTATTTTATTATATTTTTTCTATTCTAATCCTTTATTTTCGATTCTATTATTTATTCTCTTTGGAAAATGAAAAACTATTTGAATCCGATAACTATTCGAAATTGATTTGAAAACTATTCGAATTTCGAAAATTCTAATCGATTTAAATACGAATAAACAAAATTAATTCCGAAAATGAATTAAAGGGATTAAACAAATTTATGTAAATAAACGAATCGAAACGAAATGAAACAAAACAAATTTTTTCGTTCTGCATCGGCTGTCTATTTTTTTTTTTTTTTCTGTCTTTTTTTTTCTTTGACAGCTCTGAGCAGAGAATGGCTCTGCACTTGTTACATGAATCGTGGTAATGCCGGATTAAGATCGTGAAGGAGGTTGAATCGAGATTGCGATTTTTGTAACGATTAATCGTGCAGCTCTATTTTACTTTAACCTGACATTCACCAAACATTCACTGTAGGTGAATCTTCATGGTGCATGTGATTTTAAATGGCAGTGATTGTTTCACCACCAGTGAATGTCTGGCCAATATCACCTTCACTGCTTTCTAAAGGTATCCTTTAGTATTTACATCCTAATTTTCCAGTAAGAAAATGTTCCTTTGTTAATCTATTTGGCGGGGTTGCATGACACAGAAAACAATACAATCGTCAGACTTACTTTCATGCATGTGACATATTTAACATGAATCATTTCCTACATCCTGAGTGCATTTATTGGTCTAGAGATAAGGACTGTTTGAATAGCTGGAATTAGTCAGTGCACCAAGATAATCATAGAGGGGACAGAAATGACAGAAAGAGATTTTTATATTATTGAACCAGTTTTAGGAAATCAATACAGAAAAAGAAAGTGGGGCGCGATCTCTGCAATGCATTTATTTCCTGTTATCCCACAGAAGAGAATGGCCAACCTTCACATGTGAGCTGTCTTTAGTCTTAGGACTCGTTTACACTTGTGTTTGGGGGACAGAAAAATAAAATAAAAATGATGTGCACTTGAGCCGCGGTATTACCACCCCTCAACCTCTCCTCCTTACCTGCAAAGTGAACTGTACATATGCCGCAGCTGTGATGTTCTGCAAAAATTATCCTCACTGTTGCAATCAGTGGGCTGTACCACCTGATGCAGATGACCAGTTAAAATGATAGGGGGCGCCCTGTAGCCATCCCTCAACTGAGTGCAATGTACATGGTTGCAGTGTGCTGGTGCAGGGTGTAAGGGGTTAAAATGGAGGGTGAGGAAGCAATAAATCACCTCCTCACCGCCTGTCAAATGCCCTCTGAAGAGTGATCTGAACATGGATCACTCTTCAGAGAGCAATGCAACACGTAGGGCCAGTTCACACCATAGAAACGCAGTCCGGATGTGTTCCAGATGCTTTTCTGCATGCACAATTTTGATGTGTTTTTGATGCGTTCCAGTGCGTTTTTGGTGGGTTTAGGTGCGTTTTTGATGCTTACAGTGCATTTTTCCCCCTCTTTTTTCTTATCCTTAAATAAAGACATGTGTGTCCCAGTACGTTTTTGGTTCGTTTAGGTGCGTTCCAGTGAGTTTTTGATGCATTTTACAGCGTTCCAGTACAGTCCAGTCCAGGAAAATTGCAGCATGTTCTACTTTTTTTTTTTCTGGAACTGGAACGCACTGGAATTGCAAGCACTGGTGTGAACTATGCCATTGAAAACCATATAACCTACTTTCCATGCGTTTTTGAGGCAGAAAAAAAACTGCATGTGGTGTGAACTGGCCCTTACAGGCCTTGTTCTCCCCCCCCCCCACCTTTGACTGGACAGTGAAAGGAGAACCAGCAGACTAATAATAGTCACTCCACTCTCTCCTCCTATCAGCATCTCTCTTATTAGCACATAAGTACTTCTCCCTCTCCCAGTCTGATCTCTGCTGTACAGGGACTGCAAGAATCTGATACATTTCCATTTTTGTGGTGTGTTAGTGCATTGACGCTGTGTTGACATGCATTATGTCGCACAATAACGTGAATTTCATTAATACAGCCTATTGAAATAATGGGCTGCCAAAGCATCCTAACATGTCATAAATCAGACATAGACTATTGGTGACAATGCAATACAAGTGTGTTTTCTTAGTGCATTGGGGTTACATTTGAAATGCATGGCACTGCAATCCGGCAACACATATACCATGCAATAGTGTATATGGGCCCTGAACGATGTTTATTGATACAGATCTGCATTTATAGCTTTAATATCTGCTTAAAGTTCAGCTTTAAATGTACCAAATTAAGGGCCCATTTGTAAGGGCCGGCATAAAGAATATATAAAACAATAAGTCTGAATCAGATTGAAATGTACATGGTCAGATTTACTTTGGTGGTATAAAATGACAGCTGCTGAGCCTCCATACTCTGAGAGCTATATTCATGGTATGCTTCATGTGATCACAATGTACAACATAGCCCTTTGTCACCTCCATAGTCATTTTTAGCCCATAGTCATTTTTTTTACTGTGAATTTTGAGTGTTACTTGTTTGCTGTTCTATATTTTTATTATAGGATTCCTCAAACAGGTTTGCAGAGTCTGCACAGAGGGTTAAAAGGCAGTTTTAGTATATGCGGCATAGAATGTATTGCTTTCATAATGAGAAAATCCAGTGTTGAAAGCACAATGGGCGCACTGTATTATAAGATATGGTGTGTGTGTGTATTATAAAATGACACTTCTTACATAGAAATATAATGACATATCTTTTGATCTAGGTGGAGCCTGCCATGACCTATGGAGCAGGATGCAGGAGGAAAGCTATGTAAATATTCTTGCACTGGAGCCTGAAGAAGCACAGCAAGATGTTAGTGGGGTGCAGCCCCCCAGTAAGTGCCTGTCCTATTCCACAGGGAGGTTTAGAAATGGTGAGTGACTGTTTTTGCTTGATCCAATGCTCATGCTAGGAGTAAAGATTGCGGCCTTCAGCCAATCAAGAGGGATGGAAAATCTAACAGCACGGCTAATTATAATAGACAGATAACTTAAAACTAGTTATAGGCAACTGCTGCTTTAAGCCTTCACTGAAAGGCTAATCACAATACCTTTAGTCCAGATTTGACATATTTAATTGCAGCCACATTTCAGCAGGCTTTTCCAGCTTTTCCTGTACTGCCTCCCACGGTGCAATCAGGCTCGATTCACACCTATGCATGTTGCTTTTGAGCGTTTTTGGAGGTTTTTTTTTCATGCTTGGCACGTTTTTGAGCAGCGTTTTTGTAGCGTTTTTGCTGCGTTTTTGCCGCGTTTTTTTTTTTTTTCATTTTTTTTTACAGTCTTAAAAAAAAAAATTACAAAAAAAAAAAATAAAAAAAAAAAAAAAAGGCAAAAACGCACCAAAAACGCACCAAAAACGCTGCAAAAACGGTGCACTTGCGTTTTTGATGCTTGTCCATTGAAATCCATTACATGCAAAACGCTGCTTTTTGCATGAAAAAAAGTCCCCGACCCTTTCCAAAAACGCAGAGATACAAAAAAGCATTGATGTGAACATGTTCCATAGGAACCCATGTTAAAAAATTCCCATGCATTTCTGCAAAATGCAAAATGCATCAAAAAACGCGCTAGTGTGAATGGAGCCTTAGGGAACGTACTGGCTGCATTTTCAGTTTCAGATTTGTTTCCCAAATCAGCTGAAAGTGTATCTAATGTAAAAAAAAAAAAAAAAAAAAGACAAATGTCCTCACAATACTCTACTCTGTCCAAACTGGAACAAAAGTTTTGGCTTTAGGTATTCAAACCTCTGAAAAGTTCTATGAGGAGGACAATTATACCTCAAAAAGAGACGATAATCGAGTTCATTAAGGAGAGAAAGGAGTTATGGGAGGACGATGAAAAGACTTACTAACATCTTCTTAACCTCCCTGGAGGTATGATTATTTCGGATTTTAGGTGCTGAAAGCGGTACAATTATTTTGCATGGAAATTTGGCGTTTTATATTGTAAGTCTGTAATTCTTAACAATAACACACTTAAATCTGTCCAAACAAGAGTCTAGTAGATATCCCGGGTATGATAAAGTTTGAAACACAAAAACATAAGTTATAATATAATAAATAAAAATAAATAATTAAAAAAAAAAAAATTAATAATAAAATAAATTTCCCCACGATTCACTATCGCTCAATTCTGCTAATTTACTATCGCTGTTTTCTAGCTGGTCTAAAGCCACTTTTGATGTAAAGGGACACTTTTTGGTTGCTATGGACAATCTCCAGTTTCCAGGCAGAAAGAACAGTATATATAACATAAAACTGCATGCAGGGCATAGGACAAAGCACTGGGGACAAAAGGGATGTGAAATAATTTCATACAGTACTGTAATCTGTAAGATTACAGTACTGTATATGATTTTACACTTTTTTGAATTTGCCGCCAGGCTCCGCCCCCGTGCATCGCGCCGCTCGCAGGGAACGGAGCCTGGCACGGAGAGGCTTCGAAGGAGGACGGAGCCCGCAGACACAGCGGGGGACATCACAGAATCCCAGGGACAAGGTAAGTAAAGCCACACCAGGATCCTGCGATGTAATCCCGAGTGTGGCTCGGGGTTACCGCTAATGGTCCTGAATTTTAACCCCGAGCCACACTCGGGAAAACCGCCAGGGAGGCTACTCCTAGTACACATGGTCAGAAAATTGGATGAAAAATACTGCTTTCTAAGCAATCATACGATATTCTGATCGTCAGTACTGTACACAGCATTTCGAGAGCCGATCACAACAGTTCATCCAAAATTATTCCAAGGGGCAAACATCAAAAATTTTCCTCGTACGATACCAGATACGATTTTCATTCAATCAGTAACAGTATTCGTCCAAATAAAATCGGAAGAGCAAGACCACCAGGGCTGGCCCAAGACATTGTGCTGCCTGGGTCCAAGAATGAAATGCTGCCCCCCCCCACTCCAAAAAAAAATCACAGTCATTGCTTGAAGAAGGAACCAATTAGCTGTTCCGAAACGCGTCGCATGTTGATGACATCACATCCGGTTTGCTGTCCACGCTGGTTGTTGGTCCCTTCCTGTTGACGTCACTTCATGGATTCGGCTTGCATGCTGTCTCAGACAGCATAGCTGTCCTCCCAGTATCCAGGAGAGTTGTCTTCCATGTGCTGGCCATTTCAGAATATGCTACCATAGAATTACACCTCCGGATATCCCTGAGACTTCTTGGGACTACCAGAATGCCGGACCACCTGCCATATTACTAATATGATGTGCTCCTACCCATCCACCCTTTTGTAAGTGTTTTTAACCCTTTTGGGAAATATAAAGTTTTACTTCTGCACGTTGAGGCCGCCTTTTTTTCTTTTCAAAAAAAAAAAATTTAATGGGCTCATTAGGGGTATATAAATGGTCTATGAAGCATTGCAAGCAATTACAAGTTTTAAAAAAAAATTTTTGTGGTTTTTCATCATTTGCTATCATTTTTAAGTTTTTGTAATGTAAAAAAAATAGGGCACCTTTAAAAACGCTTCTAAATGAAAACGCGGCTAAACGCCGGTGCCGTGTTTAGCCACGTTTAGACGCGTTTGGCATCTGAAAAGTCGGAAACTTCAGCGTCTGAACTCATTTTGTTTCCTTCAAAGAAAAAAGCCTCTAAACACAACTGCCTAAAAATGACATTAAACGAACCTGTGTACATGTACACATAAGATAACATTGGATGAGTTCAGGGGCAGCTGAAAAAAGCACCAACTGCCCTCTGAACGTCCGTTTACCAGCAGCAGTGTACATGAGGCCTTAGGAGATTTTCTCTTCCTGTTCAGCACTGCAGTGAAGCCTGGGCATACAGCCAATACAGCTGATTGGAGGAAAGGCACACACCCCCTCTCCTCATGGGTAGAGACTTTCAGAGCTGATCGTTGACTGGTTCAGCACTCTGCTAATCTATAGCATACTCCCCAACACAAAACTCAGGCTGCTTTTATCATATGTGATGGAGAACTTGTCAGGAGTTATCAGGCTGATAACAGAAGAACAGAGCAGGAGAAATCTGCGGTACATAGTGCTTTGAAGAGAGATAAGAAAACACTGCAGATATATGTGCCCAGCTCAATTTTCATGAATCGGGTTTACATTTACTTTAAGCCCTGAATTAAAGAAATCTATACATGACCAATTTTGCATTAGCATTTTTAGAAAAAGGTCATTGTTATACATTTCTCCATTTATACTTATAATAAAAGTTGCAGTTTAATCTGCTTATATTTTTCTTTCCCCCTGGATGGAAACATCAAACCACCCTGCCTCAGTACTCATCCCAAGAGCCCTCGGTGCTGATGCAAGAAGTGGGCTGGTTCTTGAGGAATTATAAAAATAACAAAATGCTTTGATGAGTGGATGTCAGTCTGGAGGAGCGGAGATTCCTAGGTAGGCTGTGTGGACCACCTTAAAAAACGCCCACATATGATGCTGAGCCTCCATGATTGAAAGAACTGAAATTCAATGAATGAAAGGAGCAGGCCAGCAATGGCGACCCTAGGGGGGGGGGCCAGAGGGGGCCCTGACCCCCCCAACATTATGCTGGGCCCCACCATGTGCCCCCCCAAAAAAAATTTTATTTTTTTTTTTTAATTTTTTTTTTTTTACAAAAAGGCAATTTATTTTTGTTTGTATTCATATCGGATGTGCCGCATCTTACTCGGGCCACCGCTGGGGTAACACAGTCTCTATTGAGAGGGAGAACGTCCCCAGTCAGCTCCTGCAGGTGATTCCTCCCCCCTCCCTCTGCTCGCTGACACTGCATAATGCGAGCGCTCACACAACCACGGCCGCCCGATCTGCTCCTTCCCCTGCATCCTCATTGGCAGGGAGAAGAGCGAGTTGCAGGAAGGACTCCACCAGGACTCTCAGTCACTGAAAAAACAGACTGATTTCTCCCATCCTTAGGACAGGAGAACCATCCTGTAAATTCCAAGAGATGCCAGACCAGCACAGTCAATAGCAGGGGCAGGACAGCAAGAGGAGGCTGGGGAACCCCACAGTGGCAGAACACCAGGGCCCGGAGGCAAGACAACCTTTGCAACCCTGATAGTTCTCCCACTGCTTTGGATCTTTATATTTTCTTGGTATGCTGGTGACATATATCTCTTGTTTTCTGCCACACTGGGGGGCCCCAATACAGTAGGAAGGGAGCTCTCTGCAGAACATGTGAAAGAGCCATTGTGGGGTCGTAGTAAAGGGTCCCAGGATAGATAGATATATCTATCTATATATATATATATATTTTTTGCATTTTATATTGCCCCCCTATTTTTGTCCCTGTCCCCCCATGTTCCCCCCCCCCTTAATATGAAAGCTGGAGACGCCACTGCAGGCCAGAGACAGTAAATCTGGAGAGGAAAGGGCTACATGATGCTAGACATCCTCCAGCCAGGAAGGAGGCAGGGTTATAACCTCTGTCTGGATTTTGAAAATTCTTCCTTCTACCTGTCCTGGTGACACCAGAGCAAAATGAAGGAATCACTCCAAGGTGAGGGGGCAGGTGTCATTATTGGGAGGTTTCCCCTATATTCCTAAACTGATAACAGCTATCACTTTTTGGATTTCTTATTTGCTGTTCTGGGAAAACTGTCACCATACCAATAGGTGAGAAAAAAAATCCCAATAGAATATTAAAAATCTCAGTGTTTTTAACATTTTCCTACTTTGTATAACACTGAAAAAAACAGAAAATTTCTTATCAAATACTTACCGTAATTTTCCTTTCCTGATGGACTCCATGGCAGCCTACGTGTGGGTTAACCCTGCTTCCTCTCCAATGCTATAGGACCCCATTCCCATAAATTTGAGCTTACAGCCATAGACTGCGTTCCGTAACTAGCCAACTCTTGACCAATGGGTGGGAACTCCATCTGCCATGGAGTCCATCAGGAAAGGAAAATTACGGTAAGTATTTGATTTCCATTTCCTGACAGACTACATGACTCGGGCGCGCCCCCCCCCCCCCCCCCCCAAGCTGTTAAAAAAAAAAAATCGGCACTTTAAGAGTGACCAGGCGCCGGACATGCGGCAGGCTATGGGAAGCTGATTTGCCTGTGTTTAGGGTGTGGTTGGGGCGCAAGCGATGCACCCCGAACACTCCCCACTCTACTGTCATTTGTCTGGCCTTCTTTCCTATCTTTTTATTGGCTGGGACCGGAGGACGGTGGGTGGTGCTTTTTGTGGCACCACTTCTGGTTTCCTGGCTCACTGCTGTGTGCTCTGGGAGTATAGTACCGGAGACCGGAGTGAAGGACGGCTAGGCTTCGGTATAGTGGGTTCCATATTTCCAGTACGGAGGCTCAGGGCAATGGTGCAGGACTGGCGGTATAGCGGAGGTCGGTGTCAGTACCGGGGAAGGGGAGGACGGTCTGGCTCGGTGCTGTATTGGAGGCGCTCCGCCCCCTTACCATCGGGGGGATGGGCTGGCGGCGGTTTGGGTGGAGAAGATGCTGAGACCCCCAGCCGAAGCCCCATGTGACCGGGGAGGTGGCAGACTGGCTGGCTGGCCGGGGAGGGGGGGTGAGGCGGCCTCTGGTGCTCGGATGGCCGCAGTGTGAGCGGAGGATCTGCTGTCAGGCTGCCCCGAGGAGGATCGGCGGGGATATGGCCAGGATCCTGAAGGTAAGAGAGATCCACAAATACTGACCGACATCAGCCGATTATTGTGAGAGATCCCCGACTGAGAATGAAAGCTGAGTGACAGATGGGCACAGTTCCTGGTGCCTGGGGGAGCTGCCGCAGACTGCCCACAGGAATCCCCAATGTGATTGGGGCTAGTAGGGACTTAAATTCCCCACCGTAATGACGTCACTGCCGTGTCCCGTCTGAGTCTGCGCAGTGGTGACCTGTCATAAAGCGCCTGCGCGGTCGCCGGGTCCCCAGCCTTACTGCGCACGTGTTAAACCAAGCCTCGGTTTCACCTGAGGATCGTGCATGTGCAGAAGCCCGCTAGCGCCTGGAATGCAGAAGCGTTTCAGGCGCCATAAGAGGAGAAAAGACCAAATAAAAAGAAAACAGGAACAGCATGAGGGGGAACAATGGGGACAAGGGGGAACAAAAAACAGACATGTACACGAAAACTGCTGCCATGGAATTTCGAAGCTTCAGACCTTGCCAGCCAATCCTTCACTCCTGGGCATACTCAGGCCATCCCCACCAGTGGACACAGAGGCCTGAAGCCACACACCTGCCCAGGGCTGGTCCCTGGGCTGTCTTGACACCGCTGGAAATGTATGCCCGACACCAACCTCGATCGATTTTGGACATCTGTAAACGTAAGTGCATCGCTTGTAGGTCCAATGAGGAGGACAAAAAAGGAACGCAGTCTCTGGCTGTGAGCTCAAATTTATGGGACTGGGGTCCTATAGCATTGGAGAGGAGGCGGGGTTAACCCACACGTAGGCTTCCATGGAGTCTGTTAAGAAAAAAAGATTTTTGACTGGAGTTTCACTTTCATATTGTCTTCAAGATTGAAACAAAGGTAAATAAATAATAAAATGATAAAATGATAAAATGAGTTTAGATCCTAACCACTATGGTCTCCACCCTATACAGGAGCCACTGGACTCTGCAATATCGGGACGACAAGCTGCCTTAATCCGCTGCTACAGACACTTTATATGAATAAGGAGTTTACGGGGATCCTGTGCAGGTGAGAAATGCTGCATTTGGTGTTTATGGTGTTAAAATGTTGCTAAAGGCCTTGTCCGCATCAATGCGTTTTATAGCGTTTGTTTTTCTACAGAATTACAGACACCAATCAATCAGGATCAACACTGTACTGATTCATGGGGGCATATTTACAATTTCTTGCCTAGAACCCCCTCCCATTGCCGCCACATTCCAGGAGGTTCTGAACTTCCTCAGTGGAGGATGCAGAGGACGATACAAATTTGTATTTTAAAATGTATCAGCAGCAAAGACTTTTTATTTTAATTTTTTTATTTTTGTTGTTTTGGATAAAGTTGGGATTGGGAATGGTCAGAAGATGCAAATAAATACAGCTCTGCATTCATTAATATGTACAACATTAAGCAGTTTAGCTCTCATACCTCTACAACCCCCTTCCCCCATGGACCAGGATAATTGTTACATTTCTGCTATGGGCCTGATTATGTTGGCAAGACCTTTGTCATTAGCCAAGATACAAATGTAACACTGTATATACAGTATTTACAGACAAACAAGGCTTTCGTTTGGGGACATTGTATTGCAAAAATATTTTTTTTAGTAGCAATCCATGGACAAAAAACATGGACAATGTTAGTTTGCAAAAAAATACTACTATAGATCAAATGTATATATATTTTTTCTATAATCTGTTCTGTTTAAAATGATACTCCTCTGACTGTCCTATGAGGCTGCGTGACTCCTGACCCTCTGTCTGAACAGTGCTGATTGGCCCTGTGTTGATCACATACACCCTCCCAAGAAAAAAAAAAACTCTGTAGCAATACACACCAAACTAAGCATGTACAAAGCTCTGTTCTATCAGGAGATAGATTGGGGACAGAGGATCAGAGATGACAGAATCAAACAGCCTCTTTACACAATGCAGAGGATTAACCCTTTAGGTTTAAAAGAAATTTGCAAAGCTGTTCGAACATTGAAATTGCATGCAAATTTATTCAATGCAAATGGGGTAAAATTGATTGTTCTCAGGTTATATTCTCTGCAATTTGAACGTGTGACTGTGGAAATGACTAGATGGCACTGGGGAGCAAACTTATTGGTGTGATACTCAGCATAATCTAGTAGTCATAATGCAGGATGGCCACTAGATACCGCTGATTTTTATAAGAAATAAGTACGCTCCTAGGGCGGGAAAGGGAGCAAATCAGTTGTGGTGTGCTTCATGCAAATGTGCTGACAAGGAACATGGTAATAGAAAAAAAATCAGAGTTGCAGAATCTGATGGACAGAATTAAAATATAAATCTGACAAAAGTTTTACCTTACCCTGGTCTATCCACAATTAAAAAATTGCTGGCTGGGTTTAGACATAGAAAATAATACAAGTAAGGGCTTAACATTTGTATATTGACAGTTTGATAAGTTTCTGGTTCTGATATGTAACAATGGCTGAGTGTGATAGAACAATGAGGGTTTTTTTCAGCTGCCAACCTCACACATATTCCACACCCCTCCATACTGCATTCTGCGATACACTCTCAGCATTCATACCCAACAAAGAAATGCATTCTTTTATTTCATATCACAATTACATTGATATACTGAGACTAAAAGTGACCAATCATGGGCTAGTATTCTTAAAGTGTTACTAAAACCAGGACCCTGCATTCACTATATCTGGTCTCCTACAGTACACAGAACATGGAAATGCAATCATCTTAGTAAATATAAACTGCTAAAGACCTTTACTCATCAGCAGTTAGAGCAGTATTGTAACTTCTATCAGTGACTAGTTAGAGCTTGTTGGAGGAGTTTTCGTTCTCCTCTGAATGTCCTATGAGGCTGTGTGACTCCTGACCTTCTGTCTGGACAGTGCTGATTGGCCCTGTGCTGATCACATGCACCCTCTCAAGAAAAAAAACAACTCTGTAGCAATATACACCAAACTAAGCATGTGCAGAGTGACTCCAAGGCTCTGTTCTATCAGGAGATAGATTGGAGACAGTGGAAGAAGGGGAGGATCAGAGATGACAGGATCAAACAGCCTTTTTACTGAATGCAGAGGATTAACCCCTTAGGTTCCACAGTGAGTATAACAAGCATGCTTTACTGCATATACAGACTGATTTTACTGTTGTGGGTTTAGTAACACTTTAAGCTGGCCATAGATGGATCGAAATTTGGCCGAAATTTCAGTCCATGTTTGGCCACTCCTACTTGACAGAAGTTGATCTAACAACTGACTTCTGTCAAACAGATTTGTTGGAATTTTTTTCTCAAACAGTGGCTGCAGCCAATGGGATCAAAGTATTCTGTATTCTGACAGTGGAGGAGTTCCTGCTGTCAGAATACAATGGCACAGCGGGGAAGATTTCTCCATCCACCATTTGTTTTTTTTCGATCAGCCCACTGGCTGATTGGAAAAAAAAAAAAACAATCCTCTATGGCCAGCCTTAGTCGTGGTAGAACAAAACTTCTCATTGGCTGCTATGTGTTAAAACTTTTGACTGCATCTTTGCATTGTGTATTGAATATATTTAATTGTCATGGTTAAATTGCAGGGCAAGGCAGCAGAAGAATCTGATTGTGAATGTTCAATATATATGTAAAGTGCTACGTAAATTGTCAGCGCTATATAAATACCTGTAATAAATAAAAAATCTTTATGTAGGATTAGGCATTAGTAAAAATGCCCGATTCCTACATTTTACTTTGCCAAATTTTTGGTTAAAGTTGCAGATTTTTTGAGGACTGTAATGCATTTTGCCTATTGGGGAAATTATTATTATTATACAGGATGTATATAGTGCCGACAGTTTGCGAAATGCTTTACAAAATGAAGGCAGACATTACAGTTACAAAACAGTTTGGTACATGAGGAATCAGAGGGCCCTCCTCATTAGATCTTACAATCTAAGAAATGCACTGGATTCAGTGGAAAAGTTAAAATTATGGTGGGTTAGGGTAATTTTTAGGCTTTGAAGGGCTTTGTATGACCTCTAAGTGATTATTCTTTGCTTTATGAATGCTTTTTTTTTTTGTACTTGATTCTTTGAGTTTTGCATTTGAACAACAGAAAAAAAACAGAACAAAATGTCTTGAATCTTTAATTAAAGTAAACAATTAAAATGCATAGCTAGATGGATAGTATCTATCTTACTATCATGGAAAATCCAGTGCACGAAAGTGTATCAGTTTTTTCAGCTTTAAATTACTCAGATTTTCAATTTGCGGTGAAATTATAGGGCAATTTCAGCAATATTTTGGCAAATGCCAAGATCAAATTTGACAAAATTTCATACTAACTGTTAAAACATCTTTACTAATCTTGCTCATATTTGCTTGCCCAGCTCTAGAAGAATCTTGAACTATGCCAGTTGGCAAATTACCTTTGTTGCATGCAGACAAAAGGTGGGAGTTCCCCTGTTAGTGGGCCTTTATAGGCACTAAATTATATACTAGGCGAGAAAGGAAATTCATAAAAACAAATAGTTTTGCTAAGACATCACTGAATAAAAGAAACGCAAGAACAGTGTATACATGATATGAACAGCCATTGATACACCAACTGTGAAAGTGGCGATGATACAATATACCTTCCTCCACCCCAGGGTGGGAGAAGCTATACTGTATCATCGCCACTTTCACAGTTGGTGTATCAATGGCTGTTCATATCATGTATACACTGTTTTTGTGTTTCTTTTATCAAGTGATGTATTAGCAAAACTATTTGTTTTTATGAATTTAATTTCTCACCTGGTATATAATTTAGTGCCTATAAAGGCCCACTAACAGGGGAACTCCCACCTTTTGTGTTCAAATCCCAGAGATGTGGCACCTAACAGAGTCTAATCACTTTTACCTTTACAGTTTTTTGCATGAAGGGGAGTATTGCAGGCACAGCCACATCTATGGAATGCAGGATGTGAGTGCAACAGAAAAGTCATTAGCAGTGTATTACATGGACCTAGCTGTATCCACAGTCCCTGTTTCAGGCTCAGTGATGTTCCCGGGAGACAGACTCCATTGGTTAGAGGGGGTACAGAGGTTGTTAATAAATTATTGACCTTTTTACATTTCATTTAATAAAATCCTTCCTGTGTCCTCCCCACAGGATTGGTGACCCAGATGACAACATGCCCCCAGACAGCCGACTACCCTATGAGCTGCTGGCACTCTTTGAAGAAATGCAGAACAGCAAAGAAGATGCAGTGGCCCCGTACCGCTTCCTACACTACCTGCAGATCCTCAGAGCAACTGGTGAATTCTGGGGCTGGGGTGGGGGGATTTAAAGTGGAACATAACTGTATCTGAGCATCCCAAACTTAAAATACCATTTCATTTATTTGTAATATTCAAAGCCAACTCACCTATCCCTTCATGTCTCCAAGCTTTTTTCTGTTGAAAAATCACTTTGAAAAAATGCCCCCCTAGCATTTAAGCCATGGCCATCTTGCTTAAGGGCAAATGATTCATGTAGCATTTACTTCCTGGAATTCATCTGCCCTTAGCTCAGGCATGCAGGCGGGAGGGCATGCTTAGCTGAGAAAGCCCCTCCTCCCTCCCTTCTTTCAGATAAAAGGAAAAAAATGCCATGAAGACTCCTGGGATGTATGACATTATTTTTGGCCTAAGCCAGGAAAAAAACAAGTAAATAATATACCTTCCTACCTATTTATTAATGCTAGTAGCATAAGGATTAAAAAAGTTAATGTTGATTGACAGAGTTTAGTCTTGCTTTTAATGAGGTGCATCACTGGGAATTATGACAGATGGAGGGGGAGAAGCCTGCGGATAGACTATACCAAAGGCCAAGTTATGTCATGCAGCTTATTAATATATAAATAATATAATGTAATAAGTAAATGAGCTGTGAATATGACAGTAAAACTAATAATATATTTGTGGTAGTGTGATAATTGTAAAGTCTAAAGCCTTGTACACAAGATTGGATTTTCATCAGGGAATTATGTGATGACAGACTGTTGGCCTAAAATCCGACCCGTTAGTACGCTCCATCAGACAATTGTTGTTTAACTTTCCGACAACAAATGTTGGATGGCAGGCTAGTACATTTTTGGCGGACATCGGTCTGTTGCCAGATTTTCGTATCGCGTGTACACAAGTCCGTCACACAAAATTCCAAAGTACAAACACGCATGCTCAGAATCAATACTCACCAAACACAACATTAGCAGAAGGTGCCCAAAGGGTGGCGCTCAAGAGCTGAAATTCCTCGTAGTACGTCACTACATTCGTGTTTGTTGGCCGACAATTGTGTACCGTTTGCATGCAAGACAAGTTCCTGGCACACACCCTTCAGACAAAAGTCTGACGCTTTGTTGGCCAACAATCTGATCATGTGTACGATGCTTTAGGGCAGGGGAAGTTGACCACGGGGCTAGATTGATAGACAGAGGAATATAAGCCTGTAGATAGACCATTACATCTATGAAACACTGCTCATTATTATAAATGAACGAGCCATAAATATTTTAACAAAATAAATGAGCTGTAACAAAAACATTAGCGTGTAATCATAGTTTGGGGTATAGTTGGGGGGGGGGGCTAGTGGGTCAAAGGGCAAGGATGACCGATAGAGTAGGATAAACTACAACAAATTAAGCAACGCGTGGCATGCAGTTTATTGACATACTGCAAATGATTGAACAGTGAATATGTCAGGAAAAATAGAACCATACATGTAGGCGTGCAAAGTAAAGTATATGGAGGTAGCCTTACTTCAGGGAGGGGGTAGTGGGTCACAAGGGGAAATCACTAGGGTCATAAGTCTAGGGGGGGGTGGAGATTACACGTGGGTGGTGTACTTGGGTTCTGATTGTCCTATCTTGCAGTATCTGCCCAGCATTATGTAGCTGAGGTCTTTTCTAACCTACTAAGCCTTATCCTTCAACAGCCCTCAGCCCTCAGGGGCAGTATAGTTGATAGAGGGGATAAGGCCTGCGGATAGACTATCACAAAGACCAAGTTATCTCATACAGCTCATCATACAATCCTGTGGGTGTGCAAAAAGAAGTAATTTGGGTAGCCTTACTTCATGGAGGGGGTAGTGGGTCACAAGGAGAAATCTGAAGGTCATTGTTTTGGGGGGAGGGGATTACAAGTGGGTGAAGTTCTTGAGTTCTAATTGTCCTATCTTGCAGTATATACCCAGAATGATGTAGCTGAAGTCTTTTCTACCATACTGAGCCTTTTACTTCGGACAACACCCAACCCTCAACTGGTAGGTGTTGCAGATATGGGGAAGGGGATATGGGGATGATCTTTATTCTAAGCCAACCAAGTGAACAGTGTAGCATCTGCTTGGATGTAAATAAAATGTTTCCATCTCTCTCACTGTTTTTACATACCTTTTTAATTGGATTGGGCTTTCCTTGTACTGCATATATTACCTTTACAAATTAGCCAAAATGCAGCAGATGATCCAATCACATTGTATTTTGAATGGGCAGGTTACATGTTTTTATAAGAAGGGGTCACTTATTAAGCAAATTCAGCCCGAAATCTATCTATTATCTTTTTATGAACAGTGTTTGTATATATCTTGTCATTTAGAAGTCCATTACAAATAAAAGATTTAGCCCTTTCCATAGAAAATGTATGTTTCAGTTCTGGGTGAATGTCTTGAGTCAGCTTTTTACAAGGATCCAAGCAATGGGAGCTCTCAACACATTCTGGAAACAACCATTACATGAAGGTCTCAGGTGGGCTAAGTGGTTAGCACTTCCGCCAAGCAACACTAGGGTCATTGATTTAAGTCGCAACCACGGCACTACCTGCCTGGAGTTTGCATGGTCTCCCTGTGCCTGCGCGGGTTTCCTCCCACACTCCAAAGCTGGTGGGCTAATTGGCTCCTGTCTAAATTGGCCCTAGTATGTGTATGCATGAATGTGAGCAGAGTGTAGACTGTAATGTCCTTGAGGGCAGGGACTGATGTAAATGCACAATATACTGTATATATATATATATATATGTAAAGTGCTGTGTAAATTGACAGCACTATATAAGTACCTGTAATAATAATAATGGATTTTTAATTAAGAACTGACCGGAGTATAAGAGAGTTATACAAGCATGTGAGCTAGCCTAACAAGCTCCAGCTAACACTGAAATATCTGTTGCGAAAGGATGGGTTTTGGTGGAATTACTCCTACTTTTCTTTTTTGTGACAGACAGAGAAGATGAGAGCATTGTATACCATTCAATTAGGGGAACGCATCACATGTCAGAGGTGTTCCCAGCAGAGGACCTCCAACAGCGACCTCCTAGCTATTCCACTCCGACTCTCCTACTCCAAGTTCCACAGGAAACTAACATTGGTAAGTAGTAGGGTGAAGGGGGTGGGGGTCAACAGGGTTGGGGGCTTGTGTTACCATAGGTGCCAGATAAAACTGGACAAGATACCTTTTATTAAGATCTTCCTATATGCAATGGAGATGGACCAAACATGGTGGATAATTCAGATTGTACTCTTCTCTTATGTTGCTTTGATCCAGGATTTCCATTGGGCATCACCTTAAAGTTTACAGGCTCTTCCAATGTTAGTGTTTCTTCCCACAACCCAAAAAGATGATGGTGTGTCCTCACAGAGCTAGGGTTCTGGGTTCAGTTCTCACTTGTGTGCATGGAATATGTATATTCCCTTTGCTTGAGCTTGGAGCACCGACGGGGGACCCCAGAAAAGGAGGATCGGGCTGCTCTGTGCAAAACCATTGCACAGAGCAGGTAAGAATAGGCATGTTTGTTATGTTTATAAAAGAAACAAATAAAACAAAAAACAAAGCTTTATAACACTTTAACCTCCAGTCCAGTGATTTTGCCTAGGTTGAGATGATTTTATTAGTCTGCTGCAGGCAGGAGTAAGAATTTTCGCTGTCTCCCTTTCCCTCTCAATCAGGTTGCAGCACTGTGACTGTCACAAGGTGAGAGGCTGCAGCAGGGACTGATCTGTGGCAGACATTTGTGAAAACAGCCAAGAACTGCGCAGGCTCCAGGATTTACATGATTGTGTCATCTTGGAGTCTGCATCCCAGTCAAGGAAGTAGTTGGTGACCTTAGATTTACCTGAACAAAGATGGTTTCGTCCTTCTGGAGAGAAAAGCAAATGAACGCATAATCAGGAGTACTGTGAGAGAAAATAAATTCTGAGGGCAGGAAATGATGTGATTGGTCTGTAAACTCTGTAAAGCAATTTTTCTTTTTTTCAATATTAATGTAAAATGCCATGTTTGTGTCTTTATCAGGAGCGCACACTGTGGAGATACTTTCGGTCACATGAAACACATGACGACAGAAACTTGTGCCCCAAATGTAAAAGTAGCAGAATAGTGAAGGTACTGGCTGCCTCCTTATATTTACCTAAAACCAGGCCATGTCCTTCAAATGTCATAATTTACTAAATGTTCAAGAGCCCACTCAGACACAAGTAAATGGGAATGTATAGAGGTTTTGTATTTTCTTTCCTAATCATTGTGGTCAGGTAAATATTATGTATTCATTTGTCTAGCCTCAATCTCCTTTTCATGTGTTTTCCTCCATCTTATTATCACCTGATGTACAGAGCTCAATAGCTTAAGCTAAAATATACACACACCCTGGCCTTATAAGACGGCTCCATTCAGGGTTTCAGTCAGACAAAACTAGTCTTGAGGCAGACGGCGACCCCTGTGCTGTCTCTTTATCAGGGGTCTTCAAGCTACGGCCCTCCAGTTGTTCAGGAACTTCAATTCCCATCATGTCTAGTCATGTCTGTGAATATCAGAGTTTTACAATGTCTCAAGGAACGTGTAGTTCCGCAACAGCTGGAGGGCCGTAGTTTGAAGATCCCTGCTTTAGATAATTCTGAATGTTCTGGGAATCCTTTGTAATTTATTAAAGAAATTGCTGCACTGCCCTTCCAAATGATATAACATAATCCAACACAATAAAGTACAGTAATTCTTTATTAGCATGAATATTCCAGTAAAGAAATGATATATTTAACCTGTAAAAATAACACCAAAATGTTAATATAGCGAAAATCCACAACATCCAATTGCGAAAAATGTTCATGTATATTCAGTAAAGTGATTTTCCACTCACCGCCATGAATTGCAAGCTTCTTACCCAGTGGATATGACCCCTAATCATCTGAAGGTCATATGCACTTGTATGACAATGGGCCATCATAAAGGTGATGAACACAACCTCTGCAACGATCTCCCACCAACTCATAAGTACCTCAATGGATATGCTATAGTATGGACCATACAGGAGATAGAAGGTAATATCAAATTGTTATAGTTAAATTAAATTTTAAATATATTTCTGTTCATACAAGGAACATATTTGTTTGACTTCCTTTTAGTTATCCCATGAAACAGCACTGCAGGTAGTCACTTTGCATTTCCAAATGGCTCCAATATTTGTATGAATATGCTCTTATAGTTTAAAAAAAAATATTCATGCCTTATATTCAAATATTCAAATTCATATTTGAACACATATGAGAAGCTGATTAAAAAATAATATTATTGTCTGTAGAGTTCCACTACCCCCTCTCGCCCCTACACTTCCTCCTCCCACCTTATTTTTCTCTTTTGTTCTCTTCTCTTTCTTCCCTTTTTTGTCTTGTGCATGTGTTATCTTATCTCTGGGTGGCCCACACCCTCCAGAGTGTTATCGCCTCTGGGAGGACAGCATTTCTGCCTTGGAAGTTTGATGCATCCTATGCTCAGTATTAGCCCTCCTGCATCTTAGTTACTATTTTCTGATGATTCTGTTGTTTAAATAACTTCAGCTTGCTTATTTTGCATGTGTATGTAGACCTTGGCCCCTGCGTGGGTGTTACATAAGCCTGCTCATTCTTCTTTGTTTGGAATTAAAGAGGAAATGAACTCCCCTGGTTTGTTTGTAGCTATAGGTAAGCCTATAAGTCTTACCTATAGGTACTGTAAATATCTCCTAAACTTGCATCATTTAGGAGATATTTACTGTATACGCTAACGATGACGCTCTGAAGGAACGGCCACCTGTGACATTTCTTCAGAGCCCTGTGCCGTGACTGGCGGCTCCTGCGCATATGTGCAGGAGTGACATCATCGCAGCTCTGACAATTCACAGCGCCGGAGCCCGTGAACCCAGAAGAAACACTGGGGAAGATGACAGCCGTCTCAGCAGTGTGCGGGCGCCGCTGGAGGGCTTCGTTCTAAGGTAAGTATTTCATAATGAGCTAGTATGCGATGCATACTAGCTCATTACGCCTTTTGTCTTACAGGTTTTTTTTTCTTATTGGGGTATACAACCTCCTTAATAAACATTATTGGAACAGAAAAAAATATTAATATTATTATTAATAATAAAAAATAATCCTTGTATTACAGGTGACACACTTAAGATCATTGCCACGCACACTAAACATTCATTTGAAACGCCTGAGCCAAAAAAATCCGTTGCAGAAGGTCAACAGAACACTGTCCTTCCCGCCAGTTCTTGATCTCCATGAAGTCCTGGATCCAGAACACCTGCCGCCAGAGGAATATTCTATGGTGAGACAATATATCATTCTGCACCATCTAAGATATGCAGAAGCAGAGTTGTGCATAAGGGGTGTGGCTTATGCTAGGGGTGAAGGAGGTAGTTTTAAAAGATTGTAAGCCTAAAAAAATAAAAATAAAAAAAACGTTTCTTTAAAATATGTTAAACTGCATAGGGCTTGTGCTGTGTTATTTTTCCCTTTGTATGCTGTAAAAAACCTGGTGGAACCTGCCTGTTCCTGTGCCCCCAAGGTGTGCTGACCACGGTAATCATGGCTGCTGATCCATGATACCATGGTCAGTTTACGTGCCTCCGCCAGCCCACAGTCTCCCCCTCTCCCCCTCCCTGCCTGTCAGCTCCTGCGTGTAAGCTGCCCCTCCCCTCCTGCTGCTATTCTGCGTGGCAGTAAAGTTAGTTTTTACATTTACTGCCAGCCCCTCTGTTATAACAAAATAACTACACAGTGTATACGTTTTTAAAAAATTCTGCAGCTAACAACCTTATTCCACATTGCCGATATGCAGTCACATGACCGCCCCAGCTGACATAAGAGGGAAATCTCAGCCCCTTCCACTGTAGTCCTTAGATCAGGGAAGGAGAGCTGTGGGCAGTCACGTGACCACACATCGGTGATGTGAAAAAAAAGGTATTTAGCAGCAGAATTAAAAAAAACAAAAAAAAACACAGACAGGCTTTTTATGGCAGTAATTGTGAACACCGACTTTGCAACCACATTAAATACTGGCACCATGCTGGAAAATACTCCTGAGTACAGCATAACCATACCCATGCTCATCCAATGTGCATACAGTTGCAAAAAACATTATGAAAGAGCGACCAGTAACATATAAAGCCATGATGGACAGTTGTCTTTTGATTCAGGCTGTGCTTGCGGGAAGGGTCTTCTCACTGCAAAGATTAGAAGCCAGTTCTAATGGTCTTATGTACAATAGAAACGTAGAAAAGTGACGGCAGAAAAAGACCGAGTAGTCCATCGAGTCTGCCCATTTTTATTTATTTTTTTTGTTAACTTTATTGTCTGTATATAGATCTCTGTTTGTTCCAAGCATGTTTGAAGCCATTTACTGTTGACTGTCTCACTAGCTCTGCTGGAAGAACAATTCTTCTTAATCCATTGTATCTACTCTTGAATGTATCCTACCATGTCAAAAGCTATATTCTTAGTTATTTTCTTTGTTACATTTGGATGTCTACAATAAAAATGTTACTATGTAAAAAGCCAACTCTACCTAAATGAGATCATTTATTTTAAATTGCTGAATTGAATTGCAGCTGTTATATTTCCCAGGCAATCAGAAAGCAAGAGTTCCTTGCAGACCTTCCGCCCCTCCGATAAGGACATAAAGGTGTCACTCTTTCCTGTTGTCTGTTTACTGGGTAGCATTGCCACCGTTGACTGGACTGACCATAAATTGCTATGCAGAGCATTCACATTGGACACTGTGCAAATCAGACTTTGTCTAAATGTTTTGGGGGTACCCTTCCCAGGGCTTCTGTGACCTTCCTTTATAATTACAATGTAATTATATTGTTAAAATAGGCTTAATTTCTGGGAAAATCGACAGGCATTTTTGTGCACTTGCAGTGCTTTTAAAGGGATAAAAAAAAAAAAGGAAATATGCATCATTGTAGGGATGTGCTGTATTTTTGTTTTTCGCCCAGACATTTCTGTGATTCTGGAGTTCAGAAGTACATATGTCTCTGGGTGCTCATTGATTCCCCTGTGCAACCCTATCACTGGGATCCCCTGGGGCCTCCCAAGGTAAATTTATACTCACCTGCCTTGTTTTGTTGTCTTTCAGCTGTGCTATAATTATCGCCTGTTTGCCGTCGTGGCACATTCTGGCACTGGCGGTCTTGGTCACTTCTGCTGTTACATCAACAGTCACAAAGATGGCAGATGGTATTTCTTCAACGACTCCAGCGTGTGCAGGGTGAGACAGTGTTCACGGAATGTGCTCTGACAATTCACTACACTTGTCCTTGAAAAGTAGAGGAGCTATAAACATGAATTACTCTTCAATTTATGGAAATATGACTTCAAAGTGATATTAACAATATTAATGGTTTTGCACACAGCAGCCCTGATCCTCTTCTTTTCAGGTCCCCCAACGGTGCTTCTGGCTCCCCCCCCCAGAGAAAGTAGCATGCTCCTGACTCCCCCCCCTTAAGAAAGCCGCATGCACGGATGCATGCTCACTCCGGAGCCGCTGCTCTTTGTGTCCATAAGACACATAGAGCTGCAGCTCAGGCCTGCCCCCCACTTTCTTCTTATTGGCTCACTGGTTTTGATTGACAGCAGTGGGAGCCAATGGAGGAGGAGGAAGAGTCTTTATACAGCCAGGGTTATCGTGAACATCGTTGGATTGCGGGGGCTCAGGTAAGGATTGGAGGGGCTGGAGGGAGCGGCTGCACACAGAAGGTTTTTTACCTTCATGCATAGAATGATCTTCAGCCTGAAGAACCACTTTAATATTTAATGATTGATGTGTACACATTTTAGCAAGGTTAAAACTGTAAAATATATTTAACACTCTACTCAACTGCCAACCAAACATGCCCCCCCCCCCCCCCAGTTCTTTTGTTTTTTTTTTTTTTCCATCGTAGCTGTATTCCTGGGTTCTTTTTAAAACACAAACTCACCCACACAGCGAATCCAGAGTTGTCTCGCTGCGATCCACTGGTCCTCTTCAGCTGGATGACTCTTCTGGGTGCAGGTGGTCAGCTACTGAGCAAGTGCTGAGCCCACCCTCGGCCCACTTTGTGTGCCTGATCCTGCAGCCTCTTGGGGAGATGTGATGTAAGTATCCCAGAAGGCTTCAGGACCACGGACACAACATTGTGGCCTAGGCCAGAATAATGGTAGGGGGCAGAGCCAAAAAAAAAACCAGATAACCACAGAAAAAAAAATATTTCTGCTTGGGGAAAGGTGGTGGTGGTGGTGGTCAGGGTTTAAAAAAAAAAAAACTCCCTTTTTGGGAATTAAGTTCTACTTTAATGTGGTAAAATATGTTTGTGCCTCTGCCCCTCCCACAATTGTGAGATTTCCTGCAGTAGTTTGTATCTCTGACAACCAACCACACAAATATGGAATATCATTTTTGAGTAAAATTAACTTTTAAACATGACATTATAGGTTGTGCCTTTGGATGCTGATATTCAAACTTTTATTGGTGGATTGCTGTATTATGTTTAAACTAGATCTTTAGACACAAGTGTAATAGTTGCCTCTCTTCTAGGTGTCCTGGGATGATGTCAAATGTACATATGGGAACACAACTTTCCGCTGGTGCGTATATAAGGGATGGGAAAACACCATAGCGAGTATGGAGGGGACATTCTAAAATGATAGCAGCACTTCAAAATCGGCCACTTGCAGAAAGATACATTGAAGAAAGCTGATCTAAGATAAATACAATTGAGTACTGTCCGTGATACTTTTTTTTTTGCACTAACATACAATTTTTCAGGACAAGTTTTCAGGGTATGTCCCCTTCTTCAAGGTCCAAGCAGTACTAATACACAAGTTTTAGCATAACATTGAAGTAAGGCACTCTATGAGGGGAAAAAAAACACAAACAAACATATACAGCAATGATAATTAAACTAGGATAGTTAGTGAGATAGGGCTGGCCATAGACGAGCGAATGGGTACAGGAAAGAAAATCAGTCAGTGTTGATGGGGGGAATCCCTCCAGTGGGAGCCATTGTGTTCTCCCGGCAGGGAAAGGGTGGTGGGAAAGGGTGGTGGGCCAGGTGAACACAGTGATTATTGTTAGTGGCTATAACCACTGTGTAGTGTGTATTGAATAGTGTGGTCTAGTTGTGAGAAATGATGTCCCACAGGTGTGCAGAAATCATCTTCTTTATGTTCCTTGATGGTATGTCTGTGTACATTCATCTTTGTTTGCAACATCTGTCCTGTTTTCCCAACATAAGTTCCTTTGCTACATCTTTTGCATTGGATGAGGTACACAACATTCCTGGAGGTGCAGTTGTATGATCCTGGGATATTGAAGGTCCCTTTTGTGTGTCTGACACTTTTTGAGTGGATTAATTTGGTTACACAGTTTAGATCATTTTTTGTTGCAGGGCCTAGTTCCTTTATCTGTGACTTCATAATCAGAATTAAGTTTCCTGCTGATTAGTTTATGTCTGAGGTTGGGTGGTTGTCTGAAAGCCAGTATTAGGGTTTTATCCTCTATTATGATGGGTTGTAAATCTTTGAGTATCTTTCTTATACCTTCTAGTGCTGAATTGTATGTGGTTACTAGAGGTATGCGGTTATTTGTTTTTTCTCTTTGTATTGGAGGTGATTTTCTCTTTGAGTTTTCAAGGCTGTGTTTATGCTGGTAATGATGGTTTGGTCCTTGTAACCCCTCTTATGGAAAGAGTCTGCTAGTGTTCTGAGATGGTCTTCTGGGTCTGAACATATTCAGTGGTATCTGATGACCTGGCTATGTATGATGGCCCTGTCAGGAAGTTCCCGGTAGAAAACACAGCGCTGGCGCGCGTGCGCCCGCACGCACAGCAATCCGCGCCAAACGGCCTATTTAAACAGGGGATGCACACAGGATCAGTGCTGTCTGATCTGCAGCTCTCTGTGACCCCTGTTCCTGTTTACCTGCTTCTGTGTTTGATCTCCTGAACGACCCGGCTTGACCTTTGGACTTGCCCTGCTTTCTGCCTGCACCTGACCTTGGCTTACCTCTGACCTTGAAACTGCCTGCTCCTTGGATACCTCGCTGCCTGTCAGTTGTTGACCCGGCCTGTGACCTGACCTGTTTGCCTAAGCTCTTGCTCCTGCATCTCCTGTCTGTGCTTTAACCAGCCTACCTGCTTCCACTTGAATACACTACCCTCTGAACTGTGTACTGATTGTATGATCCAACATCTGGGTGTGTGTGAGGCTATCGGGTGCTCCAGCCTCCAGTCCGTCTGCTGTTCAGATCTTCCTTCCAGCTGGTGGTCACTTCTTCAGCATCTGGGACCCCGGGGCCGCCCGTCCTACAACTGACTCGCCAGGCACACATACCACTCTACACTCCTGTGCCTCCTGTTAGCTCTACCAGGGGCCGCGAGTCAGATACGTAAGGAAGGCTTTCCTCTGCACTATCGGGCTCATCAGTCAGGTACGTGAGAACTTGACAGGCCCATTTAGTGTGTTGAGGGTAAAAACTGGAACTATGGAGATAATTGCATCTGTCAGTAGGTTTCCTGTATATTGAGGTGCAGTGGTGGACTGTCCATATGGGGCACAGGGGCGCCGCCCCCCTAATCCATGCGCCGGCCCTTAATTTGCATGCAGGGTGCCGGATACATGGATTTCAATAGGGTTTTTTTTTTAAGTACATGATTAGAGCCTGAGGCTCTAATTGGCTTCAAAAAAGGGTGGTCTCGAGGCGCAGAGCACTGCACCCTGAGCCCACCCAGCTGTGTGACAATAACAAATTAATATTTGCTATTGTCTTCCTGGTTCTCCTCCCGGTCAATCAGGAAGCGGGTCTTAGGACTCCAGGCCAATCAGGTCTCAGGACCCACTTCCTGTGCGGCCTGGAGGAGAAGCAAAGGCCCCGGAGTGAGGAGTAGCAGTGAGGAGCAGCAGCCCTACCATGGATCTTTGTCATCTGCCTCCTAAAATAAAGAGGCCTCTGATCGTCCGTCTCCCACGGGGGGGGGGAATCGCCACTAGACATAAACAACATATCACAACATCATCCCAAAAGCACTCAGTGCAACATAACAGTCACTGTTTCATACCCGTGTGGTAATACCCAGCCTTGGTTTACCATACTATTGCTCAGTACCCATAGCTACATTCACAAAATTCTGTCTAAGATTAGATCAACCGGTGTGAGCCCTGGGGTGTCAAGCCAGCCCTGGCCTCTATGTTGGAATATGTACTTTTCCAGGCGTATTGTTTCCCCCATAGCAGCTACCCACTCCTTCCGTGTGGGAGGTTCTGTCGATTTCCAATGACGCAGAATTACTTTTCTAGCCTGAAACAATGCTTAAGCTATTGTCTGCTTAGTGGAATCCTCCACCAGGAGATCGTCTTTGGTTGTAACCAAAAGGTTTTTTTGTTTTTGCTTTATTCATGGCAAGTCTTTGCAGTTTTCTTTTTAATTTAATTTTTATTTTTGGTTATTGTGGGGAAGGGTCCAATGATGTTAGAGTTTCAAACACAGACTGCTTTTGTTTCCTAATTGTTATCTTTTTGCCATGCAGTTTGTGTATGAGCTTGTTCCTTAACCACTTCAGCCCCGGAAGGATTTACGCAATTCCTGACCAGACCATTTTTTATGATACGGCACTGCGCCATTTTAACTGACAATTGCGCGGTCATGCGACACTGTACCCAAACATGGCATCCTTTTTTTTCCCACAAATAGAGCTTTCTTTTGGTGGTATTTGATCACCTGTGCGGTTTTTATATTTTGAGCTATAAACAAAAATACAGCAACAATTTTGTTTACTTTTTGCTATAATAAATATCCCCCCAAAAAATTCAAAAACTAATTTCTTCATCAGTTTAGGCCAATATTTAAATATTCTTTTAAATATTTTTGGTAAAAAAAAAATTGCGATAAGCGTATATTGATTGGTTTGCGCAAAAGTTATAGCGTCTACAAAATAAGGGCTATGTTTATAACATTTTATTATTATTATTTTTTTACTAGTAGTGGCGGTGATCAGCGATTTTTAGCGGGACTGCGACATTGCGGCGGACAGATCGGACACTTTTGACACTTTTTTGGCACCATTGACATTTATACAGCGATCAGAGCTAAAAATAGCCACTGATTACTGTATAAATGTCACTGGCAGGGAAGGGGTTAACACTAGGGGGCGATCAAGGGATTAAGTGTGTCCTAGGGAGGTGTTTCTAACTGTGGGGGGAGTGTACGGACAGGGAGTAGAGAGAGATAGCTGTTCCTGATCACTAGGAACAGCATATCTCTCTCTACTTACCTGACAGAATGGGGATCTGTCTGTTTACATTGACAGATCCCTGTTCCGTCTCTCTCTGGAGCGATCGCGGGTTGCCGGCGGACATCGCCGCCATGCATCTTGGCTCTGCCGTCGTGCCGCGGGCGTGCGCACTCCCCCTATAGGTCTTAAAGTGGTCATCGTACAGCTATGGCAATTGGCTCAGGGGAGCCAACCTGCCGCCGTATAACGACGACGGCTGGTCGGCAAGGTGTTAATCTTTCACTGGAATGTCTGCAAAGTCCTTCTGCGTGGGGAGAGTTCAGTGTATTTGCACAAGGATTTTTAATCCGGAAACCTTGTGGTATGAGATTAATCTTTATGTATTCTGAGAGAGAGAGAAGATGTCACTGTTGATCTGGCTTTCCTTTGTGATTAGGTTGGTTAACTTCTTCCTCATTCCTCATATATGCAGTATCTTCCCTCTTCCTTGAGATGATCGTAGCCATATTAGTGGATTATGTACTGTTTGTGATACTTTTTTTATTTGCACTAACATACAATTTTTCAGGGCAAGCTTTTGGGGTATGCCCCCTTCATCAAGGTCCAAGCTGTAGTAATACACAAAGTTTTAGTAGAATGTTGAAGTAAGACAATCTCTGAGGGAAAAAAAACACAAACTTACAGTACACAACAATGGCAATTAACCACTTGCCTACTGGGAACTTTTAACCCCTTCCTGCCCAGGCCAATTTTCAGCTTCCAGTGATGTCGCACTTTGAATGAGAATTGTCATGCAACACTGTACCCAAACAACATTTGTATCATGCTTTTCACACAATACTGTAGAGCTTTCTTTTGGTGGTATTTAACCACCTGCCGACCGCTGCACGCTGATATACGTCGGCACAATGGCAGCGGTGGGCAAATGGGCGTACCTGTACGTACCCTTTAAGAGCCAGGGCTAGCAGGCGGAGATCGTGTCATGGAGCCGCAGAACTGGGAAGTGCCTATGTAAACAAGGCATTTCCCCATTCTGCCTTGTGTCATGACAGAGATCACCGTCCCTGTCATCGGGAGCAGTGATCGCTGTCATGTGAGTTGAAGCCCACCTCCCCCACAATTAGAATCACTCCCTAGGACACACTTAACCCCTTCATCGCCCCATAGTGGTTAACCCCTTCCCTGCCAGAGTCATTTACACAGTAATCAGTGCATTTTTATAGCACTGATCGCTGTATAAATGACAATGGTCCCAAAATAGTGTCAAAAGTGTCCGATGTGTCCGCCATAATGTCACAGTCCCAATAAAAATTGCAGATCGGCGCCATTACTAATAAAAAAAAAATTAATAAAAATGCCATAAAACTATCCTCTATTTTGTAGACGCTATAACTTTTGCGCAAACCAATCAATATACGCTTATTGCGATTTTTTTTTTACCAAAAATATGTAGAAGAATACATATCAGCCTAAACAGTGGAAAAATTGTTTTTTTTTATATATTTTTGGGGATATTTATTATAGCAAAAAGTAAAAAATAATGTTTTTTTTTTTTTTTCAAAATTGACGCTCTTTTTTTGTTTATAGCGCAAAAAATAAAAACCACAGAGGTGATCAAATACCACCAAAAGAAAGCTCCATTTGTGGGAAAAAAAGGACGTCAATTTTGTTTGGGTGCAATGTTGCATGACCACCCAATTGTCAGTTAAAGCGACGCAGTGCCGAATAGCAAAAAGTGCTCTGGTCAGGAAGGGGGTAAAATCTTCCGAAGCTGAAGCTGAATAAAGACTGAATATTTTGAAAAAAAAAATCATAGTCTGTTTTAAAACATTTTGCAAACAGGTCATTTTTCTCCTTCACTGATGTGCACTGATAGGCTGCACTGATGAAATGGCACTGATGGGCATTGATAGGCACTAATAGGCTATACTGATGAGCACTGATGTTTAAAGAGACCCTCTACCGCAACTAATTGCCTAAACTGATTGTAGACCACATTCCTGATACATAGAGTCAAAACATTAATTCCTCAGATTGGGACTTTAAACCGGGCCACAAACAGTTTGATGGTAAAAAAATATATTCAAAATTTATTACACATTGATAATATATAGCAACATGAACATGGGGATATACACAACAAACACAAATATTGGGAGCAGAAATGGAAACCAGCTGCAAGGAAAAGTCCACAGCTTTGTCAGACAGACAGAATGTGCAACGCGTTTCGAAAAACAAAATGCAGATCTTCTTCAAGGTCTTAGGGCTTGCGGGTTCCAGATCTGTAGCTTATATCCCAAATGTTGATGCTCCACCCATAAAGACAGAAAGCTATGTCCGTCAGAGCAGAGCACAAGCAACAGAGAACATGAATGACATCAGCCAGGGGTCTGTATATTGTGGGATGGCCTTATTGTATAACTTAGTGGTATAACTCTATATAGACCGTAGATATAGATAAGAGGTAGAATAGTACTTTCCCCTAATGCAGGTCCGGTTGATAGAGAGTGTGTATCTAAAGTTATTAAAACATCCTTATGGATCTTAAAGTTGGAGTCAAAATGATGTGGCTGGTGGTGTCTGGCAAGGTAGAGCAGCGCATCAGCTCATCAGCGCACTGATGAGGTGGCACTCGTGGGCACTAATAAGACTGCATTAATAGGTGGCACTGATGGGTACTGATAGGTGGCACTGATAGGCTGTACTGATGGGCACTGATGAGGCGGCACTGATAGGTGACACTAATGAGGAAGCACCGATGGGCACTGATTGGCAGCACTGGTGGGCACAAATTGGCAGCACTGATGGGCACTGTTGGGACTGCACTGATAATCAGGACACTGATAATCAGTGTCTTGATTATCAGTGTACATGTCTCTTTTAAAGAAGCCAGCTATTGGCTCTCTTCTCCTCTCCGCATGCTGTCAGCATGAGGAAAGGAGTGCTGATAACCGGCTTCTATTTACATCCATGATCAGCTATGATTGGACACAGCTAATCACATAGTAAAGAGCCAATGATTGACTCTTTACCTCAATCTGTGATCAGCAGTGTCCTCCTGACACTGATCACAGAGCACACTGCCTGCGCCCAGCAGCGGACGCAGGGGGGCGCGGTCATGGGAGGCTGTCATATGACGGCCTCCCAAAACTAGCCATCCACACTGTAGCGGTCATTCATCTATAGCGCAGTCAGCAAGTAGTTAAACTAGGATAGTTAATGAGATAAGACAGAGAAAGAGCTTTAGAAACAAGGAAGTAGGCGCTGCAACAAAAAAACGATGTAAAATGTGCAACCAAATTATTCTATCAAAAAGTGTCACACACAAAAGGGACCTTCAATATCACGGTATTATACAGCTGCACCTCCAGTAATGTTGTGTATCTCATCCAATGCAAAAAATGTAGCAAAGGATCTCATGTTGGCGAAACAGGACAGATGTTCCGAACAAGGATGAATTTGCACAGACATACCATAAGAAAGATGATTTCTGCACACCTGCGGGGCATCATTTCTCACCACTGGACCACACTATGAAAGATCTTAATGTTTTAGTTCTTAAAGGGAATTTTAAAACCACTCAGTAAAGGAAAACTTTTGAACTAAGAATTAAATTTCTATTTAACACAAAAGATAATGGGCTGGATTTAGACCTGGGTTTTCTTAGGCTGGCCATAGACTAAGCTAATTTCTTTCTACAACCATGGGTTGCAGGAAAGAAATTCGCTTGATATCCCAATTAGACAGTGCTGACAGCCGGAGAGCACAGTGATTATTGCTAGTGGCTATACCGGCCCCTAGCGATAATTGCATGTAAAATCCGTCAGGCTGGTTGTACCCAAGTTGACCGATTGATCAAATTGGGTACATTCAGCCTGACCATACATGGTTAGAATCAGCAGGAACTGGTCGAGATTTGAACCGTCTATGGACGGCTTTAATCATTAACCTACAGTTTTACGACCCCCTCTGTTAGTGTTACCCCCCCATAGCACTCTGTCTTATCTCACTAAAAATCCTAATTTAATTATTGCTGTGTATGTTTGTGGGGGTTTTTTCCCCCTCAGAGATCGTCTAAAACTCTGCTAAAACTTTGTGTATTAGTACTGCTTGGACCTTGATGAAGGGGTACACCCTGAAAGCTTGTCCTGAAAAATTGTATGTTAGTTCAAAAAAAAAGTATCAGGGACAGTACTCAAATGTATTTATCTTGTATGTATCTTGGTGTGCTATGTGTATTTCTTCCAGATCTGTGCAGTAATCCAGTGTGATACTTTACCTCTGTGCAGGAACTTTCTGACCGGTCACTGCTGCTCTCTCTCCTTGTACAGGGTGACTGGTCTTGTCTCCGCCCCCTCCTGTCATTTCCTGTAGTGGGCAGAGCTTGCTGGGCCCCTTCCACAGCTCTGTTCCCCCTCCTGTAGTTTTCTGCAGGCAGCCTGTAGTGGGTGGAGCCTTTTGGGTCCCTCCCAAAGTTCTGCTCTATGCACAGGTTGTGTACAGCACACACATTATGTCAATGGTACTTTTACATGGTAATGTCTGGTTTTTCAAAGGCATTTGTTGCTCACAAAATGAAAATAAAATCCTTTGCAGCTATTAGGAAATATAATTAAAATACAATTTTTGTGCTCCAAGCTCAACTTTGAGACAGTAATGAGCTTTAAATGACTCCTAAATTTCCTTTCATGTAGTGCCAAAAAATATCCCCTTTAAGCCACATTATTTCAAAGCGGATCTTTAGTCATTTTTTCATCTTTCCATCTATTAAATCTTCTGCCCTTGTTGTTTTAACTTTAGATAGTAAAACATTTTTTTTTTCTGCCAGTAAATACCTTATACAGCCCACTTCCTGTTTCTTGTCTGGTGAAAAAGCCTAGGCTTATGATATCATCCACAGCTTTCACTCACTCTTGTGAGTGTTTGCCTGGAAGGGAGGGGGGAGGAGTCATAAGAGGGCCAATGAGGGCTGCAGAGCTGGAGGTGTGCCTCTGTGTAAATCCAGGAAGTAAACAGGCAGCAGCTTCAGCTGCCCACAGTTAAAATGGATGCAGCCAGACTCAGTGGACGGAGATTTCTGCAGCATATTTGGCAAGTACAGAATCACAGTATATATAAAATAATATGCAAAGTGGTTAGAGGGAAGTTTCAGAATGGCAAAGGTGTTTTTATTACAAATTACGTGAGCAGACTGCAGTTCCTCTTTAAGTCTTTTTCACAGAAAGAAAGAAGTGAAAAAAGAAGACAGTGAAAAAAAAAAGTTGAACTAAAAATGTAAAGCGGATACCCCCTTAAAACATGCCCTTTAAATAAAGAAAATTAAAACAAGGAAATCTTTTTTCCCAACCAAATTTCACAGACTGGGAAAACATTCATTTCACAGTAAAATCATTTTCACCAAAATCCTTGTGCTCATCCATAACGGGGATCAGTAGACCCTCAGGGGTTTTTTTTTGCACTAGCAGGCCCCACCCACTACAGGCTGCCTGCAGAAAACTTCAGGAGGGGGCGGAGACAAGACCAGTCACAAGGAGAGAGAGCAGCAGTGACCGGTCTTTATTATAGGAAGCTCCTACACAGGTAAAGTCTCACACTGAATGATGCAACAAATTCTTTTTGCAGTTCTTTTTGCGTAATCAGCTCTTTGCTTGGGGTTTCCCTTTTAGACTATAACAGTTTCCATGCTGCTGTAGATTGCTGTAAATGAGTCTCACTTCTTGTGTGTTCTTCTGCAGGGGTGTGACAGCATGCCTACTGGTCTACGTACAATCAGACGCTGCAACAGATGACACAAAACCTCCCATGTGACCCCAGGATGGTAATACAATGGACAGTCCTCTGTGTAGTCACTCTCTGCACAGTCTGTAGGGGCCGCGTCATGTGACCAGGCACACTCTACCAGCCATCATAGTATATTGCAATATTTCTGTCTATTGTGGGTGCTATATCCTAATTCCTGACATAAGCAGAATGAAATGTACATTTGATGGCATTCTGCTTCTTGAATACGAATGACTTATTGTCATATTGAGGAAAATGCAGCAAGTTAAAATAATGACCCAAAATCCATTTTTGTATTTAGCCCAAGTTGGATAAATAGGAGCCGGCCATCAATGTGCAATAACAGTCCCCTGATGTGCCAAACTTATGGTGGATTGGGTTACTGCCCATGGGTAGCAGAAGATACCACCTGTCTGATCACTCTTGGGTGGGTGGATGGGGAGGCCAGCCAATAAACATACCTCAGGGTGGAGGGTGCCTGCACAATGAACTGCCTGTTTTGTCTATGAACACCTTGATTTGTGGACCCAGCCTGTCCTTCCCTAGGCATACTGAATGGCGCAGGTGCTGCTTTGGTTCCAGTTGAGAAGATGGCACCTTGCTCTTCATTCTAAGGCTCCATGCACACTGTGCTTAAATAAAAAAGACAGTTCCCCTGGCAGAAAAAAAGCGCTCATATATAGCGTTTTTGTACACAGTTTAGGCGAGTTTAGCATTTTCGTTTAACCAAATCAGAAATGCAAACCAAAAGGTTTTTTTTTTCCTGCCTTTAAACGCTGAGCTCAAAATATGCCTGTAATTGTTCTAATGTGCATGGACACATAGGATAACATTGAGCTGCTTCTACACGCAAAACACAAAACGCCTGTAGAAGCAGCGATTTTTAAGCCAGTGTGCATGGAGCCTAAGGGAAGTGTTTGGCCAGCTTAAATGACAGCTTCTAGCTAAACTGATTTTTTTCTTTTTCAATATATTTTTTTTTTTTCGTTTTTTCCAATGTAAGAAATAAAGAGATATGGATAAAAATGTTATGCCAATAAAGAACAAGCAGGTACATTAGGAAATAATGGGGACAGCTTGAAAGTCTCCATATTTTTGTGGAAACAAAATATCCTCAGACAAGAGCAAGGATGGGGCAACTGACAAGGGTACAACCAAAAAGACTACCTGTCCCAAAATACCTCCTACACGAGAACAGGTAGAAGGTTTCAAATATAAAGATGAAGCATACTAGTTATGCCCTGTACACACGGTCGGACTTTCCAACGGAATATGTGCGATTGGAGCTTGTTGTTGGAAATTCCGACCGTGTGTGGGCTCCATCTGACTTTTTCCATCGGAATTTCCGACACACAAAGTTTGAGAGCAAGGTATAAAATTTTCCAACAACAAAATCCGTTTGCGTAAATTCTGACCGTGTGTGGACAATTCCGACGCACAAAGTGCCACGCATGCTCAGAATAAATTAAGAGACAAAAGCTATTGGCTACTGTTGGCTACTGCCCCGTTTATAGTCCCGACGTACGTGTTTTACGTCTCCGCATACACTTTGTGCGACCGTGTGTATGCAAAAGTTTGAGCCAACATCCGTCGGAAAAAATCCATGGATTTTGTTGTCAGAATGTCCAATCAATGTCCGATCGTGTGTACAGGGCATAAGAACCATCAGTATTGGGAATTGTTAGCTTAAGCCGGCTATAGATGGTTCGAATCTTGGCCGGTTCAGCAGGGACCAGTCGAGATTCGAATCATATATGGGCAGGCTGATTGTACCCAATTTTTTTTATCGGTCGACTTGGGTACAACCAGCATGTCGGATTTTTACATGCAATTGTTGCCAGCGGCTATAGCCGTTAGCAATAATCACTGTGTTCTCCCACCAGGGATGGCTCCCTGTGCCCAAACCCTGCCGGGAGAACACAATAGCTCAATGGGAGAGAATCCCTCGATGTTGAAAGGGGGAATCATGCGATTTTCTTTCCTGCAATCCTCGGTTGCAGGAAAGAAAATTGCATCATCTATGGCCTGCTTTAGTACCAAACATCCGACACGTAGCAGCAATCATATTTCAGAAAATGTCTAAATTATGTGTTTCCTGTGCTGCAATGTGTATGTGATATTGGTGGTTAAACTTAGAAGACTGCTGCTGAGTTGAAAAGGTGTAGGCTCCTTTCAGGTATATTTGTATATGTGCCCAGCGCTGTCTCAACATTAAATTATATACTACTTTATAACATTATTTATATCATATTCCGCTTGCAAAGTTCATGTAAACTTTTATAACAAAAAGTTGTTATTGTTTGTATGTTAGCAATTGTTTGTATAAACAATAAGTCCTTTAGAGTGTGGTTGGTAACAATCTTCTAGTGCCAGTATTGTCAAGGGTGAGAGCCTCTTTTAGGCTTTCATTGTATTCTGTGTCCCTACAGGAGAGATCTTCTCACTCTTTGGACACCAGGATAGGGAATACTGGGAAAAGACAGCAATGAAACCATGCTTGAAGCTATAACAATCCCTGCTCTAATCAAGCCCAAATATATATATATTATTCGGCTGGAGATGGGTTTTAAGTTTCAGCGCTAAGATAACTAAGATAAAGTTCTGATCCTGGGGAGGAGGAGAGAAGATTCCATACACTCAGCTGACTACCTGTCCTGAAATCCCAGTGAAGGCCACTGCAGAATGCTGCTTGGGGGGGGGGGGGGGGCTGTATATACTATGATAACAGTGTGCATTGAGCTTCATAGAAAATGTGAACCCAAAGATATGTACTGGTGTGGGAATTTTCCAAACATATCCGAGATTTGGATTAATTGTTTTTCCAATGTCATGAAGAGATATGGATAAAAATGGTATGCCAGTGGAGATATGGATAAAAATGGATAAATATGGATAAGAATGGAGATATGGATAAAAATGTTATGCCAATAAAGAACAAGCAGGTACATTAGGAAATAATGGGGGCAGCTTGAAAGCTGGCCATAAACTAGTAGTATTCAAATTAATGTTCATATTAACATTCATCAAAAAATTCTTATCAGTACATTTCATGACATGACGTTTTTTAACATTTGATCTCGAAATCAATGGACTTTCCCAAATGAAAACCAAATACACTGTTAAAAAAATTGAGAAAAAATTTCCATCCTGCTCCTACAAATTTTCTCATCACTGTAGTCAAAGTCTAACATCAATTTCACCCCACTAACAAGAATCTACTAGTGTATGGCCAGCTTTAGAGTCTTAAATAGAACTTTTAAAAGATGCACAAAGGTGCCAGTATACTTGGATGTAGCACAAGCTTGGAGTCCATGCTAGTAAAGTTTTGAAAAAATAGTTTTTTTCCTGCTGTCGTAGAGCAGAAATGTCTGAATGTTAATGCTGCTCAATAAAAAATGTTGTCATATAGGTGGAATAGGACAAGTGAAAGCCTAACAATTGGCCAACAATTTTTGGCTGTGAAGATGTAAACTGTGAAGTGGTAAAATCACTGTCAGGTTTTTATTTCTGTCTGTGTGGAGACTTTTCCTCACTTCCTGTCCCTGTGACACCCATACAAAAAATAGGGAGCGTGGTTGTCACTTGAATGGGAAGGCACAGAGGGCAATACAAATACTACAAATATTACCAGAATTTCCAACCCTTCCTCGCTCTACTGAAAAAAAAGTTTTGCTTTTTGGTCTGTGCTCTGGCTGGTTTTGGGCTTTTATTAAATCACAAATGAAATATTCAATAAGGCTGCATTCACATGGGCGTTTAACCATGCGGTGAATCCCAGCAGCAGAAATCCACTGATTCCTGTGGCTGCAAATAATGGCTGTGTGTGGATAGCTGTGGTCCCTGAGCTCGTACAGTGCAAAAACAGGCCTATCTGCGGTAATCGTGGCTAAAAGCACACATGGTTAAATGTATGTACAAATGCAACTTTATGCTGTGCACTGAGTGGTAATTATCATGTTTTGCCACAAGGTGGCAGCAGAGCTACAAAAAAAAAAAACACAGTTCATACAGTTATCAGGATACAGTAATAGTTTAGTTTTGTGGTGTTATCTTTATTATTATTGTATTGTTGTTCTTCTTATTATTATTCCACTCACAGCCTGCAATGTGTGAATGTCTGTCAACACTTTAATTGGTACAATCAACCAACATGGAAATGTTTCAATAACAGGAGCACTTTACTCATTCAGAACTGGATTAACACTTGAAAAACAAAGTTCACAAATGGTTTACAACTATGTATCAATTAAAGTATGTTTGTAAAATGTGTCCCCTGGGGGCCTATAATGGAATGTCATTTAATAAAAGTGATACCTGCAATGTATTTCATGTTTACAGGCTATTTATAGTTCTGCATAAAATATTGATACTATGTATTAAAAAAATGTCTATTTTCCTTATCTGGTCATGGTACCAGCTTATTGTACATGAAATGTGTCTTAAAAATCTTGTGATCGTATCTTAAAAGTCTTGCGTGCATTTTTTATATGCAGTATATAAAGCCATATTTGCTCATTACATATATAGAATCTGATTGCTGCTTAAAGCGGGGGTCCACCTATCTATCGTTTTTTTTTTTTTGAGTTCATTCACAAACTTTTCTTCTCAGCATTACATACTCACATATTGTGTGTAATATGTCCGCCTGTGTCAGATTTCGTTGGAAAGAATAACTTATATTATTCACTGCAGGCGGTTTCCATCTTCATTGTGGGCATTTGAAGCCTACAAGCATTTATTTCCTGGATGTGGTGAATGCTGTGCTCCCAGCATTCACTGCTCGTTCCCGCACATGCTCAGTGGCATCCTGGGAAGCCTGAGACTAGCTCCCAGGAGTCTGGGAGAGGCTAGAAACACGCCTACTCCCATGGGAGGAGAACCAGGAAGTGCAAAGAAGAATAGAAAAATAAAAGGTAATTACGGCGATTTAATTTTTTTTAAATGGCATGTCAGCATCTAGGCAAGGAAGAGAATACATACAGATATTGTTCAAAATTTGGGTGGAACTCCGCTTTAAAGCTGAACTCCAGGATAAGCAAATATCATCTGAATACAAGAATCATGTGTATTCTTCCTTGAATCTTGACGTGTTTTGTGTACTTCTTCCAGATCTGTGCAGTAATCCAGTGTGAAACTGTCTCTGTGCAGGAACTTCCTGTAATAAAGACCGGTCACTGCTGCTCTCTCTCCTTGTGCAGGATGACTGGTCTTGTCTCCGCCCCCTCCTGCCGTTTCCTGTAGTTGACAGAGCTTGCTGGGCCCCTCCCACAGCTCTGCTCTCTTTAGAGGTCATATACAAAAAATTCAGGGATGGTGTCATTGCTAATTTTACAAGACAATATCTGAGTTTATAAAAGTGTTTGGGGCACACAAAGCAGATTTATATCGTCTGTGGCTATTGGGGAAAATACTAAACCCAGGACCATGCAGTCACTATATCTGGTCTCCCACAGTACGCAGAATATGGACATGCAATTATTTTAGTAAATATAAACTGCTAAATACACTTTCTCATTAGCAGTATATAGCAGTCTCGTGACTTCTATCAGTGTCTGGTTATAGCTTGAAGGACAAGTTTTGATTCTCCTCTGGCTGTCCTATGAGGCTGCATGACTACTGACACCCTGTCTGGACAGTGCTCATTGGCCCTGTGCTGATCACATGAACTCTACCAACCCTACTCTCTAGTAATACACACCAAACTGAGCATGTACAGAGTGACTCTACATGCTCCGTACTATCAGATGGACTGGGGAGAATGGAAGAAGGGGAGGATCAGAGAAGACAGGATCAAACAGCCTTTTTACACAATGTGGAGGATTAACCCATGGGTTCCACAGTGAGTATAACAAGCATGCCGTACTGCATATACAGACTGACTTTACTGTTGTGGGTTTAGCAACACTTTAATAGAACATTTTGTGCTCTGAGTTAAACTTTAAAGCTTCTGTGACTAGAGGTCAGCTCATTGATACCTAGATGCCCAAGCCAAATTTAGCAGCATCAGTTAATTTGACAATACCTCTATATTTATAAAGAGGAAATGTAACATTCACCATACATTCTGTGTAGGTGTATCTTCCTAGTACCTGGGTTTTAAATTATAGCAATTGATTCACCTGCAATAAACGTTTGTTGACTGTCCCTATCGCTGCTTTATAAGTAAGCCTCTATGACTAATTTGCTCCCATAAATATTTCTATATGTATTTTTAGGATATATTAATGGGGGGATTTACTAGTATCATTATCATCACTGGGTCACAATGCTTCTATATGCAAATCATGGTAGGTGGCCAGCAGGGAGCTGTACTTAGCTTCCTAAAAATATCACAGCACTCTGCATCAGTACTCCTCTTAAAGAGGAAGTAAACTCCCTCTGCAGACATTTGCCTATAGGTAAGCCTATAATAAGGCTTACCTATATGTAGTGAAAATATCTCCTAAACACGTTTAGGAGATATTTACATTTCATGCAGCCAGTGACATCACTGACGCATGCGCTTTGAAGGAAGGGGCGCGGGTGCCGTTCCTTCCGAGCTCCGTCACGTGAACGGCGGCTCCCGCGCGCGCGACGTCATCGCGGCTCAGGACACTCACAGTGCCAGGGCCCGCGAACCTGGAAGTAACGCCGGGAAAGATGTCGGCTGTGTGAGAGGAGTGCGGGTGGCACTATAGGGCTTTGTTTTAAGGTAAGTATTTCATAATAAGCTAGTAGCTCATTATGCCTTTGTCTTGCAGGGTTTTTTGGGAGTTTTCTTTGCCCACCCGAGTTTACAACCTCTTTAAAGCCTAATTCCAGGTTTCATTGACATTTAAATAGTTAAACAGTTAGGGCTCATGCACATGGGCAGGAAAAAAAATGCCACTGTTAAGGGCGTCTGGCTTTTTTTTTTTTTTTTTTTTTTTTTAATAGGACCACGAATTTAATATGGCCATGTACATGCAGGCATTTATTCATGTATTTGTGTGCAGGACCAAACAACAAAAAAGAAAAATTCCCAGCTCAACCTAACTTGCCGTTTGTTCTATTTGTGCGCAGGGACAATCAAAACTGGGGAGGAAAGATTTAGATAGTGATGGATGTCCTCCAGCCAGGAAATGAGGCCAGCTCTATCTGACTTTCTGCAGCTAGTCAGCTCAGTGTGTAGGGAAATAAAAATAAGCTATCTTAGTACAGGAGAGGATCATGTACAAGACTGGAGGAATGGCTGGAGTTCTGCTTAAACACAAGAATAAAAATTTAAGATATTAAAACTTACTAGCCCTTAGATGTGGTGGCTGCATTCTTTTTTTAATGTTTTAGGCTTTTGTTGCCTTTTCTTTCACCTGGTGATCCTTCCAATAACACACTTCCTGTATTGGGTGACATTACTTACTCATTGTACTTTTTCTATGAAGGAGCAATGTTGTCATCCTAGGACAGGTATACAGAACAACTCTCCTTCTCTTTCTAAACATACAGAGGAGGTGTTCTGTAGTACATGATGATAGCTGGGAACAATGTAATTGATGACAGTACATCACAGGCAGAGAGCATGAGAAGTTATCAGCTCACAACATTACTGACAGGATCAACAGGTTTCTATTTTTTGCACTTACCAACCAATAAAACAAAGCATTTTCAATTGAATATAAAACAGATCAAAAAAGGGAACAAATAACATACCTCCCCACTATCCTGAATTCTGTGGGACTATCCCACATTTTGGCCCTACTCCTGCTGTCCTGTGTACAGGGACCTGCAAAGTTCTACCCCTGTACACTATGTCAACAGTGCATTCATATACAAATTACCACTAGATTTGCATATGAATGAACAGGCACCTTAATGATGGACCACAGGATTTACAAATGAATGAGTTTTACTCGCTCATTCATATGTAAATATCCCTGCAGCTCATTCATATGGCACGCTGAGTGAAGCTCTTCCTATGCTCCAGCCAGGAGAAGGACTTTCTGCTGCCACTGCATTGCTATATTCCACCATTCTCCCGGTCAGTGAACTTAAAGAGGAACTGCAGTCTGCTCACATAATTTGTAATAAAAACAGCTTTGCCATTCTGAAGCTTCCCTCCAACCACTTTGCATATTATTATTATTATTATTATTATTATACGGGATTTATATAGCTCCGACAGTTTACGCAGCGCTTTACAACATTAGAGCAGACAGTAGAATTACAATACAATTCAATACAGGAGGAATCAGAGGGCCCTGCTCGTTAGAGCTTACAATCTAGGAGGGAGGGTCAAGTTATACAAAAGGGTAATAGCTGCGGGGGATGATCTAATGGAGAAAATAGTGCAGTTGTTAGATGGAGGCAGGATAGGCTTCTCTGAAGAGGAAAGTTTTCAGGGATCGCCTAAAAGTGGATACATTTGGTGACACTCTGAGGGATTGGGGTAGGGAATTCCAGAGGATGGGCGAGGCTCAGGAGAAGTCCTGGAGGCGTATATGGGAGGAGGTGATGAGAGAGCTAGAGAGCAGGAGGTCTTGGGAGGAACGGATATGGCGATTAGGTTGGTATTTTGAGACTAGGTTAGTGATGTAGCTGGGGGCAGAGTTGTGGATGGCTTTGTAACTTATTGTTAGTATTTTGAATTTAATTTGTTGGGCGAGTGGTAGCCAATGGAGGGATTGGCAGAGAGGGGTAGCAGACACTGAGCGGTTTGTAAGGTGGATGAGTCTGGCAGCCGCATTCATGATGGACTGAAGGGGGGATAATCTATTTAAAGGTAAGCCAATGAAGAGTGAGTTGCAGTAGTCAAGGCGAGAGATAACCAGGGAGTGAATCAGGAGCTTTGTGGTTTCACTGGTTAGAAAGGGACGTAGTTTAGAGATGTTGCAGAGGTTGAGGCGGCAAGCTTTGGAAAGTGATTGGATGTGGGGCCGAAAGGAGAGTTCAGAATCCAGGATGACACCTAGCACCCTGACATGTGGGGATTGGTGGATGGTTTTGCCATTGCTCTTGACAGACAAGTCAGGGGAAGAGGCACGTGGGGAAGGAAATATTATAAGTTCGGTTTTGGACAAGTTGAGTTTGAGGAAGTGGTGTGACATCCATACAGATATGTCGATTTGTAAGTTAGTGATGCGTGAGGAGACTGATGGAGTGAGTTGAGGGGTGGAGAGATAGATTTGTGTGTCATCAGCATAAAAATGATATTGAAAGCCGTGAGAGGCTATCAGCTGACCCAGGGAAGAGGTGTAGATTGAAAATAAAAGAGGTCCAAGAACAGAACCTTGGGGGACCCCGACAGAGAAGGGAAGAGGAGTAGAGGAAGTAGAATTGGTGCGTTGGGATAGGTAGGATGAGAGCCAGTTTTTTGAGGAGGAGGGGGTGGTCAACCGTGTCAAAGGCAGCTGAAAGATCCAGAAGTAGGAGTACAGAATAGTGTCCATTGGTTTTTGCAGTTAGTAGGTCATTTGTGAGTTTTAAAAGAGCAGTTTCTGTGGAGTGTTGAGGGCGAAATCCAGATTGAAGGGGATCAAGAAGGTTGTTTTTAATGAGGTGGTCACTCAGTTGGTTGTAAACCAGGCGTTCAATGAGTTTAGAGGAAAAGGGGAGCAAAGAGATAAGGCGTAGGTTGTTAAGATTGGTAGGGTCCAAGGATGGCTTTTTGAGTATGGGGGTGACCAGTGCATGTTTTAGAGCATCGGGAAAGATGCCAGAGGTGAGGAAGGGGTTGAAGATGTGGGTTAGAGAGTGTAGGATGGGGTCAGAGGGTGACCGTAGCATTTGAGAGGGAATAGGGTCCAGGGGACAGGTGGTTAGGTGGGCGATAGAAAGGAGTTTAGCAACTTCGTCTGTAGTAGCAGATTTGAATAGGGGGAGTGTCAGTTGTACCTGTTGACATGGGGTCTTAGCTGGGGGAGATACCTGTAGAATGGAGATTTCATCACGGATTGTATCAATCTTGTTTTTGAAGTGATTAGCGATTTCCTGGGCAGTGAGTAAGTCAGTGGGTGGAGGCGGTGGAGGACAAAGTAGAGAGTTGAAGGTAGAGAAGAGTTTACGGGGATTGGATGAGAAGGTGTTAAAATAGGTTTGCTTGGCAATGTGGAGGAAAGAATAGTATTTTTGGAGGGCAGATTTGTATTGGTTGAAGTCTTTGAGAGACTAATGCCCCGTACACATGGTCGGATTTTCCGATGGAAAATGTCCGATCGGAGCGTGTTATCGGAAATTCCGACCGTGTGTGGGCTCCATCGGACATTTTCCATCGGATTTTCCGACACACAAAGTTTGAGAGCAGGATATAAAATTTTCCGACAACAAAATCCGATCGCGTCAATTCCGACCGTGTGTGTGGCCTGTTCCGACGCACAAAGTGCCACGCATGCTCAGAAGAAATTCCGACACGGAACAGCTCGGTCTGGTAAAATCAGCGTTCGCAATGGATACAGCACTTTCATCACGCTGCAATGTTAAAAATGGACAAAATACAACGCACTCTCTTCTTCTTTATAAGGAGACAAGAATTAAAGTAGTTTTGCTGCTCATATTCACACACACTTCTCACAAACTTATTTCTTTACTATTTATCGGGATTCCCTCAATATATTTTGATTTGTCACATCTGACAACATTATTTTGGTGTTGTTTTTTTTTTTGTTGTTTTTAAGGCCGATTATTTTTTTTTGGTTTGTATTTTTTTCAAGGCTTATTTTTTGTTTTTGTGATTTTTATTTGTACTCCTGAAAATTTTTGTGTGTGTTTTTTGTTTCAAGTTACCACAACACCATTGATATGTTGTTCTATTTAATCTGTAGGAGATTGTTTGGTGTTGTTGTCCCTTGTTAATTTCACATTTTATGTTAGAAATGTACCTGAATCGTCACCAACAAACTGTCCTTTTTGGATGAAAACACACATAGGAGAGTATCATTTTCCAAAAAAAAACTTTTATTAAGGGCTCACAACTAAACAAAGAGGGAGGCAATGCTCGAGAAACTGCAGAAATGGGTGAAGCCTTGGACCCCCAGGGCAGACATCAATTATTTTCAAGCAAAATTGGTGGCCTGAGGAGTCCTTATCTAAGGGAGGGCAGTCTGGTCCAGAAGTCCCAGAGATTCGGAAAGCAGCAGATGACATCTGTGTCCCCAGGCTGTGGTCATACAAGACTGCAGCTTTTGTCAGACCAGACTGAACCCAGGGCCATCACTCTCTGGTCTTCCTTCCACGCTTCCTTCCACGCGGTGGCTCTGGTGGTGGAGTTGTGGCAGCAGGAGGAGGAGGAGGATGGTCCAACTCAATCACGTTGGTCTTGGGTGTTAGTTCCCCATTCACCCCCTTATGCCGCGTACACACGGTCGGACTTTTCGTCTACAAAAGTCCGACAGCCTGTCCGACAGACTTCCGGCGGACTTTCGGCGGACTTGCAGCAGACTTTCTAACGAACGGACTTGCCTACACACGACCACACAAAAGTCCGACGGATTCGTACGTGATGACGTACACCGGACTAAAATAAGGAAGTTCATAGCCAGTAGCCAATAGCTGCCCTAGCATGGGTTTTTGTCCGTCGGACTAGCACACAGACGAGCGGATTTTCGGGGTCCGTCGTAGTTACGACGTAAAGATTTGAAGCATGTTTCAAATCTAAAGTCCGTCGGATTTGAGGCTGAAAAAGTCTGCTGAAAGTCCGGAGAAGCCCACACACGATCGGATTACCAGCCAGCTTTAGTCCGTCGGCGTCCGTTGGACTTTTGTAGACGAAAAGTCCGACCGTGTGTACGCGGCATTAGTTAGGACTTTATAAATAAGTTGCTCACACAGGAGGCGTTGACCCTCCTGCATGCCCTGCAGTTTGGTGGCAGCCATGCAGGCAAAGGCCTCTTCAGGAGTGGGTAAGGCTCGGAGGGACGCAGAAGCCTCCTGAATGAGCCTGAGTGCTGAATCCTGCATGGGAGTCGCCTTCCTCGCTCTTTTATATGGAAGGCGGAGGGGAGGAACCTGCAATTCAGTCAGGCTGCAACTGGTCCCAGGCTTCTCTTGGCTGACACTTAGCCCCGCCTCCTCCTGGCTGCCACTAATCCCCGCCTCCTCCTGACTGCCACATTCCACAACCTCCTCCTGGCTGAGGTCTTCCTGTGTATGAAAAAGGGACATAGTTTTAGTTTTTTATTCATCAATCACACACAATTTTCACCTCATGACTGTTGCAAATTGAATGTTAACAAATATAACAGACTAGCATTCTGAGCCCAGCATTTTTCATTCTTGTCCCAATTATTTTTGCCCACTACTGTCTATTGATATGTCAAACACTTTTTTCAATCAGCAATTAGTGATCAATAATGACATCTAGTAAACATCATTTATTTATAGACCAGAAATCTGTAGAAGAATGCTATACCTGACTCCAGCTGGGCTCCTCCACTTCTTCCTGGCTGGAAGTCCCAGGTTGGACATCAGAAGCCTCAGCTGGGGTGGAAGGAAGAGTGGAAGGAAGAGTAGAGAGGGATTCCCTGACTTCAGTGTGGTCTGACAGAAATCGCAGTCTCTCATAGTACCACAGCCTGGGGACATAAACGTCATCTGCTGCAGCTCCGGACCTCTGGGAATCCTAGACCTTCTTGCGCTCCCTAAGATAAGTGCTCCTCAGGCCACCAATTTTGTTTTTTAAATAGGGGATGGTTGCTGTGGGGACCACCGGCGTCACCAACTCCAGCAGTTTCTCCAACGCCGCCTGCCTCTTTTGTTTATTGTTATAATGGGGATGTCTCACCTGCCACAGACAGGGCAGCTCCCTGTATTTGTCTATGAACAGGGGGAGGAAGTTGTGGTCGTTGAACCCATCCATTTTCTCTGCAAGACACAACACAAGACAAACCCTAAGGTCAGGCCAAACTCTCCTAATCTTGTTACAATATAGGCTTCAATTTCGAAGCAGTATAGGCCCAAGTTTAGATCTTACCTTCGTTATCACGATCGGCGCTTTCGATGCTCCTTCCTCCGCTCACAGATCGTACGTAATACGCACGCGTGTTACGCTTTATACACACTGCGCATGCGTGTAACTCCGCCTGCCCCTGACGTTCTTTCTAGTCTATTCCCCGCCCCTTTTCGTTCTGCGCAGTGGGGGAAGAGCACATGGCGGATACACAGCAGGTGCGTGCTAATTATAACAACGAGGAGGAGGGGGAGGAAAGCCCGGAGCCTGAAACGTCACAATCCAGAAGGAGAAGATTTAAGGCATCGAATATGTCCTTTGGGGAGATGTTGGAGATGGTGGACATCCTGAAGAAGGCCGACTATGATGAGAAGTATGGACCTTACCCCAACACCAATGTCAGAAAGGCCAAGATCATGGCGAAAGTGGTCAAGAGTCTGCACCGGCATTTCAGGGTACGACGATCGAAAGATCAGCTCAGGAAGCGGTGGTCGGACTTGAAATTACGAGAACATGAGCAGTACAGAAAGATCCGGGGAGTGCTGCAAAAAAGTAAGTAGTTGTCCTCTGTTCCTATTCTTTATGTTTCTTACGTTCGTGCTGCTCCATGTGATTTTCTTACAAGTGTACATTTTTAAATGGCAAATTTCATGTTCATGGGCACATTATTCGTTCGTATCAAACATTTTTCTTTCGGCCTATAAAACACCATTGTTTAGGCCATATGCATTTGGCCACAATTTTTACGCCCTACTTGTCAGAAACTATTTTGGTTGGGTAGAAGATGGCTTTGTTACTAGAATGAAATGCAAACTAGATTCTGTGTAAGGAGAGGACACTCAGCAGCTGTTTTCACATCTGGACACTGGAGCACTAGTGTGGGACACAAGAACACCATTTTTATTAGGGGGCCACACAGGTGCTCCAGTGTATACTATGGGGGGGGGGGCTACATCTGTGAAGCTTGTACCAAACAGGTAAAGTATTGAAGCTTGACAAAGGACACTGAAAATGCTCCATTTTTGGAACTCTGCCAAAATAGACAATTGTACCCCACTTCCAAGCAATGTTTTATATTTATAGTTCTGCCATCAAATCACTGTGTGCTAAGTATAGCATTTTTGTTTTACATAGGGGAGAAAAGACTCGGAGGACACCCCTCATCCGAGGAGACCAGAGACCCCCCACCTCTGGAAGAAGGGGAAATACCCCCAACACAAGAAGTGCAGGAGGAGGAAGAAGACGTGGTGGAACTAGTCACCACAACAGGTGAGTGTCTGTGACCACAGGCTCAGGTAAGAGATGGATGACGGCATATTTTTGATACCTTTTTTTTTGTGTTTCTCTCTTTTTAGGTGATCGTGATGTTGTGGATCCAGATCCTTTCACATCAGAAAGTGCCCAGATCCTGGTCGGGGAGATCATGGGGTGTAATTTAGAATTGGAAAACCTCAAGAAAAACATCAATGATGTTATTATAAAAAATAAAAACATCATTGATGTTTTGGGGCGAATTTAAAACCCCTCCCAATCCCTTTGTTTTTTTGTGTGCTACAATCTTAAAAATGTTTGAAAGTTTTGTAGAAAAGCCTAATTTGGAGGATGCACACAGTGTGCCAACATGTGCTATCTGTCATCATGGGAGATCAATGGACGCGTTTTGGGGGTGCAACCCCTTCCTCAATAATAAAATAGCTGAGAGGAAGGGGTTTCTCCCCCAAAACACGTCCCTTGATCCCCTGTAGCACATGTTGACATTGGGAAATGTGTGTGCATCTTCCAAATTTGGCTTTTCCTGGGGTGACTTCACCCCATCTGAACGCAATATCAAACACAGTTCCTAAATACTCATGTCTGATATTGCCTTCAAGTTCTACCAAATGTGAACTTTGTAAGTTCAAGATTTGTGTCTTTCTTGTTGGTTTTACACATGCCTGTTAGTTGTTATACAACAAACATGTTGGTTTGTTAGAAAAACCTTTTCTAAATGCACATGTGATTGTGCAGGTATTAAAGAGATTGTTAAGCAAGAATGTGTGGATTATTGTGTCAACGCTAAAACACTTTGTTGGTGAGGTAATTGGTGTTTTCTGTGAAAATGGGGGTTATTTCCTAAGGGCAAATCCTCTTTGCACTACAAGTGCAGTTTCAGTGCACTTGTAGTGCAAAGTGTCTTTGCCTTTAGTAAATAACACCCAACAGTGCTTTGTATAAGGTTACACAATCACGCCATTTTCTGGACTCAACACATTTCTGTCAGGGTCAGCTAAAACAAACACAAGCAGATGTCCACAAAGAATTTCTTTTTTTTGCTTTTTTATTTGATAAAGGCTTCACAAATTTGCTGGCATATTGATGGCCCCCCCCTACCCGAAAAGAACTCCAGGTATCGTAACCGGACATCACGGGCACTCAGGGAGGGCAAGCCAGGACGGCCACTTTCAAGCGCCGTCAGTGTTGTTTCATGGATCATTCCGGCCTCAGGCCCAACTGAACAAGCATAGTTGGCCGAATGTTTGCGTAAAAAGTTATGGAGAGTACAGCACGCCAGGATTATATGATTAAGTTTATACTCCGCCATATGGATGGGTGTCAGAAATAGGCGGAACCGGCTGGCCAGGATTCCAAATGTGTTCTCCACCACTCTTCTGGCTCTGGCCAGCCGGTAATTAAAAACCCTCTGTTCCGGGGTGAGGGTCCTCATAGGGAATGGCCGCATAAGATGGTCCCCCAGCGCAAACGCTTCATCAGCAACGAACACAAATGGGAGTCCGTCCACATTGTCCTCTGGAGGTGGCAAGTCCAAGCTGTCATTCTGGAGACGCCTGTAGAACTCCGTCTGGGCGATGACTCCACCATCGGACATCCGGCCATTCTTCCCCACGTCCACATACAAGAAGTCGTAATTAGCCGACACCACCGCCAACATCACAATACTATTGAATCCCTTATAGTTGAAATAGTACGACCCCGAGTTGGGTGGTGGGACGATGTGGACGTGTTTCCCATCAATTGCCCCTCCGCAGTTAGGAAAGTCCCACCGCTGGGCAAAGCGGGAGGCCACAGTCTGCCCTTCCTGTGGCGTGGAAGGAAACTGTTGAGGAAAACAAAAATAAATTAATATTTTTGCACATAAACATGGCAAGCAGATTAGACACAAACATTCTTGGCCAACCTCCAGATAGCATTTATTAAGGGGAATTTAACAACACCAAAGTATAAGGTACACCTATCATATTCCCTCTCCCCCCCCCTCTCATGGGCCATTTCTAAAACATTATGGGGGGTGGGGAAATCTTGGACAGGTAACCCTCTCCACTTCATTGAGAAATGAATGCCTAAATACAGGGTATTACTTGGAACAGCCCCTCCTTAGTTACACTATTGGCAGCCCACTGGACAGGTAAGAAGTGTCATAATACAAAGATATAAATACACACTGTACACATTTGAGGACATTTGGACATTCTGCTATTACCTGTCAAGATAATAATAGGATATAAAAAGTTAAAACAGTACCATTTGAAAGTATACAGGCAGGCCCTTGCACTACATGCTTTGGGTAATTCATCCATACATCTGACCACAAAAGAGATGGGTATAGTGTGTATGGGTTTGGCAAAGTCAGCAGATAGATGATTGAGGATAGATAGAGAATTGGGATCAGCTGACTTAGCAGTTGGGGGGAGGGAGGGTTACTAAAAATGATTTGGGGACACTACAAAAAATGCCTCTGGCACTCTGCCTGAATTTAAAGCACAAATCACATTTCTAAACATTTTAGGGGGTGTTTGGGGTAAAGCACTACTATGGAGCTGACAAAATACATTGTTAAGTGACTACATGAGGTGAATATAGGGCAGGAGAGCATGCTGGGGAGGTTATTGAAGGCCAATCTGTATGAAGGACCTAAAAAAAAAAATTACATAAAAATACAGCATGCATGAGAACAAAGGGGACATTCGCAGCATATTACAATCATGGTAATTAGGGAATGAGGAAAGAAATACAATATATTATCAATCATTTAAAACAATCAAATGTGATATTAAAGGATAAAAATCTTACCTTCATATACTCCTTCTGCAGGACCTGTATGATGGCAGAACAGGTCTCTGGGATAATGATCCCCAGAGCCTGGGGGGAGATGCCTGTCGAGAACTTCAAGTCCTGCAGACTTCTCCCTGTCGCCAAGTACCGCAGGGTAGCGACGAGCCTCTGCTCCGGAGTGATGGCTTGCCTCATGCAGGTATCCTGCCTGCTAATATAAGGGGTCAGCGAAGCCAACAAATGGTGAAATACGGGGTCCATCATCCTGAGAAAGTTCCTGAAATCAGGATTATTCTCACGGATCTCACGGAGCAAAGGCATATGAGAGAACTGGTCACGCTGAATCAACCAATTCTTGGTCCATGAACTCTTCCCCACCCTGTTCATGGAATGGACTTGTGTTAAGGTCAGGACCCCAACACCAAGCCCCCGCACAGCACAAACTCTACGAGGAGTATGTATACGCAACATGGCTAGAAAACGGTCGGCTGCTCAGAACGAAGTAACAGACCGCACTGAAGAACAGCAAGGCCTGTGAAGAGCGACCTGAAAAACAGTAACGAACGAACAAGAACACAATGACTACTTAAAGTCACGCGGAACTTGCTTGCACGCACTGAAGAGCAGATACAAACCCACAAGCACAAACTGAACTGCAGAAAACGATCTGAAAGCCACGAGTCTGAAAAAGCGCAAATCGTCTCTCACCAAACTTTTACTAAAACGAGATTAGCAAAAGGAGCCCAAAGGGTGCCGCGCTTGGTTCTGAACTGGCCTTTTCTAGTCTCGTTGTACGTGCTTGACGTCACCGCGTTGTTGGCGATCGGAAATTCCGACAACTTTGTGCGACCGCGTGTACGCAAAACAAGTTTGAGCCAACATCCGTCGGAAAAAATCCTAGGATTTTGTTGTCGCAATGTCCGAACAAAGTCCGACCGTGTGTACGGGGCATTAGTCTTGTGCCACAGACGCTCAAGAGCGTGACTGCGTTTTTTTGAGAATTTTAGTGTCATCTGTTTGCCAGGGTTGTAGGGGTAAATATATTTTATATATTATATACTGTGATTCTGTACTTGCCAAATATGCTGCAGAAGAAGTCTCCCTCCACTAAGTCTGGCTGCAACCATTTTAACTGTGGGCAGCTGAAACTGCTGCCTGTTCTATTCTTAGATTCACACAAAGGCACACCTCCAACTCTGCAGCCCTGCAGCTCTCATTGGCCCTCTTATGACTCATCCCCCTCACTTCCTGGCAAACTGTCACAAGAGTGAGAGAGAGCTATCCATGATGTCATAAGCCTAGATTTTTTTCCAGACAAGAAACAGGAAGTGGGCTGTATAAGGTATTTACTGGCAGAAAAAAAATGTTTTACTGTCTAAAGTTAAAACAACAAGGGCAGAAGATTTAATAGATGGAAAGTTGAAGAAATGACTGATGGTCCGCTTTAAGGGAGAGGAATGGGTCTGTACTGGAAGGAGGGTCTGTACTGGAGGAGAGGGAGGGGGTTCTGTACTTGAGGGGGCGCTCTATACTGGAGGGGACTGAGAGAGAGTCTATTTTGGAGGGAGGGAGGTCTGCTCTAATGGGAAGGGAGGGGGTCTGTACTGGTGGGGAGGTAGGAGGTCTGTACTAGAGGGGAAGTCTGTACTGGTGGTGGGGGGGGTGAGGTCTGCACTATATGGGAGTCTGTACTGGTGGGGAAGGAGAAGGTCTGTACTGGAGGGGGGGGGGTCTGTACAGGTGGGGAGAGAGGAGGTCTGTACTGGAGGGGGGGTCTGTACTGGAGATGGGGTGGAGGCAATCTGTACTGGTGGGGAGGGAGGAGGTCTGTACTGGAGGTGGGGGGTCTGTATTAGTGGTGAGGAAGGAGGTCTGTACTGGAGCTGGAATGGGGATGATCTGTACTGGTGGGGAGGGAGGAGGTCTGTACTGGAGGTGGGGGGGTCTGTACTGGTGGGGAGGAAGGTGGTCTGTACTGGAAGAGAGGTCTGTACTGGAGGAGGGGTCTGTACTGCTGGCGAGGGAGAAGGTCTGTACTAGGGGAGAGGTCTGTACTTGAGATGGGGTGTGTGTGCGATCTGTACTGGTTGGGAGATAGGAGGTCTGTACTGGAGGGAGGGTCTGTACTTCCAGGAAGGGAGGAGGTCTGTACTGTATGGGAGATTGTGGTGATAGGAAGGGAGGAGGTCTGTACCGGAGAGGTGGGGTCTGTACTGGAGGAGAGGTCTGTACTGGAGGGGAGGTCTGTACTGGAGATGGGGTGGAGGCAATCTGTACTGGTGGGGAGGGAGAAGGTCTGTACTGAAGGTGGGGGGGTGTCTGTACTGGTGGGGAGGGAGGAGGTCTGTACTGGCGGTGGGGTGGGGGGTCTGTATAGGTGGGGAGGGAGGAGGTCTGTACTGGAGGTGGGGGGTCTGTACTGGTGGGGGGGAAGAAGGTCTGTACTGGAAGAGAGGTCTGTACTGGAGGAGAGGTCTGTACTGCTGGCGAGGGAGAAGGTCTGTACTAGGGGAGAGGTATGTACTGGTGGGGAGGGAGGAGGTCTGTACTTGAGATGGGGTGGGTGCGATCTGTACTGGTGGGGAGATAGGAGGTCTGTACTGGAGGGAGAGTCTGTACTTCCAGGAAGAGAGGAGGTCTGTACTGTATGGGAGATTGTGGTGATAGGGAGGGAGGGGGTCTGTACTGGAGGGGTGGGGTCTGTACTTCTGGGGAGGGAGGTGGTCTGTACTGGAGGAGAGGTCTGTACTGGAGGGGGGTCTGTACTGGAGATGGGGTGGAGGCAATCTGTACTGGTGGGGAGGGAGGAGGTCTGTACTGGAGGTGGGGTGGGGGGTTCTGTACAGGTGGGGAGGAAGGAGGTCTGTACTGGGAATGGAATGGGGGTGATCTGTACTGGTGGGGAGGGAGGAGGTCTGTACTGGAGGTGGGGTGGGTGGGGTCTGTATAGGTGGGGAGAGAGGAGATCTGTACTGGAGGTGGGGGGGGGGGTCTGTGCTGGTGGGGAGGAAGAAGGTCTGTACTGAAAGAGAGGTCTGTACTGGAGGAGAAGTCTGTACTGCTGGTGAGGAAGAAGGTCTGTACTGGTGGGGAGGGAGGAGGTCTGTACAGGTGGGGAGGAAGGAGGTCTGTACTGGGGATGGAATGGGGGTGATCTGTACTGGTGGGGAGGGAGGAGGTCTGTACTGGAGGTGGGGTGGGGGGTCTGTATAGGTAGGGAGGGAGGATGTCTGTACTGGAGTTGGGGTGGGGGGGTCTGTACTGGAGGTGGGGGGGGGTCTGTACTGTTGGCGAGGAAGAAGGTCTGTACTAGGGTAGAGGTCTGTACTGGTGGGGAGGGAGGAGGTCTGTACTGGAGATGGGGTGGGGGGGCAATCTGTACTGGTGGGGAGATAGGAGGTCTGTACTGGAGGGAAGGTCTGTACTTCCGGGAAGAGAGGAGGTCTGTACTGTATGGAAAATTGTGCTGATAGGGAGGGAGGAGGTCTGTACCGGAGGGGTGGGGTCTGTACTGGAGGAGAGGTCTGTACTGGAGGGGAGGTCTGTACTGGAGATGGAGTGGAGGCAGTCTGTACTGGTGGGGAGGGAGGAGGTCTGTACTGTAGGTGGGGGGTGTCTGTACTGTAGGGGAGGGAGGAGGTCTGTACTGGAGGTGGGGTGGGGGGTCTGTATAGGTGGGGAGGGGGGAGGTCTGTACTGGAGGTGGGGGGTCTGTACTGGTGGGGGGGAAGAAGGTCTGTACTGGAAGAGAGGTCTGTACTGGAGGAGAGGTCTGTACTGCTGGCGAGGGAGAAGGTCTGTACTAGGGGAGAGGTGTGTACTGGTGGGGAGGGAGGAGGTCTGTACTTGAGATGGGGTGGGTGCGATCTGTACTGGTGGGGAGATAGGAGGTCTGTACTGTATGGGAGATTGTGGTGATAGGGAGGGAGGTGGTCTGTACTGGAGGAGAGGTCTGTACTGGAGGGGGGGTCTGTACTGGAGATGGGGTGGAGGCAATCTGTACTGGTGGGGAGGGTGGGGGAGTCTGTACAGGTGGGGAGGAAGGAGGTCTGTACTGGGGATGGAATGGGGGCGATCTGTACTGGTGGGGAGGGAGGAGGTCTGTACTGGAGGTGGGGTGGGTGGGGTCTGTATAGGTGGGGAGAGAGGAGGTCTGTACTGGAGGTGGGGGGTCTGTGCTGGTGGGGAGGAAGAAGGACTGTACTGGAGGAGAAGTCTGTACTGCTGGTGAGGAAGAAGGTCTGTACTGGTGGGGAGGGAGGAGGTCTGTACTGGAGGTGGGGTGGGGGGGTCTGTACAGGTGGGGAGGAAGGAGGTCTGTACTGGGGATGGAATGGGGGCGATCTGTACTGGAAGTGGGGTGGGGGGGTCTGTATAGGTGGGGAGGGAAGGGTCTGTACTGGTGGGGAGGAAGAAGGTCTGTACTGGAAGAGAGGTCTGTACTGGAGGAGAGGTCTGTACTGCTGGTGAGGGAGAAGGTCTGTACTAGGGGAGAGGTGTGTACTGGTGGGGAGGGAGGAGGTCTGTACTTGAGATGGGGTGGGTGCGATCTGTACTGGTGGGGAGATAGGAGGTCTGTACTGTATGGGAGATTGTGGTGATAGGGAGGGAGGTGGTCTGTACTGGAGGAGAGGTCTGTACTGGAGGGGGGGTCTGTACTGGAGATGGGGTGGAGGCAATCTGTACTGGTGGGGAGGGTGGGGGGGTCTGTACAGGTGGGGAGGAAGGAGGTCTGTACTGGAAGTGGAGTGGGGGGGTCTGTATAGGTGGGGAGGGAAGGGTCTGTACTGGTGGGGAGGAAGAAGGTCTGTATTGGAAGAGAGGTCTGTAGTGGAGGAGAGGTCTGTACTGCTGGCGAGGAAGAAGGTCTGTACTAGGGGAGAGGTCTGTACTGGTGGGGAGGGAGGAGGTCTGTACTGGAGATGGGGTGGGGGGGCGATCTGTGCTGGTGGGGAGATAGGAGGTCTGTACTGGAGGGAGGGTCTGTACTGGAGGGTCTGTACTTCCGGGAAGGGAGGAGGTCTGTACTGTATGGGAAATTGTGCTGATAGGGAGGGAGGAGGTCTGTACTGGAGGAGAGGTCTGTACTGCTGGTGAGGGAGAAGGTCTGTACTAGGGGAGAGTTGTGTACTGGTGGGGAGGGAGGAGGTCTGTACTTGAGATGGGGTGGGTGCGATCTGTACTGGTGGGGAGATAGGAGGTCTGTACTGGAGGGAGGGTCTATACTGGAGGGTCTGTACTTCCGGGAAGGGAGGAGGTCTGTACTGTATGGGAAATTGTGCTGATAGGGAGGGAGGAGGTCTGTACTGGAGGGGTGGGGTCTGTACTGGAGGAGAGGTCTGTACTGGAGATGGGGTAGAGGCAATCTGTACTGGTGGGGAGGGAGGAGGTCTGTACTGAAGGTGGGGGGTGTCTGTACTGGTGGGGAGGGAGGAGGTCTGTACTGGAGGTGGGGTGGGGGTCTGTATAGGTGGGGAGGGAGGAGGTCTGTACTGGAGGTGGGGGGTCTGTACTGGTGGGGGGGGAAGAAGGTCTGTACTGGAAGAGAGGTCTGTACTGGAGGAGAGGTCTGTACTGCTGGCAAGGGAGAAGGTCTGTACTAGGGGAGAGGTGTGTACTGGTGGGGAGGGAGGAGGTCTGTACTGGAGATAGGGTGGGGGCGATCTGTACTGGTAGGGAGGGAGGAGGTCTGTACTGGAGGGAGGGTCTGTACTTCCAGGAAGGGAGGAGGTCTGTACTGTATGGGAGATTTTGCTGATAGGGAGGGAGGAGGTCTGTACTGGAGGGGTGGGGTCTGTACTGCTGGAGAGGTTTGTACTGAAGGGGTGGGGTCTGTACTGCTAAGGAGGGAGGAGGTCTGTACTGGAGGAGAGGTCTGCACTGCTGGGGAGGGAGGAGGTCTGTACTGGAGGGATGGGGTCTGTACTGCTGGGGAGGGAGGAGGTCTGTACTGGAGGAGTGGGGTTTGTACTGCTGGGGAGGTCTGTACTGGTGGGGAGGGAGGAGGTCTGTACTGTATGGGAATGTACTGGTGGGGAGGGAGAAGGTCTGTACTGTATGGGAATGTACGGGTGGGGAGGGAGAAGGTCTGTACTGGAGGAGAGGTCTGTACTGCCTGGGATGGGGGAGGGAAGAGGTCTGTACTAGGAGAGATGTCTGTACTGGTGGGGAGGGAGAAGGTCTGTACTGGAGATGGGGTTGGGGCGATCTGTACTGGAGGGAGGGTCTGTACTTCCAGGAAGGGAGGAGGTATGTACTGTATGAAAGTCTGTACTGATAGGGAGGGAGGAGGTCTGTAGTGGAGGGGTGGGGTCTGTACTGCTGGGGAGGGAGGTGGTCTGTACTGGAGAAGAGGTCTGTAGTGCTGGTGAGGGAGGAGGTCTGTACTTGGGGAGAGGTCTGTACTGGTGGGGAGGGAGGAGGTCTGTGCCGGAGATGGGGTGGGGGCAATCTGTACTGGTGGGGAGGGAGGAGGTCTGTACTGGAGGAGTGGGGTCTGTACTGCTGGGGAGGGAGGTGGTCTGTGCTGGTGGAGAGGTCTGTACTGCTGGGGAGGAGGTCTGTACTGGAGGGGTGGGGTTTGTACTGCTGGAGAGTGAGGAGGTCTGTATTAGGGGAGAGGTCCATACTGGTGGGGAGGGAGAAGGTCTGTACTGGAGATGGGGTGGGGTCTGTACTGCTGGGGAGGAGGTCTATATTGTACGCCAGTCTGTACTGATAGGGAGGAAGGAGGTCTGTACTGGAGATGGGGTGGGGAGATCTGTACTGGTGGAGAGGGAAGAGGTCAGAACTGGAGGGAGGGTCTGTACTTTCGGAAGGGAGGAGGACTGTACTGTATGAAAGTCTGTACTGATAGGGAGGGAGGAGGTCTGTACTGGAGGGGTGGGGTCTGTACTTCTGGGGAGGGACATGGCCTGTACTTGAGGGGTGGGGTCTGTACTGCTGGGGAGGGAGGAGGTCTGTACTGGAGGAGAGGTCTGTTCTAGTGGGGAGGGAGGAGGTCTGTACTGGAGGGGTGGGGTCTGTACTGTTGGGGAGGGAGGAGGTCTGTACTGGAGGGGTGGGGTCTGTACTTCTGGGGAGGGAGGATGTCTGTACTAGGGGAGAGGTCTGTACTGGTGGGGAAGGAGGAGGTATGTACTGGGAGGGGGATCTATACTGGTGGGAGGGAGGAGGTCTATACTGTATGGGAGTGTACAGGTGGGGGAAGGAGGAGATCTGTACTGGTGGGGAGGGAGGAGGTCTGAACTGGGGGGGGGGTCTGTACTGGTGGGGAGGGAGGAGGTCTGTACTGTATGGGAGTGCACTGGTGGGGAAGTTGGAGGTCTGTACTGTATGGGAGTGAACTGGTGGGGAAGGAGGAGGTCTGTATTGGTGGGGAGGGAGGGGGTCTGATGTGCTGGTGGGGAGGGGGAGGTCTGTACTGGTAGGGAGGAGGGATAGTCTGTACAGGGGGGGGGTGTCTGTGCTGGTGGCGAGGGAGGAGGTCTGTGCTTGGGGGGGTCTGCACCGATGGGGAGGGAAGAGGTCTCTATTGGAAGTGGGGTCTGTAAACCACACCCATATGGCCACACCCACTTTTCAATGGTCACACTTGCTGCACACACCACATTCTGCTGCTATACAAAAGATAGGAGGTATCCAGATAATAGGAGATCATTTTTCGGGTGTACACTTTAAGCCCCATAATCAGTGAGGACGTGTCTTCAGAGATGAATTCTTACAAAAGTGCGCTAATCGGAATTAGCCGTTGGTAATATGAAGCAGATGGAGGAGCTGTTCAGATCTGCATCCCTGGGGGCGAAGCTGGCTGGGGGGGTGACATACTGATAACATGATATCACCACAAAGAAGTGGAGAGAATCTTTCTGGTCCATATATGAAGATGAGATGATGCCACTGACTCACTGGCCAATGAGCAGCCATATCACCACTCTATAAATAAATCTTTATCAGTCTCTAGTCAGTGCTGGCTGCAACCTAAAACTGTCAGAGATAATCGCCCATTATTCAGGCTGTTGATCACTGACTGCTCCTCATTCCATGAGATTGTTGTGCTTTCTGAGGTTTCCGCAAAGAAATTACCGACTGAAATACAGGGCAAAATACCTGCCATCTCTGGAATTCACACCTCTACAAAGCCAACAGAGTGACATCACTGTTAATTATTACAGTTCTACAGCTACCTGTGTCACCTTCCTAGTCAATGCACCGACAACAAGCATCATTGAACTGCTGGGGCACATTTTCCTGAGCAGTTCCCAGTGCCTGAAACATGTTAGATTGCCAGCACTGGGCAAAATCAAAGATCCTGACTGGCACAGCTCCTATAGCACTTGTGTAGCACTCTCTAGCTTTCTGCAGCTCTTACAGCAGTCTCCCGTAATGCAATGTTCATACAACCATCTATAGTAATGTGGAGCTCTCGTAGCACTCTCCAGTAGTGTGCATCTCTCATAGCACTCTCTGTTAACAAGAAGTGCTTGTAGCTCTTTTTCCAGGTTAATGGCATTTTCTAGCAGTCTGCAGCTCCTACCACACTCTCCTGAAATATAAAGTTCACATAGTGCTCATAGTAATGGGCAGCTTTCACAATGGAATTTATGGGGCTATTTACTAAGAAGAAGGCACTGCACCAGTTCATAAATTAATTGGTGCGCCGGAAAAGTCATTAATTGAACGTGCGAACCGGCACACATTGAAGCGCAAATATCAATAATAAGTACCTGCAACTGGCGCTAGGGTACATACCTCCTCCCTCCCCACCAGTACAGATCGCCCCAACCCCATCTCCAGTACACACCTTCTCCCTCCCCACCAGTACAGACATCTCTCCTAGTACAGACCTCTTCCCTCCCCCATCCCAGGCAGTACAGACCTCTCCTCCACTACAGACCTTCTCCCTCCCCACCAGTACACTCCCATACAGTACAGACCTCCTCCCTCCCCACCAGTTCAGACCCCACCCCTCCAGTACAGACCTCCTCTCTCCCCAGCAGTACAGACCTCATAGCACTCTCTGTTAACAAGAAGTCCTTGTAGCCCTTTTTCCAGGTTAATGGCATTTTCTAGCACTGCACCAGTTCATACATTAATTGGTGTGCCGGAAAAGTCATTAATTGAACGTGCGAACAGGCGCACATTGAAGCGCAAATAACGATAATAAATACCTGCAACTGGCGCTAGGGTAACTGCGGTTTTCATTGATAATAGCGCACGCCAAATACAATTGGTTAGTTTCCTCTCATTGGATGTGTCTTGTTAGGCAATTAGTAGGTGTACTCAGTTAATTAACCCTTTTGATGCTAATCTCATTCCTATCACTTCTAATATAGCTTTGAAATGTGTTTTTTTCTTTTTTTACTCAAGTCTTTCAATACATTACAAAGAACAGAGAAGTGTTTCTAAACCCAATAAATTTATATTTTCAGATCTTGATCTTTAAAGGTGACCATACACTGCAATCAGTTAGATCTTAAATAAATTAGATTTAGTACAAGAGCCTGTTTGATTTCCTATATTTTGACTTAATTGCTCAAGTGCGTCTTCCTATTACCTATTTTGCATAAATATCGAGTTGTACAGAGATTGGCCAATCAGATTGCATAGTGCATGACCATCTTAAGTACCAAATTTGGAATGTAGATGTGCCATGACCCACTTGTATTTTCCTAACGATATTTCTTGGGCAATATACAAGGCACATGAGAAACCACCTTTTTTCAGGACATGCTAGAGTGATCAAGAATCTTCAAACTACGGCTCTCCAGCTGTTGCGGAACTACACATCCCATGACACATTGTAAACTTCTGACATTCACAGACATGACTAGGCATGATGGGAATTGTAGCTCCTGACCAACTGGAGGGCCGTAGTTTGAAAACCCCAGTGCTAGACCATTATTATGCCTCCAGAATTGGGAGTGTGGCATCTACCCAACTTCTCCCTGCTGGTGGACACAATAACCTACATCTATAGATATGTATATATAGATATATCTATATATACACATATGAACCCCTGCTTGTCTTTTTTAGGTTGGGCTTTGTGTCCCTTTTCTGAAAATTGGCTTCACTTTCTGTCACATATCCAAACAGGAAGTGAGGGTAAAACCCTACCAATGTCTTTCCTTGGGGACACACAGGTCACTCTAAATAGTTTCCCCATAAGGTAAATTGCACTCTAGCATTTTGCTGTGTACACCCCAAATTATTATTAAGTATTTTGGACTTTGGGGTTTATTTACTGAAGGCAAATCCACTTTGCACTACAAGTGCACTTGGAAGTGCAGTTGCTGGAGATCCGAGGGGGACATGAAACAAAAAAAAAAAAAAACAGCATCTTTGCTTTTACATGATTGTATGATAAAAGCACCAATGCTTCCCCTCAGATTTACAGAAAGTACACTTGTATTGCAGAGTGGATTTGCCTTTAATAAACCCCAAAATACCTAATAATTTGGGGTGTACACAACAACGTGCTACAGTGCAATTTGCCTAATAGGGACACTAGCTAGATTGACCTGTGTGTCCCCAAGGAAAGACATTGGTAGAGTTTTACTCATTTCCTGTTTGGCTATGTGACAGAAAGTGAAGCCAATTTTCAGAAAAGGAACACAAAGCCCAACCTAAAGAAGACAAGCAGGGGTTCTAACACTCACTTGGTTTCCCTCAAATGCCCACAATTAGAATAGGATTGTCTTGAGCTAAATTTTAGCTCAGTGCTCTAAATCAGTGGTTCTCAACCCCTGTCCTCAAGTACCCCCAACAGGCCATGTTTGCAGGCTTATCTTCATCTTGCACAGGTGCTTTAAATCACAGTCAATGGCTTGGTATTTTGGACAGCTATTTAGCTAAGATACATTCCCAAAACATGTCCTGTCCGGGGTACTTGAGGGCTGAGGCTGAGGACTACTGCGCTAAAATGGAAAATTTAATACTTACCTCTCTAATTTTCCTTTCCTGGTTGCCTATCCATGCATATGCTACTATGAAGGCACCAGGAAAGTATCTTAGACAAATCACACCTTTGTTTTGCCATGCCAATCAGCCTAGTTAAGCTGCAGCTGGGAAATGTGTTGCATGAAAATTGTTATGGGGGGGGGTTCTGGGGTGAGAGGAGGCAGTGTAAAATGCATCACTTGGATTGAGAACGCATCTGCAAAACATAATATATATAATATAATATAATAACAAAACACATAAAACATAAAAATTTGCTGCAAATTTTATTGGTCAACAAAATAGGACTTGGAAAAGAGCGAGGAAAGCAAAGAAAAAGAAAAACACATGTATATTAATTTGAGACACTAACAGAATATGGTTTTGAGGTCTGACAATTTTGCAGAGGAAATTAACAGGAGTTAAAAGAACTGCGCCGCAAAAGGACAGTCTCTTAATTATTTAAGAATTTAGTAGTCACAACAGCTTGAGGAAGATTTCGCACAAATAAATCAAAGCGAAACGAACAACCTAAAAACAACACAGATTGACAACATCAAAAATATTTCAGTGAAAAATATCCCCCCCCCCCCCAAAAAAATACATGTGTTACAAACTCTATAAAGACACACACACCTCTTTTCAAGGCACGGTAAAGAAGGCTATCTGCAAGCTTTATATAACATAGGTTTGCGTGCTAATGAGCCAATTGAAAACACATGCACAGTCCATGAAACACACAAAATGCAAGTTCACCCATGTAGAGACAGAACTTCAAAGTGGGTACACCTGTTAAGAATGTCCTTAAATTACTAACCCCAAAAAATACACTCTCTGAGCCCAGAAAAATCCAAGTGCTGTTCACACACACACAAAAAAAAAAAAAACAAAGTCCCTAAACATGCCCAGACCAACACAAATACATTTCACACACCAAAAGCCACAGCAAAAAAAACAAAGTCCCTGAGCATACCCAGAACAACCCAAATGCAGCTAGCACAAAATAAGCCACCCCCTGTCCAAAATTAAGCACATCATCCAGCATGCTACAAAATTACAGATGGGACAAACACCCCCTGGTCCAGGGGGCCAAACAAAGAGCCTAACATGGGCAAAAGTTATACAACAAATACCATTGCAGTATATGGGAACTAACTTGTTAATTTTGCCAGTCCCCACTTGGCTGCCTTACATTCTAGTTATTGGCCCTAAAATGGTTATGGGGGCCCAGGTCCCACCCTAAGGGACATATATCATTGTCATCAATTTGGACAACCCCAAAAACGAAACAAGGAGAAGTGCCTTTAAAGATGCAAAATTGCTTAAAGGCTAGTAACTTGGGGGGGGGGGCTTACTCTGCCTGTAAAGTGGTGCATCTGTAGCATGTATCCAAAATGCTGCTTCAAAGATGTACGGCTTTAGAGAAAACTTACAAATCTACATTGCAGCTGCAAGATTTTAACCCAAAACAAAAAATAGCCTGACCCCCCCCCCCCCCAATACATACAAGGCCATTTGGGTCTGTTAAGGCTTAAAATGAGAACCCCCACGTGAAAAAAAACACTCCAAACTAAAAAAAATTGTGCCCCTCCCACACCCTAACAAACCCCTAGCCAAACACACAGCAAGCCAACCCATGAAAGGGGGGGGGTGGATGCGTGGGGGCAGGAGGAGCTCGGGCACCCCAAAAGTCAACCACCTTGTTCCCATATGCAGGAGGACAAGGTCCTCTTCCACACAACCCTAGGCTGGAGCTGTGGGGGGCTGCAGACAGGAGACTTTACGGAATGTGGAAAACCCCTTTAAACTAGTGAGTACAAGGTGCTTTGTGGTTAGTATTGGGCTGAGCCCAACATAACCCAAAGGCAGCCAGCTATGTTGCATGCATGTGGCCTTGTATGGTTCAGGAGGGGGTTGGGCGATCGCTCTTCTCGCCCCTTTCCTAGCTGGCCCTGTTGTATGCTCTGAAAAAGAATGTGGTTTGGATTGGTGAAGGCAGCTCCCAGCCTTTTGAGAATGGAGTGGAGTGTGGAGTTCCCCTTTAAAAGCAAAAGTTAGCCCATGGAAATCCAAGGGGTTAGAGGGGGGAGACAAGAGCATTGGAGAACGGTATCTGGAGTTCCCCTTTAAAAGCAAAAGTTAGCCCAAGGAAATCATATGCATTAGAGGGGGAAGGTTAAATGCCCTTTTAGGAGGAGCGAGAGTCTTTTTACATAATTTTAACAAGGTGCATGTCACATGTTGGCAACATAACATGCTAACATGACCTGTGTGCAAATATCATTAAAAAATTACATAAAGGTGAACCAGCGTAAAAAAAAAAATGTGTCAAGTTAGAGGTGCGCCTGTTAAACCCATGCAATTGCATGTACGTTGCTTAACATTTACTAAGATTTTGGCAGCGCAGTGAACAGACGCACGTGAATGAGCGCAACAGCATGCGCACTGCTTACAATGATTTCACGCAGTTCTAAACATACTTGCAGGCACAGCGGGCTTTCTCTGAAAAAGTTACTTTCTCATTCTATTTTGGGCATATTTGTTACTTGGGCAGTTGTTACTAAACTTCATCACATCACCCCATAATATTGGCACCTCCATCTTCTGTCAATATTGAATTGGAGATGCCGTGCGCCATGTCCATAGTGGCGCACAGATTGCATTCTCCCATGCGCTGAGATTGCTATAGTAAATGGGGGGAGGGTTCGCGATCTATTACCGGCGCACAATTTTGTAAATATGGAAATGTGCTTTACGCCTCGCCGTGCCCCTCTACTAATGGTACACGGCTTTTGTAAATCACCCCCCGTGGATTTCTTATAGCACTCTCCAGTAATGTGCTTCTCTCACAGGTGTAATGTACAGTTATCATAACACTATATTGTAATGTACAGTCCTTGTAGCACTCTCCAGTAATATGCAGCAACCTGCAGAACTCTCCAGCAAAGTGCAGCTATCGTAGCACTCTCCTGTGATGTGCAACTCTCATAGTCTCCCCCAAGTATACCTCTCATAGCACTCTGTAGTAATTTGCTGTTCTCACAGTATTCTCATTGATGTACAGCTCTCACAACACTTTCAAGCATAGGTGTGCACAGCCTATTGCATTAGGGTGTGCATCCCAAAGTTTAAACACACATGCGTGTGTTTATGTATGTGTGTGTGTGTGTGTGTGTATATATGTAACCACTGCTGGACCACCCCACGCAGCTATACTGCGGCAGGGCGGCCCTCCTGCGTGAAATCACGTACCTGTGCGTAATTTTGTACACGGGGCGTGCGCTCGCTGTCGGCGACCAGCTCCTGCTGTGATTGGATACAGTCAATCAGCGGGTGCAGCCAATCGTTTTCAGGAGAGGCAGAATGGCCATCTGCCTATGTGAACAAGGCTGCCGTTTTGTCAAAGAGGAAAATGGAGATCTTGTGTTTCTGCTAAGCAGATCTGATCTGATCTCTGTTTTCCTCTAGTCAAAGCACCTCCCCCACAGTTAGAAAGCACTCTCTAGGGACACATTTAACCCTTTGATTGCCCCTGAAGTTAGCCTCTTCCCTGCCAGTGTCATTTGTACAGTGAGAGTGCTTTTTTTTTTTAGCACTGATCACTGAATTGGTGTCCCTAAAAAGTGTCACTTAGTGTAATTTGCAGTCCCGCTAAAAATCGCCATTACTAGTAAAAAACAATTAAAAATTACATAAATCGATCCCATAGTTTGTAGACAGTATAAGTTTTGTGTAAGCCAATCAATATACGCTTATTGGGATTTTTTTTTTACCAAAAATATGTAGCAGAATACATATTGGCCTAAACTGATAAAGAATTTTTTTTTTTTTTACATTTTTTTATTGGGTATGTTTTATAGCAGAAAGTAAAAAATATTCTTTTATTTCAAAATTTTTGGTATTTTTTTGTTTATAGCGCAAAAAATAAAAACTGCAGAGGTGATCAAATACAACCAAAAGAAAGCTCTATTGGTGGGGAAAAAAAAATTACATCAATTTTATTTGGGTACAGCATCGCACAACCGCGCAATTGTCAGTTAAAGCAATGCAGTACCGTATTGCAAAAAATGGCCTGGTCATGAAGGTGGTAAAACCTTCTGGGGCTGAAGTGGTTAAACAAACATTTTAAAATGTATTAAAACATGGATGGTGTCAGAAGGGCAGAGGATGATGTCAGTCAGTAGAGCAGAGGTTGGTGTCAGTAAGAAAGTGGATGGGGTCAGTCAGTAGGGCAGTGGACTGTGTTAGTAGTTTTTATTATTATTTTTTTATAATTTTTTGTGGAGCCCCGTTAGGGGGCTTTGGTGAACTATCAGCACCAGACAGCAGGTGGAATTTGCTTAGCACAGGGTGATTAGGGTGTGTCTAGGTACACCCAGCATACCCCCTGCACGCGCTTTGCTTTCAAGTAATGTGTAGCTCTCATAGCACTCTCTGAAACCATGCAGCTTCTTGGCACTCTCCTGTAATGTGCTGTTTCCAACAGCACAATCTGGTACTGTACAGCTCTTTTTTTTTTTTTTTTTTTTATTTAGATTTTTTTTTTTAGAAATATATTTTTATTGAGTACTGTACAGCTCTTAGGCCTGCTTCACACCTCTGCAGGTTCAAGGTGCATTTTGCGTTTTTCAATACACGTTTTTAATCCATTGAAACCTATGGAACCAAAAACCAGAAAAAAAATCCCTGGATGTGAACTACATCCATAGGAGACCATGTTAAATGGACTGTAGTGTGTTTCTGCAAAACTGAAAAAGCACTAAAAAATGCATAGGTATGAACCAGGCCTAAAGCACTCTCCAGTAATGTGCAGCTCTCACAGCACTCTCCAGTAGTAGCATTCAAACTTTATTTCTTTTACTTTTCAGCTGACAGACTGATGTTGGCTAGTGCTGTATGACATGGTCAGGGGTGTCTGGGGAGGAGATAAAAGCTGATAACACAGCACATTTACCCAGCAGCAATGTGACCTCACCACCCATGGGGGCAGTTATGGTGACTAATGGGCCTTACCTCTGGCACTGATGGGGTTAACTTACACATGTTTTCTCTGTGACATGCTCCAGCTCATTGAGTCATGGAGAAATAATTAGGAAGAAATTTAGAGGGGAAATGATAGGACGCTCAGACCGACCCCATATTAGTCAGACAATTGTTCTGTATTATCCTAAAACATCCTCTGACCCCCGCCTGCCACATTTAGGAGACAATTAGCTTTAACTAGGCGATGATCTCATTAGATTATGTTCACTAGACAGCCAACACTTTGATTTAAAGCCTCTCAGAGATCAGAATTCCCTGGATGATTGTAAGCACATTCAACCGCATTATATTGTCATTTTCAGACAATTTGCTGCTCGCCTGATGTTTCTACAATTATTCTGGGTAACAGCATGGAGGACCACAGAGTATCATACTCCCCATCCTCGGGTTAGAAATGGACCCTGTATTAGATGTGAAACCAAACTAAGGCTGGCCATACATTATACAACTTACTTGTACAACTTTCCTTTAGATTCATCATATAATATCAGGTCAGGCCTAAACACTTTCACATTGTGTGCAATCAGACCCTTGCACAACATAGTTGAAGGTAAAGCTGGCCATACACCTATAGATTATCTGCAGATTTTCTATGGTTAGATGGAAAAAGTGGGAGATTCCTCCATCCACACAGTTTAGCGAACATGTAGAAATCTGTTGCACTTTTTCCATCTAACCATAGAAAATCTGCAGATAATCTATAGGTGTATGGCCAGCTTTAATCTAAAGGAAATTGAATACAAAAATTGTATAATGTATGGCCTATTCACACATTGATGTGCACATTACAGCATGCATTTTTTTCTTTTTTTGCATTGACAGGCATTACATTGTAGCTGCTCATTAATTTCCTATAGGTCTTCAATGAGCACCCACAAACCAAAAAACATACCTGGCTCTTTTTTTCAATACATGTGTATTCACACATTGTGGCATTAAGCCCTCGTTCACAGGCTTTGAAAATGTGCGAGTTCATCTGGACTCGCACAATTTCAAAGCCCCATTTCAGTTGGACTTTGGGGGCGACTTGAAAGACATTTGTGTGGGTTCATGCACAGATATCTATAGAAATTGCCCCCGAAGTCACAAAAAGTAGTGCAGGAACTACTTTTGGAAATCGCTGCGGTGTCGCACTGATTGGGGCGCTCCTATTGCTGTCAATAGGCTCAGAGTTGACCTGTCAAATCGCATGTCAAATCACGCCGGTGTGAATGTGGGCTTGGCCCAGGTTCATACTGCGGGAATGAAGCCGCATGTCAGTCACAATTTTGGCCGCAATTTCAGAGACATTTGCACAGATGTCAATGTAAATCGCAGCCCGAAATCGCAAAAAGTAGTACAAAAGCTACTTTTTGAAATCGGTGAAGCGCCAAAGATGCAGCGTCGCACTGATTAGGATGGTGCCATTGATGGCAATTGCCGCTGATTTGATATTCGATTTGACATGTCAAAACGCTCCAGTGTGAACTAGGGCTTTAGCTCAGTTAATCTGACTTTCAGCTGAAATCAGTTAAATACATAGTTTATTAAGGTTGAATAAAGACACCAGTCCATCCAGTTCAACCTGAGTGAGTGTGGTTGCGTGTCTACAATTATCCCTATTTATTTAAGGAACCCATATAGCGCCATCAATTTACACAGCGATCCACAGATATATCACACCCTGTCCTCAAGGAGCCCACAATCCAAGGTCCCCAACTCACATTCATATACTAGGGCCAATTTTGGACAGAAGCCAATTAACCTACCAGCATGTCTTTGGAGTGTGGGAGGAAACCGGAGTACCCGGAGGAAACCCACACAGGCACAAGGAGAACATGCAAACTCCAGGCAGGTAGTGTTGTGGTTGGGATTTGAACCAGCGACCCTTTTTACTGCTAGGCAAAAGTGCTATCCACTACACCACTGTGCCGCCCTTTACATTCCAGGTGCATCAAATCAAAACGCGTGCAAAGGTAGCCTAGTACACACGATCAGAAAATCGGGGGAAAAATACTGCTTTCGAATCGATCATACGATAATCTGATCGTTAATACACAGCTTTTCGAGAGCCGATCATGACAGTTTATCCAAAATTATCCAAAGGGCCAAACACAAAAAATGTTCTCATATGATGCCAGAAGGGACGATATACATGTATGCAGTACATTATTCGTATTGGAAGACCAAGACTACGTATGCTAGGAAATGAAATAATACATTCCAATAAATGACATCACTTCCGAAGTTGTATTCTGTCATTCGAGAATCTTTGTAAGTTTAGTAACCTCCAAATGGATGATCCTTCTCATCGTGTGTACGAGGCTTAAGGCCCCTTTCACACGGGACGGATCCGTGTTGATCCGCCCCGTGTTTATCCGCTGCTCAGCGGGGATCGCTCCGTTTTCCCCAGCTGAGCAGGCAGATGACAGGGCTAGACCCGCACACTGTGCAGGGACCGCCCTGTCAGATCTCCGCTCTCCCCTATGGGGGATCGGAGGAACACGGACCGTCTGTCCGTGTTCTTCCGATCCGCTCTGCAGACGGATAGAAAAATAGGATTTTCTTCCGTCCGCAGAATCGGACGAGAGCGGAGCCGGACAACATCGGGTGTTAGCGGATGTACATCCGCTGACACCCGCTATCCCATAGGGATGCATGTATGTCCGTATTTCATCCGAAAACGGATGGATGAAATACGGACATACTGTCCGCATGTGTGAAAGGGGCCTTATAGTTTATTTTGTTGTCTTTTTCCAGTCTTCTGCCAGCATGCTGCAGAGAAGGATCCTTGCTATATGTGTAGAAGCAGTAGTCTCTCTACAGGGGTCCAGCACACCTCCTTCTGAGTCAAATTTATAGCTCTGCAATCAGTAAAACTCCTGCTCCCAGCTGATTGAAGAGCTCTATCTCTGACTCAGCAAGGGGTGTGCTGGACCCCTGCAGAGAGATCACTGCTTCCACAGAGAGCACAATGAGTCTGCTCTTCAGCCATCATAAGCCTGCTAATACATAGGAGACACTACTTTCTCCCCCAACTCATTTGACTCTGCGCCTCTGATTCTTTTTACCTTTCTCACTATTCCCTCTCTTTTCCTTGTCCTTCTTTTTCTCCGTATCTTTCTTTCTCTCTCCTTCTTTCTCCCTCTGTCGCTCCTTTTTTCCTTGTATCTGGTACCTCCACCCCAGGGGCCCAGAGATGATTTGTGCGTACAGTGCTCTGGATCTCATCTGCCCCTTTGGGAGATCACCATGACCGCACAATGACATCACCAGAACGCCAGTGGATTGGGCGCTGCAGCTATCATTTCACAGGGAGGTTAATTAGCACCATGTGCTGATACAAGCGTCATGCTACAAATATCTGACAGGCAGAGAAGACGCAATGCTGTAACTCTTTCACTGCAGGAAACAATCCACCTCACTAAGATGACATTAGATGACCTATTTCTGCTTATTTTACACTTGCGATTGGAGTGTGGTACAAACACGAGGTTGAGACACGTTTTTTGCTGCCCCCCCCCCCCCCCCCAACTACTCCCTCCAAGCTCCGAAGGACGTATATATCCCACTGTTGTTTTCGGTGGGCAATACCAATTTAAGTGAATTGAGTCATGCTGCAATTGCATGTCGGCGCGGTGGTGTGGGTTTTTAAAGTGCCTATCAAACACCCTCTAAAAACTGATCCACCACAGATTGCTCTTAGGGGCTCATTTACTATACACCTTTTCAGAGAGCATTTGACAGGCGGTGAGGAGGTGTTGTGTCGCCTGCTTTAACCCCCTTAATACCGGATAATCGCGCATTTTATGTGGGGGTTGTAATACGGCCCCATTCACATGTGGTAGCGCCTGCTGAGCGCAATAGGAGATATAATTCCTGCAGCAACATGTGTACACCCTCTGCCACTGTCTCTGCAGCAAAAGGTGGAGCAGTTGTGGGGCCTTTTAAATGCAGCTCAATCACTGAGTTTTACCGCCCTTGCCCCAATGTCACGTGACTTGTTAGTGTTACAAGGTCTCAGGTGTGAATGGGGAGCAGGTGTGTTAAATTTGGTGTTATTGCTCTCACTCTCTCATACTGGTCACTGGAAGTTCAACATGGCTCTTCATGGCAAAAAACGCTTTGAGGATCTGAAAAAAAGAATTGTTGCTCTACATAAAGATGGCCTAGGCTATAGGAAGATTAGCAAGAGCCTGAAACTGAACTGCAGCACGGTGGCCAAGACCATACAGCGGTTTAACAGGACAGGTTCCACTCAGAACAGGCCTCACCATGGTCGACCAAAGAAGTTGAGTGCATGTGCTCAGCGTCATATCCGGAGATTGTCTCTGGGAAATAGAAGAGTGCTGCCAGCATTGCTGCAGAGGTTGAAGAGGTGGGGGTCAGCCTGTCAGTGCTCAGACCATACACCGAACACTGCATCAAATTGGTCTGCATGGCTGTTGTCCCAGAAGGAAACCTCTTCTAAAGATGATGCACAAGAGAACCCGCAAACAGTTTACTGAAGACAAGCAGACTAAGGACATGGATTACTGGAACCATGTCCTGTGGTCTGATGAGACCAAGATAAACTTATTTGGTTCAGATGGTGTCAAGCGTGTGGCGGCAACCAGGTGAGGAGTACAAAGACAAGTGTGTCTTGCCTACAGTCAAGCATGGTGGTGGGAGTGTCATGGTGTGGGGCTGTATGAGTGCTGCTGGCACTGGGGAGCTACAGTTCATTGAGGGAACCATGAATGCCAACATGTACTGTGACAAACTGAAGCCGAGCATGATCTCCTTCCTTCAGAGACTGGGCCACAGGATAGTATTCCAACATGATAACGACCCCAAACACACCTCCAAGACGACCACTGCCTTGCTCAAGAAGCTGAGATTAAAGGAGATGGACTGGCTAAGCATGTCTCCAGACCTAAACCCTATTGAGCAATTGTAGGGCATCCTCAAACGGAAGGTGGAGGAGCGCATGGTCTCTAACATCCACCAGCTCCATATGTCATCATGGAGGAGTGGAAGAGGACTCCAGTGGCAACCTGTGAAGCTCTGGTGAACTCCATGCCCAAGAGGGTTAAGGCAGTGCTGGAAAATAATAGTGGCCCCACAAAATATTGACACTTGGGGCCCAGTTTGAACATTTTCACTTAGGGGTGTACTCACTTTTGTTGCCAGTGGTTTAGACATCAATGGCTGTGTGTTGAGTTATTTTGAGGGGGACAGCAAATTTACACTGTTATACTAGCTGTACACTCACTACTTTACATTGTAGCAAAGTGTAATTTCTTCAGTGTTGTCACATGAAAAGGTATAATAAAATATTTACAAAAATGTGAGGGGTGTACTCACTTTTGTGAGCTACTGTAGTAAAAGTGATTGTAAAGCTTTGTTTTTTTTAAAATAACAAACATGTTATTCTTACCTCCCATGTGCAAGGGTTTTGCACAGAGTGGCCTGATCCTCCTTTTCTGGGGTCCCCCCAGCAGCGCTCCTAGCTCCTCCTCTTCTCGAGTGCCCCCACGGAGAGACGCTTTCCATGGGGGCACTCGTGCGGGCGCTCCCGAGTCCTGCTGCTGCATCCATTGACACAGAGAGCAGGACTCGGCCTCGCCCCCCCTGGCTCCTGTGTCACTGAATTTGATTGACAGCAGCGGGAGCTGCTGTGCTCATCCCCGTCCCTGAAACGATCGGGTTCAGGTAAGAAAAAGTGGGGGTCTGGGGAGGTGCTGCACTACAAAAGGTTTTTCACCTTAATGCATAGAATGCATTAAGGTGAAAAACCGTGAGGGTTTACAACCCCTTTAATGTAGTGAACACTGGGATTGTTAGGTCACGTAATCACTCAGAGCCAATGCATTTGTAGCCCTCTAGTCCTAAACTGGAGCTATCATGTACATTTAGTTATTGGCTGTTTAGATTGATTGTACAGTTTATCTGCTCCTTCCTTGATCTCAATCAGTTTCTACATTTCTCACTGTTGCTAGTGCTTGTCACTGTTACCACAGGCCAGTATGAGATAGTACAACTAGGTTGAGTTATGAAGATTTATTCTTCTTCTAGTCAGCCCAGTAGGAGGTTTTTGGCCACTGGTGCATTGTGGGAGAGGGTATATATTTGGGCTGGGCCATGTGCTTGTTCTCTTGCCTCAGGCCCTCCTGGCCTGAGGACATGCTGCTCAAGTGAGCTCTGCAAATAGGCCCAGAAGCTTGTCTGGGGCCTATTAAATCCTGAGGTGGTCCTTAGGCTGTCTTCCCGGCATTGAAAAAGCCAAGATAAACTGAGAAGATCCAGGGGAGGACCCTTGCGGGAGAGAACCAGGATGAAGGCTGGTCTCTCAGGAGGGCCTGGTGACTCGTTTGGATGACTCGTTTGGAGGACGCATCTACATCTAAAACATGATCCTAGGGTCACAGACACCTGGGTGCAGAAATATATTTGGCGCCCCCATGTGGGCGTGGTCACCTTACCAACTCCTCCCCTTTACAAATGTTTCTATGGCAACGACTCAAACACAGAGATGTTCCCCTAAGAACTCTTTGTTACCCTGGGATCCTCCCATGATCTTTTAACAATAAAGAAAATACAGGAAGGGCGTACACTAATGAGACCTGGAGCGGAGTCTCTCTGATGCACACAGAGAGGGCTTCTGTTAGAGAATCTGTTAGAGCCCCCAGACATAGTACAAGAGATGGTCAGAGATTGCAATAATAGTACAATAGATGGTCAGAGACTGCAATCATAGTACAGGAGATTGTCAGACTGCAGACATAATACAGAAAATGGTCAGAGACTGCAGACATGTTACAAGTGATGGTCAGAGACTGCAGACATGGTACAGGAGATGGTCAGAGACTGCAGACATGGTACAGGAGATGGTCAGAGACTGCAGACATGGTACAGGTGATGGTCAGAGACTGCAGACATAATACAGAAGATGGTCAGAGACTGCAGACATGTTACAAGTGATGGTCAGAGACTGCAGACATGGTACAGGAGATGGTCAGAGACTGCAGACATGTTACAAGAGATGATCAGAGACTGCAGACATACTACAGGAGACGGTCAGAGACTGGAGATATAATACAGGAGATGGTCAGAGACTGCAGACATAGTACAGGAGATTGTCAGAGACTGGAAATATAATATAGGAGATGGTCGGAGACTGGAGATATAATACAGGAGATGGTCAGAGACTGCAGACATAATACAGGAGATGGTCAGAGACTGCAGACATAGTACAGGAGATGGGCAGAGACTGCAGACATATTACAGGAGATGTTCAGAAACTGCAGACATGATACAAGAGATGGTCAGACTGCAGACATGTTACAAGAGATGGTCAGACTGCAGACATGTTACAAGAGATGGTCAGAGACTGCAGACGTGTTACAAGAGATGGTCAGAGACTGCAGACGTGTTACAAGAGATGGTCAGAGACTGCAGACATGTTACAAGAGATGGTCAGAGACTTCAGACACGTTACAAGAGATGGTCAGAGACTGCAGACATGTTACAAGAGATGGTCAGAGAATGCGGACATATTACAGGAGATGGTCAGAGACTGGAGATATAATAAAGGAGATGGTCAGAGACTGCAGACATAGTACAGGATATGGTCAGAGACTAGAGATATAATATAGGAGACGGTCAGAGACTGCAGACATGCTACAGGAGACGGTCAGAGACTGCAGACATACTACAGGAGACGGTCAGAGACTGCAGACATACTACAGGAGACGGTCAGAGACTGCAGACATAGTACAGAAGATGGTCAGAGACTGCAGACATACTACAGGAGATAGTCAGAGACTGCAGACATGATACAAGAGATGGTCAGAGGCTGCAGACATAATACAAGAGATGGTCAGAGACTGCAGACATGATAAAAGAGATGGTCAGAGACTGCAGACATGATACAAGAGATGGTCAGAGACTGCAGACATGTTACAAGAGATGATCAGAGACTGCAGACATGTTACAAGAGATGGTCAGAGACTGCAGTTCCTATGGACGTTAGTAAATAATGGACGATCGGCCCTCTCACCTGACCCGGCGATACAGCAACAACGGTTCCTCTGATCAGGAGTCAGCTCACTCTGAATTGCCTGTGGTGACTCCGCTGGGTAGAGCCCAGATCTATATTCTGGCAATGACTCCATTCCTTTCTCCACCAGGGATGGCGCTAGGCTGTGTGGCTTTCCCTCATGTGGCGCAGGTCAGCAGGGTTCTTTCTCTGATGATGTTCCCTCAGCACTGTCCTCTCCCTCTGGAGTCCTGGGTGCACTTCCCTGAAAGCTTTCCCGGGCTCCTGGCTCTCTCTCTCCCATTCAGCTGAGCATGCTGTGTGGGCTGCAGTTTCTGTGTTACAGTGGGGCTGCCAGTCCTTGGGACTACATGTCCCACAATCCTCTTCTTTGCTCCTTTTTTTTTTTCTTCCCTGGCCGATATGAAGGCGGGTGAAGAAACACAGTGCGCCGCTCACTAGTACAGCAGCGCGCACAAGGAGGAGAGGGAGAGGGGAAACAAGAGCCATCGGCTCCGCGGGTTACCGCCCCCCCTACATTAGTTTAGACCCCCCAGGACAAACCACCCCCCCTACATTAGTATAGACCCCCCCAGGACAAATCACCCCCTACATTAGTACAGACCCCCCAGGACAAACCACCCCCCTACATTAGTACAGACCCCAGAACAAATCACCCCCCCTACATTAGCATAGACCCTCCAGAACAAACCACCCCCTACATTAGTACAGACCCCCAGGACAACTCACCACCCCCTACATTAGTATAGACCCCCCGGACAAATCACCCCCCCTATATTAGTATAGACCCCCCAGGACAAATCACCCCCCTACATTAGTACAGACCCCCCAGGGAAAATCACCCCCCACATTAGTTTAGACCCCCCGGACAAATCACCCCCCCTACATTAGTATAGACCCCCCAGGACAAACCACCCCCCTACATTAGTACAGACCCCCAGGACAAATCACCCCCCCACATTAGTATAGACCCCCAGGACAAACCACCCCCCTACATTAGTTTAGACCCCCCAGGACAAACCACCCCCTCTACATTAGTACAGACCCCCCCAGGACAAATCACCCCCCTACATTAGTTTAGACCCCCCAGGACAAACCACCCCCCCTACATTAGTATAGACCCCCCCAGGACAAACCATCCCCCTACATTAATACAGACCCCCCCAGGACAAACCACCCCCCCACATTAGTATAGACCCCCCAGGACAAACCACCCCCCCACATTAGTATAGACCCCCCAGGACAAACCACCCCCCCTACTTTAGTACAGACCCCCCCTCCATTAGGCTAATTAAAAACACCCGGGCGGCAGCTGGAGAGGAGAGGACGGTGTGCAGCCGCGCCGCCCGGGTGGAGAACAGAGCGTGTCAGGCTTAGGCAGCAGGCGGGACTCGGAGTCACACACAGGAGGAGAAGTGGAACACGTCAGACCACCCCCCGTGACATCACTACGCGGCCCCGGCTGGTCTCTCTCTGCACACAGAGACAGCCGCTCCGGTCTCCGGCTGTTTCGCTCTCCTCCTCTGACAGGAGGAGGGAGGGGGGATGGGCACAGCGGCAGCGGTGGCGGTGACCGGCGGAGAGAGCCGCCTACGGTCAAGGAGAGGAGGAGGGAGGGGAGCACTCTGGCGCTTCAGCGCCCCCACCTCTGTGGCGCCTGGGTGCACTGCACCCCGTGCACCCCGGCCAGGATCGGCCCTGGCCGGGTCAGCTTAAAGGTTCTGACACTGTGAAGCTGGATCTTGTTCTACAAATCTGAAATGTGTTTGCTGTATCTCTGGGTCGGCTTAAAGGTTCTGGTGCTGTGAAGCTGTACTTTTTCTGGATCCAAGGAATCTGTAAGTGATCTGCCACTGGTATCTGAGCCCCCTAACCCTCTCTTCTACTACCTTCTTTCAAGTTCCATATTAAAACTTTGAAAAGATCAAAAGTGACTGACGCCCAATTTCTGTTCAAAACTCCCCATTATAGCCATGGACTCAGCCCTGGGGAAAATGCTAGCTCGCCCCCTGCCTCTGGAGGTTACACCCTGCCTTCAGTAGACCCCAGGGGACGCTACACATTGAAAGCTGTCAGTGTGATGAGGTCTTATGACCATTCAGAGACAATGCAGTAAGAGTTTGCAGTGTGATCAGCACATGTGATCATTCAGAACCAATACAGACAAAGCTTGCAGTATGAGAAGGGTCATGCGATCAGCCAAAGTCATGATCACTAGCATATGGTGTCAAAGAAAACAGTCGTGCTTCCAGCCAGTATATTTGAAATCAATTTTTTGTTAGTCAGCAAGGATGCTGATTGTGATGATATAAAGGTGACCAGTAGGAGGCACAACTAGATATCAGTGAATGACATATATTTATTAAAATATGGAACTGAAAGCAAGGATATGTGTAAAAATAACATCACAATGAAAATCAAGTCCACTGAAATCTTTATATTAAAACTGAATATATTAAACAACAAAAGAACGTGCAATATTTCTAATTACTGGGTTAATCTCAGGATAATTTCCATTACCAGTCATCTGCAGATCTGCCGAGGGGCATTGTTAATTATATATTTAAAAAAAGACGGTGCACTGGAATCTGGGCGCCAGATAGACGGGAAAAGATTCTGTTATTAATAATGAAACATATCTACTCACTACACAGAGATCAGTCTGTGCACCGGAGGAGCTTACACTCTGTCTCACAATAGTCACACATTGTTATACATGTATATAGCTCTGGGACCAATGCACAAAGACAAGCATGCTAACCACATTGCTATTCTAAATATGAAAAAGCTGCATTGGGACCATTTCACGCTAAAATGCATTTCATGAAACACTTTAGTGAATGCTTTCTCATATATGCTCATACATATTTTTCTGCATTTTTTGCACATTGTAAATACATTAACTACCATGTTTTGTCCATGTGTTATGTACATTAGGGGAAGAACATTTAAAGTGTAGGTACAGAAATCTTTGAATTTTTGTTAAAGTGTATGCCCAGCCCCCTCCCAAAAAAATGTATTTTTAATTATTTTTATTTAGTCAAAAGCGTTTTCATTTTCTGTTGGATGTGATGGGGAAATGTTAGAACCCCTGGTAGGTTTTTACTGTTATCTGACTTTAGAAAGATTTCACCCTAATTTACTGTCTCAATGATAACAGTGTCACCAGATTGAAACTGAGGGAAAATCTGCAACAGGGACTCAATAATAAAACTGACGCGTTCTAGATGTTCCCTTTTTTTTAGCCTTTAGCTTTCTGGGCCTGTTCAAACCAGTGAGCTTGCACTGTGGTCTGTTATGGCACTGGTGTGTGTTATGTAGTGGCAGTGTTGTTACAGCATCACAGTTTTTTCTTTTTTCCTTTTTTACCTGTATGTCACAAAATGATACTTCATTCAGCTCTCTGCAAAACAGCATGTTGCAATATGCTGTGACACCCATAATGCACACATGCAGTGCACACGTGTATGATGAGAACAGGGCACATACATAAAAATAATGTGTCCTTGTCACCTGTCCGGGATTAGAATTAGGTGTGTGAGTTTCAGTCTCTTCTGCTGCCTGGGAAACCTAACAACCCCAACCCCCCACTGCAGTGCTTGCCGGCTTTCCTTCTCTCCTTTCCCATCGACTGCTGGAGAAGATGTTTTAAGATGGAGAGCTGGGAAGGTAAAAATGTCATTTACTGGACCCTTCTTTTCCTGAATGAATACAGTGAGTGATCAGTACCGATCACTCTTGTGTCCATTCATAACTGAAGCATAGTAAATTGTGTTTATTATGCTCCTTTTTGTGAATGAATAGGAAGCCGCTCAGCACATCCACTGTCCAGTGCAGCTCAGGCTACAGAGAAAGAGGAATCTCTGTCCTCGGTTTCTTTCTCTGTCTCAAAAGTGAGACATCAGGGGTCTATTTAGATTTCACCAAAGCTCCCCAACACAGCTGTTAATTAATTGTAAAAAATAATTAAGAAAATAAAATCGTAAAAAACTAAGTAAAAAAAAAAATACTTATACTGTCCATTACCCTACTGACATTGTCCTCTGCCCTGCTGACAAAGTTCACTGCCCTTCTGACACCCTCCACTGCTATACTGACTGATGCCATATACTGCCCTACTGACACCATATACTGCCCTACTGACACAATCCTCTGCCCTACTGACACAATCCTCTGCCCTACTGACACTGTCCACTGCTCTACTGACTGAAACTGTCCACTTTTATGGTAGGCTAAGTTCAAATTTTTGCAGTGACATTTGTTTTAGTAATCAAAGCATATTTTATGGGTACAAGAATGCTTTTGTTTTATTTAACCATGCCCTTTTAAACGCTTTCCACTGTTAGCGCAAATCGGCCACACCCACTGTTTACTGCAGCGCACTACACGCGCTTCATTACTACTCTCCTTTGGGCATGCAAAGGTGCCCCAGGTCTTTTACAAACCTATAATGTGTACTACAAAAAAAATTACCGTGCACCACTAACGTGTTTCGGGTTTGGCTGAAGAAAAGGTAGCAACCCTATCTGTGTCCCTGTTGCAGATTTTCCCTTAATTCCAGTCTGGTGACACTGTTCCAAAACCTTAAAGTGTTTGTTAACTCAGAATATTAAAACCCTGTCATCCCTTCTATTAAAGGCAGGCATACCACACTGTAATGCCCCGTACACACGGTCGGACATTGATCGGACATTCCGACAACAAAATCCTCGGATTTTTTCCTACGGATGTTGGCTCAAACTTGTTTTGCCTACACACGGTCGCACAAAGTTGTCGGAATTTCCGATCGCCAAGAACGCGGTGACGTCAAGCACGTACGACGAGACTAGAAAAGGCCGGTTCAGAACCAAGCGCAGCACCCTTTGGGCTCCTTTTGCTAATCTCGTGTTAGTAAAAGTTTGGTGAGAGACGATTCGCGCTTTTTCAGACTCGTGGCTTTCAGATCGTTTTCTGCCGTTCAGTTTGTGCTTGTGGGTTTGTATCTGCTCTTCAGTGCGTGCAAGCAAGTTCCGCGTGACTTTAGTCACTGTATTCTTGTTCGTTCGTTACTGGTTTTCAGGTCTCTCTTCACAGGCCTTGCTGTTCTTCAGTGCGTTCTGTTACTTCGTTCTGAGCAGCCGACCGTTTTCTAGCCATGTTTCGTATGCGTACTCCTCGTAGAGTTCGTGCTGTGCGGGGGCTTGGTGTTGGGGTCCTGACCTTGACACAAGTCCAGTCCATGAACAGGGTGGGGAGGAGTTCATGGACCAAGAATTGGTTGCTTCAGCGTGACCAGTTCTCTCATATGCCTTTGCTCCGTGAGATCCGTGAGAATAATCCTGATGATTTCAGGAATTTTCTCAGGATGACGGACCCCGTGTTTCACCGTCTGTTGGCTTCGCTGACCCCCTATATCAGCAGGCAGGATACCTGCATGAGGCAAGCCATCACTCCGGAGCAGAGGTTGGTCGCTACCTTGCGGTATTTGGCCACAGGGAGAAGCCTGCAGGACCTCAAGTTCTCGACAGGCATCTCCCCCCAGGCTCTGGGGATTATTATCCCAGAGACCTGTTCTGCCATCATCCAGGTCCTACAGAAGGAGTATATGAAGGTAAGATTTTTATCCTTTTATATCACATTTTATTGTATTGAATGTTTGATAATATATTGTATTTCTTTCCTCATTCCCTAATTACCATGATTGGAATATGCTGTGAATGTCCCCTTTGTCCTCATGCATGCTGGATTTTTATGTAATTATTATTTTATGTCCTTCATACATATTTGCCCTTCAATAACCTCCCCAGCATGGTGTCTCCTGCCCTATATTCACCTCATGTAGTCACTTAACAATGTATTTTATCAGCTCCATAGTAGTGCTTTACCCCAAACACCCCCTAAAATGTTTGGAAATGTTATTTTGGATTTAAATTCAGGCAGAGGGCCAGAGGCTTTTTTTTGTGGTGTCCCCAAATTTTTTGTAACCCTCCCTCCCCCAACTGCTGATTCCAATTCTCTATCCTCAATCATCTATCTGCTGACTTTGCCAAACCCATACACACTATACCCACCCCTTTAGTGCTCAGATTTATGGATGAATTCCCCAAAGCATGTAGTGCAAGGGCCTGCCTGTATACTTTACAATGGTACTGTTTAAAGTTCTTGTATCCTATTATTATCTTGATAGGTAATAGCAGAATGTCCAAATGTGCTCAAATGTGTACAGTGTGTATTTATATCTTTGTATTATGACACTTCTTACCTGTCCAGTGGGCTGCCAATAGTGTAACTAAGGAGGGGCTGTTCCAAGTAATACCCTGTATTTAGGCATTCATCTCTCAATGAAGTGAAGAGGGTTACCTGTCCAAGAGTTCCTCCCCCCTATAATGTTAGAAATGGCCCATGAGAGGGGGGGGGAATATGATAGGTGTACCTTATACTTTGTTGTTGTTAAATTCCCCTTAATAAATGCTATCTGGAGGTTGACCCATAATGTTTGTGTCTAATCTGCTTGCCAGGTTTCTGTGAAAAAATAGTAATGTTTATTGTTTTTTCCTCAACAGTTTCCTTCAACGCCACAGGAATGGCAGACTGTGGCCTCCCACTTTGCCCAGCGGTGGGACTTTCCTAACTGCGGAGGGGCAATTGATGGGAAACACGTCCACATCGTCCCACCACCCAACTCGGGGTCGTACTATTATAATTACAAGGGGTTTAATAGTATAGTGATGTTGGCGGTGGTGTCGGCTAATTACGACTTCTTGTATGTGGACGTGGGGAAGAATGGCCGGATGTCCGATGGTGGAGTGATCGCCCAGACGGAGTTCTACAGGCGTCTCCAGAATGGCAGCTTGGACTTGCCACCTCCAGAGGACAATGTTGAAGGTCTCCCATTTGTGTTCGTTGCTGATGAAGCATTTGCGCTGGGGGACCACCTGATGCGGCCATTCCCGATGAGGACCCTCACCCCGGAACAGAGGGTTTTTAATTACCGGCTGGCCAGAGCCCGAAGAGTGGTGGAGAACACATTTGGAATCCTGGCCAGCCGGTTCCGACTATTTCTGACACCCATCCATATGGCGGAGTATAAACTGAACCATATTATACTGGCGTGCTGTGTTCTCCATAATTTTTTAAGAAAACATTCAGCCAACTATGCTGGCTCAGTTGGGCCTGTGGCCGGAATACCAAATACATCAACAATGACGGCACTTGAAAGTGGCCATCCTGGCTTGCCCTCCCTGAGTGCCCGTGATGTCCGGTTACGATACCTGGAGTTCTTTGCGGGTAGGGGGGCTATCAATATGCCAGACAATCTGTGACACCTTTTTCAAATAAAAAACAACCAAAAGCAATTCTTGGTGGACATTTACTGCTTGTGTTTGTTTGAGCTGACCCTGACAGAAATGTGTTGAGTGCAGAAAATGTCGTGATTGGGTAACCTTATAAAGAATAGTGTTGGCTGGTACTTCCTAAATGCAAAAACACATTTCACTACAAGTGCACTTGCAACTGCACTGAACCTGCACTTGTAGTGCAAAGTGTATTTGCCCTTAGGAAATAACCCCCATTTGTGCATAAAACAGCAATTACATCACCCCAAAAGTGTTGTAGTGTTGAGACAATAATCCACACATTCTTGAGTAAGGCACTTTTTTATACCTGCACAATCACATGTGCATTTACCAAAGGTTTTTAAAACAAACCAACATGTTTGTTGTATAAAATGTTTGCAGTAGCATTATGAAAAATCAAAATATCCATTTCAGATAAAACAGGCCTGTGTAAAACCAACAAGAAAGCCAAAAAACTAGAACTTACAAAGTTCACATTAGGTAAAACCTGAAGGCTAGATCAGACATCAGTATTTAGGAACTGGGTTTGATCTAGCGTTCAGATGGGGGCAAATCACCCCTGGAAAAGCCAAATTTGGAAGATGCACACCAATTTACGAATGGCAACATGTGCTATCTGCCATCAGGGGGGATCAAGGGACGTGTTTTGGGGGAGCAAGCCCTTCCTCAATGCGACTTTATAATTGAGGAAGGGGTTGCCCCCCCAAAACGCGTCCATTGATCTCCCGTGATGGCAGATAGCACATGTTGGCACACTGTGTGCATCCTCCAAATTTGGCTTTTCGAAACATTGTAAAAATTTAATTGACATAAAACAGGTGATTTTGTGGGGTTTAAATTCGCCCCAAAACATCAATGATGTTATTATTTTTTTTAATAACATCAGTGATTTGTTGCTGGATGTTTTGCAATTGGAGATTACATCCCATGATCTCCCCTATCAGTATCTGGGCACTTTCTGATGTAAAGCGTTCTGGATCCCGATCACCTAAAAAGAGATAAAGAACAAAAAAAACAGGTCTCAAAAATCTGCCACCATCCATCTCTTTTACCTGAGCCTGTGGTCGCAGACACTCACCTGTTGTGGTGCCAATCTCCACCACGTCTTCTTCTTCCTCCTGCTCTTCTTCTTGTGTTTGGGGTATTTCCCCTTCTTCCAGAGGGGGGGGGGGCTCTGGTCTCCTGGGATGAGGGGTGTCCGAGTCTTTTCTCCCCTATGTAAAACAAAAATGGTATACTTAGCACACAGATATTTGATGGCAGAACTCTAGAAATAGGAAACATTGCTTGGAAGTGGGGTACAATTTTCTATGTTAGCCGAGTTCAAAGATGTATTTTTTTTATTGCCCTTTGTCAAGCTGCAATACTTTACCTGTTTGGTACAAGCTTCACAGATGACCCCCCCCTATAGTATACACTGGAGCACCTGTGTGCCCCCCCTAATAAAAATGGTGTTCTTGTGTCCCACACTAGTGCTCCAGTGTCCAGATGTGAAAACAGCTGCTCAGTGTCCTCTCCTTACACACAATCTAGTTTGCATTTCATTCTAGTAACAAATCCATCTACACAAACAAATATTTGGCATCCAAGTAGGCCCAAAAAAAATGTGTGAAAATGCATATGGCCTAAACAATGGTGTTCTAGAGGCCGAAAGAAAAAATGTTGGATATGAACGAATAATGGGCCCATGAACATTAAAGTTGACCTTTTAAACATTACAATTACGAAAAGCATATGGAGCAGAACGAACGGAATAAAGACAGAAAGAATATGAACACAGCACAACTACTTACTTTTTTGCAGCACTCTCCGGATCTTTCGGTACTGCTCCGGCTCTCTCAACTTCAGGTCCGACCACCGCTTCCTGAGCTGATCTTTAGACCTTCGTACCCCGAAATTCCTCTCCAGACTCCGGACCACTTTACCAATGATTTTTGCCTTTCGGATGTTGGGGTTGGGGTAAGGCCCATATTTTCCGTCATAGTCGGACTTCTTCATGATGTCGACCATCTCCAACATCTCCCCAAACGACATATTTGTGGCCTTAAAACGTCTCCTTCTGGATCGGGACGTGCCTGGATCCGGGCTTTCCTCCTCCTCCTCGTTGTTCGAATTATCACGCACCTGGTGTAACTCCGCCATCATGCTCTTCCCCCACTGCGCCGAACGAAAAGGGGCGGGGAATAGAATAGAAAGAACGTCAGGGGCGGGCGGAGTTACACACATGCGCAGTGTGTATAAAGCGTAACACGCGTGCGTATTACGTACGATCTGTGAGCGGAGGAAGGAGCATTGGACGCGCCGATCGTAAGAACGAAGGTAAGAGACAAACTTGGGCCTATACTGCTTCTAGATTGAGGCCTATATTGTAACAAGATTAGGAGAGTTTTGTCTGACATTAGGCTTTGTCTTGTGTTGTGTCTTGCAGTGAACATGGATATCTTAATGAGAGATACTGACTTCATGTCACTATTCATTGATATGCTAAGGGAGCTGCCCTGTCTGTGGGAGATTACCCACCCCCATTTCAAGAACCAAGCAAAGAGGAAGGCAGCACTGGAGCAATTGTGTGAAATTGTGAAGCAGGTGATCCCCACGGCATACATCACCTATTTAAAGATATTAATTGGTTGCCTGAGGAGCACATATCTAAGGGAGCGCAAGAAAGTCCTGGATTCACAGAGATCCGGAGCAGCAGATGACATCTATGTCCCCAGGATGTTGTACTATGACAGGCTGCATTTTTTGGCAGGCCAGACTGAACCCAGGCCATCCCTCTCCAGTCTTCCTTCCACGCTTCCTTCCCCCCCGGCTGAGGCTTCTGATGCCCAACCTGGGCCTTCCAGGCCATATGTGGAGGAGCCCAGATTGAGCCAGGTATAGCATTCCTCTAAATATTTCTGCTTGTCCAATCAATGATGTTAACTAGATGTTAGTTTGGAGTACTAATTTATGATTGTGATTGATGATGCAAAAACTAAAACTATGTCCCTTTTTCATACACAGGGAAGTCTCAGCCAGGAGGTGGCTGATCTGCAGGTCCCTCCACCCCCCCTGAAAACAGAAAGTGGCAGCAGGAGGAGTGGCCTAGAGGAGGCGGCTATCAGATTTTTTTGGAGGGCTACAGAGGTCCTGGGAGCACCACAGACCAGGCAGGAGAACATTGCTGCATTCATTGCCTATAAAATGCAGAGGATGGAGGAGGGCCAACAAGCCATGTGTCAGGCCCTCATATCAGAGGCTCTGGCGAAAGGTGTGAGGGGCCAACTTACACCTCACACACAGCTTTGGGATGGTCCTCCTCCTCCTCCTGCAGGTCCTCCTCCTCCTCCTCCCTCTCCTCCAGGTCCTCCCAGTCCTCCTCCAGGTCCTCCCAGTCCTCCTCCTCCTCCAGGTCCTACTCCTCCTCCTGCCACATCTCCAACAGCACAGCCACAGCCCGGAAGGAAGTGTGAAAGGAAGACCAGAGAGTGATTGCCCTGGATCCAGTCTGGTCGGCCAAAAGATGCAGCCTCTTGTGGTACCACAGCCTGGGGACACAGATGTCATCTGCTGCTATCCGAGTCTCTGTGAATCCCGGACCAGACTGCACTCCCTTACATATGGACTCCTCAGGCCACCAATTTTGAGGTTTAAGAATTGATGTCTGCCGTGGGGGTCCCAGGCTTCGCTAATTTCTCCTGTTGATCCAGTGTTGCCTTCCTCTTTGTTTGGTTCTGAGCCCTTAATAAAGGATTTTTGTTTTGAATTATACTCTCCTATGTGTTTTACTTCAAAAATGACAGTTTGTTTGTGAGGATTCAGGTACATTTCAAATATACAATGTGAAATGAACAAGGGACACCAACAACAAAAAATCTCATGGAGATTAAATACAGGGGGTCCCCGGGTTACAAACAGGTTAGGGACTGTAGGTTTGTTCTTAAGTTGAATCTGTTTGTAAGTCGGAACAGGTACCTTTTTTAAGTGTAGCTCCAGCCAAAAAAACTATTTTTAAGCTTTTTGGATAGCATAGAGAAGGGTTATCACCCCTGTAACATTTGTTTTGCTGTCTGTGCCCCTGTTCAGATGATTTCACCTGACTTTCTGTCCCAATGACAATTGGATTTTGAAAATTTTGGGTTGTTGTGGAAACAAGCCTTGGTGATAAAGCATCAGTGGAGGTACCTTTTCCCCATATTAGCTCTTACAGGAGTTTATTTCCCTTCCTAGGGGTAGATTTCCTCTCACTTCCTGTTGTCTCCCTCCGTTTGTAAGTAGGAGTCGTTTGTAAGTCGGATGTTTGTAACTAGGGGACCCCCTGTAATAAAAGATATCAATGGTGTTGTGGTAACTTGCCACACAAAACACACACAAAAATATTCTGGAGTAAAAATAAAAATAACATTGAACAAAGATCAGCCTTGGAAAAAATCCAAACATTAAAGAAAAAAAAAGGCTTAAAAAGAAAAAAATAAAAACATAAAAAATATAAAACTGTCAGATGTGACAACTAATAACAATATATTGAGGGAATCCCACTAAAAAAACACAAATAAAACTTTGTGAGAAGTGTGTGTGAATATGAGCAGCAAAACGACTTAATTCTTGTCACATTATAAAGAAGAAGAGAGTGCGCTGTATTAAACCATTTTTAACATTGCAGCGTGACGAAAGTGCTGTATCCATTGCGAACGCTAAGTTTACCAGAACGAGCTGTCCCGTGTCGGAATTTCTTCTGAGCATGCGTGGCACTTTGTGCGTCGGAACAGGCCACACACGGTCGGAATTGACGCGATCGGATTTTGTTGTCGGAAAATTTTATCTCCTGCTGTCCAACTTTGTGTGTCGGAAAATCCGATGGAAAATGTCCGATGGAGCCCACACACGGTCGGAATTTCCGACAACACGCTCCGATCGGACATTTTCCATCGGAAAATCCGACCGTGTGTACGGGGCATAAGTCTTTTCTAAAAACGAGGATTGTACATACTTTTTTAGGGCAATCTTCAGGCCGGTCACGTGACTCGCGGCCGCTTTACAGCTTCGATACATGGCTACTGCGAGAGGGGCCGAGATCTCCGAGATGTAAAGCGCCCGCGAGTTACGTGACTGGCCTGAAGATAGCTCTAAAAATTTATTTACAATCCTCATTTTTAGAAAAAACGTACACAGCATGGTATGCCTGCCTATAATAGAGGGTCTGCCAGTGAATATTGTAAGGATGGGGGGGTGGAGACAGAGACACAGAACACAGAGCTGACAGGCAGGGAGGAGGGGGTGAGGGAGAGAGAGGAGAGCTGTGGATGACGGAGGGACAGGGCCACCATCAGGGAGGGTACAGCCCATACACTTGTAAGGGGCCCCAGCGTCTGGACGGGCCTGGCCGACTGGCAGGGATGTGAGAAGGCAGGGGCTCTTGGAAACAAAAGCTGGGACTAGGACCACCTTACAAGTAAGGGCTGTTGTGCAGGGGGGGTGTACATTTCTCTGTGTGTACATATCTGTGTGTACATGCCTGTGTGTACATGTCTGAGAGCGTACAGGTGTGAGGGGGCTGAGGAAAGTACTTGGTGCGACGGCCAGTGGGCAGGACCCTGGGGAATGTTGGTGGTCAGGCTTGTGGGGGGCCGAGGCCTAAAGCTGTATAAGGGGCCCCACAATTTCTGATGGCTGCCCTGCGGAGGGACGTATGCTGACCACGGTGGTCAGGGCTCAGCAGCCCCGATTATTGTGGTCAACGCAGAGAGGGAGACACAGGAAGTGGCAGGTTCAGCCAGGTTTTTTACAGTTTAGAGGGGGGCAGATTACACAACACAAGCACTGTGCTGTTTAATCTGCTTTAAGGGAACAGGATCTGAATTTTTTATTTTTTGGGGGGTTAACAAACAATTTAATAGGGTTTTATCCTACCCCTCTTCACCCAAAAAAAAAAATACATAAAACATTTTGGCTGGAACTACACTCTAACAGAAATCCACAAACTAAATGTGCTAAAAATACTTTCATTTATTATTCATTTTAATGACCTGCTTATCGAGGATAAAGAAAATGCAGCGTTCCGATAATGAAGCATGCTGCAGTACAGTACAATGCTGTGAAGGGGATCTATTGCAAAAAAAATGTTTTTTTTTCTGCAGAAAAATGCGCCAATCTGATCGCCCATTGTACTCTGGTTTGGTAATCTGATAATTCAGCAGCAAAGTGTCCCTGAAAATGATATGATGTTTGCCAGGCCACACACTGGAGAGGGACTCTGTGACAATGTGTATCACTAGCTCCTGGGTGTCATGAATCAGAGGCAGACATTAAACTGCCAGCGAATAATGGAGCCACCAACTGTCTGATAAATAGGCTCATCAGTGATGGCAATAAACTAAGTGGGAATGGGAAAGGGCAGCCAAGCGTGGACACTGAATGGCCAATGTGCAGGACTCCAACATGCTGCCTGGACATCCGTATTGGGAAGTTCCCATATACCCTGACCCCAACATATATTGTATCCATATCAAAGAAACTGAATGAGGGAGCTGTGGTCTATGAATATAAAATCGTAATATTTATGTATTACTTACATTCATAAAAGAACATGACTATGGATTTCCCTGCATAAGAGAGGAACCCGATCACACAAAATCCACATTTATATTCCATTATGAATAAATAGAGCTTGTGTATAGTGAATGTGCTGATTATCAGAAAGACCAATGTACAACCGTCAAACCTATATGATATCTTATACTGAGTCATCATGATTTTAATGATAGTATCATTATTTTATTTCAGTTACTTATATAGCGCCGTCAATTTACGCAGCGCTTTACATATACATTGAACATTTACATCAGTCCCTACCCTCAAGGAGCTTACAATCTAAGGTCCCTAACTCACATTCATACATACTAGGGACAATTTAAACAGGATCCAATTAACCTACCAGCACGTCTTTGGAGTGTGGGAGGAAACCGGAGTACCCGGAGGGAACCCACGCAAGCACAGGGAGAACAAGCAAACTCCAAACTATCCACTACACTACTGTGCCAACCATTATATTAAGTCATTATAAGTTGGAATGTTGTACATGTATGTTAATTCACTGTACTGTTTCTATGGATAAGCAATATTGTCACCCTAGGATGGGGCTACAAAACTCCTTCCTCTCTCCTCTTCTCCCTAACATAGGGGGGCGGGTTCTGTAGTCCACAGAAATAGCTGGTAACTTTTTGAAAGCCCATGGCGTGTGAAACACACTCAAAAACTTTACCCATTGCCAAAAAAAATGTGCACACACATAAAGAGTGAAATATAAAAACGTGCAATGGGTGTACACAAGCCCTCTAAAATCAGAGGGCCTTGCCTTGATCCCCCAGGGCGTTAGGCTCCAGATGGGGACTGGGGTACTTTACACTTGGTCCATCTGGCCGAAACCAGACGGACCTCTTTCTCTGGGGGGTCTGCTGAAACAAAAACCCCCAAGTACTTGGTGGGGCTCCCCCCAAAGGGAGAACCCATGAGAGAGGGCGAACCAAGCCAGAAGGCCATGTCCACCCCCTCCCAAGACTTTTAGGGCAGGCCTGAGGACCTACACTCTACCAGTCACACGTGCAAAAACCATGTACAAACATAAACATACAAAAAGTGACAAAGGTAGGGGCTTAAATAAAAGAAAGCGGGGAGAAGGAAGTGGAGAGGAGAGGAGAGGAGAGGAGAGGAGAGTGAAAAGTGGTCATTTTGTGAAACAATGACCAGGCCCTCAGGCCAGGAATCAAAGGTTCCTCCAGTCCTAGCCAAAAGGCCCGGCCCAGGAGGTAGGTAGGGGGGCGAAAAAAAAAAAAGTGTGATATGGTGCAGTGACCGTAGTGCCATAAATCAAAGTGACCCTCACTCACAGTGATTTTACAGCATCCCTGGACTGTCACTCCAGGGGCACATGCACCATGGGCTTCTTTTCAGGTCCGACCCTCAGCCGGACCAGTGCAGCCCACCATCCCTGCCAGATAGAGAGACGCTGACTATAAAGCAGCCTCCATCGGTACTAGCCCTTCCAGACCCCCATCAATCTGGCGGATTTGCATAGCACCACCTGATCCCACTTCAGGGTGACGCCAGCTCCTCCACCAGATGCTGACAGGAACAGCGACCACACCAGTCCTAGCCAGAAGGCCGGGAAAACCCAGCCCTTCAGCCAGACCCAATGCAGTACCCATCCTCACCAGGATCACCCTTCTGACCTGCTCAGACACAACCATTCATCAGCCTCTATGACCAAAGAGCGCCGACGTGGCCCCTACCGAAACAGACCGTCCAGGTACAATTACACCATCGGATTTGCATCTGCCCTCCCCATTTGGGAGTAGCATAGCGCCTCTTCTGGCAACTGATAAGAACAGATTTTTTTTTTTCCCACTCAGAAATCTCAAGTCTTCTTCAATTTTAAAACGTAAGTCCTTAAAATTGAAATCATCATCATGGAAAATATATAAGCTTTTATTTTCTTCTTTAAATCTTCATAATTTTATTCCATCTTTTAACCTTCCAAAACCTTTCTTTTTTTTAATTGGAAAAAAACAACTTTATTTGAATGAAAATCATTTTACAATGTAGTTACTTATGTGAAATAATAAACAGTACATTTTAACAGGCATTTTGTGTGAGATTCTTCATACATACATACATGTTAAGGTACAAGGTTATGATGTGTGAATACATCCAGTATATAAGAGACTTCATGTCATTCTACTACCAATATATTTTGAATTAAGATTTACATGGTTTAGACCTTCATTAGGACAGTCATCTTCTACTTTCATCTAAGTAGGTCTGTCTGCAAGGCATTGGCGTGTTTTAAGCACATGTTTCTCCATCCTCTAACCATCTATCCCACATCTTTGAGTACTTATGTGCACATTTTCTATGGGCATAGACTAACTTTTTAAATGGCAGTGCATCATTAACATCCCTCTTCCATTGGCGTATGGAGGGAGGCTGAGCCTGCATCCATACCTTAACTATGCCTTTATGTGCCATAAACAGAGTTTCATTTAGAAATGTAGCTTGGTATTTGTCAATTTCTACATCTGGCAGAAGTCCCAAAAGACATAATTTGGGGTCCAATACCACCGGGGATCCCATATTGTCATGTAAGAATCGGACAATCTGCGTCCAATATGTCTGAATATTTGGGCAGCTCCATATGAGATGGAAGAACGTACCTGGTGCTGCGTGACACAAATGGCATGACGGGTCATATGTATGGAGAAATTTTGCCTTTTTAAGGGGAGTCAAGTAGGCTTTGTGTATAATGTATATTTGTGTCAGTCTGTCTGATAGCTTAGGGGATGTCAATCTGGTCCCTTCCATTATTTCATCCCAGTCTTCTTCCCCTATGGGGCCTATGTCTTTTTCCCATTCCATTTTTGCCTTCTGTACAGTAGCATTTGATCTACGGCTTCTAATCTGTAGGTAGAGAGTTGAAATAAGTTTAGAGGGTTCCTCTCCCAATATTACATCCAGGACTGGGTGAGAATCCGACACCTCTTCCATATTTGGTATTTGTGTTTTTAATGCATGGCGAAGTTGCAAGTACTTAAAAGCCATCTGGTTAGGGAGGGTATATTCTTCCTTAATCACCTGAAACTGCTTGAGTCTGGAGTCAGATAGCACCTGATGAATATATATTATGCCATATGTAGCCCATACTGTCGAGTCTGACAGGTATTCTAACTCCGGAAGGTGTTTGTTAAACCATAGTGGGGTGTGGGTGTGAATTTTACCAATGTTTTGCTTTTTCAGCGTGATTTCCCATATAATTTGATGATGGAGCAACATTCCCATACTATACCTTGGGAGTTTTTTATTAATTTGTTTCCCTCTAAAATTAGCTTGAATCGGGGTAAATGCTGGGTGTCCTGGTTTGTTGCATACTAGGGATCCATAACGTTGCATTTCCTCTTTATTAAAGTGGTATATATGGGAAAGTTGAGCTGCTAAGTAATAATCTTGTAGATCAGGAAGGGACACTCCTCCCCTATCTGTGGGGTTCTTTAAAACATGCCAAGCCAGTTTGTGTCTGCCATTACCCCATACAAATGAGTTTAAAATGGCTTCCATTTGTTTAAAGACTTTTAAAGGGATATAGAGAGGGGCATTTCAAAAACCTTTCTGCTTGCTCTATCCCAAAGTCTTTTTTATCTTTCAAAAAATATGTATACAAATAACTTAAACCTAACCTAATACACACTTTAACTGAAATTTCTTTTTTCTTAAACAGGTATATGTTCCTAACTTTCCATAAAGCAAGTTTCATCAAACAGGTAAGTAACCATACTATACAATTCTTCTTTTCCTATTCCTATCCCATACATGATTATTATTAGTTGATGTCAGTAGCAGGAATATTGCCCCATTGTTGATGTCAGTAGCAGGAATATTGCCCCATCGTTGATGTCAGTAGCAGGAATATTGCCCCATTGTTGGTGTCAGTAGAAGGAAAAGTTTATCCACCCCCAAGGGCTGGATAAAGGCAAGCAAAGGGCCACATCCAGCCCCTGGGCCACAGTTTGGAGACCACTTTTTTTTTTTTGAAAAGCCCATGGCGTGTGAAACACACCCAAAAACTCCACCCGGTGCCAAAAAAGTGATGGACCCCCTTTCTCTGGAAGGTCCGAAACAGACCCACCCAGTTTGGAGACCACTTTTTTTTTTTGAAAAGCCAGTGGCGTGCAAAACACACCTCAAAAACTTCCACCCGGTGCCAAAAAAAGTGCACACACATAAAGAGTGAAACACAAAAACGTGCAATGGGTGTTCAGAGTCCTCCACTAGGGAAAGACCTTACCCTGATCCCCCGAGGCGTTAGGCTCCAGACAGGGACTAATGTACTTATACAATGGGTCCATCTGGCCAAAACCAGGCGCACCCCCGTTCTATGGAAGGTCTGCCGAAACAGACCCACCCAAGTACAGGTGGGGCTCCCCCGAAGGGAGACCCCCAAAGGAGAGGGGGCGAACCAAGCCAGAAAGCCTATGTCCACCCCTTCCCAAGACTTTCAGAGTAGGCCCGAGGACCCACACCCTACTCGCCACACAGTGACAAACGTGTTTACACTACAAACAAAGAAATACAAAATAGTGACAAATAGGGGTAGCTTAAAAAGAGTGGGGAGATAGGGAGGTGGGAGAGTGAAAGTGACCATTGTGCAATACAATGGCCGGCCCTCTGGCCAGGAATAAAAATTTCCCCCTGGTCCTAGCCAAAAGGCTCGGCCCAAGAGGCAGGTGTGAAAAACGTGTGTAGTGGTGAAGTGACCATGGTGCCATAAATTCAAGTGCCTAAACACAGTGACTGTACGGCACCCCTGAACTGCCACTTCAGGGGTACATTCACCACTGGCTTTTCAAAGCAACCCTGACCCACAGCCCAGACCACAGCACCCCCCACCCCAGGCAGGAAGGTATGGAGTTCTGGAAGCTTGGTGAGAGCCCTTTACCATCAGGCCTCACCGTCGTTCCGTCCCTCCTACCTAATTACATTCGGGAAATACTGGCCGCTCCCCTGGTGGGAGGAAGGGGAGCCAGCGTTCTCTCCCTAATAACTGTCCGCAGCTAGAACTGCCCCAATCCAGGCCAGAAGGCCAGGGTCCCGACCCTCCGGATCAGACCCCGTGGTTCTCCATCCCCATCAGAAGGCTTCCCTTTCGGCTACGAACCGCTCCGGGTCACCTTTAATCCAGCAGGTTTTGCATAGCAACCGCCATCCCATCTCTATTTCGCCATAGATCAGGGACAGAAGCAAGTGCCACCTCCTGGAAACTGATAAGAACAGATACTACACTACACACTACTCTTAGCCAAAAGGCCAAGAAGCGATGTTTGGAGACCACTTTTTTTTTTTTTTATTGAAAGCCTATGGCGTGCATAACACACCCAAAAAACTTCACCCGGTGCCAAAAAAATGTGCACACACATAAAGAGTGAGCACAAAAAAGTGCAACGGGTACACAAACGTGCCAATGCCCTGATTCCCTCGGGGCGTTAGGCTCCAGACGGGGACAAGGGTACTTACAATGGTCCATCTGGCCAAAACCAGACGGACCCCGTTTTCTGGAGGGCCTGCCGAAACAGAACCCACCCAAGTACTAGGTGGGGCTCCCCCGAAGGGAGACCCCATGAGAGAGGGCGAACTAAGCCAAAAGGCCATGTCCACCCCTTCCCAAGACTTTCAGGGCTGGCCTGAGGACCCGCATCCCTACTCGTCACACAGTGCAACAAACCATGTACAAACATAAAAAGACAAAAGGTAACAAACATAGGCAAGGGATAGTGAAGAGGAGAGTGAAAAGATGGCCATTGTGTAAAACAATGACCAGGCCCTCCGGCCAGAAATGAAAAATTCCTCTGGTCCCAGCCAAAAGGCCCGGCCCAAGAGGCACTATTAAAAAAAAAAAAAAAAAAAAAAAAAAAAGCATGTTCTATAGTGCAGTGACCGTGGTGCCTCAAATCAAAGTGACTGCCACTCACAGTGATTTTTTGGCACCCCTGGACTGCCACTCCAGGGGCACATTTTTTTTTTTTTTTCCATCAGACTGAATCACCACCTCAGCATGAACTTACGATACCTTCACTGAGCAGCGTTGCTTGCATCATCTGGACATCACTTTTTCATAAAAGGTAAGTAAAAACGGTAAGTAAAAAAAACTCTACCCCCCCTAAACTCTCTCCTCCACTTATCATACTTCCAGTACAAGTTTGCATAGATTCATACAGTCTTTTTCTGAAATATCATAATTCTTCTTCCAATTCCAACACCTAGCATCCCACAATACTTCTTTAAGGATAGCAAAAAAAAATCCAGGCCTTTCGTCGCTGTTTCAACCCTCCTCCCACCAAACCAAAAAACCACGCCACAAAACTCATATTTTCCACCTCCACCACACCACTCACAAAACTCTCCACTCTTCTGCACACTCTTTTTGCAAACTCACATTCCCAAAAGACATGGGCTTCAGTTTCCACCCCACCACATCCTTCCCTTGGGCATTCATCGTTTCTGACCAGATCCCTTGCTTTCAAAAATGACTTTGTAAGCAAACAGCCCTGTAAGGCCATCCAGGAAACCTCTTTTTGTCTATTGGTTACTCCTTTTATCAAAAAGCTCCCCCAACATTTCTCAGCCGAAGCAGATCTCAATCCCATAATATTAGTTACCACCTCCTCCCTCCTCATCCACTTTACAAGATTTACTTTAGATGTTGCACCGACTCCCAACTCACTCAACTTATTTTGTGAAAAGAACTGTTGCAATCGTAGGTATACAGGTGAAGGTACCAGAGTCATAGGTCTCCTAAGACCTTTTTCACACCACCCCCATTTAAGCAAAGGCCATCCAGCAAGATATCTCATCAGTTTAGCAGCATTCCCATTAGCAGAAAAGATCTCAATGTGTCTTATCCATAACTGGATCCCAACAAATTTCTGAACATCTGGGAAGTTGTACCCTCCAAACTTCACTTCTTTCATCACAATGATGCGGGACACCCTCTCCATTTTTGCTCCCCAAAAGAAAACAAAAAGTAGCCTAGTAATCTTCTGAATAATCCTTATACTTGGCGGAAAAATTAAACTGGTGTATAAAAAAAGGGGTAATATCACTGCCTTTATTACACTTTCCCAGAGAAAGTCAAGCGTCTCAACCTCCAAAAATATAATTTCTGGGATATTTTCCCTACCACCCTTTGAGCGTTGCACTGATTCATTGTATCCCTCTGATACTGGACCCCCAAAATCTCAATTGCTTCTGTAGTTCTTAAACGAGCTTGTGCTGTACTACAAGTCCCACTCAACACACACACTTGACTTTTATTCCAACTGACTTGTAGGCCAGACATACTCCCAAACAGGCTTAATTGCAATTCTACTCTTTTCAAATCCACTGAAGAGGAACAAAGGAAAGTAACGTCATCCATGTAGCACATGGACTTTACTCTTGCGCCATCCCCCCCGGAATAAAGAAACCCCGAAAACCTTTATCCTTCTGCACATGTCGCAAAAGGGGCTCCATAACACAAATAAAAATAACGGGTGACAGGGGGCACCCCTGTCTCACTCCAGAATTCACTCCAAAGGGCTCAGACACTTTACCATTAACCAGCACCTGGCTAGTCATGCCGGCATATAATCCTTTAAGGGCCACTAGGAACTTATCCGGAAAGCCCATCTGTTTCAAGACCCCGAACAGGTAGGGATGAGCCACCCTGTCATAGGCCTTTTCAATATCTATCCCCGCTACAGCCAATGGAAGGTTATTGGACTGGGCATAACAAATCAAATCCCTCAGTAATGCCAAATTCTCTGTGATCCTTCTCCCAGGGACTGCACATGTCTGCCACTCTCCCACCAGACCTCCAACAACCAGACTAAGTCGATTTGCCAACAGCTTGGATATTATTTTATAGTCTACATTCAGTAGATTTATTGGTCGCCAGTTCCTTAAGTCACAATCCTCTCCTTTTTTGTACAACAAGATAACCACCCCCTCCTTCATTGATGACGACAAGTTCCCAGTCTCCACACAATATCTTACCACCTCCACCAAATGATCCTTTAATATTGCCCAGAACCTAACATAAAACTCTGCAGGGAGACCATCTTTCCCCGGAGTTTTATTTTTTGGCATCCTCTTCAAGTTCCCCTCCACCTCCTCTTCCGTAACAATGTTTAACAGGGTTTCCGCTTCCTCACTTCCCAAACTCCCTCTCAGGACCTCACAATACTCTATAATTTCTGCTTTAGTGGTCCCTGATTGTTCCTCATACAATTTCTCATAAAAAAGCCTCACCTCTTCCACCACTTCCTCCCCACTCACTTCCCCATTTCCTGTGAGCACACTCTTTACCACTTTCTTCGCCACCATGGCTTTTTTAAAAAAGAATCTGGAGCACTGTTCTCCTTCCTCCATGTCTTGCACTTTTGCACTGAAGATAATTCGTTTTCCTTTTTCCTGTATAAAATGACTCCTCTCCTCCCGCACCTTCTCCAACTCATCTTCCACCTCCACCCCCATTTTTTTTAACTTTAGTAGCAAGTGCAATCTCTCCACTAAGGCCATTTCTCTCTCTCTCCTTCGCCTTGCTTTTTCCACTCCTATTTTCATAAAGAAACCACTTATCTGTATTTTGGCCCAATCCCACCACTGTAATATTCCTCCAAAACCCTTTTTCCTTCTCACCAAACGTGCAAAAAAATCCCAAACCTGTCACACACCTCCTCCTCCTCCAAAAACATGGTATTAAGTTTCCACAACCCTCTCCCGAACGCAACCCCCTCCTCCAACACAAAAGTACCAGAAACCCTTTTATGATCAGAAAATAAAAAAGGCCTAGTACTATAACTCTTCACTTCAAAAAACTCGGATAAAAAAAGAAAATCGATCCTCGAGCTGACTGTACCACGGTCAGAAAGGTATGTATGAGAGGTATCACTTCCCTCCCTTTCCACTGCCACATCCTTTAGCCTAAAATCGTCCACTATTTCATTTAATAACCTGGATGAAGAATCCAGCCTACTTTCCTCTCCAGCACCCTTTCTGTCACTCGCATTTCTAATACAATTAAAATCTCCTGCTATGATCGTCGGAGTCCTTCCAGGTAAGTGCAATTTCAAGGTGCTAAGAAATTCATTTCTTTCTCGCTTATCTGCAGGAGCGTAGCAATTAAAGAGTCTAAATGTACATCCTGCATACTCTAGCACAACCAGCAACAGTCTTCCCGGCACAATCACCTCTTTTGCTACCATCACAACCTGTGGATTTTTTATAAGCACTCCCACACCTTCACATTTTGTTATACAAGCCGGAGACCATGCACTCCCCCCATGTCTCCATTCACGAAAATCTGGAACTCTCTCCACTCCACACTCTTGCAGGCACAAAATGTTTGCCTTACATTCTGACAGGCTGTCAAACACCGCAGCCCGTCGCCAACCAGATCGCACACTCCTCACATTTATAGAGCAGATGGTTAAAGCCATAAGGAAGAAGAAAAAGATTTTTCCAGCCATAATAAATCTTTTTAGAAGGGTCATTCCATACTCTTACTCTCTCTCCCCTGCTTACTTCCCTTCTGCCATCTCTTAGGACCTGGAGAACTGGCGGACTCTAACTCAGAGTCCCCAGATAGGGCAATCTGAAGTGACCCTCCCCACTCTCAGAATCCCCTTCTTCAATTCTGGCTCTTTTATAAGACAACTCCTCCCCCTCCACTGTCGGAGACACAAAGCGCTGTCCACACTCCAGATCTTCTTCCTCTTCTTCCCCTTCTGCTTCATCCATCTCTTCTTCACTATCTGACAAGTCTCCAATCAACCGGGACACACTCCGCCCTGATAACGAGGTTTCTGCCCCACTTGCCACTCCAGCTTCATCTGATACGTCATCCTGCTGCATAAATTCCTCCTCTTCTTCTCTAGGGACCGCCCTTTCTTCCACACCTAGAGACGAATCCCCAGTCTCAGGGCAGGCTACTCCAGCCTCCACTCCAACAGCAGGAACTGAAGCACTACCTACTCCATCAACCGGAGCACCATCATCTCCAGGCTCAGCCTCATCAGCCGTGGCTGGTCGAGGTACACCAGACGGGGCCGCATCATTATTTACTTCCGCGGGCCCCCCCCCCAGTCCCTCTCCCAACACCACCATCACGCCTCGGCCAATACTTCCCTTTAGCGTTGAGTCTTCGTTGAATCCTGTTACTTGTCACTATATCCGCAAACGTTTCTTTAGCTTTGCGATATTTATCGCACTGTCTCGCAAAATGTCCTTCTCTTTTACAAATATCACACACTCTGGATTCAGTACAGTCACTTGCAGCATGTCCAGCCGTATTACAAAAGCGACACACTACTCCCTCATCGCAATCAGCACTTACATGCCCATATTTGAAACATCTCCGACAGTATTTTGGCTGTCCAGGATAGAAAAGGAATCCCCTCTGCCCTCCAATAGTAAAGACAGCCGGGGGTCTCCTCACTCCACCAATACACCCCTCATCTTTCCTAAAACGCCCAAAAAATCTATACTTTCCTGACCAAATACCGAACTTGTTTAATACTTTTTCTCCTCCCCTTAGGTCTTCACAGTATGTTTTCAGAAAAGCCCACACTAAAGCTGAATCTGCGAAGGGATTATAAAGATGGACCGTAATCACCTTCTCCTCCTGCATGAAAAGAGGTTGAACCTCAATCAGTTCCAAGATCTCACTTTTCTTTACCTTTGCTTCTTCAAAAATTCTCCAGCATACCTCGGAAGAACCAAAAGTAACATCATAAGTTCCCTGCTGAGGGAAATCCTGCAGACACATTATGTCTCTTACCTTGACATCAAAAACATCCATCAGAAGCTCCACAACGATCGTCCTTAACATCACCATCGTTCTAGCATCTGGCCTAACCAGAAATCGCAGCGAATCGCGAAGACCTCGACCCGCCATGGTGGAGCAAGGACCCGCATCCCTACTCGTCACACAGTGCAACAAACCGTGTACAAACATAAAAAGACAAAAAGTGACAAACATAGGCATCAATTAAATAAAATAAATAAAAGAAAGTGGGGAAGGGATAGTGAAAAAGGTGGCCATTGTGTAAAACAATGACCAGGCCCTCCGGCCAGAAATAAAAAATTCTTCTGGTCCCAGCCAAAAGGCCCGGCCCAAGAGGCAGGTACTAAAAAAGCGTGTTCTATAGTGCAGTGACCGTGGTGCCTCAAATCAAAGTGACTGCCACTCACAGTGATTTTTTGGCACCCCTGGACTGCCACTCCAGGGGCACATACTCCATAGGCTTTCAAGACCAACCCTGGCCAACGGCCCAGACCATAGCAGCCCCCACCCCAGGCAGGAAGGCATGGAGTTCTGGAAGCTTGGTGAGAGCCCTTTACCATCAGGCCTCACCGTCATTCCGTCCCTCCTACCTAATTACATTCAGGAAATACTGGCCGCTCCCCCGGTGGGAGAAAGGGGAGCCAGCGTTCCCTCCTGAATAACTGTCTGGAGCTAGAGCTGCCCCAATCCAGGCCAGAAGGCCAGGGTCCCGACCCTCCGGTTCAGACCCCGTGGTTCTCCATCCCCATCAGAAGGCTTCCCTTTCGGCTACGAACCGTCTAGGTCACCTTTACTCCAGCAGGTTTTGCATAGCAACCGCCATCCCATCTCCATCTCCATCTCGCCATGGATCAGGGATGGAAGCAAGCACCACCTCCTGGAAACTGATAAGAACAGATACTACACTTGATCTTAGCCAAAAGACCGAGAAGTTTGGAGACCACTGCACTAGATGATGCAGGATGTCCTCCAGCCAGGAAATAAGGTGGGCTCTATCTGACTTGCAGCAGCTTCTAATGCACATTGTGAGAAGCTCAGAGTGTGCAATTAAATCAGAGTAAGCTGTTTCAATACAGAAGAGGAACCTGTACAACTGTGCTGAACTTTAGGCTGGAGTTCAAATTTAGACCCCATTCACTCTTTGCGTAGTGGGACTCTTGCACTACTGCTTGTGATTTTGTTCCAAACAAATTTTGTGTGGGCGATTTTCACTCTATTCCGTGTGTTATGCATAGGGCAGCCCATTAAATTCAATGGGCAGCCCTATGCGCATTTGGGGCCCAAAAGAAGCTCCTGCTCCTTTTTGGGCAACAAGCTTCACGCAATTTTTAAAGTCAAGTTTTGCCACGATTGCAGCGTGATTCTGTCACGTGACAATTGCAGCAAAATTGCACTGTGTGTAGGGTGTCATGTAGAATGAATGGCACCTAAAGGTACATGGCATGTTTTGCACCCATTGCCACACGATTTGGAATTGCAGGCAGATTCCAAATCGCCAAGCGTGAATAGGGCCTTAAACTTATGAGCTTAACAAACAGATATAGCAAAATACTTATAATGGTATAATAAATGGGCCAAAAGGGAGCAAATATGAGAAGTTGATTGAAGTGTATATAAATCCTAACAATCAATCAGATGGTTGTGGTTGAAAAAGGGAAGTAAAAGGGGAACCAGAAGTCACATTAAAGGAAATATACAACATATTTCCAGAGAGTCACATTCTAAGTTATTATTGTAATATTTAAATGATATTTAAAGGGTTAGTTCACCTTTTCACAAAGAAAAAAGTGAACTAACACCATACTCCCCGTGACCCTCCCAATCCCCCCTGGTCCCCACTGTGCTTACTTGTACTTACTGTCGGGGATGCTGAGCTGTCAGTGCCCATGCAGCCGGTCCAGTGATTATACAGTCATGTAAATCCTGGTACTTGTGCCATTCTTGGTTGTGTTCACAAATTTCTGCCACGGATCAGCCTCTCCTAAAGCCTCTCACCAAGTGACTTGCTGTAGTCTGATCACTGGGAAAGGAGAGACTGAGAAAATAAAAAAATGCTTCCTCCTGAAGCAAACTAATGACATCATCTCAGTATAGGCAAAGTCACTGACTGGAGCCCCATGATGGCTTTTATATGATAAAACGTGGAGCTTTTCTGGAAAATGATACAGTTGCTGTGTTTTGTGACAGCCATGAAATGTATTCATACTGATAAGTACACTTATATGTACAACCGACAAGTCTGAAACGCGTTAACGTTTGCTAACGTCATTGTGTCGTTTACGGAGAACTAATAAATCTGAAGATATTTAAGAGCATGTATGGAGTTGCAGATCGTCTTCTTCTATAACTGTGCTACATAGCTGTTCTACAGCTGTGCCACTACTAATCCTGCACCCGACAGCTCTAGAGCCCCCTCTCTCTCCTCCCCCCTTTTATCTTCATCCCACCTCCAATTTTTGTAATTTCCTCACTTCTATCCACTAATTTTCACCCATTCACAGTGATTCCTCGTGGTTTCATGCCTTCCCCATTGACGGCCTGTGTTAGGGGTTTCCGTTGGCCCGTCCACTGCGGCTCCCGGTTGGAGGTTATTCCGGATGCCTTGGCGGCCCACATTATTCCATTACCCTACAGACCTTAACCAGTAAGTATGCACTGACATGCTGCTGGTGATGTCATTTTACCTCTATCCATCATTGATTATCTTTATATCCAACTTTTAGACTACCACGTGCATGCTCCTGACGAGTGGCGCTCAGCCACGAAACGCGTAGAGCTACATGATGCCGTGTCTTCACCTATTCTCTACCTGGTTCAAGTTTTTATACAATCATCACCTTTACAGGCTTAGTGAGGCCATAGGCCCTGCAGGTTTTACCTTATATTTATTATTTTACCCTATCATGTTTGTGGAACTTTGGAATTTTTCATTGAATCACCACGCTTTTCAATTGGTATCCTGTTATCAATTTATTGTGTACTGTTTTTTACCTGTACCTTGACATCAATGGTTATGTTTCAAGATACGTATATTATCCTCTTAATGTTGTTATCATGTATCAACAATCTTTGTACATTTATATTGTAACAATAAAATTCCTCTCTTCCACATAATTACCATCATCTCGCTTTCATGTGCTTCATTCAAAGTCCCACCCCCTCTGCTCCCCTTCTTGTTTGACTAATAGGGATGGAAACTTGTGACCCTACCGGGCCACGGTTTCATTTAAAGTCCCATAGGGATGGAAATACATAATCTTACCAGATTTAGGCTTCCCAAAAGTCCCTATAATCCCCTTCTCTCTTTTGTAGTAATATATTTAGGGATGGAAGCACATGTTTAAGCCCCACTGCAATTACCCCTCAAAAACTCCCCCTGCCACCAATGATCCTATGTTGAGCCCCTCCTGTGTTTTAATATAGTTTATCTTTTGTTAATTGTTATCTATAGTATTCTTATTAGTTATCTTATGTAGCATCAACTTCAATTATTTTCTTATTATTCATCCCCATGCTGATGCGGGTTTGGTTGATGTGACTGCTACAGGCGTCCGCTTTCCTCCTCCCGGGGGCCGTGACGCGCATCACGGGCTTCCGCCCCCCTCCTTGCTCCCTGTATGCCGGGGGGGACGGGCGCGCTGTCATGCGCGTCGGCGTCATGCTTCCCATGCAGTGCGTGTGACGCTCTAGGCGTCATCACGCACTCGCTGGTTGATTCCACACTCGTGAGCAATGGGGGAGCTATGCAATTACCGTCTGGCCGGATTTCCGATCAGCGGTGCTTGCCCTCCCCCAATTCCATGCCACGCAGCATGACGGCGGTGGGTGGAGCCTTGACGGCACCTATATGGGCGTCCTGCCGGAAGGTTTTGACACTCGAGGCTCTGTGGATACCACACTCCACACCCATCTCTTCTTAGCGACGGGTCTTCCACTCCTTTCAGGTATGCACCCATTCATACCCTTCATCACCAGTCACCTTGTCCTCACTCCCCCACTGTCCCCAGTGGGTCTCTTTCCACACCGATCCCTGTTCATGTGCACACTTCCCATGGCTGGCTTGTTGTTTCCTCCCTCACCCATTTCCTTTCCATCCGGTCTCACATTTCCTTTTTTGGCAGTCTCTCCACCGGTTTTATTCCATTCCCTTTCTTCACTTCGGCACAGCCTTCTGCCCTCTCTCTCTCCTCCCCCCTTTTGTCTTCATCCCACCTCCAATTTTTGTCATTTCCTCACTTCTATCCACTAATTTTCACCCATTCACAGTGATTCCTTGTGGTTTCATGCCTTCCCCATTGACGGCCTGTGTTAGGGGTTTCCGTTGGCCCGTCCACTGCGGCTCCCGGTTGGAGGTTATTCCGGATGCCTTGGCGGCCCACATTATTCCATTACCCTACAGACCTTAACCAGTAAGTATGCACTGACATGCTGCTGGTGATGTCATTTTACCTCTATCCATCATTGATTATCTTTATATCCAACTTTTAGACTACCACGTGCATGCTCCTGACGAGTGGCGCTCAGCCACGAAACGCGTAGAGCTACATGATGCCGTGTCTTCACCTATTCTCTACCTGGTTCAAGTTTTTATACAATCATCACCTTTACAGGCTTAGTGAGGCCATAGGCCCTGCAGGTTTTACCTTATATTTATTATTTTACCCTATCATGTTTGTGGAACTTTGGAATTTTTCATTGAATCACCACGCTTTTCAATTGGTATCCTGTTATCAATTTATTGTGTACTGTTTTTTACCTGTACCTTGACATCAATGGTTATGTTTCAAGATACGTATATTATCCTCTTAATGTTGTTATCATGTATCAACAATCTTTGTACATTTATATTGTAACAATAAAATTCCTCTCTTCCACATAATTACCATCATCTCGCTTTCATGTGCTTCATTCAAAGTCCCACCCCCTCCGCTCCCCTTCTTGTTTGACTAATAGGGATGGAAACTTGTGACCCTACCGGGCCACGGTTTCATTTAAAGTCCCATAGGGATGGAAATACATAATCTTACCAGATTTAGGCTTCCCAAAAGTCCCTATAATCCCCTTCTCTCTTTTGTAGTAATATATTTAGGGATGGAAGCACATGTTTAAGCCCCACTGCAATTACCCCTCAAAAACTCCCCCTGCCACCAATGATCCTATGTTGAGCCCCTCCTGTGTTTTAATATAGTTTATCTTTTGTTAATTGTTATCTATAGTATTCTCATTAGTTATCTTATGTAGCATCAACTTCAATTATTTTCTTATTATTCATCCCCATGCTGATGCGGGTTTGGTTGATGTGACTGCTACAGGCGTCCGCTTTCCTCCTCCCGGGGGCCGTGACGCGCATCACGGGCTTCCGCCCCCCTCCTTGCTCCCTGTATGCCGGGGGGGACGGGCGCGCTGTCATACGCGTCGGCGTCATGCTTCCCATGCAGTGCGTGTGACGCTCTAGGCGTCATCACGCACTCGCTGGTTGATTCCACACTTGTGAGCAATGGGGGAGCTATGCAATTACCGTCTGGCCGGATTTCCGATCAGCGGTGCTTGCCCTCCCCCAATTCCATGCCACGCAGCATGACGGCGGTGGGTGGAGCCTTGACGGCACCTATATGGGCGTCCTGCCGGAAGGTTTTGACACTCGAGGCTCTGTGGATACCACACTCCACACCCATCTCTTCTTAGCGACGGGTCTTCCACTCCTTTCAGGTATGCACCCATTCATACCCTTCATCACCAGTCACCTTGTCCTCACTCCCCCACTGTCCCCAGCGGGTCTCTTTCCACACCGATCCCTGTTCATGTGCACACTTCCCATGGCTGGCTTGTTGTTTCCTCCCTCACCCATTTCCTTTCCATCCGGTCTCACATTTCCTTTTTTGGCAGTCTCTCCACCGGTTTTATTCCATTCCCTTTCTTCACTTCGGCACAGCCTTCTGCCCTCTCTCTCTCCTCCCCCCTTTTATCTTCATCCCACCTCCAATTTTTGTCATTTCCTCACTTCTATCCACTAATTTTCACCCATTCACAGTGATTCCTCGTGGTTTCATGCCTTCCCCATTGACGGCCTGTGTTAGGGGTTTCCGTTGGCCCGTCCACTGCGGCTCCCGGTTGGAGGTTATTCCGGATGCCTTGGCGGCCCACATTATTCCATTACCCTACAGACCTTAACCAGTAAGTATGCACTGACATGCTGCTGGTGATGTCATTTTACCTCTATCCATCATTGATTATCTTTATATCCAACTTTTAGACTACCACGTGCATGCTCCTGACGAGTGGCGCTCAGCCACGAAACGCGTAGAGCTACATGATGCCGTGTCTTCACCTATTCTCTACCTGGTTCAAGTTTTTATACAATCATCACCTTTACAGGCTTAGTGAGGCCATAGGCCCTGCAGGTTTTACCTTATATTTATTATTTTACCCTATCATGTTTGTGGAACTTTGGAATTTTTCATTGAATCACCACGCTTTTCAATTGGTATCCTGTTATCAATTTATTGTGTACTGTTTTTTACCTGTACCTTGACATCAATGGTTATGTTTCAAGATACGTATATTATCCTCTTAATGTTGTTATCATGTATCAACAATCTTTGTACATTTATATTGTAACAATAAAATTCCTCTCTTCCACATAATTACCATCATCTCGCTTTCATGTGCTTCATTCAAAGTCCCACCCCCTCCGCTCCCCTTCTTGTTTGACTAATAGGGATGGAAACTTGTGACCCTACCGGGCCACGGTTTCATTTAAAGTCCCATAGGGATGGAAATACATAATCTTACCAGATTTAGGCTTCCCAAAAGTCCCTATAATCCCCTTCTCTCTTTTGCAGTAATATATTTAGGGATGGAAGCACATGTTTAAGCCCCACTGCAATTACCCCTCAAAAACTCCCCCTGCCACCAATGATCCTATGTTGAGCCCCTCCTGTGTTTTAATATAGTTTATCTTTTGTTAATTGTTATCTATAGTATTCTCATTAGTTATCTTATGTAGCATCAACTTCAATTATTTTCTTATTATTCATCCCCATGCTGATGCGGGTTTGGTTGATGTGACTGCTACAGGCGTCCGCTTTCCTCCTCCCGGGGGCCGTGACGCGCATCACGGGCTTCCGCCCCCCTCCTTGCTCCCTGTATGCCGGGGGGGACGGGCGCGCTGTCATACGCGTCGGCGTCATGCTTCCCATGCAGTGCGTGTGACGCTCTAGGCGTCATCACGCACTCGCTGGTTGATTCCACACTCGTGAGCAATGGGGGAGCTATGCAATTACCGTCTGGCCGGATTTCCGATCAGCGGTGCTTGCCCTCCCCCAATTCCATGCCATGCAGCATGACGGCGGTGGGTGGAGCCTTGACGGCACCTATATGGGCGTCCTGCCGGAAGGTTTTGACACTCGAGGCTCTGTGGATACCACACTCCACACCCATCTCTTCTTAGCGACGGGTCTTCCACTCCTTTCAGGTATGCACCCATTCATACCCTTCATCACCAGTCACCTTGTCCTCACTCCCCCACTGTCCCCAGCGGGTCTCTTTCCACACCGATCCCTGTTCATGTGCACACTTCCCATGGCTGGCTTGTTGTTTCCTCCCTCACCCATTTCCTTTCCATCCGGTCTCACATTTCCTTTTTTGGCAGTCTCTCCACCGGTTTTATTCCATTCCCTTTCTTCACTTCGGCACAGCCTTCTGCCCTCTCTCTCTCCTCCCCCCTTTTATCTTCATCCCACCTCCAATTTTTGTCATTTCCTCACTTCTATCCACTAATTTTCACCCATTCACAGTGATTCCTCGTGGTTTCATGCCTTCCCCATTGACGGCCTGTGTTAGGGGTTTCCGTTGGCCCGTCCACTGCGGCTCCCGGTTGGAGGTTATTCCGGATGCCTTGGCGGCCCACATTATTCCATTACCCTACAGACCTTAACCAGTAAGTATGCACTGACATGCTGCTGGTGATGTCATTTTACCTCTATCCATCATTGATTATCTTTATATCCAACTTTTAGACTACCACGTGCATGCTCCTGACGAGTGGCGCTCAGCCACGAAACGCGTAGAGCTACATGATGCCGTGTCTTCACCTATTCTCTACCTGGTTCAAGTTTTTATACAATCATCACCTTTACAGGCTTAGTGAGGCCATAGGCCCTGCAGGTTTTACCTTATATTTATTATTTTACCCTATCATGTTTGTGGAACTTTGGAATTTTTCATTGAATCACCACGCTTTTCAATTGGTATCCTGTTATCAATTTATTGTGTACTGTTTTTTACCTGTACCTTGACATCAATGGTTATGTTTCAAGATACGTATATTATCCTCTTAATGTTGTTATCATGTATCAACAATCTTTGTACATTTATATTGTAACAATAAAATTCCTCTCTTCCACATAATTACCATCATCTCGCTTTCATGTGCTTCATTCAAAGTCCCACCCCCTCCGCTCCCCTTCTTGTTTGACTAATAGGGATGGAAACTTGTGACCCTACCGGGCCACGGTTTCATTTAAAGTCCCATAGGGATGGAAATACATAATCTTACCAGATTTAGGCTTCCCAAAAGTCCCTATAATCCCCTTCTCTCTTTTGTAGTAATATATTTAGGGATGGAAGCACATGTTTAAGCCCCACTGCAATTACCCCTCAAAAACTCCCCCTGCCACCAATGATCCTATGTTGAGCCCCTCCTGTGTTTTAATATAGTTTATCTTTTGTTAATTGTTATCTATAGTATTCTTATTAGTTATCTTATGTAGCATCAACTTCAATTATTTTCTTATTATTCATCCCCATGCTGATGCGGGTTTGGTTGATGTGACTGCTACAGGCGTCCGCTTTCCTCCTCCCGGGGGCCGTGACGCGCATCACGGGCTTCCGCCCCCCTCCTTGCTCCCTGTATGCCGGGGGGGACGGGCGCGCTGTCATGCGCGTCGGCGTCATGCTTCCCATGCAGTGCGTGTGACGCTCTAGGCGTCATCACGCACTCGCTGGTTGATTCCACACTCGTGAGCAATGGGGGAGCTATGCAATTACCGTCTGGCCGGATTTCCGATCAGCGGTGCTTGCCCTCCCCCAATTCCATGCCACGCAGCATGACGGCGGTGGGTGGAGCCTTGACGGCACCTATATGGGCGTCCTGCCGGAAGGTTTTGACACTCGAGGCTCTGTGGATACCACACTCCACACCCATCTCTTCTTAGCGACGGGTCTTCCACTCCTTTCAGGTATGCACCCATTCATACCCTTCATCACCAGTCACCTTGTCCTCACTCCCCCACTGTCCCCAGCGGGTCTCTTTCCACACCGATCCCTGTTCATGTGCACACTTCCCATGGCTGGCTTGTTGTTTCCTCCCTCACCCATTTCCTTTCCATCCGGTCTCACATTTCCTTTTTTGGCAGTCTCTCCACCGGTTTTATTCCATTCCCTTTCTTCACTTCGGCACAGCCTTCTGCCCTCTCTCTCTCCTCCCCCCTTTTATCTTCATCCCACCTCCAATTTTTGTCATTTCCTCACTTCTATCCACTAATTTTCACCCATTCACAGTGATTCCTCGTGGTTTCATGCCTTCCCCATTGACGGCCTGTGTTAGGGGTTTCCGTTGGCCCGTCCACTGCGGCTCCCGGTTGGAGGTTATTCCGGATGCCTTGGCGGCCCACATTATTCCATTACCCTACAGACCTTAACCAGTAAGTATGCACTGACATGCTGCTGGTGATGTCATTTTACCTCTATCCATCATTGATTATCTTTATATCCAACTTTTAGACTACCACGTGCATGCTCCTGACGAGTGGCGCTCAGCCACGAAACGCGTAGAGCTACATGATGCCGTGTCTTCACCTATTCTCTACCTGGTTCAAGTTTTTATACAATCATCACCTTTACAGGCTTAGTGAGGCCATAGGCCCTGCAGGTTTTACCTTATATTTATTATTTTACCCTATCATGTTTGTGGAACTTTGGAATTTTTCATTGAATCACCACGCTTTTCAATTGGTATCCTGTTATCAATTTATTGTGTACTGTTTTTTACCTGTACCTTGACATCAATGGTTATGTTTCAAGATACGTATATTATCCTCTTAATGTTGTTATCATGTATCAACAATCTTTGTACATTTATATTGTAACAATAAAATTCCTCTCTTCCACATAATTACCATCATCTCGCTTTCATGTGCTTCATTCAAAGTCCCACCCCCTCCGCTCCCCTTCTTGTTTAGCTCTAGAGCAGGGGTCTACAAACTTTCTAAACAAATGGCCAGTTTACTGTCCTCCAGACTTTGGAGGGGAGGGCAGATGTTTGTGTCAGTGGGAGAAATAGTAACCCAACTTTGGTATCAGTAGGAGGAATAGTGCCCCATTATTGGTGTCAGTGGGAGCAATAATACCCAATCATTGGTTGTGGGAGGAATAGTACCGCATCACTGGTGTCAGTAGGAAGAATAGTACCTCATCGTTAGTGTCATTAGGAAGAATAGTGCCCTATCATTGATGTCAGTAGGAAGAATAGTGCCCCATCATTGGTGTCAGTAGGAAGAATAGTACCTCATCGTTGGTGTCAGCAGGAAGAATAGTGCCCCATCATTGGTGTCAGTAGGAAGAATAGTGCCCCATCATTGGTGTCAGTAGGAAGAATAGCATGCCATCTTAGGTGTCATTAGGAAGAATAGTGCCCCATCATTGGTGTCAGTAGGAAGAATAGTGCCCCATAGTTGATTTCAGTGGGAGGAATAGTGCCCCAAGGGCCAGATAAAGGCAAGCAAAGGGCCGCATCTGGCCCCTGGACCACAGTTTGGAGACCACTGCTCTAGAGGATTTCTTCATGCCATTGGGTTGTAGCACCTTATCTTTACTTTATGGACTATATTTATACAGTATATATGGGTGCAACCATCAATACCAATGAGCAAGGCGCACGGTTTATTGTTTAAAAGAAAGGTTGAATGATTCTCTTACATGAAAATTTCAGTTTGCGCTTTTGAACTAAATGACAATCTTAAAAAAAAAAAAAAAACGGGTTTTGTACAGATGTACGGTCTGTGATTATGTAACCATTGTGGAAGTGATTGAAGATCCTCCCTGCCCTCATATTTTTTTCCGTAGGAAGATTAGGTGTCCCGGGGGGTGCAGCAGAAGGGAAGGGCGCCGCAGGCTCCATCTCCATCACCGTGGTAACCGTGACGAGCTGCGAGATGATCACGCAGGACCACAGACGGAAGATGGAGGGGAAGAGAGGGGAGCTGATGCGACTCTGATTCAGGGAAAGGGGGTCCCTGGAGGATTATCCTGTGTACATGGCAGACAAAACATGAATTTGCGCCGTGTACGCACTTGACAGCCAGCAGAAAGCGGCGACAGATGAGTGGGTGGCTTTTGCAGATGGAAGGCAATGCGACATCTCAGAGGTAAGACGTAATAATAAGATGAAGCTATTAAAATGAATGTACAGCTGAGACCTTTCATTTTCTTTAGTTCTGGGTGAAGTGTGGAAAGGTTAAGAACCCCTGTCGTGTTTCCATGGCTACCTGTGCCGCTGCTGGGGAGCGTCACCTTCTTCGTTTGCCCTGGTGACCATTGTCACTGCAAAAGTGATGGGAAATCCAAAGTTTCCAATGTGGTTCCAATGTGGTCACCTGTTCTGGTGACAACTGATGTGGTTGTGAAGAGATGTTTTCTCACTTCTTGTTGTGTCTCTGGGACAGAAAATGAAGGGAAATCTCCCCGATTGGGCAGAGAAAAACATTTGAAAAACTGACAAGGGCCTCAACCATTTCTTACTGCATCCAAAACAAAAAATACTTTTGGCTTTACTTTTAGATTACAGCAGAACTTCAGCCAAAAATTACAAGATAAAAGAAAAAACAGCTCCTGCATTGCACAATTTCTGCCACTAGATGTCCTCAGTCTGATGGCCAGCATTATTCAACCCACTTCCCCTGAGCCTGGATTGTCCTGGACCCACCCCAGCCTATGACTGGACAGTGAAAGGAGCAGCAATGAGCTAATTATCCCTGCCGACTGCCACTCTGCTCTATCCTTCTGTTAGCATACTTTTTGTTAGACGATAAATTGATTGGCCCCTTGTGCTGCTTCTTCCTCCTGTAATATGTCACAGTCTGTGCTGCAGACTGTGACATACTACAATTCATGGTCAGAGACGGCAAACTACAGGAGATGGTCAGAGATTGCAAACTACAGGAGATGGTCAGAGACTCCAAACATACTAGAAGAGAAGGTCAGAGACAAACTGCAAGTTAAGTTACCCTAGTTAGGTCTGCACGACCACCAGGAAGTGATGCTGAATCCATGCTGGTTTATGTGAGCTGGGAGTCTGAGCATTAAGTGGACACAGCTCTGATATCTGCAAAACATTGTTTCAGGTGGTGCACTACTTTCTGAGTGCACTATACTTGTGAGTGTAATATTCTTTTGCTTTTAATAAAGTTTATAGTGTATTTTCAGTATAACACTATCCAAGCCTCAGACATGAAACATGAACAAAGCATATCCCTCTATAGTGTGTACTTGTCTCAATTCAGAGCATTATGTATCACTTTTGTCTGCTGCTTCATTCCTCTTCTATCAGAATGAATCACTTTTGAAAAGTTTTCCTTACACCAAAAGAAAAAAGGTCCAGCAGATTTACAGTCTCGGCTCTGTTCCTATGTGCTGTGTGGAGAGGTTGTCCTTTCCCTCCAATCAGCTGTCCAAGTTTTCCTGACAGCGTTGGCGAGTGTAACCTCAGCACTCGTCTCCCTTTTTTCTGAACTCTCAGACAAGCTTTAAAATTCAGCACTTTGAATGGATATAGAGGAGAGCAGACTGCAAATAAACAGGTACAACTTTTTTAAGGAGGATTTGTTTAATTTCCATGTATCACCTGAGGATAGTCACTTCACTGTTATATGGAAGTTTTTACAGTCACTTTAACCAAATGATCAAGCCATCAAATAGTTGATGTCATAACTGATGACATGTGCAGCACAATAGCAGCTGCAGGTCAAAGATCAAGATGGCAGCTACCTTGGCTGTAAAGAATAGGAGGGTTTAGTTCCGCTGTAAATGTGGTGGCTGCATTCATTTTCTTTTTTTTTTTTTAGATGCCCTATGTGTCATAGGCATGTAGAAGAATTTATAATAAAATTGAACCAGTGTGACCAGTGGGCACCACAACTCTTTAGAATGCTTTAGCTGGGCATGTCTGATCCAGGATAAAATGCGTACTTCCCATGAGGGCTCAGAAACTTCTCTTTCTTCCATTCTACATAAGCTGGGCTGTCATTCACCATAATGACTGACATATGGAGGCCACAGGCACAAAATCTCTCTTCTGCTCTCCCATTGCAAAAAACTGAGGCAAATACTATAACTGTTTGTGTTTAATGATTGCAACAGTGTTTTATTGAAAACAGTATGTGGATTTTCCAGTAGATTGGCATTCTTCCAGCGATGATCAACATAACCGATATAGTGAGTCCCAGTTGCGGCCCCTGACATCCTTAGGGGCCATGCATAATATTAGGTATATGTAATGCTACAGGAGATTACTAGAGACTGCCGAAAATGGTATACCGCAAGGGACAGTCAGAGACCAGGGACTTGCTAAGGGAGATTGGCAGAGGCTGCGGACAATAAACGGTACTAGAAGAGATGATTAGAAACTGCAGACAAACTACAATACATGGTCAGAGACTGCAGACATACTAGAAGAGATGGTCAGAGACTGCAGACAAACTACAATACATGGTCAGAGACTGCAGAAAAAACAACAATAAATGGTCAGAGACTGCAAACATACTACAGGAGATGGTTAGAGACTGCAAACATACTAGAAGAGAATGTCATAGACTGCAGACAAACTACAAGTTACCCTAGTGATGTCTGCACGAGGAAGCAAGGCTGAATCCATGCTGGTTTATGTAAGCTGAGAGCCTGAGCCTAAGGCTGGGTTCACACTATGTGAGGCGCAGCTCGCAGCAGGGGTTCCGGTGCGTTCCCGTTCACTGTTTCAGGTCCGAATTAGCCCATTATTTTTGTCTGAACTCGGACCTGAAACAGAGCCAAAGACGCTCAGGGCCCTTCTGCAGTGCGCTCCACCGTCGCCCCGGAGATGTGTGAACTGGCTCTATTGAGAGACAGTCACTCTCTCCTGCCATGTGAATTGGATGCAGAGAAACCAGCATCCAGTTTGCATAAGTGTGAACCCAGCCTTAAGGGGACACAGCGCCAATATCTTCAAAACGTTTTTTAAGGTGGTGCACTACTTTCTGAGTGCGCTATACTTGTGAGTGTGATATATTCTTTTTCTTTTACTAAAGTTGATAGTGTTTTTCCGGTATTACACTATCCAATCCTTTCTTTTTTGAGTGGAGGAGTCCTGGAGGTGTGGAGTTGAAGAGTTAATATCCAAGAAACATTGAGGAGGGCCATGGGATAGCAGTGGTGCCTTGGAGGTGGTGCCTTGGAGTGAACCTGTTAAAGGGGAATGCGCATCTGACCTATTTTTATTCAAATAGGTCCAAACAGTAAAGTGAGAGCGGGGTGTCATAATGGTGGTGGGACCCTCTGCACTTTATTCATTATAAAGGATGTCTGAAGACTGCGCAAAGCACAGCATCTAGTTGTTCACACGTTTAAGAGACCGCATCATTGGACATTTTTAATTTTGTTTAATAGTAAGCTATATGTCATTTCCTTTATGTTATGGTTTTGATGTTTATATATGTTGTGACGGTTCATTTATATGCTGATCATATATAAAGAATGCTAGCATTTTCTTTTTTCTTTATAGTTATAGATTTGCCACACATTTTTATGCATTTTAATGCAACAGTTGTTGATATGTGATACATCATTGTGTTGCGTGACACTTTTTCTATCTGACATTTTTGAGGGTATGTGAATACACATGATAGTGTAAGCAGCAACCTTCTATGTTGAAAATCATTTTTTTTTGTTTTGTTTGTTGAATTGAATGTATTCTTTCTTGAGAAGAGGAGATTAAGGGGGGATATGATTTACATGTATAAATAAAAAGGCGGATCATATAGTGAAGTTGGTGTTGAGTTATTCACTTTAACCATTTCCATACAGGACCTGTATGAACCTTCTTGCCCAGACCAATTTTCAGCTTTCAGCGCTATCACATCTTAAATGACAATTGCGTGGTCATGTGATCCTGTACCCAAACAAAATTTTTATCATTTTTTTTCTCACAAATAGAGCTTTCTTTTGGTAGTATTTGATCACCTCTGGGGTTTTTATTTTTTGCGCTGCAAATAAAAAAGTTTGAAAATTAAAAAAAAAAAGTTTTTCTTTGTTTCTTTTACAAAACATTTTAAATAAGTAAGTTTTCTCCTTCACTGATGGGCATTGATGAGGCTGCACTGACGGGCACTGATGATGCAGTACTAATTGGCATTGATGAGGTGGCACTTATATGAAGCACTGATAGGCACTGATAGGTGGCACTGATAAGCAGCACTGATGGACACTGATAGGTGGCACTGATATACAGTAATGATGGGCACTCATAGGCGGCACTATGGGGCAATGATGGGCACTCATAGGTGGCACTGATAGGTGGCACTGCAGGGCACGTATAGGTGGCACTGATGGGCACAGATGGGCGGCACTGATAGATGGCACTGATAGGCAGCACTGATCAGAGGCGCTGGCAGACATCACTGATGGGCACAGAGTGCCAACTCTAATGGGCAATGATCCCTGGTGGGCTCTAGTGGGCTTACCTGGTGGTTATCGGTGGACAGCCCTGGTGGTCCTGATTGGGCATCCTCGGGGGGGCTGCACTGATAATCAATCAGACCCCCCTGTCAGGAGAGCAGCCAATCGGCTCTCCTCTACTCGCGCCTGTCAGCACGAGTGCTGGAAAAGCCGATACACTGCTTTTCTTGTTTACACTGTGATCAGCTGTGATTGTACACAGCTGATCACATAGTAAAGAGCCTCCCTCAGAGGCTCTTTGCCTCGATCGGAGATGTGGTGTGTCATACTGACAACCCACACCACCGATTGGCACGATCACAGCTTATCCTGCTGGACGTCATATGATGTCCGGTCAGGATAATGAAGCCACTTCCTGGCCGTCATTTTGCTATATGATGTGAAGTGATTAAGGTCATCACAGAGGACAAGGGGGCACTTTAAGTCTGGAGGAAAAGAGATTTAATCTACAAATATGGCAAGGTTTCTTCACAGTATGAGCTGTGAAAATGTGGAATAGATTTCCTCACAAGCTGGTTCTGCCCTGCTCAGTAGATTGCTTTAAAAAAAGGCCTGGATTATTTCCTAAATGTACATAATATAACTGGATACTTACATTTATAGGTAAAGTTGATCCTGGGAATATACGTTTGCCTCTTGGGGGATCAGGAAATAATTTTTTTTCCCCTACTGGAGCAAATTGGATCATGCTTTACTGGGTTTTTGCCTTCCTCTGGATCAACTGTGGGTAAAGGGATTGTGTATATACGATTGTACATCTCCCCCCCTTTTTATTGGTTGAAATAGATGGCTTGTGTCTTTTTCAAGCAGACTAACTATGTAACTATGTTCATTTTATATCATCACAGGTAGTTTAGCACTTAGAGTACGCAGAGGATACCCTTTTACTATTTTTGCTGTCTCAGGAGACTGAGGAAATGCTTCCTCCTGCCTGCAGCAGACTGATAATATCTTAGCCTAGGCAAAGTCACTGGACTGGAGCTTAAGGATGGCTCTTTATTAAAAAAAAGTGTAACACTCAACGAAAGAAAATGGTTGGTTTTGTAAATGAAGAAGCTCTGACCTATTAAACATAAACTCAATTTGTATGTTTTTTTCCGGGATTGTCCGCTACAACCACCATGACACGGCCAGAAGGTTGAGTTTGATTAGCCACAAAAGAACGAGACAGAGATCTTTTTGTTTATTGTTGTGCACTGTATGCTGCCGTCACAATAAAGGACAAGGGCGAGGACAATGGAGAGCCTGTCTTGAGCCACTGATCACATCTTTGGTCCCTCCAAAGCCAGTCAGTGCTGGAGGATGGAAGTCAGAGATAGACTCATGCTAAATTGTATCAAAAGGCTGACTCTATGTCCAGAAATACATGGGAAAAGCCACAGCCACATGAGGGCGCCCCCTGTGGCCAGTTATATAACTGCAGGCATATAAGAGACAAAAACTACAGTAGGTGTATGTGGATAAAAAGAGATGGAATTTGCTTTTCTCTTGCTGAGAACAACATAGCCCTGACTGCGGTGTAGATCTTATGTAAAAAGTGTGTAGAAAGGTTTCCAGTGATAGTAACAACAATTATGTCAGACAGATCATGGATGCCCAATAAGGAATGGTGCCACACTTAGTTAATATGAGAATTATGTCAGACAGATCATGGATGCCCAATAAGGAATGATGCCACACTTAGTTAATATGAGAATTATGTCAGACACATCATGGATGCCCAATAAGGAATGATGCCACACTTAGTTAATAATGACAATTATATCATACAGATCATGGATGCCCAATAAGGAATGATGCCACGCAGTTATGTCAGACAGATCATGGCTGCCCAATAAGGCATGATGCCACACTTAGTTAAAAATGACAATTATGTCAGACAGATCATGGATGCCCACCAAGGAATGGTGCCACGCAATAATGTCAGACAGATCATGGATGCCCAATGATAGTATTCTGGCTTGTTGTCTCTGCTGTCACACGTCTCCTGTCCAGTTTTTGTTTCCTCCAGTAGTAGGTGGCCAGCAATCTTTTATCACAATTTGTAGAAGTAGAAAATGAGATGGGGTGCTAATTAGTGCAAAAGCAGCCTATGAACTGGCAGGACCACGTGCATGGTGATCTTGGTAGACTTTTTAGCAGTGCAGCATTTAGGCTGGATTCTCATCTCTCTCGCCACTCATTTTTCCTTGTATTATGTTCTTTAGTGTGCGTTTTTAGTACATTTTACAACGTTTTACACACGTTTTTTCATGTGCATAAATGCAGGTAAATGCATATAATATTGGCCATGCCTCCTTTTTTTATACAAGCAGAATGCAGCAGGCAGATATGAACAGCCTAATTGGAAACAATGTATTTTCATGACACGTGTATTTTTATGTGCTCAAAAATTAACGTAAATGCACACAGGTAGGATACAGGCCTAATAGTCACAACCATGATGACCCTGGGAGAGGATCATTCTGTTGAACCATCATGGTGGTTGGCTCTACTTTCTTTCCTACAGTGCCCTATTATCGGAGACATGAAACTGGCGCTGTACGGTCACATGATCATCATGTACTACTGAACCATCATACCTGCTCTGCCTCCTTTCCCAGAGCCATGGAACCAGTGCTGCTCCTCTGTATGTATCTCAAATCTAAATCCAGAACAAAATGGCACTTTTGTGACTGCCCCCATATGCATCATATTAGTTAGTGACACCTTTGTGACAATGAAAGAGACAATAAATTTTACAGACTGCAATTCTACATATTACATACCCATACCTCCCAACTTTCTGAGATGGGAATGAGGGACATCTATTAGCAAAAGTATGAAGGCATAGGACACACCCCCTGTCACGCCCCCTTAAAGGAGAATTGTAAATATATATGATTGGTGCTTTTTTTTACCACTACTATTCCTTTATATTGGCTTTTGGAATTTACAAATGCAGCAATTTAGAAATTGGATGAAAGTTTTAGCACTGTAAAACACTTTTTAATAGATAAGTAGTGCATTTTATATATAGCTATACAGATCAGACCAAAATGTGGGACAAATGAGAAGGAAAGAGGGCAGAGGGACTTTGTTCCAATTCAAGGACAGTCCCTCGAAATCAGGGACAGTTGGGAGGTATGCATACCACTGCTCCAATTTCTGCCTGCTCTATGGGCTTCTTTTTTGTAATTCCTTTATTAGTATAAAAGAGTCATAGAAAAACATATACAATAGGGATATGCAGCTTAGTACATCGACAATAGAAACTTCAATATATGGACGTCTGACAAAAAACACCAAGACAACGATCCCAGGGGAAGTATTCAATAGGCTAATGCAATACCACGACTGTAGCATATATAATACCGCTCACCCACAAGTCAGGAGAGCAAACATCAAAACATTGGCAATGGAACAAGAAATGGCACACATGGCGAGGTCATGTGTTTCGGCAAGTGGAAGACCAATTGGGAGGAACAGGGAGGAAAGAGAAAGAAAGCAGAGCTAAGGGAGAGCGAACAGGACCAGGTGCTCTATGGGCTTCTAACCATTTCACCGCACTAATGACACCCACCCTCAACTCTCTCCTTTCTGTAATCCTTACAAAACATCTTTCCCTTCTGCCTATCAGCCTACACAAAAAGTTTGCTAAATGCAAGCCTGCTTTTGGATTTCAGCTGGTGTGGTGCACCTTTATATAAAGACAGATTTGGGTTTTTAAACTGGTTGCAATGAAAAACAATCCAATCCATTTATAAGGTACATCCACATACCTCCCAACTTTTTGAGATGGGAGCAAGGAACACCTATTAGCAAAAGTATATAGGCATAAGACACATCCCCTGCCACGTCCCCTTAAAGGAGAATTATACAAAAAAAAAAAGGATTAGGTAACAAGTGCTTTTTTTACCACTACTATTCCTTTATACTGGCTTATGAAATTTACAAATGCAGAAATTTAAAATTTGGATGAAAGGTTTAGCACTGGGAAACACTTTTTGAAAGATAAATAGTACATTTTATATACAGCTATATAGATCACACTGAAATGAGGGACAAAAGAGGGACAGCGGGACTTTGTTCTAAATCAGGGACAGTTGGGGCCTATGCACTCTCTCCCATCCCTGGCAGATTCATTGGTGTGAGTTTCATCCGGCGGTCAGTATTTGGCATAGCTGAGGTCAGTGTGGCTCTGGGTAAAGAGAATCTCATTACGGTGATCTTGGATGGGATTTGCAGTTTAGGTGGAAGCGTCAGATGGTCTCCTCTGTTTCACTAATCTTATTACGTCTAAGACGAGGTGATTGCCCTTGGCCGACAGAAGCTCTTCCTAGAGGGCCGTGAAAGGCAGGTAGAGGCTTGAAATCTGCAGACAGGGATCGGGGCCACACAACGGGGGATATGGAGTATTTCCTGGAATGGGAGAAAATCGGAGCTGAATGTTCCATACTAGCAAGATAATAGATTCACCATTACAGAAACAGAGAATTGTGGGAAAATGCCAAGGTAGCAGCCATGATTGTTCAGTGGTTTAATCCTTCTGTAGGACACTCATATGACTACATAACCTCAGCTCGGTATTTCTGATAACAGGAGATGATGGGAAATAGTAGAAAGTTGGCATAGCCCATAGTGCTCCTAAAATTCTGTGACATGTATTAAATTGGACCTGTGAGCCACATATCACTGCAACAGTATCATTTTTCATAAAAACACCTTTTATCATTAAAAAGCCATTCTGATCTCCAGTCAGTGACTTTGACTGGGCTGAGATGATGTTATCAGGCTGCTGCAGGCAAGGGGAAGCATTTCCCCAGTCTCCCCTCTCCCAGTGATCAGACTGCAACATTGTAACTTTGTAGCAAGTCACAGGATGATAGGCTGCAGCAAGGGCTGATCTGTGTCAGACATTTGTGAACACAGCCAACAACTGCATAGACACCAGGGTTTACATGATATGTCATCTCTGAGCTGGCATCTCCATCCAGGAAGCAGAGACTGACGATGCCTGAACAAAGATGGTGACATCTTTCTGGAGAGAGAACTAATCAGTGGCCAGTTTCTCAGCACCTAACACTAACACCTGTAGCAATGTCTTCCTTAGAGCCCTTTCACACTGGGGCGGGGGGCGGCGCCAGCGGTAAAACGCCACTATTATTAGCGGCGTTTTACCGTCGGTATGCGGCCGCTAGCGGGGTGGTTTTACCCCCCTCTAGCGGCCGAGAAAGGGTTAAATACCACCGCAAAGCACCTCTGCAGAGGCGCTTTGCCGGCGGTATAGCCGCGCCGTCCCATTGATTTCAATGGGCAGGAGCGGTAAAGGAGCGGTATACACACCGCTCCTTCACCGCTCCGAAGATGCTGCTAGCAGGACTTTTTTTACCGTCCTGCTAGCGCATCGCTCCAGTGTGAAAGCCCTGTTAGAAAGGGCTGTTAGAGATTCAAAAGACAGGGCAAGAGTTAGGGGTGACACAGCCAGTGCAGGCCTAGTGCAAAGTGCAGTTACAAAACAAATAATATCATTTCACAGAATTTATAGGATATTTACCTATAACTTTATCCAGCAACAAATCTTCAGTATCCGTCACCAAAACAAATCTGCTGGATGATGTGAAGCGCAGAGAAAGGCCTACTAGGTGAGAAATAATAGAAATACAAAATAATGCAACAAGAAGAATGTTATAAAATATCAATAGGATATAAAACAAAGTAATAAAACATAAAAAGATAAAACCAAAAGTATTGGGACACCTGCCTTAACACGCACATGAACTTTAATGGCACCCCAGTCTTAGTCTGTAGGGTTCAATATTGATTTAGTTCCCTTAGTTCCAGTCAAGGGAACTCTTAAGGCGTCAGCATACCAAGACATTTTGGGCAATTTCATGCTCCCAACATTGTGGGAACAGTTTAGGGATGGCCCCTTCCTGTTCCAACATGACTGCACACCAGAGCACAAAGCAAGGTTTATAAAGACATGGATGAGCGAGTCTGGGGTAGAGGAACTTGACTGGTCTGCACAGAGTCCTGACCTCAACCCGATAGAACACTTTTGGGATGAATTAAAGCGGAGACTGTGAGCCAGGCCTTCTCATCCAACATCAGTGCCTGACTTCCCAAATGCGCTTCTGGAAGAATGGTCAAACATTCCCATAGGCACACTCCTAAACCTCGTGGACAGCCTTCCCAGAAGAGTTGAAGCTGTTATAGCTGCAAAGGGTGGGCCAAATCAATATTGAACCCCACAGACTAAGACCCCGTACACACCATTAGATTTTCTTCAAATTTTTGTCTTCAGATTTACCAAAACCATATAATATGAGGTCAAACCTTAATGCCCTGTACACACGGTTGGATTTTCCAACGGAAAAAGTGCGATCGGATTGTGTTGTCCGAAATTCCGATCGTGTGTGGGCTCCATCTGACTTTTTCTGCCTGAATTTCCGACACACAAAGTTTGAGAGCAGGATATAAAATTTTCCGACAACAAAATCCGATCGATTAAATTCCGATCGTGTGTACACAAATCCGACGCACAAAGTGCCACGCATGCTCAGAATAAATTAAAAGACTAAAGCTATTGGCTACTGCACCCGTTTATAGTCACAACGTACGTGTTTTACGTCACAGCGTTCAGAACAATCGGATTTTCCGACAACTTTGTGTGACCGTTGTATGCAAGACAAGTTTGAGCCAACATCCGTCGGAAAAAATCCATGGATTTTGTTGTCGGAATGTCCGATCAATGTTCCATCGTGTGTACGGGGCATAAGAGTTTCAATGTGTATGCAACCACGCAGGCTCTTGCGCTACAAAAATCTGCAGAAAATCTAATAGTGTGTATGGGGCTTAAGATTGGATACACACTATACAATGTTCTGTAGATTTTTTTCCTTCAGATTTACCAAAACCATATAATATGAGGTCAAACCTTAATGCCCACACACGATCGGTCATTCCAACAACAAAATCCTAGATTTCTTTCCGACGGATGTTGGCTCAAACTTGTCTTGCATACACACGGTCACACAAATGTCGGAAATTCTGAACGTCAAGAACGCGGTGACGTACAACACGTACGACGAGCCGAGAAAATGAAGTTCAATAGCCAGTGCGGCTCTTCTGCTTGATTCCAATCATGCGTGGAATTTTGTGCCTCGGAATTGTGTACACACGATCGGAATTTACTACAACGGATTTTGTTGTCCGAAAATTTGAAAACTAGCTGTCAAATTTTTGTTGTCGGAAATTCCGACAACAAATGTCCGATGGAGCATACACACGGTCGGAATTTCCGGCAACAAGCTCACATCCAACATTTGTTGTCGGAAATTCCGACCGTGTGTACGCGGCATTAGAGTTTTAATTTGTATGCAATCAGGCAGGACCTTGCACTATATGGTTTTGGTAAACCTAAAGGAAATCAGACAACGAAAGTTGTATAGTGTATATGGGGTCTAAGACTGGGATGCCATTAAATTCAGGCGTCCCAATACTTTTGGCAAAATAGTGTATATATCTATGTCTATGTAGATATATATATATATATATATATATATATATATATATATATATATATATATATATATATATAAATATATATATATATATATATATATATATATATATATATATACATACATACATATGTGTGTGTGTAAACTCTGCTAATGTTTTATTATTGTTATTACAAAGCAGACAGGTTTCAAAATCCTAAAGAAATCATTAAATAAAGCTTGTTATGTAATAGTAATAATATTTATATATATTACAGCTGTAAACCCATTTTATTTTATTTTATTTAACAATTGTCATTTATTTAAATGAAATCCTCTTTTCACCTTATTTCATCCTTTGCTACATCTCAGGGTTTATGGCTCATATTGCTAGTGCAATATTACCACTAAAACAGTGTCTTTACCTTTTATACAAACCTTAACAATAAAACTATAAACTGTAAAGTGCAACGTGTCAATAGGTCAATATAGAATGCCTATTATCAAGTGCAAAATAAAACCCCAGAACAGAGGTATTTAACGATGATTCCCAAAGTCAACTTCCGTTAATCATATGAATTCAATGTGCATATCGTGCTCCAATTCACATCTGTGCTCTATAAAAAGAACTTTTCACCACTTCGTGTGCCACCACCGCCTTCTGAAATGCATCCTGATGACGCCTGTATGTATGCGAAACGCGTAGAGGCTTCTGAATAATTGCTGGCGTCACTTCCTGTTCCAAACCTGCACCAGAACGAGGCTTGGAGCTCACGCCGATCCCGGGAAACGAATCGGCGGAGCTGAACCCCAGAACACACTGCTGGAAAGACTCAGTGCCGGTCTAAAGGCACTTCAATTGTGAGTGCAGATTTTACACATTCTGGATATTATCTTATTGGTTAAAATAAATTTGATATAAGTATGTTGCGCAATGATGGATGTTTACTTCTTATGAGATACCAAGACTGGCATGGAGATATGAGGAGTAACTAGTGGCAACCTAGCTGGAGGAACGCCAGGAAAGTGGAGTGGTTATCCCAATATAAACCAATGGCCAAATGTTTTCTAGGTTCTGGTGAGTGCCCATTTCAGAAGGCGGTGGTGGCACACGAAGTGGTGAAAAGTTCTTTTTATAGAGCACAGATGTGAATTGGAGCACAATATGCGCATTGAATTCATATGATTAACGGAAGTGGACTTTGGGAATTATTGTTAAATACCTCTGTTCTGGGGTTTGATTTTGCACTTGATAATTTGCACTCTATATTGACCTATTGACACTTTGCACTTTACAGTTTATATTTTTTATTGTTAAGGTTTGCATAAAAGGTAAAGACACCGTTTTAGTGGAAATAGTGAACTAGCACTTTTGGATCAGCGCAGTTACACTTTCAAATATATATTTTTGTCCTAATCTATGGTATAGGACTTTTTAACTGCAGGAGATCAAATTTTAATTTAATTTTATTATTACAATCTTTGATTCATTTTGGCGCCGGTGACACAATTTTCTATTTATGACTCATAGTGCTCAGTCCTGAAAAGACAGGCATCTTGTAACAGCAGCGTTCACATTACTCTCTTTATACAGTATGATATTTGTCAGGGTGGGTTTCCTGAGGGTGACAATAGTGGACCATGCTTGTGTAATGTGGGTTAAAAAGGCAGCTTGTTGTCTCCATCCGAAGCCCACGTGGCAGAGTGACAACATATTTTGTTTGGGAGACAGGGACAAAGCGTTGTCACCCTATACCAGGAAGTGACTGAACAAAAATCTTCATGGCAGGATCACCAAGGATTATTTTAATTAAAGCTGCAGATCTGAAGAGATTGAAAATTATTGTTGAAATTACATTAACATATTAAAGATTATACAAAGTTTTAGTAAGTTAATAATGATACTTTTAGTAATTGTTATTAATAATATTGTGTTGCTTTACCATTACTATGCCACAGGCGACTTGAAATAGCGAGCAAGCCTTAATAATAATCTAAGCATTATCTCTTTAAAATTGTCTCCGCACATCTATGGGCGGAGCCTCCGGGTAATCTCGGCTCCCTCATTGGTTAGTTTGTCCTCCTCAGGCCGCCCGCCCCGTCTTCGCTCTTATTTCTTTTCACCTTCACACAGTGCGGACTGTACCATCTGTCAGCCGGTAGGGTGGATAAGGAATGCTTGACTCTAGAGCGGTCTGTTGGCCCTAGCTGTATATACGGTGCGGCTGTCATTGTCGGGGAGCAGGGTAAGGGGCATGGGAGAGTCGGCCGGGTTTGTAGGTGTGAGCAGTGCTCCCTTGTGTTCGGGTAACGGTGGTAGGCTCCAGGGGGGGCGGGGCCGTGTGCTGGATACAGTGTAGCAGAGAGGAGGAGAGCGGAGTGCGGCGGGGCGGATCTCCCGGGATGCGGCTCGGAGGTGAGAGCTCTCCTGTAATTCCTCTGTGTGGCCCCTGAGCACAGCTCCCCGGGAACCCCTCTCAACTGGAGCTTACCATGTGGCTCTTGAGGTGACCTCACCAGCTCCATGTACATTATCCATCCATCTGTGGCCCCACGTTAGAGTAACCCAGGGGCCCCTCAGCATGGCATGAACCCTTCCCTGATTCTACTGATTATAGGGCCCCTGAGTAGAACTCTGAGGGCCACTCTCTAATGCTTTATTAACCCCTTTCCTCCTCCTGGGGCCCCTGAGCACAGCTTCTTCTGGGACTCTCATACCCACTTCATGCCTTCCCTGGTGCACTCTGTGGCCCCTGAGGAGAGTCGCCTTGGGGCCCTTCAGCTGGCATTCTTAGGTGCCTCATTAACCCCTTCCTTTTGTGGCCGTTCTCACTAGGTGATCTGGGGGCCCTCTCTTTAGTCTGGTTTCCTATGGACCCTGCCTGTGGCCCCTGTTGCAGTTCCTCAAGTCTGGGGGGGGGGCTTACTGTGAAATCACACTTTTGTGCCTTATTAACTCCTTCCTGTGGCCCCTGGGGACCCCCACTCTTAGCCTTGTTCCCTATGAGCCTGCCTGTGTCCCTCGTTAACCCCTTCCTTCTTGGGGACCTGCACTCTCAGCCTTGTTATAAGCCTGCCTGTGTCCCTCATTAACCCCTTCCTTCTTGGGGACCCTCACTCTCAGCCTTGTTATAAGCCTGCCTGTGTCCCTCATTAACCCTTTCCTTGTTGGGGACCCCTACTCTCAGCCTTGTTATGAGCCTGCCTGTGTCCCTCATTAACCTCTTCTTCTTCTTCTTCTTTTCTTCCTGCATCTCCTCACATCCTCTGATCAGTCAGTTGTCTTGTTAACCCCTTCTGCCCCCTCACATGCCATAGTTCCTCTCCTTAACACTCTGTGGCCCCCAAAACATTACTTGCATGATTTCTTAACCCCTTCTCTACCCCCCCCCCCCCACCACATCATTTATTTATGGGCTTTTCTTGAGTTTTGTCATTTTACCCCTTCCCTCCCCTTTTCTTGTGGCCCTTGGTATCTGCTGTCACAGGGGTCCCATTGTATGCCTTTGCTGCCTAATAAACCCTGCCATCATGTGTGCTGCCATCTGCAGTTCAGGGATTGCCCCATTGATGCAGTCAGATCCCCATGTCCCTCAGAGGTCAGCAGCCTGGTGCTGCCAGGGTTAATTACCACTCCGGGGAGGCCCCTTTGGGAGCTGTGTGATGGAATGTGGCCCCCCTGTATTGTCTTTTATATCATGGTGGATGCTGCCTTATGTAGCTCTGGGGTTGGTGACCTTGGCGTAGAGATTCCAGACACAGGCAGTCTGTGTGGGGAAACTACAAGTCCCAGCAAGGTTTGCAGTGGTCTGCTGGTACCTATAGTTGCTTTTACCACAAAAGAGGAAATAGCCATACCTGAGCTACATCTGAAAACCAGTTCTCCTCTTGTGTAACTACAAATCCCAGCATGTCTGGCACAGGCCACTGGTACCTGCTGTGTGTTCATCTGCTAGATTGTGAGCTCCTATGATTACTGCTGATGTGGCACTGCAAGTCCTAGCAAACCTTTAAACTGGAGTCCTGCTAAAACGTGTAGATGTGTTTGCACCTGTCAGTCATGCTGTCTGTCTGTTAGATTGTCAGCTCTGGTGCACATTCTGCATTGCACAGCATGTTATTTTAGGCTTGTGTTGAGGGCTGGGTGCTGTAAATGGATCTGCAGGTCTGATGGCTGATGATCGTAGCAAGTGACACCGAAGATGGGACTCCTCCTCCTTGGTCTATGGACATTGCTTTGTGTTATCTTTGTTCTTCTTTAATAGTGGCAGGTGCCTCTGCAATACATCTGCTTGTATCATCAACCGTGCATGTCCAATCCAAGCACTGAAGGTCCCCCTCTTCTGCTGAAAATTTTGGCTGATCCAGGCCTCACCTCTTTCTAGGTTGCTGACCCTCAGTTGGTGAATCTTATATTATAACCTGCTTGCATCTCTAGCTGCATGCATGTTCAAGGTCAGACAGCCAGGCAGTTGGTATGTCTAGGCAGTCTACATTGACATGCTTAAGATTTCTCCAGGTATAGATTTTTCCTTTAAATGGGGCCAGTCCACCTAAAAGGAATATTTCAGGTAGAAGGAGAGCCTGGTGTTGGAAACCTGTTGTGGCAGCGAGTGCTGTACCCTGCAGTGATCACACCTCCTCTTATAAACTCCATTCTATAAAATAACATCTAAAGCTGCCCATACACCTTGTATGGATTCCACTCAATCCCCATCATGTCAGACAGGCCCTCGTATTACAAAGCTGCCCATACACCTTGTATGGATTCCATTTAATCCTCATCATGTCAGACAGGCCCTGCTACTACAAAGCTGCCATTAGATCTACAGAAGGTTTTTAGGTGTATGGTCAGCTTCACAGTCTGCTGCAGCATATGCAAGAAAAGGTTCATTGAGTTAATCCCCCCCATCATTCAATAAAATCTGTCAGTTTTTGGGTGGAAAGCCCCTTTAATAATTGGGGATTGGTGCAACACAGACTTATTATAATGCCCCCATGATGTTTACTTCTCCTTTCTTTAGACTTCCCTCTGCTCTCTGCTGAGTCACACTCCCGCCTGTCATTCCTGCTATTATGTGTATCCCCTCAGTGAGCTTGGCATTGCTCCTAGTTACAGACACTGTCCATTTAGGCCCATGAGCTCCTCACCATCTTGTCTTGTTTTGTCCCTGTTTTTTTGTAAAGCACCAAACAAGCTCTATGGATCCTGAATAATATGGATATTTTGTATCGGCTCGTGGCCTGGCGGAGTCCCATAGCGTTGTAACATCCCAGCACTGATTTCATGATTCCACTTATTTATTATTCATGTGTTTTCTGAGCTGCCGAAACCGCCTCTGCCTCTCCCCTGAACATGTAACACGAGACTGACAGAAGATCAGAAACATGACCCCTGTCTGTGAGGGGAAATAAACCTTGTAGTTTATGGGGGTTCTCATGACTCTGACAGACACATGTGCAGAAATTCCAAGAATTCATCACTGTGTGTCATAGATGAGAAGGTCTGAAGCAGTAAAGAAAAGGCTCTGTTGCCCCATGATGCAATAGGGTATGCCCTGTGCTGAGGACCTAGACACAACATATTTCAGGGCTAGTGCACATGATCATTAATTTGAAGAGCAATCTGCATTCAGATTGCTCTTCAGAGCGCATTTGACAAATGGTAAGGCAGTGTATCTCCTCCTGTCTGTTTTAACCCCTTAAACCCCACACTAGTGTGCTGCACATGGTTTCTGGGAGGGCCCCATTCACCAGGCGATACTTTCTACTGAATATGATAGCAGGAATCATTTTTTTCTGCACAGCAATCCAAAGCATTACAGCTGTGACATCTGTACTCGTGCCACACACACTACCTTTGCAGCAAAAGGGGGAGTGGTTGGGGGTGGCAAACATGTGGCTCAGCCATACGTCTAATGTCACACAAGTGTAAGTGAGGCCTAAGGCTAGATTAACATTGGTGTAAATCACACGCATTCCCATATCTGCACTAAACACATGAGGGTGCCGTTAACTCCTAAGGACACCCCCATGCACTAAACAATGCGGTGCAGTTTCCTGTTTTTTGCAACACATGGTGTTAAAACACTGAGGTTTCCATGTGGCCACATTTTAAAAAGGTGCAGGGACCTTTTTCCTGCAGGAGACACCGGCACAGCAGCCCCATTCAAATGAAAACATGACATGCAAAACTGCACAAATGTGAACCCAGCCTAAGGCTTAACGTACATGGGACGTTTTAAAACCTTTCCTAAACGATTTAACTTGACAGATAGTAACCCATGTTTAAAAATGTCCTTTTTGCCATGTTTACATGCCGCGTTTGCCTTTCGAAACCTTGTGTTTTTTTTTTTGTTTTTTTTGTTTTTTTTTTTTTTTTCTCAAATGCTCAAATTTATAAACGCCTGTTAACGGAATGCGGCTAAATGCGAGTTACCGCATTTACAAGCTGTTACCGGCTTTTGGTGTTTCAAATGCCTCTGAACATCCGTCCTGAACGCTTTTTTGGAAAGCAAAAAAAAAATGCTAGCGGGAAGCTTTTAACCCCCGCTAGTGGCTGAAATAAGGGTTAATAGCGCCCGAAAAGCACTGCCCATTCATTTCAATGGAAGGGGGCGGTGGAGAAGCGGTGTATACAGCGCTCCCATACCGCCCCAAAGATGCACTGGGGCTGCATGGGACGCATTTTTCAGGTGCTATTTTTAGCCCAAAAGCAGATGAAAAATGCCTCAGTGCGAAAGGGGTCTTGGTAAAATCAGGAAAAAAAAAAATTTAAGTTGCACAAAAAATCCTAAGCCCCCACCCCCCACATGTACGTACGCCTGAAAATGTCAATTGCCATACACGTGTTACATATCACTGTGCACACCGGTATAAGAGCAATAATTCTAGCACCAGACCACCTTCATAACCCTAAACTGATGGCTTTTAAAGGGTTGCCAATGGAAAATATAGGGTACTAACATGTTTAAGGTTTAACATGTTGGGTATCTATCTACTCTGTGCTAAATAATTTTACCAAAAAATTGGGTAGTTTTATTGCGGTTTTGTGCTCCCTAATATGAACTTTCAATGTGTGGTGTTTGGTTTTTTTTTTTTTTTTTTTTTTGTTTTTTTTTTTGGTAACTGAAATTTTATTAACTTTTATGGTAATGTCATGTGACACAAAAACTAAACTACCGCTATTTTATTCGCTAGGGCAGTGATGGCGAACCTTGGCACCCCAGATGTTTTGGAACTACATTTCCCATTATGCTCAACTACACTGCAGAGTGCATGAGCACTGTGGGAAATGTAGCTCCAAGGTTCACCATCACTGCTCTAGGGTGTCTGCTTTCAGAAAATATATAATGTTTGGGAGTTTTATGTAATCTTCAGGCCTAAAATGATTTTGAACACGTTAAAAAAAAGAAAAAAAAAAAACGGCTTTGGCTGTGAAAGGCCTAAATGATAAGTTCACCTTTTGAGAACATGTTACATGTTCCACCTTTTTTAAGATTTGTTTGAAAAAAAAAAAAACTGGCTCCTAACTTCTTCCCTTTTTTTTTTTTTTTTTCCTTGAGAAACTTATACTTACCTGCTTTGTGTAACGGTTTTGCACAGAGCGGCCCTAATCCTCCTCTTAGATCCCCTGGCAGTGCTTCTGGCCCCAGCATTTGTTACCCCAACATGTCATATTCCTGATGTGTGCCTGCTGTACCATATACTTGTATGAGAAAGTGTCCTGTTCTTTGTATTGCATTCCTTTATGTGAAATCCCTGGTGTTTCTGCCAGTCCTTCTGCTTTCCTATTAGGAACTGACCACACTAAGCAGGAGAGCACATCGTGGTCAGTTCTCTAGCTATGCTGAGAGCTCAGTGTACTCTCCTGCAATGATCAGACTTGTCCTGACACGCCACCTCTGCACAGCCATTTACTGGGAAGCTCAGTGTGCTGCTGCTCCCCCCCCCCCCCCCCCCAGCTCTTATGCAGCTGAGAACAGGGGGTTGTTTCCAATCGCTGTAAGTATACACCTTTTTATGAGAGCCATGTTTGCCCTTAAGGGATGCACATGTGTTCTGTCCGTCTGCATACAGGTAGACCCATTCATGTCAGTTGAGATGCAGCATTTGCATGGACACAGGCGCTGCTCCCAATTTAAGGGTGTGTTCCCAACACTGTCTGCGATCAGGGACACCCACCTACTCGGCTGTCAAATGAGTACGCCTGTGTGAACAAGGCCTTACTGGCTGGATCGCTAAAGAAAAGGGGGGAAAAAAGCCTAAAAAAAAATGAAAAGAATAAAAGAAATCTATGCATCCCCCACATCTGAGTATTGAAATACTGGAAAGCTGCAATATAACTTTTTGTTTTGGGGTTTTAAGGATTCCCTTCTCTGTCCTAATCTAAAACCAAGCTTGAGAAACGTTTTGTGTTTGGCCATGTCCTGAAATTTTGTAAATCAGTTTTTCTTTCCCCGTGTGTCCAGATTCAGCCCGGATCTGCGGTGGGAGCTTGCCTGAGTTACTTGTTTTCACCAAGATGGCACATGGCCTTAGAGCTGCAGATTCCTGCTGTCACGCGGCTATTTTTAACCCCAGAGAGCCTTGGCTGGAGCTCATCCCTGTACTGAACACTTTGTGAAATGCTCCGTTTACTTTGCATGCTGGAACGCTGAATCCATTTGTCTTTTATGACGGACTGAAATAACCTTTTGTGCTTGACAAAGACAAAGGGGAATAAAAGATGTGCCTTTCCCTGGCCATGCCTGCACACCTGTATGAGTCCAGCGTGCCCATGGAGCACTGAAAGAAATATGTGTATATGTATATATATATATTAATGAAAAGTGGGCCTTAACACCCAGCTGCTGCAAATATGCATCCATGGCGGTCTGAGGTTGTGTGCTAAGAGCACGCTCACTGCATGCTCCCAGCACACTGACTAAGCTGTCGGTGATTGCTGAACCAGAGCCAGGATGGACTCCAGATCATGTGAGAGCTTATCACAGTGCTCATGTGATCAGGGAGTTTTCACCCCTCTGCATCAAAAACCACTTAAAGGGCTGTGGTGTGGTGGCTTGATAGGGTTAAGAATTGAATTATACAAGTTGGTTATTAACTCTCAGTATCTTGCGATTAAATTCCTTATTAACAAACTCTTCACTTTCTCCATGTCAATGGATGCTAGTGAGGTGACAACCAGCAAGAAGTGGCCATGCAAGCCCACTAATTGACCTTAATAAGTGGTGTGTCTGTGCTGCCCCCTTCTTTTTGAAAGCACTTGATGCTTTGCTGGGACTGAATCTTTCTTGATTCCCAAATTCTTTGATGTGGTTAGACTAAAGCCCCTTTCACACTGACAGCGCCTGCTGTTAGTGCTAACGCGCAGCTCGTTTTACGGGTGCTTTTCGGCCACTAGCGGGGTGGTTTTTAACCCTAAAAAAGAGTTAAACTCCAGATTTGCAGCGCTTTCAAAACCCTTTAGAAATGGTGCTCATTCATTGCAATGGGCAGGGCGTTTTGGGAGCTCTAAATACAGTGCTCCCAACCCGCCCCAAAGATGCTGCTTTCACACTAAGGTACTTTACAGGCGCTATAGCGCTAAAAATAGCGCCTCTCCTCTCACTCCAGTGTGAAAGCCCGAGTGCTTTCACATCGGAGCGGTGCGCTTGCAGAACGCCAAAAAGTCCTGCGAGCTGCATCTTTGAGGCGCTGTAGGAGCGGTGTATACACTGCTCCTAAAGCGTCCCTGCCCATTGAAATCAATGGGCAGCGCTGCTTTGCGGGTGCATTTACCCCTTTTTTCGCCCATTAGCAGGGGTTAAAAGCACCCGGCTAGTGGCCGAAAAGTGCAGCAAAAACTACAGTAAAGTGCCGCTAAAAAAAAATGTCTCGAAGGCGCACCGCCCAAGTGTGAAAAGTCACACTGCAGTGAATGGGAGGTGGTTTTCAGGCGTATAACAATGGCTATTTCCAGTGCTAAAGTAGTTAGAGGCACTTTCAGTGCTGATGTACCATGCTTTACATGCACAGAGCAATATTGTATGGTGCATTATGTTGAATTCCTGAGTCTTTACCACACCTGCCCCTCTGTTGCCTTGTGGGGCACTGTAAACACATGAGGCAGATGCATGTTTTGGCCCATTCCCCTTTCTCGCTTGTGTGACTTTGGACTGCAAATTCGCATGGCAAGTCATACCCCACGCTTTCCAATGAGTTCCATTCATATCTGTGCGACTTCAAAGTAGTACCTGTACTACTTTGGTCCGACTTAGATGTGAGTTGAGGTCCTTATACCTCAAGTTTGCACAGGCATTTCCTGAAATTGCGTCAGAATCATGCAACTTTCAAGTTGTGGCAGTGTGAAAGGGGCTTTAGGCTCCTTTCACACTTGTGTGACCAAAGGTGTGTGTGTGTGGGGGTTTTTTTTTTTTTTTTTTTTTTTTTTTTTTTTTTTGACTGACATGAAATAATGCCTGTGTTATCTTGAGGTCTTTGGACCAAGTCGACTCAAAGTCAGACCAAAGTAGTGCAGGGACTACTTTGAAGTTGCACAGATATGAATGGTACTCATTGGAAATCATGGGGTACGACTTGTCATGCGATTTTTGGAGTCCCAAATCGCGGGACAAGTCGCACAAGTATGAAAGGGGTGTTAAGCACATGGAAAATTAATGAACACCCTTAACACAGTGTGCCACGACACGTGTGCATATATGTGAAGGGACCCTTAAAGAAGAACTCTGCTGCTGAGATCTATGAGCTGGGCTGACTGGATTCTTAATCTTAGTTGTGAAGTTTGAATCCAGGGATTCTTCAATTTTTTTTTCCACCCTTTAAAGCGGACCTTCTTCTACCTTATACAACCCACTACCTGTTTCTTGTCTGGTCATTAGCTTAGGCTTATGACATCATGCACAGCTCTCTCTCACTCTTGTGAGTTTGTCAGGAAGTGAGGGGTGATGAGTCATAAGAGGGTCAATGATAGCTGCAGAGCTGGAGGTGTGCCTCTGTGTAAATCCAGGAAGTGAACAGGCAGCAGCTTCAGCTGTCTGCAGTTAAAATAGTTGCAGCCAGACTTAGTGGAGGAAGATTTCTGCAGCATATTTGTATTTTGACAGTGGGACTCATTCACTGTCACAATACACTGATCAGCACTACGCTGATCGAATGACACCTTTCCAAAGTTCCCATTTGATAGAAGGCGATCGTTAGACCAGTAACGGCCATAGATGGCATGAAATTTGTCTGGTTAAGCAGGGCCTCAACCTTTTATTAAAGCCGACCAAAATTATTTCTGTGTTTTTTGTTTTTGTTTTTCCCTCGTGTATATGAGCAGTATTTTGTTAGATTTCACTGTGAGCACCAGTTTTTGAAAAAATTAAAATAAGGAATGCTTAAAAAAAAACAGAACAACTTCTCAACAACTGTCCAGACATGGCAGAGGGATTTTTGAAGTCTGGCTGGGGAATGGAGGGAAATGTAATGCCCATCCTTCATTGTGTTTTTGTCAGACCCTTCAGCTGCTCTTTAGTGTGAGGGTCAGTCACGCCTGGGACATTTCTTTAGGTGGGAATGTGGAATTTCACAGTGTTCAGTGAAGCCTCCGCTGGGCTGTGTATTTGGGTGTGTTTGTTCCTGCAGAAGCTTTATGTGGTTTTATGGTTGAATTGCTGGCTGCTGCAGTTAGACATTATATGTCGCGTGACTTTCCGCAGGTACCGAGCAGTTAGGCCTGGATGGCAGATTGTTTGTGGTTATTAACAGAAATTAGAAGCAGATCGTTGGACCACTGTGTTGCAGTAGACGAGATCTGAAATGTATTGGAAAATGCAAAAAAACCTGGAAATGTGATTGGAGAAAGGTTCCATGCTGTGTTAAGGGGGTACCTACTGAGTGGCTGCCACATGCCAAGACTCTGCAAAGCATTACATAACTTTACAAGTCTGCATGAATAAATCCCTGACACGTCACAAGATACAGCAGCAGTATCTTATATACGAGACCCATCTTTTAATATTAAGCTGTTCTTAATAAAGTGTATCTTAACCAAAAATGTAATATATTGCAGCTTACCAGTCATTAGCTGTGATGGTTCTATTCATTCTGTTTTTAGTTTTTCTTTTATTTTCATATGGTGATCTGGCCAGTAACAATTTGGTCTAAAATTGACCATATACTAGATTTTCAAACAAACATTTGTACAAAAATTCTGAGCACATTAGACAGCTTAATGAATTTTGTTAGAAAGTATTTCAAAATGTTTGTTTTTAACATTTTCGATTTTTGAAACAAATGGACTGAATGAGTTTCTTCCAGGAATATCCTGCACCTTCGATTTTCTGATTAGTGGGGTCAAAGTGACATTTTGATTTCAACTGCAATGATCAGAAAACTCAAACTAACATTCTTTACAATGAAATATTATTTTTAACAAATTCTACAAGTGTATGGCTAGCTTTTTGGAGCCTCTCTATCTATGCGGGAGTAAATGTAGTCACCCTTTGACAGCAGCAATATCTGGAGAGGATAGTGTTAGATGGACTTTACATAATAGGGCCTGAAAAACACCTCCTCTGCAGCCCCAGTGTGGGAGTTCGAGTATACACTGCTTCTGCACCGCCCCTGCCATTGGAATCAATAGGCAAACCTCTATTCGGCAGCTAGCGGGGGGTTAAAAGCGACCCACTAGTGGCAGAAAAGCGCTGCTATTACAGCGGTAAAGCGCCACTAAAATGAACGGTGCTTTACCGCTAACGCGCACACTCTTCCCCCCCCCCCCCCCCGTGTGAAATTTGCTTTGGGCTTCATGTACACGGGACGTTTTTACATCCTCTCCTTGACAGATAGTAACCGATCTTCTGTTTTGCCGTGTTTGCGTTTCAAAGCGTTTTGGGAAAAGAAAAAATTACTTTTTTTTTTTTTTTTTTTTTAAATAGCCAAAAATTAAACGCCTATAAACTAAAAAAGGACGAGGATTTCCCCAGGGGAGGTTTTTTGGCAGCGGGATTAAAATATTAAACCAATGTTGTATAAAAAATTATATTTTATTGTACAAAAAATTTAACCCCAAGGTTAAATGACCTCTAGTATCGAGTGTTGACAAATCTTGTAGGATCAAACACGCATTATACAGACATATTTCCATAACATTATACGAATATTGTCAATATCAGAAAATAAAAGCTGACGCGTTTCAACCTATATATCCAAGGTCTTCAGAGGTCAGTCCAATAGTGCGTGTCCTAAGAACAAAGAGCTTCCTAGATGAGGGTCCCCTTTTTAAAACCAAAATGCCTATTCTCCCTCCCCAAGGGGTCACAGAACACCTCCACTGGCACAGCCACCGGCACCAGAGCAGAAGTCAAACGGTGTGGCTTACGAGAGGTCACACTAGAAGTTAGGGCTGGGAGATTTTCTTAAAAAAAAAAACTCGATTCACGATTCGAATCGTTTTTTTTTTTTTTTTCTTTGGAAACCGCGCCGGTCCTGAGGTGCTGCGGGCATGAGCTTTTGGGCAAGGCCTTGGCTTCGGCCTAGTCCGCGGCGTCCGGCCTCGCGGACTAGGCCAAAGCCACAGCCTCACCTAAAAACTCCTTGCCCGCAGCTCTTCAGGCCTGGCGCTGTGTCAGCGCCGGTCCGAAGGCGCTGCGGGCATGAGTTTTTTTAGGCGAGGCCGCGGCGGCCAGCCGTAGCCGCGGACTAGGCCAAAGCCACGGCCTCGCCTAAAAACTCATGCCTGCGGCGCCTCGGGACCGGCGCGGTGAAAAAAAAAAAAAAATCTAAAAATCGATTTGCCTAAATTTTGAATCGATTTGACCTCTCAACTCGATTCAAGATTTAAATCGCTTTTTTTTTTTTTTTTTTTCCCCAGCCCTACTAGAAGTCTCCCCCCCCCCCATCCGGCCAAATGATCGGTCGGGGAGAGGCAATACCTCAGCCAATGTGAAGGCAAGTGTGAGGCTACGCCGTATCGCCCTATGTAATCAGACTCAATTGTGACCTGGCCCAGGGTTGGCCACAAGTTATGTCAGGCTCAGTGGACAATTATCCAAACTGAGTTGACAAGTAATGTAGGAGCTGCAGAAATGTCAGACCAACCAAGTAGAGGTGTTGCCTCTCCCCGACCGATCATTTGGCCGGATGGGGGGAGACTTCTAATGTGACCTCTCGTAAGCCACACTGTTGGACTTCTGCTCTGGTACCGGTGGCTGTGCCAGTGGAGGTGTTCTGTGACCCCTTGGGGAGGGAGAATAGGCATTTTGGTTTTAAAAGGGGACCCTCGTATAGGAAGCTCTTTGCTCTTAGGACACGCACTATTGGACTGACCTCTGAAGAAAACCTTGGATATATAGGTTGAAACGCGTCAGCTTTTATTTTCTGATATTGACAATATTCGTATAATGTTGTTATGGAAATATGTCTGTATAATGCGTGTTTGATCCTACAAGATTTCTAAACACTCAATACTAGAGCTCATTTTTTAACCTTAGTGTTAAATTATTTTTTGTACAATAAAATATAATTCTTTTTATACAACGTTGGTTTAATATTTTAATCCCGCTGCCAAAAAACACCACCTGGGGAAATCCTCGTCCCTTTTTTTGTTTCTACTACCAGGGGTGAGCAGCATTCCTCTTTCCCTCCCTTTGTTGTGTCCCTTCTTTGCTAAACGCCTATAAACTAAACACGGCTAAACGCGAATTACCATGTTTACAAGCTGTTACAGGCATTTGGTGTTTCAAATGCCTCTGAACATCCATCCTGAACGCTTTTAACTTATCAGTACATGTACACAGGTTCGTTTGATGTCGTTTTTAGGCAGTTGAGTTTAGAGGTCTCTTTTGGAAAGCAAAAAACTTTCAGTTTAGAGGCATTTCAAGCGCCAAACTATTCTAAACACGGTAACTCGCATTTAGCCACGTTTCTTTTTCAGGCTTTTTTTTTTTTTTTTTTTTTTTTTTTTTTTTAATGCGGAATGTAAACGTGGCAAAACGGACATTTTGAATGTGGGTTACTATCTGTCAAGTTAAATCATTCAGGAGAGGTTGTAAAAATGTCCCGTGTACATTAAGCCTTAGGCCCCTTTCACACAGGTGCCTGTTTTTCGGGTTCCGCTTACTCGGGGGGAACTGATCCCCCCCCCCCCCCCCGCTGAGCAGGCGGATGACAGGTCCATCTTGGGACGGACACATTCCCGCTCCCCTCCTATGGGGGGATTGGATCAAAACGGACCGCCTGTCTGTTTTCATCTGATCCGCCAGACAGATGGAAAATAGGACTCCATCCATCTGGATTTTGCAGATGTCAGTGTACACGTGTCCACTGAGATCCGCCGCTTCATAGACCTGAATGGAGGGTCCTATCAGGTCCGCCTGATCCGTGTGAAAGGGGCCTTGGTATAGTGCAGCTTACCAATTCTTGGATGTGATAGCTGCATTAGTTCTCTCTAGTACTTCTAACACTCTCCCCGGCCCCTCCCCCACCCGACTGAAAAAATGCTGCTGTCCGAAAGTGCTCCTTCACCCAGGGTGTAGGCACTGTAGTACAGAAGGTGTTACTGGCCAGATCACCGGTGAAAACAGAAGTCTAAAAAATGAATGCTGCCACCACATCTGATAAGCTGTAAAATGTTTGGGTTTAATACCACTCTCACTTTGTAGCAAGTTCCAAGAGAGCCTGCAGCAGAGGCTGATCTGTGTCAGTAATTTGTGAAGAACTGCACAAGCACCAGGACTTTCATGATTGTGCCACCCCTGAGCCTTCCAGAATGCAGATAGTGACCCTGGATGATACCTGAACAAAGATGGCCTCGTCCTTCTGAAGAGAAGATGAAGGCCTTGTTTGGGGGGAGTACTGTGATCTTTGAGAGGTAATAAATACCTGGATGTGTTAAGAGCATACTGCATTTAACATTACTAATATCTGAGGGCCGGTCCACTTGCCATTGAACGTATATCTTTGATTCTGTGTCTCCTTATTTAAGACCGCAGCAAAATCTTTGAAACAGATGCAGTCTTCTGTGGCAGATGAGACCTTCTGCTGTGCGGAATGCTACAATGCAGCACGTAAAACCAAGCAAACATTTTGCCTCGTTGGACTACTTCATCCACCTTACTCACTCCCGGCTTTGAACCTGTGCCCACTGGTGGATAAAATCACAAGCTGACAAACCGTCTGGCACAACCACAAGCGGAGAAAGAAACAAGCACTGTGCTATTTTGGGCTGGCTGAGGTCTGGTGTGATGGGAGCGGCTCAAGAAGGGTGTAATTATCCAGTCGGCGTGCCACGGGCTCCTCTGCCCGAGTCTGATTTAGGGCGGAGCTGTAATGAATCTTCCCCAGCTGGAGATATTGGAATGCTGGTGTCAGACGTAAAGTGTCCCTTGTATCTGTGATGGCACAGTGACAGCTCAGCGTGTATGTGTGATGCTGGGAAACCTTATCTCACTGACCCCTGCGCTGCCACACTCAGCAGGCGGGGTGGTGCTGCATCCTTATCGAGCCCTGCAATTCTCTCCATTTATGCTGATGACTGAGTCCTGCCAACGATGCGTTCGAGCTGTATGCCAGAAAACCACTAAACCCACACATATGACATACAAAAATGGGAGATGTTTTACCCACCAAAGGATTTGTATTTACAGTGGAGACGGAAAGTATTCAGACCCCCTTACATTTTTCACTCTTTGTTATATTGTAGCCGTTTGCTAAAATCCATTTACGTTCATTTTTTTTTCCTCATCAATGTACACGCAGCAGCCCATATTGACAGAAAAACACAGAATTGTTGACTTTTTTGCAGATTTATTAAAAAAGAAAAACTGAAATATCACATGGTCCTAAGTATTCAGATCCTTTGCTCAGTCTTTAGTAGAAGCACCCTTTTGATCTAATACAGCCATGAGTCTTTTTGGATTTGGGGATCCTCTGCCGTTCCTCCTTGCAGATCCTCTCCAGTTCTGTCAGGTTGGATGGTAAATGTTGGTGGACAGTAGGGGTGCAACGGATCGTCACTGATCCAAACGGTTCAACCTGTTTGGATCGGCGCACATGCGCTCCGCGGAGCGCGCCGTTGCCTCGGCCTTAGGAAAGGCCGCGGCTTTGGCCTAGCTCCGGAGTGGCGGCCATCTTGGTACACCTAGCGGCCGTTTACCATGTGATCGCTGCGTCAAATGACTTGTAAACGCCGATTCCTCTCTCCCCTCTGTGTACTGATCTATACAGTGAAGGGGAGAGATCGGATGGCAGTAGTGCCAATACTCTGCCAATTCCCTGCCATACCCTGCTAATATATTATTACAGTGGGGGAGTTTTTTTTTTTTTTTTTATCCGAACCGTGACTCCTGATCCGAGGAACGATCCGATCCGTTGCACCCCTAGTGGACAGCCATTTTTAGGTCTCTCCAGAGATGCTCAATTGGGTTTAAGTCAGGGCTCTGGCTGGGCCATTCAAGAACAGTCATGCAGTTATGAAGCCACTCCTTTGTTATTTTAGCTGTGTGCTTAGGGTCATTGTCTTGTTGGAAGGTAAACCTTCGGCCCAGTCTGAGGTCCTGAGCACTCTGGAGAAGGTTTTCGTCCAGGATATCCCTGTACTTGGCCGCATTCATCTTTCCCTCGATTGCAACCAGTCGTCCTGTCCCTGCAGCTGAAAAACACCCCCACAGCATGATGCTGCCACCACCATGCTTCACTGTTGGGACTGTATTGGACAGGTGATGAGCAGTGCCTGGTTTTCTCCACACATACCGCTTAGAATGAATTCCAAAAAGTTCTATCTTGGTCTCATCAGACCAGAGAATCTTATTTCTCACCATCTTGGAGTCCTTCAGGTGTTTTTTTAGCAAACTCCATGCGGGCTTTCATGTGTCTTGCACTGAGAGGCTTCCGTCTGGCCACTCTGCCATAAAGCCCCGACTGGTGGAGGGCTGCAGTGATGGTTGTTTTTCTACAACTTTCTCCCGACTGCATCTCTGGAGCTCAGCCACAGTGATCTTTTGGGTTCTTCTTTACCTCTCTCACCAAGGCTCTTCTCCCCCGATAGCTCAGTTTGGCCAGACGGCCAGCTCCTAGGAAGGGCTCTGGTCATCCCAAATGTCTTCCATTTAAGGATTATGGAGGCCACTGTGCTCTTAGGAACCTTAAGTGCAGCAGAAATTTTTTTGCAACCTTGGCCAGATCTGTGCCTTGCCACAATTCTGTCTCTGAGCTCTTCAGGCACTTCCTTTTGACCTCATGATTCTCATTTGCTCTGACATGCACTGTGAGCTGTAAGGTCTTATATAGACAGGTGTGTGGCTTTCCTAATCAAGCCCAATCTGTATAATCAAACACAGCTGGACTCAAATGAAGGTGTAGGTGCAAAAATGTCAACAATTCTGTGTTTTTATGTCAATATGGGGTGCTGTGTGTACATTAAAGAGGACCAAAAATGAACTTAAATGATTTTAGCAAATGGCTGCAATATAACAAAAAGTGAAAAATTTAAGGGGGTCTGAATACTTTCCGTCCCCACTGTATGTTCATCCAGTCTTGATATTTCCACTACTCTGCCAAACGGCACAGTCCTGTCTGAGAGGGATATAGATATATTCTATAACTTAATACATTTTTTTTTTTTCTCTGCTGCAGATAAGTAACACTTACAGATCTTGTCCCACCCTCGGCCTATGATTGGACAGTGAAAGGAGAAACGGACTGATGAGGTCATCTCTCTGTCACTCTGCTCTCTCCTTCTACCATGCGTATTGTTAGATTATTACATGAGCATTGCATCTTAAAGTAGAACTATATAGGCAAAACTTTTTTATTTATTTTTTTACTTTTCAGGCTGGGTTCACACTTATGCAAATTGGAGGTGGATTTCTCCGCATCCAATTTGCATAACAGGAGATTTTGACCGGCTCTTAATGGAGCAGGTTCACACGCCTCTGGGGCACCCACGGTCCACATTAGGAAATGGTCCTGTGCGTCTCTGGCTCAGTTTCAGGTCTGCATTCAGGCAAAAATTCGGACCGGATTCATACCTGAAACTGAACAGGGATGCACCGGACCCTCTGCTGTGATCCGCAGCTAGTGTGAACCCAGCCTCACTTTTAATAATAATTGTAAACGAGGCAAATAAAGGATGAATCTCCTTAAAGTGGAGTTCCGTCTGGGGGAAAAAAAATCAAAAGTCAGCAGCTACAAATACTGCAGCTGCTGACTTTTAATATATGGACACTTACCTGTCCAGGACGCCTGCGATGTCCTCACCCGAAGCTGACCCATCCCTTGGCTCCGGGTGCAGGTGCTGACATCCTTACTAAGGGAAACCGGAAGTGAAGCCTGTTTCATACTGCGCATGCACGAGTCGCGCTGCGTGATCTGAATGGTCCCTGCTGTCTTCTGGGACCAGAAGAGAGGCAAAATGGATACAAAACTTTTGACGAAAAGTTCTAGAACCTGTCAGTTTTTCCCTCATTTCCTGTTACAGTGACCACACAGGAAGTGAGGGGAAAGCTCCCAAATGGGAAAGCAAATGGAAGTGAAAACAGGTTAAATGTCCAGAATGGAAAGCAAAAAAAGTCTGGTTACACGGCTCCTGGATTTGTCACACTGGTGTAATGCGGTAAAAAAAAGGAGTGCAAGGAAGCCTAGAAGATGAGGAAACCTAAGCACTGGAAAAAATGTCCACCCTGTCAATTTGGGGACATGGCGTAGGGTCACAAGCAGAATGAGCCCCATCAGGATAACTGAGTTCTGTTGCTCCATATTCTTTGGACAGGTGACTGCCATGCAGGAGGGACACAGCCTATGGTGTGGAGAACGTAGGAAAAGGACACGACAAAAGGGTATCGGATGAAGAAAGCCATGTGATGTTTATTTTGCCCTTGGGTGTTATCTCACTGAGTGCAAATTAGTTCTACCATCAGCTGACCTGAACACCCTTCTGGTGCCAGGTGTGTGAGTGACTGTTCTGTGATATGACCATAGATGAAGGGAGTTCTGTTCCCAGAACAGTCAATTGAAGAATCGCAGATTATCACTTGCTAATGCTATTAACACTTTGAGTTAATCTACATGGGTGATGATAATTTCTTGCTTCTGTCGATGCTAACTCACCAAACTGTATCTATGGAGAAGCGGTGTTATCACCCTAGGACCTAACTACAGGTTTTCTCCCTCTCTTCTCCATAATATGTTCAATAGTACACAAAGGTAAATTGGGGGTCATTAACAGGTAACTGTGCAGAACAAGCAGCGAGCCCTGGAAGTTATTAGCTTTTCTCGATTTCTTGCATTACTTTACCTGCTTTTCTGTTCAAAAGGATTGCAAAACCCTTTGCACTGTCCTTACCTTGTCAAGGGTGAAACATCAGAGGTCTGTTTAGACTTCGATATATCTTCAAAGCCCCCTCCTAACAGGGCACCCCAAAAAAAAGTATTCAGAATTATAAATGGTTAAATAAGAAACTGACACCAGTAGCAGAACTACCAAGGTCACACTTGTGACTAAGCCCTGGCGTTCCACCCCTGGGCTCAGAGGGAAGGGCCCTGGGCTTGGAAGGAAGGGATGGGGATCAGGGGGCCCTTTATGGTTACTTGCATCGGGGCCCTGAAGGTTCTAGTTACACCTCCTGGTTCTTGGCTGTGTTCACAGATCAGCCCATGTTACAGCCTCTCACCTTGTGACCATTCTATAAAGCAGGGGTCTCAAAATGGTAGCCCTCCAGCTGTTGCAAAACTACAACTCCCATGAGGCATTGCAAGGCTGACATTTACAAGTATGACTCCCACAGGCAGAGGCATGATGGGACTTGTAGTTTTGCAACAGCTGGAGGGCTGCCAGTTTGAGACCCCTGATATAAAGTTTACAATTTTGCAGTCTGATCAATGGGAGAATAAGGAAATGCTTTTTGCTACCTGCATCAGGGCGGCTTCATAAAACGTGGATAAATGGTGAATCTACTGAATTTAAAAATTGTAGGTTACTGACAGGTCCACTTTTAAAGTGGTGTTCTGGACGAAATATACTTTTACTTATACTTATACTTTTTAAAATAAAAATACCCCTATAATACACAAGCTTAATGTATTCTAGTAAAGTTAGTCTGTAAACTAAGGTCTGTTTTGCTAGTTTATAGCAGTAGTTTGTTATTTTATAAACTTACAGCAGGCCGTGGCCATCTTAAGTGTGGGCATCTGAAGCCAGACTGCATTTCTTCCTGGATCTCATCCTTGCAGATCTCGCACATGCTCAGTGCAGCACAAGCAGTGTAATAGGTTTCAGGTCAGGTTTCCATAGCAACGGCAGTTTCAGAGGAAGTTGCCGCCCCTTCCCAGAAGGCATTGCAAACAGGAAATTATGTGATGGGCCACGGCCAGGGAGAAGGAAGTGAAAAATGAATACAGCAGATATACAGTAAGTGCTGAGAGAAAAAAAATTAAAAAATATCCAATTCGTTTACAGTGCACAGTTTAGTGAGGAATGCTGAAGAGTTGTAAAAGTGGGTGGAACTCCACTTTAAACTGATAAAAAAAAAAAAAAAAAAACTTCTATGTATTTGTAGATTTCCAGATACTGGCCAAACCTCCTAGTTCATTGTTGGTCTACAGCACAGGCCACCAGTTAAGTCTCCTGTTTAGCTGTGACTTGTAGTTCCAAAGCTGGGCCTGGAGGATTCTGGGATTTCCACCAGAGCTGTATATTGTGTATGGTTTCCAAATGGTTCCTCTGGCTCCTGTCATGTCTGGCCACCAGTGTTTCCCGAGGCGCATGCTGAGACTCATTAATTCACTTGGAATCTGATTAACTGCTGCCAAGAATGAAAAGATTCCATAAATAATTTATTCCGTTTTTAAATGCAACTTTTTCCTCCTCCTTTGCTCTAATTGAAAGGCCTTCTTCAGCTGCTTTGCACTCCCATGATGCAGCTGCAATTAACCCAGTTTCTGGACTCGGCGGCCTCTCTCAGGAGCGTGGTATTTTTACCTGCTGTAAAGCTGCACTGCATACATTATACTGTGTGCTGTGCTTAAAGGGGAAGCCGGAGCATATTTGTATAAGCTTACCTGCTAGATAAAGGGGTACCCCAGCAGCACAACTTTACATTACCTAATGTATCTGCCAAATAATGTAATTTGTACTCGGAGTCAATCTGTGGATAGTGTAGGAAAGGAACAAAGAGCAACATAGAACATAGACTATGACCACACGGAAGGAGGCAAAGGAGGGCAGGCTTTATGCAGCCTGACTCCTCCTACAAATACAGGCTGACCTGTGGTCAGCCTTACACTTGTTTGTGAATCTACACCCTTTGGTCACACTGAAAACGAGAGGATGACATCACTATGCGCTGTTGCAGCTTTGTGTTTCTTCTGCCTGCAGCATCTGAGCATCATGACATTGTTGGGGAGATCCCTGTGGTCTCTTCCATCATGGAACAACATGCCTTACTGCCTCACTTTCTAGTGTAGGAAACCCACTATGCAGAGGGTCTATTGGCTTTCAGTACAGAACCTCCACAAATATGGCTGATGTCTGGTTAAGTCTCAGCTTTCATTTTATTCAGATGATATAGAAATGTTCTGCTATGCAGAGGGTTGTGGGAAGATAATAAAACTGGCAGTATTATAAACACATTAAATGATTCTTAGTTGAACTCAGATGAGCAAACAAATATTCATATATTGAATATATGAAAGCTTTTTTCCTGCCAAAAGATTTGTATTTGGCCAGCCAGTCCTGCAACTTACAAAGCTCTGCCACACACCACAATCCTGTCTGACAGGGTAGTGGACCTGATTTATTTATGATTTTTTTTTTTTTTTTCTGCTGCAGTTTAGTAACACTTTGCAGGTCTTGTCCCTCCCCCAGCCTGTGATTGGAATGTGAAAGGAGAAGCAGGACATTGATTAGTTCACCTCTGTAACTGTGCACTCTCCTCCAGTGAGCATGCTAGTTCATGTGAACTGCTGCACACTGATTGGCTCCCTGTGCTTCTCTCTTTCCCAGTCTGAGCTCTACTTTATAGGGTCTGCAAAAGGCTAGTAACATGTCCTATTCTTTCTTATGCTGCTTGCAAAGAAAAAATAAAAATATATTTATATTCCTTTATTTATGATTAGAGAGCTGCTTTCATTTGTGGCTTTTATATCTGCTTGGAGTGTGAACGCATAACTTGACTAAAGATCTTTTCATAAAGTTCTTTTTTAAAAGGCTCAGTGAATGTGGCTGTAGTGGACTTGATAAAATCCTGATGGAGAGATTTGGACTGAATTCTGCCCTTAGCCCAATGTCAGGATTTGCTGAATAACGAAGGATCATGCTGACAGTTCCTGCTTGTTCCCTGCAATTTACCGTGGTGTGTGTGTGTGTGTGTGTGTGTGTGTGTGTGTGTGTGTGTGTGTGTGTGGTGTGTTTTTTTTTTTTTTTTTTTTTTTATTTACAAATCTACACATACATTCCAAAGACAAGGTTTGGATGGTGCTGAATGAAAGCGTTTAATCTATGAATAAATAATAAAAGCCACATCGCACTTCGTGTTCCAGAACTTTTGTCTTCTGTTTTAAAATTTGACAGCCGACTTTGTGGTTGTTTGAAGGCTCAATCGAGGAACTTGTACAAACTGTCTTCTCTGTTTCCATATTGCTGAGCGGCTAAGATAACTGTTTCCGTCATGTTAAGCCTCGCCGATTACAAGACCCAGCCAGACACATGACAGTTGCAGAGTTCCCTCTCTTGGTACCATAGTCTATAGAGAACTCTGATCTTGGCTCAACTGCACAGTGCCACAGTCACCCTCCGATGCCACCCGCACATGGTGAAAGGTCTGTAGAAGAGGTTAGACGGTTGAAAGTTGTTATAGGTTACAACACTTCCTGTTTCTGTGACACCTTCCCATGATATGGTGGATTTAGGTGTCACTGGCAGAGCAAAGCACACGTTATCAGACTTTCTTACTCTACTTCACTACTAAAAAATGTGCTCCCCCCGAACTTCTTTAAGGGATAGTTATATCCGTACAAGAAATGAGCTGGGGGGTAGTTGTTGCAGGACAGAAGGCATAGACACCAAAAAAAGTGTGAACTCCCCACTCCACATAGGCGTGGTTCACACCTATGCGGTTTTGCTCTTGATCCATTTCTGCAGTGCTTTTTGTGTTTATTTATTTTTTTTTTTACTTTTTCATATATGCAGGTACAAAAAGTTCAGCAATACGGTACTTGCACATGCATATTTATTTTTTTTTATGCGGTTTGCATATTTTTTTTTTTTGCCCAATTTGTTGTTGGGCAGATTAAAAAAAAATGCAAATCATGGCAAAAAATGCACTACACGCTTTTCTGCTGCTTCTCCATTGAAGTCTATTGAACCTAAAACCCACCGTTTTGCATTTAAAGTCCCTGACCCTTTTCAAAAATGCAGTGGCTGAAGAAAAAGTGTAGATGTGAATGTGTCCCATAGGAAACCATGTTAAATGGACTGTAGTGCATTTCTGCAAAAGCACCAAAAAAAAATGCATAGGTGTGAACTAGGGATGCACTTTTTTTTTTTTTTTTTTCTGATACCTACTGCAGCTGTTTTGTTTTCATTTCAGCTGTCGGCAATGGTGCAACGCTTTGAAAAGTTATTTACAAATTAAATAGATTTTTTTTTTTTTTTAAACTAATTGAGAGGTTCGGATACCTGTTTGTGCCCAGTAGATTGGTAGTTCTTATGTTGCCATGGCAACATGGCTGACGGAGTTACAGGTGCACTTAAAGCTTTCATATATGGACCAGACAGGTTCACTTTAAGGAATTATTTATGACTGGGTCCTTTCATGTCATGCTTTACATTGGGGACAAAAGTCTTCCCTCCACATTTGGGGACAAAATGGCTGCGGCTCTTAAGTTTACTTGCAGCAGTGTAGTGCTCTGAAGTCGCCACAGGCAAGCTGTGCTCAGCTTTTAGCCCGCCATCGGCTAATCTTTTTTTTCTATAAATAGTCTTGCTCTCAGGGCTGCCACTATCCCTCTCCTCAGGTCACACGGCCTGTCAGCTGTGCATGGTGTAGGACGTGAACGTGGGCTCTGTAGGGGAATGGTGTTTTTGGTGGGGCGTCTGTACTCCTCAGCCTGACAGATAACGTCTGTGAGGCGTCCCTCGCCCTGTGTTTATAGTCAGGCAGTGACATGCCACATTCAGAGGTTTGCCTCAAAACTGACATAAATGGTTTAGAGCTTGGCTGGGCAGGCGCGGTGATGACACTGAGGTAATTACATCCTGTGCCTGGCAGATCAACATGTCTTTATTTCCAAGACGTCAGAAAAAAACTAGGCACAGGTCGCCTGCGCCAAACTCCCGACTGCAGATTTGGTGAGTATAGATCGTTTTTCTTAGAATTGGAACTGTGGGTGATTTGATCACACTAATTAATACAAATGATGGGGAAAAAAAACTTGCTACTGCTACTCATTCTGGTGTGACGAGATAAGTATGTTGTGCTGCAGTCTGCAATTGCCTGACACTGAGGATCACACAAAGCTTGGAGATTGCACAACTAAAATTGAATGAGTTTTATCAATAACAGTTGTGTGGTCCAAACCTAAGGCCTATGAAACACTCCTAAAGTGTCATACTTCTGCTGGCCAAACCAGCTGGATTTGGCTGTCACTGCTGCAAACCATAGGCAGTTTCTTGTGGCATCTGCCCTGGATAAGTGACTACATCTAGTCTACATATTCCTCCCTTTTTTTTTTTTTTTTCTGTCTGACGAAAGGTGGTGTCTGTAAATATGTGGGCAGTAGCTGTGAGGTGTTGCCCAATTTAGGCCCTGTTCACACCTGCACACTTTATGGGTGCTTTAGGTGCAGCATGTTAAAGATCCTGCTTGCTGCATCTTTGATGCTTTAATCAAAATATACATTATATAGAGTTCAATGTTATGGCAACTAAAAGGTATGTAAAGCGCACTGCACAGATATGAACCCAGCCTTAAACTTGGTACACACGGGCCGAATATCGTCCGGTATTGGCCTGTCCACCCGAAGCTGACTGAATGTCCGGCTTCTGTACAATGGGCATGCCAGAAAAACCTTTGCTGATTGGCATCTGATTATTGCTCGCAGCCAACCGGTGTGTTTGGGGGGGGTGGTGTTTGTCCAGAGACCTCCTTGCAAGCTCCCCCAGGTTTTTTAATTTTTAAGCTGCTGGGTTGAACGAAAAAGGGAAAAAAAAAAAAAAATGTACCAGGCATTACTCAGTGGAGATAGTTCCCACCATGACCGAGCCTCCTTTTTGTTAGCTCCAGTGTCGTTAACATGACCTTGGCAGAGGTTAATGATCCTATTGTTACCTTTAGTTATGGCTTGGACAGAGGACGTGGCCTAGGTGATTTGTCACTTGTCCCGGGCAAGTGTTAATTGGAACGCATGTGCTGACAACGTAAACACAGATTTTATATGACTTTATAAACTGAAGCTCTGTATCACAGTGACCTTGGTACAGACTGGACTGCTCTCCTGTGCAGCACAGTAGCCATATTGTGCCTGGCCCTTTCACTACCAGATGTATGATCGTTAACCCATTGACGTTACTGTGTGACTGAAGGCACAAACATACGGGTTTATTAAAGTGTAAAATCAAAAGGGTTTTTACTTGAGTTAGAACCTCTGGCGCCCTTTTTTTTTCTCTTTTTTTTTTTTTTTTTTTCTTGCTGTATGTTTCAACAACTGGGAGGTCCTGCGGGACCGATTTAAATGAGCAGTGCAATCATACTAGTGAGCCGAATAAGGATTCCAAATACATGTTTTTATCGCATGCAGCATGTGATTCCAAAATGGGAAGATGCCTATTTACAACATTTCATAGATGTTTTGCAATTTGTGACATGTAAGGCTCCATCACACCAGCATTCATGATCAAATGATCCATTTTGGTGTGGGCTGATGTGTATGGGGTGGTGGCGGAGCTCTGCCTTGTTGTACAACACAACTCATTTGTATGTACAGTTGTGTTCAAAAGCTGGCATACCCTTGGAGAATTAGTAATATACAGTATGTACCACTTTTAAAGAAAACGGTGAACAGGCAAAACACATTTTTTACTTCTGGGATTCATATTCAGCTGTAGATCCTCCAAGAAGAAAAAATAACACACTTTTAAATGTCTGCACCCCCTTAGTTCTTGATACTGTGTATTGCCCCTTTAGCATCAATGACAGAGTGCAGTCTTCTGTAATAGTAGTCTGAGGCCCTGAATTCTAGCAGGTGGTATAGTTGCCCATTTCTCTTGGCAAAATGCCAGCAGGTCATGCAAAGTCTTTGGTCCTCTTGCATGAACCGCATGTTTTTGAGATTTCCCCAGAGTGGCTTAATGATATTAAGGTTAGGAGACTGTAATGGCCACTCCAGAACCTTCACTTTTTTTTTTTTTTTTTTTTTCTTCTGTAACCACTGGAGGGTCAACTTGGCCTTGTGCTTAGGGTCATTGTCATGTTGGAAATCCAAGACCGTCCCATGCGCAGCTTTCATGCAGAAGAATGCAAATAGTCTGTCAGTATTTTCTGATAACATGCTGCAATGATCTTGCCATCAATTTTCACAAGGGTCCCTGTGCCTTTTGGAGCTCAGCCCCCCCCCCAAAAAACATCAGAGCCACCACCATGCTTCACAGTGGGGATGGTTTTATCACCTTTGGACCGTGTTGACCCCTTCTAAACATGGCGCTTATTGTTGTGACCCTAAAGCTCTATTTTGGTCTCGTCAATCCAGATTACAGTGTACCAGAAGTTGTGAGATGTGTCAAGGTGTTGCCGTACAGATTGTAATCAGGTTTTTTTTTTTTTTTTTGTCTTCAGAGGCGTCTGAAGACATCTGTTATGATGAAACATGTCAGGCAGGCTGACATCCGTAAGCTGATTGCTGCAGCCGTTTGTTCCTGTCATTGATGCATGCTGTTTTAAGCATCAACTGTAAGTTACTACAATAAAAGTTTTTTTTATCTATCATTACGGGCTTCACTATGGGTCCTTCATTTTCTTTTCTCGGATATATGATGACTACATGCCTGAATGCCTAATTCTGAAGTGACCATTGTGAGATGTTTATATGTGAAGGAAATCCCACGGATGTTGTGGTCTGATGAGGGGTTCCAGTGGGCTGGATTTGCTGGATGCTATTGAGAATTTATCTATGCCTAATCCTTAACACCTTCTGGTAAACAGACTACATTACCACGTGGTGACGAGTGACTCTTTCTACATCTGCACAATATATTTGGTGATTGGATTCCTCCCACTCTTCAATTTCATTTTGAACTTTTCAGCGCCGCAATAATTTTTATGCATGTGACTTTTTGTTTATCTACGAACTTTGATGGCCGCTTGCTTTTTACAGTTCAGCGCGAATCTTTACTTGTTTTTTGCCAATTTTGAATACAATTCCCCTGGCAGTCTTGCGCTTTTGAGACATTAATTGTTCATCGGGCCCAACGTCTCCATTTGTCTGTGACCATTGTCACCAGTACATAAGATTTAGGCTAGGTTCACACTGGTCAGACAAACGCTCCGACATTGGGAGCTAATGTCGCATGACGTGTGAAATTCAATGTTTTCCTATGGGAGCCGTCCTAACTGGTCCGACACAAGTCGTTCCGTCTTTAGAAATGCTCCCTGTACTACTTTGGTCCGACTTTGATCCTACTTCAGCCCATTGACTATCATTTAAGTCGGATCGCCGTCTCGCATGATCCGACTTCGGCATGCGACTTGTGCTCAGATGATCTTGAGGGGGAACTCCGCGCCAAATTTTTAAATAAAAAAAAAAAAAAGGCATGGGTTCCCCCTCCAAGAGCATACCAGGCCCTTGGGTCTGGTATGGACCTTAAGGGGAACCCCCCCACGCCGAAAATCCATACCAGACCCTTATCCGAGCACGCAGCCCGGCCGGTCAGGAATGGGGGTGGGGATGAGCGAGCGCCCCCCCCCCCCCCCCCTCCTGAACCTTACCAGGCCGCATGCCCTCAACATGGGGAGGTGGGTGCTTTGGGACAGGGGGCACCCTTCGGCCCACCCCCACCCCAAAGCACCTTGTCCCCATGTTGATGAGGACAAGGGCCTCTTCCTGACAACCCTGGCCGTTGGTTGTGGGGGTCTGCGGGCGGCTTATCGGAATCCGGGAACCCCCTTTAATAAGGGGGCCCCCAGATCCCGGCCCCCCACCCTTTGTGAATGAGTATGGGGTACATCGTACCCCTACCCATTCACCAGGGGGAAAAAAGTGTCAATGAAAAAACACAGTACACAGATTTTTAAAGTAACTTATTAGGCAGCTCCGGGGGTCTTCTTCCGACTTTGGGGGTCTCTCCGGCGTCTCCTCCCGGTGTCCTGATCTTCTGCCGGCTCCTCCGCTATCTTCTGCAGCTCTTTTGCTAGCAGTGGCCTGGACTTCTGCCTTCTTGTCTTCTTCCCATTTTGACACGACGCTCTCTCCGGCTGGAATGCTCTCTGAGCGCTCCGATGTGACTTTTATAAAGGCGGTGACCCCGCCCCCTTATGCCGTCAGTCCCTGGGCATGCTGGGACTGTGATGTTTTAGGGGGTGTGGTCACCAGGTAATGACCACGCCCCATTATGACGGCATAGTCCCAGCATGCCCCGGGACAGTGACCTCATAAGGGGGCGGGATCACCGCCTATATAAGTCCATTGCGGAGCGCTTAGAGCATTCCAGCTGGAGAGAGCGTCGTGTCAAAATAGGCAGAAGTCCAGGCCACCGCTAGCAAAAGGGCTGCGGAGGAGCCGGCAGGGCCTGGTATGCCCTTGGAGGGGGAACCCATGCTGGTTTTTTATTTAAAATTTGGCGCGGAGTTCCCCCTCAAGATTCATACCAAACACAGTGCCGGGCATTGGTGGGGATCCAAGTCGGATCCCCGTTCATTGAAAGTCGGACGCATGCTGGCTTCATGTCGCAGGGCAAAGTCGGATCCAAAGTAGGACGGCTGTCGTGTCGCACCAGTGTGAACCCAGCCTCAGACATTTTTCTACTTTTCACATCGGAGGCATGGAGAAATCTTCTGATGGGACACCTGTTCCAGTGTTTTAAAAATGAGAGTGAAATAATGTCTAGTGTGTTTCCAGCCTTAAACCAGCCCTGGATTTTCCCATAGACTGAAATTCTCCTATATAATTTGGGACATAGTATATGGATTGAGCTCTGTGTTCACACCCTCTGCGTTTTTTTTTTTTTTTTTTTTTTTTATCCTGCGGCTCTGTATGTTGGTGATCGATGAGGCTCAGTGACTGAAGATCCTGGCTTGGAAGCATTGAGTACAACTAATCCTGACTAGTAGCGATGTGACTCAGTTGCTGGTAATCTCACCCCATGTAGACGCCGTGTGTCACAGCAGCTGTGAGGTGCTGAAACGAGGGGGATTACCACCTCGCACCTTCCCCGAATCCGCATTAACCCTTTTGCTGCTTCTGTGGAAGAATGGGCAGCCTTTTTATATATAGGGTAGTCTTAAGATGATCCAATGCGTATAATGCCGTGTACACACGAGCGGACTTTCGACTGACTTTCTGAGGGACTTTCGACGACGTTCCGACGCAACGGACTTGCCTGCACACGATCACACCAAAGTCCGACTGATTCGAACGTGATGACTTATGACCGGACTAGAATAAGGAAGTTCATAGCCAATAGCTGCCCTTGCGTCGTCCGTCGGACTAGCATACAGACGAACTGATTTTTCGACCAGACTCGAGTCGGTCGGAAAGATTTGAAACATGTTCTATTTCTAAAGTCCATCTGATTTTTGGACAGCAAAGGTCCGATGAAGCCCACACACGATCGAATTGTCCAGCGGATTCTTTCCGTCGGACCTTTGCTGTCAGTCTGGTTGTGTGTACATGACATTGGAGACCTTTTATCATTCCAAAAAATCAACAATTCTGGTGATAAGTGGTATTAGGCAGTTGATTTAGTAAAAGCAAATCCACTTTGCACTGCAAGTGCAGTCGCTTTAGATCTGAGGGGAAGCTCTGCTGATCCAATCATGTACAAGCAAAAATGCTGTGGGGTGTTTTTTTTTTTTTTTTTTTAATTTTCCTTGCATGTCCCCCTCAGATCTACAGTGACTGTACTTCCAAATGCACTTTGCAAAGTGGATTTGCCTTTAGTAAATCAACCCTATAGTCTATTTGCATTCCGCAGGTTTTTCACAATGCTTCTGGTTGACATTGTAAGCTTTTTAGTGATTCAGTAGTGTGCAACCTTCCTCTCACACTGTCTGAGTATGTGGGGCTGCCATAGGTGACTCACAATCAAGTAAATAAAAAAAAAAAAGTAACGTAACTTAATTCTAATCCTCTATTGCATTCAGAATCGGCCAGCTTTTATCAGTGCTTCTGGTTGGCTGTACAAACTTTTTAGTCACATGATTCCATACTGTGCATCCTCCCTCTATCACTTAATGTAACTTTTGTATCTGAGATGGCAGCGGGTTTGGCAGCAAGGAAATGTTGAAAAATATCCTGGAATTCACTTTTATAGTGATCTTTACAGTGGAAAATGGCTCTTCATTCCAGCCAGAAATATAAGGCGTGACCCACTTGCCATTGCCCAGCCAAAACTCTTTTGGCTGGCCACATTGGTATCACTGGCTGACCAAATTGTTCTGTGAGGTTTGTAAATAAGGATGAGCTCCGGCGTGTTCGCACACGCCACGTGCAGAGCCTGCCAGGAAGTTGGCACGGTGCTGCGCTAATCACAGGCAGTGAGACATTTTCCCAATGTGCGGCTGCAGAGATTGGGAAATGTCTCATTGCCTGTGATTAGCGCAGCACCGTGCCTACTTCCCGGCGGGCTCTGCACGTGGAGTGTGCGAACACGCTGGAGCTCATCCTTATTTGTGAGTTTTCTGCCAGATATCCTCCATACATCAGACCAGGGCACACAATCCTAAGATTTCCTTAATTTTATTTTGGACAATTCTGTATTGATCATACTTCCATTTTGCTCTGTAGGATGTGTTTTCCTCTATATGCACCTTTTTTTTTTTATGTCACCCTTTAGCCATGTCCATCCATCATGAAGGGTTTATCTCCATTGTTGTGGGCACAGATCTGCTCTGCATTTTCTTGTTCAGAGGACAAGACTTCTGTGCAGACAAGCTGATGGGCTGATGCTGCCATTTTAATAATTCTGGACTGAGAGATGCTCCATTAGTGATTAAATCCTCTATAGAGTCTCACTACCATTTAATTATTTGTTTATTTTTTTTGGCTTATTAAAAAAAAAAAATTGTATCTATCTAGGGCTGAAACAACTAATCGATTCATCGACAACTAATCGATTATGAAATTAATCGATTACTATTTTCATAATCGATTAATCGGCCAGTAACCTAATGGAGTTAAAAAAAACTAAAATGAGCCCTTTATAGTACAAAAAGAGCAAATAATCGCTACTGCAAATGTTACTTTCACAGTTCTACACTAAAAAAAAATTAACCCCTTACAGTAGTGATCTGCTTTTTTTTTTTTTTTTTTGTACTATAAAGGGCTAATTTTAGTTTTTTTCACCCCATTATGTTACTAAATGTCTTAGACCTGGTTCACATCTATGTGTTTTTTGGTGCTTTTTGCAGAAACGCACTACAGTTCATTCACATGGTTTCCTATGGGACACGTTCACGCAAAACGGTGCTTTTTTTGGTTCAATATACTTCAATAGAGAAGCTGCAGAAAAGCATGTTGTTTTTGCAGCAATTTGTGTGTTTTTTAATCTGCCCAACAACAAATTGGACAACAAAATACAAAAAGGCAAATCGCAGCAAAATCACGTACACAAAAATCAAAACGCACAGCAAAAAGCACTGCAGAAACAGATGAAAAGCAAACTGCACAGGTATGTACTGAGCCTTATTCTGGCCACACGGATCAATTTTCAGACGAGAATATTCAGACGAAAAATCTTTGTACATTCACTGAATGAAAGAATGAACATTCTTAAAATGACTTTTTTTTTTTTTTTTGAAGGAAGACATTGTTTTTGTTTTTTAATTAAAAAAAAAAAAATTGGATCACTGGGTGATATTTACCAGATTCACCCTTTAATAGTATATACAGTATATATCCTTTAATGGTATAAACGGTATATCTCTCCTCTAATAGTTTTATACAGTATATCTCTCCTTTAATAGTTTATACAGTATATCTCTCCTCTAATAGTATATACAGTATATCTCTTCTGTCTGTTAGACCCCTTTCACACTGGCGCGGTTTGCAGGCGGTATTGCGCTAAAAATACTGCCTGCAAACCGCCCCTAACAGCCTCCGCTGTTTGTTCAGTGTGTAAGCCCGAGGGCTTTCACACTGAAGCAGTGCGCTGGCAGGACGGTGAAAAAAGTCCTGCAAACCGCTTCTTTGGAACGGTGAAGGAGCGGTGTATTCACCGCTCCTAAACCGCTCCTGCCCATTGAAATCAATGGGACAGCGCGGCTATAGCCGCGCTGTACGAGTGATTTTAACCCTTTTTCGGCCGCCAGCGGGGGTTAAAACCGCACCGCTAGCGGCCGAATACAGCTGCAAGAACGACGGTACAGCAGCGCTAAAAATGGCGCTGTTGTACCGCCGATGCCCCCACCTCCCCAGTGTGAAAGGGGCCTTATGCTCAGAGTGGATTCAATATTTTGCTCCCTAACCATATAGTTGGTTATTTATATTTACCACTGCATAGAGATATTTAAGAATAAATGACCTTTTTTTTTAAAACTTACACATTAACTAAATTATACACCACATGTTGTTGGTGTGTGTGTGTGTGTGTGTGTGTTTTTTTTTTTTTTTTTTTTTTAAGGTTATTAACCGAATAATCGATTAATCGTCCAACTAATCGATTATCAAAATAATCGTTAGTTGCAGCCCTATATCCATCTTCCACATGCTCAGTAAAGGTGCAAAGTTAGGCCGGTACTGGTGTCCCTACAAATCCTTACTTTCATTTTAGGGCTTTGAACCTCTCCCTTTTTTATGAGCTTCATATTTGGGAAGTGGTTTCAAGAGCTCTTTTTCAGGCTCAGCATACACCCCCCCCCCCCCCCCCCCAAATATTTCTTATGCTTTACTCTTCAGATGGATAAACACATTGGACACTCCAGGGTATTTTGATATAATGTTATTGTATGGGACAGACTCATGGGCTGTCATCTCTGGATTTACTAAGGGGGCCCCATAGGGTTATCTCTTATTGTAGTGGTGGTTTTCGTTTCCTGGCTGTATTGGTTTAAGATAAGTCTTATGCTTCCCCCCCCCCTTTTTTTTTTTTTTTTTTTTTTTTTTTTTTCCTCTTTTTAAATTGATTTCTATTCACTGCTGGAGGCTGCTGGGGACTGGGTCATAGGATGGATTGAGTCATTTTTATTTTGTGTGCTTGGAGTCATAAGATGCATAACTTGTACTGCTTTGACAGAGGATGTGGTGTTTTTATTTCTTCACTAAATGCAATAGTGACTGTGGAAAGTTACAATATAAAAGTTGCTTAAAAAAATCCTGCATGGAGAATTGCTTCATTCTGATAAATCAAGACTTGATTTGGTTTCATGTTTCTTCTTTCGGTAAGATCTTTAGATGTCTCTGGTCAGGTTCACTTTTGATGTTTCACCACAGATTTTTTTTATTTATTTATTTTTTTTAAACCAAATGTTGCTTGTTTGTCTACACACCTCTATCCTCCTCCTCCTTTCATTGTTTTGAACTTCTAATGCTGTGTACACATGGGCGGACTTTTCGGCATCAAAGGTCCAACGGTCTTTCTGGCGGTCGGACTTGGCTACACACGATCACACCAAAGTACGACTGATTCGTACGTGATGACGTACGACCGGACTAAAATAAGGAAGTTGATAGCCAGTAGCCAATAGCTGCCCTAGCGTTGGTTTTCGTCCGTCCGGACTAGCATACAGACGAGCGGATTTGTCGACCAGGCTCGAATCCGTCGGAAAGATTTGAAACATGTTTCAAATCTAAAGTCTGTCTGATTTTTCAACCGAAAAGGTCCGTCGGAAGTCTGAAGCCCACACATGGTCGGATTGTCCGCTGGATTCGTTCCAGCGGACGAGTTTGGTCAAAGTCCACCCGTGTGTACATGGAATAACTCTCCTCTCCTGAAATACTCTGCACTGCTGGGTGACTCTGCTCCTTAACTCTTCTCTACTGAGACTCTGTACTGTTATAGTAGCAGGCAGAAATATGTACATTACAGAAATTTTGTTTTGTGACATGGGAGTTGTAATCATGAAAAGCTCTTTTCCTTCAGACTCTCATTATTGGGCCTAAAGGTCTCTTCCTGCTTCCTATGTCACAGTTTATATAACTCTATCTTGCAAGGGGGCTGTGGCGCGCTGTCCTGGTTCTCAGGCTGGAATCCAAGCAGATGTATGTGTCTGGGATCCAGGCTTGTCGTGCCTCTCCTGCATACTTTCACCATCATGTCATGTTGTGAGATCATAATATATAGATTTGTGTTACTGGGGATTATTTTGCCCTGTAAAGGTGTCATGTTCTATGCACAGCTTCTGCCTTTTCCGATGAAATCAATTTTCTAGTCGTAACATGTTATGTAGATCCAAAGGTGAAGCATCGCACATTGTTGAGCTCTGCTTTGTGTCATAGGCATCTGCCTGCTGGGGCTTGTAGTTCTATAGCAGAAACAAACAGTGTCGTGTGTGTTTCCCCCCCCCCCCCCCCCCCTTGTTTTGAATTACTTTGTAACTAAAGAGAAATTCTAATTTTATTTTAGTTTGAATTGCTGTATTTTGTATAGCTAGGACATATATTCCGCAGTGCTGTACAAAGCACAAGTCACAATGCTCCGCACCACAGGAGCGTTACACTCTAATGTCCCTACCACAGTCTTATTAATTTATTCTACGTTTTATATAGCTAACATATTCCACAGTGCTGTACAGAGAACAATGAGCTAGCCAATCCGTTCCTGTCCCTATGAAGCTTGCACATATCATCCACATATAACCCACGCATACACTTATTAGGACCAGTTTGGTCAGATAGCAGATAACCTGTTAGTAGGGAGGGAGTTGAGGGAGGAAACCTAAACATGATAACAATATAAAAGCACCTGCATACTGAGTTTTGCTGAGAATTAATCCCAGATCAATTACAATAAAACTTCTGCAAGGCAAGAATTCCCTGAACTGTGGGGTGGGTTTACTAAAGGCACATACTGTGCACTTTGCGAGGCAATTTGCCCCCCCAAAAAAAAGCATTTTTTTCTCTTTTTTTTTTTTTTTTGCATGTGATTGTATGCTCCTGGAGCAAATTTCCTTGCAGAGTGCTACTGCATTTGCAAAGTACGCAGTCTATTTGCCTTTAGTAAACCACCCCCCTGTGCACCTCACTTGCCCTTTTTAGTGTGCCTGAATCGGGAGACTGCCAGGACTGTAATGTGGGATTTTTAGATTTCACTCCTGCATGGCCATCTAAGAAGGCAGTGCATGTATTTGCAGCCTTCTTGTAAATTACAGGAGGTATGCAGGGCTAATGGCTTATGATTGACTAAATTCTTTTTGCTGTCTCGTGTTTGGCTGGAGTCATAAGCTTTCCTCCTTCCCTTTTTCTTCTTCTTCCCTCCTTCTTTTTTTTTTTTTTTTTTTTTTTTTTTTAATTTTTGTTACATTTAAATCAGCTGTAGACTGTTCGAATCTTGGCTGGTTTAGCATGGACAGGCCGAGATTCGAACCATATATGGGCACGCTGATTTACATCAATCAACCTGCCGGATTTTAAATGCTATTATTGCCGCTAGCAGTAATCAGTGTTTTTCCCGGCGGGAGGAGCCCTCCCCACATCAACACTGACTGTTTAGCAGGAAAGAAAATCGCTCTATCTATGGCTGGCTTTAGTGGTTTTTCAGGTATTAAGTGTTTCCTAAGTGCTCTCATGGTGCCCCACAAATCTGTATAGGTACTCCTAATGCTCAACACCTTGGGCCTCGTTCACATGAGACGTATGCATCCGTGCCCCATGTAAAGGTTATTTTTACTCTCAGGGGAATGCACAGGTGTTCAATGCATCCCGTGCCAGCAGTCCCATAGCTGTCATTTAGGATGCAGCGATTGCAGGCGTGAGTACATGTCAAAATAAATTAATGTTACAAAGCCAGGGGTTGAGGAGAGGATGAGCTGTCCTTACCTTTCTGGTTGGTTGAAAGTTTGCTTTAATCATCTTATTGTCTGTAGATTGGTATGTTCCTGCAAATCATGTCTTGGTTAAAGGTTTTGGGTTTTCATCCTAAATCAACAGACTTGGAATATACAGTATATTTTTGTAAACTTGACCGACTATTTGTAGTCGTGTAATTCTGGCATCCATGCTGGCAGGCAGCACAGCCAGTCTACACTAAAACTCTTTCCAGTTTACAGGGAGAAATGACATAACCTTCTCCATCATGTGACTGTGTTTGAGCTCTGCAGTTAGCCTTTCGGCTCAAACACCTCACCGGGCGGAGTGGGCAGTGTACCAGCGGAGCACTTTGAAGAGAAGTATAAGATGCCCTGAGGGGGCTTTGAAGCAAAACCAAACCCTCCTAATCTTAGATCTGAAGACCTTGCCATTCTGGCTTCTATTTAAATCTGCTGTTAGCATGGTGTTGTGCCTGTGATCAGCCATTTGAGGGCTTGAAAGTTTGATGGATTGCCGACAAAAGCACCCTTGTAACTGTGCCCTAATATCACCAAAGGCATGCCTTAAATGTCACTGTTTTGGGAAACCATTTAAATGAGTGGGTTTAGTTCCCCTTTTAGGCAATATGTCCTGTAGTTGGGTGGCAAAGAAGTATTGGGCCTCTTTCACATGGGGCCGACTCTGCCAGAGGATCCTCCTGCTCAGCGGGGGATCTGTCCATTGATTCCCACTCAGCAGGCGGATGACAGCCTGTTTTTCTGTTCATGGGTGGTCAGATGGTAACGGACCGCCTCTTCGTTTACATCCGACTGTCATCTGATCCGCCAGACGGATGGGGAACGGATCCTCATCCATCTTTGTTTTTAGCAGACAATCGGATGTCAAGGGGGTCAATAGACAATTGACATCCTCCGCTCCATAGAGGGCAATAGATGGTCCGATCTCAGCCCACCCATGTGAAAGGGGCCCAACTGCTCCTCTTATCAGCAAGCCCTCCATTGTTGAATTGAGCACTGTCATATGAAGTAGAGTATATTGGTTGGCCCTTGCCTTGTTTTAGTCCTCCTTTGCAAGGGGTTACAGTAAGCTAATAGTCATGTCCAGCCACTTCAGCTAGCTGGAACTTTAACCAAAACATTCAGGGCCTGTTCACATTATGTGTATTTAACCCACATTTTTCCTCATTAGTAAACGCAGGTAACTGTAATACACAGAAAACAGTAGGGCTGCAACTAACTATTTTCATAATCTCTTAGTTGGACGATTATTGTTTCGATTAATCAGTTAATAACCTTAAAAAAAAAATTGTGGTGTATAATTTAGTTAATATGTAAAGTTTAAAAAAAAAAGGCAATTTATTCTTATCTCTATGCAGTGGTAAATATAAATAACCAACTATATGGTTAGGGAGCAAAATCTCTAATCCACTCTGAGAATAAGACAGAGATATACTGTATATACTATTAGAGGAGATAGACTGTATATATACTATTAAGGGTGAATCTGGTAAATATCATCAGACTCGGATCAAATTTTTTTTTTTTTTTTTTATTTAAAAAAAACAAACCATGTCTTCCTTCAAAAAAAAATTTAATTTTAAGAACGTTCGTTCGATTTTCTAATCGTTAGTGGGGTCAAATCGATGTTCATTTTCAACCACAGTGACGGGATAATTTGGAAATAGAGAACTTCTTGGTGAAAGGAATTTTCAGACAGTGTATGTGGTTTTCATTCAGAAATTGCATTCGTTTTAAAAACAATGTTAAAAACAAGTTAAAATTTCAAACAACATTCTTTCATTCAGCGAATGTACAAAGATTTTTCATATGAATATTCTTGTCTGAAAATTGATCCGTGTGGCCAGCATAAGGCTATGCAGTTTGCTTTTGATCTGTTTCTGCAGTGCTTTTTGCTGTGCGTTTTTTTTTTTTTGATTTTTGTGCTCGTGATTTTGCTGCGATTTGCGTTTTTTGCTGGGTTTTTTTTTTGCCCAATTTGTTGTTGGGCAGATTAAAACACAAATTGCTGCAAAGACGCATGACATGCTTTTTCTGCAGCTTCTCCATGGAAGTATATTGAACCAAATAAGCACCGTTTTGCGTTTAAAAAAAAAAGTCCCTGACTCTTTCCAAATATGCAGCGGCTGAAAAAAAGCATAGATGTGAACGTGTCCCATAGGAAACCATGTAAATGAACTGTAGTGCGTTTCTGCAAAAAACATAGGTGTGAACCAGGCCTAAGACTTTTATTAACATAATGGGGTTAAAACTAAAATGAGCCCTTTATAGTGCAAAAAAAGCAGATAATGACTACTGTAAGGGGTTCTTTTATTTACTGTAGAACTGTGAAAGTAATATTTACAGTAGTGATTATTTACACTCTTTGTACTATAAAGGGCACATTTTAGTTTGGTTTTTTATTTATTTTTTTTACTCCATTATGTTACTGGCCAATTAATCGATAATGAAAATGGTAATTAATTTCATAATTGATTTTAGTTGTCGATTAGTTGTTTCAGCCCTAGAAAACAGTATGTTTAACTGCATTCCAGTGCTGTGATATTATGCAATATATTTGCATATTGCACCTCTCTGGATGTCACCGCACTGCTGTACAGTGATATGAATGAAGTGTCACTTTGTGCAGTTCACATAAAGCAGACAAAGAAGGAGCTGTGCGATGTGATAAAACATGCATCATTACTGCTCCGTGGTACACAGAACTGCATCCCAAAAGGCTGCTGCCCACATGCTAAACCACTCCAGCTTGGTATGCGGGCTAGTGTGAATGGGCCCTAAGGGCTTGTTCTCATGTGACTAGCATAGCCACTCCTGAAAGGGTGGATGTCTTTTCTGAGGGCATTTGACAGGTGGTGAGGAGGCAGTGTGTTGCCTCCTCATTGTCTGTTTTAACCCTCCAAAATGCTGCACCACTGTGCAAGAACTGTGTGCATTGCTTCTTGTTGTGGCATGGCCCCATTAACTTGAATGGGTTTTGTTCGGTGCCAATGCTGCTGGACAAAAATGATATACTGTTCTCTTTGGCCAGGAAGCAAAGCATTGTGTACAACCCTGAGTGGCTGCATGCCTTTGTTCAGGGGGGTGGTAAAACTGCAGCTTAAAGTGAAGCATCACCTAAAAGGGAAGTAACACTTTAAGTCCTCCCCAGCCACATTAGGAGAGAGAGTGGGTACTGAGTTTTGATTCCTCATCTCTCCCTGCAGTCTTCTGGGACATGTTGCAGGTCTCAGAAGGCTGTGGAACCGTTCACAAAGCATGGTGGGCAGCTAGTTGTGAAGACGCAAGCAGCACTGCTGGCTGCCCACAGTTAAGATACCGGGAACCCAAATACTAGTGAACTATCCCGGGTGAGGACAGGGCTGGATCCCTGGACAGGTAAGTGTCCTGTTATTAAAAGTCTGCTGTAAAGTGGATGTAAAGTTTTAAGGTTTCTCTTCATGCATTCTCTGCATTAAGGTAAACTTTCTATGTTCAGGTCCTCTAAATATTAACCTGAGAGTGATCTCGATCCAGTGCTGCTCCCTCACTCCTCCTCATTGACTCCTGCTGCTGTCAGTCAAATCCAGAGAGGAGGGGGCAGGGCCAAGTGTCACTGTGTGTGTGTGTGTGTGTGTGTGTGTGTGTGTGTGTGTGTGTGTGTGTCAATAGATGTATATAGCCTAGCTCATATTGGAGCCTGCAGGTGTGCCCGAATAGGAAGCGGCTCCCTATGTTGGACTTTACGATCGCTTTAAATGCCTGATTTTTTTTTTTTTTTTTTTTTTTTTTTTTACCGCCTCCTGGCCACTTGTGTGAAGGAACATTTTAATAAAAGATTTATTCAAATCGGGATCAATGGGGCTCGTATTCCTTTTTACATTGGTCTGGTATTAAGATGTAGTGATCTTCCTAAGTGTAGGTAGCTCTGTAATGTCCCTGGCGCTGGCAGTTCCTGTCCTGTAAGACTTGACATAGCTGTGAGTGAGTGGGTGATAATGTGAGCTTTATGAACTGGTCAGCATTGTTTGTCTGGGACTTGAGCCCTGCTCCTCCGGTGAGGCTGTTTTTACACGCTGGTCTTGCTGCAACGTGGAGCTGCTAGTTATTCCCAGGCCAGTTGTGTTCCCAGCATGGCACATGGAGGAGCATTGACGTGGAAGTTTTTGGTATAGACATGTTATCACTCTTCCCAGGCAGACAAGGTGTTTTGATATTTGCATAACTCCTGCCAAGAGCCAGCCCAATGTTTGCATCGAAGCCGAGGCCTCTTGAGAGGAGCACTGGAGCTTTGTTTTCAGGAAGTTATGTACAGCCCCCTGCTGGCTCCTCCCACCAACCATGATCTGCCTGCAGTGCATATAGAAATACAGAGACCCATTGATGTCCATGGGCCTAATATAAGGTATGTAATAAACCAAAGTTTTCTTTTCTTTTTTTTTTTTTTTTTTTTTTTTTAAACTAGATTAGCATTTTGATGTGGGAGGTGGACTACATCATAACACCAAAAAAAGAAACAAACTTGCAGCCATCTTTTATTTCATGACTGTGACATGCTTTTGTCCCTTGTGTCAATGTCGTCTTTTCTAAATTGTATAAAAATATGAACTTGGCTTTAATGAATCGTGCTAATCTGTTAATTGATCCCTTGACTGCAGTTAGATTTGCAGAGTCCTAAATGCTGATGGATGATGTGCCACAAAGCATTTTGGGAAAAGTATTCTGCTGTGTTTGAGTATATTTTGTGCCAATGTCCTTTTGCATGTTAGTACCAGCTAGGTGACACAGTGCTTGGCTTAATGTGGAGACAATAGCAGCTGTTCTGGGCAGTAGCAGGAAGGAGGGGGGCCACACTGCAGAGCATTAAGGAGGAGCTTCCTGTAATAAAGACTGGCCACTGCTGCTCTCTCCTCTCCTTGTACAGGGTGACTGGTCTTGTCTCCGCCCCCTCCTGTAGTTTTCTGCAGGCAGCCTGTAGTGGGTGGGGTCTGCTGGGTTCCTCCCACAGCTCTGCTCTCTGCACAAGCTCTGTACAGCACAGTGATGATGCTACTTTTCAAAATAATATCTGGGTTTGCAATGGCATCTGGAGCTGGCAAAGTGGATTTATATCCTTTGACTATTGAGGAATATGTTTAAATGAGGTTGTGTCCTGAGTTCAACTTAAAGGGTAAGTTCACCTTTACAGAAAATCTGTAGGTGAACTTGCACTGGACCCCATCCCCCTCAATCCCACTGTACCTGAAGCCAGCGATCACCTGCTAGGAGTTGCTTCTTCACCAGTCCGTGGATTTGAATTCCCTTGTGACTTAATCTCCTAAAGGTACATATAGGAGGCATTTTAATTGGTCAGTGCCGTTACATGGATGGCGCCAACCAGTCAGAACTTGCACTTTAAATGGTGTCAAATATATTAAATGTTTTTCTACTTTGCTTCTACCATCCACACATGCAAATATTGGCATCTTACCTCCTGTGTGTAGACAGACTTCTAATCCTTCCTCCATGTATAACAATTGGGCACAAAGTTGGTTCTCATGATGCATATTAGACTAGTTCTGCTCAAAAGCTGTCACTGTGACATAGTAGATTTTATTCAAATACCAAATCTGGTTCTCCACCCCTGCTACAGCCTCCCACTTTAGTAACTTCCTACAAAGTTACAATGTTGCAGTCTGATCACTGAGGGAGAGGAGACTGATGAAATGGTTCTTTCTGCCTGCAGCAACATCTCAGCCTAGGTATAGGCTAGAGCAGGGGTAGGCAACCTTTTGAGCACAGTGTGCCCAAAAAAAGGTTTTCAAAGAAATTGAGCGTGCCGATTTTCTAACAAAAATATGCCGACTTCACATTCTCAATCATGAAAAGGATTTTTTATAAAGTAAATGCTGTCAAGTCAACTACTTTTAGTAGTGTGAAATTAACATCCTGCCTGCACTCATGCCTCAGATCAGCCCCAATTCATGCACCTTCACACTTCAGATCACTGCCCCACCACTGTAACCCCCCTCTCTCTCATCTGCCCCACCGCTGTAATCTCTCGCGCGCTCTCTCCCTCTCGCGCGCTCTCTCCCTCGCGCTCCTCTCGCTGTAACCCCCTGCTTTTCTGTCTCACTACTGAATCCCTAACCTATGATCCTGCACACAGGCCCACTGCTTTCAGAAAATGCCCCTGACCTGAGCTCATTGCGCATCCTTTTCATATGCTGGTATGTGACATCACATACAAGCAAGTGGGCTCGATGTGAGAGGTGTGTCAGGGCAGGTAGATGTGTCTCATTCATCTCTGCTTCTTTTCACCAGTCTGCATATCATAGATGAGCAGGAGGGTACAGCATGTTGGATCAGGCACTTTCGATTGCAGCACGAAGCCAACGGTACTAATGATGCGAAAAGAACGATTCGACACACAAATTTTTTTTTTTTTTTTTTTTTTTTTAAACTTGTCTATGGCCTGCTTAAGTACTGGAGCGCTACAGGCGGATCTTCCTCGTGGAATGTGAGTAGCTGGCAGTGTTGTCCTGGTTCCTGTGGTTTCTCTGTGCGGGTGGCGGTTGTATATCTGTCATATATTGCAGCTGGACAGTCAATAAAAAATGTAAAAATGGTGGTCATTTCCTTTTTAAAGAGATCTGTAATTGCTGGAAAACAAATTCTTACAGCAGTTGCCATCTGCAGAGCGACCCTCCAGTGACCCTGTAACGGCGGAAGCTACACTGCCATAGAAATTTGGAAATTGAAGAGCGTCTCTGCCCTAATGAAAACCAGCAGCTGAAATCACTAAAAGTGATTATCACTTCTACCGCCTTCCCTTGTCAGGCATGGGTATGTGCAACCTCAATGCCTGACCGCAGTAGAGCTCATGCGGGTGCGGAGCAAGGAAAGCCTTGCATTGGTTATCACATGTTTTCTGGTTCAGATATGCCGAGTTATGATAAAATTAAAATTTACACACAGATGGCAAGTCCATAAACTACAATTGTTTTATCCACCCATGTGTGGAAAGCGCACAGCTGAAGTTTAATCTGCTTTCATTTTGCCTGGTTCCTCCATTCTCCTTAACATGCTAATAAACGTTTTTAATTAATCTGTTACATTTTTATTACCTATGTTATTTCAGACTCGGCGATCTCATCACTGAGGAGTCTGTATGGTTCTCTAAGAAATGTGAATGCAGGCAGATCATGGCTGGTGGGCCAGCAGGGTGCTGTACATAGTCTTGGAAATCTCACAGCAGCCTGCCGCAGTACTCCTCCCAGGAGCCCTCAGCCCCAATGCAACAAGTGGTCTGGCTCTTTGGAGGAGTTATGGAAATGATTAAAGTGGAGTTTCATCCAGAAATGGAACTTCCGCTGATCGGATTCCTCCAGTGCCACATTTGGCACCTTTTGAGGGGGGAGCAGATACCTGTCAAATACAGGTATCTGATCCCACTTCTGGGCATCCCCCCCCCAGCTTTCACTTTTTACTACTGGGGGGGGGGGGGGGGTGTTGGAAGCTTTTGAGGTCAGTGGTTGGGCATAGATTGCACGTTTAGCTAGATAACTGGCATAGCAAAAACCTTGGCTCGTGAACATATATATTGTACCATAGGGCTCAGTGCATGCTGTCAGATCTAGCAGACCCTGAAAAGTGACCTTGAGACCCATGAAAGGGGACAGACACGCATGGCTGGCCAGGTAAGAAGAGATCTGACAGAGGTGAATAAACATGACGTGGTTTACCTATCGGAGGCACCAGCAGCAGTAAAATTTTAAGTGGGATTTTGAATCCTTCCCCTGCTGTGTCCAGGCAAACGGCTAAGTACAAAGATGAAATACTTCTCTAAGCTGTCTTGCCTAAGGCCAAAGGATTTGCATTTCTGTCAATCTAGTTGTGAGATTCATACAGGTGTTCTGCACAGCCCTTTTTGTATATTGTGAAAGATGTTACGCCGTGAGAATAATGAAAGAATCGTGATCTTTATTCTAGGCACAAAAAAATTGTGGTTCTCATTTTAGCCAGAATTCTGCAGCTCTATTCTAAAGGTAGTAAAAAAAAAAAAAAAATTTTCTATTTAACTGCCCCGATCCTGTTTTCGGGTCCCCTGCCAGCGATCCTGATACCCCCAATAACCCTCTTGTTTTGGGGGCACCTGAGCAGCTGGCTCCCAAGCTTCGCTCCTGTGCATGGACATTGTCCGTTCACACACTGAGCGTGGTCCAGCCCCGACAATGCCAATCACAGCCAGTGAGGTAATGGGGTGATGACAGCAGCAGAAGCAAATGGATCCCGCTGCTGTGTGAGCCAATGAGTGAGCCAATGAGGACGGGGTTAAAAAAAAGCACCTGTTCTCATAAAAATTGCTGAATCAAGATGGGGCGGCTGCAGAAAATGCATTAAAGCAGAGTTCCACCCACTTTTGAGAGGTGGTCTTAAACAAAAGACCTCCTCTCCACCCCTCGTTTTTGGATAGATATATATAACTTTTTTTTTTTCCCGATCCATCCAGTCCGGCGCAGGACGTCATATCCTTTTTGTGCGACGAGCCCCCCCCCCCACTGTCTTCTGAGACCTGTGAACCAGAAGACCACTGGCCATTCACAAAGCGCCACACGACTCAAGCATGCGTAGTAGGAAACGGGCAGTGAAGCCGCAAGGCTCCACTGCCGGTTTCCCTTAGTTAGAATGGCGGTGCCTGCACCTGATCCGATGGATGGATCAGCCTCGGGGGGGGGGGGAGACATTGTAGGCTCCCTGGACAGGTAAGTGTCCTTATTAAAAGTCAGCAACTGCAGTTTTTGTAGCTGCTGACATTAAAAAAAAAAAAAAAAACAAAAAAAAAAAAAGAATTTGCGGGTTGAACACTGCTTTAAGGTAAAAAAACTACCTTTTTTAGAACCACTTTAATTTGTCCTTTTTGTACCTGGAGTTCAGCTTTAAATGTGAAGAACAGGTTTTGGGTGGACTGCCACTTTAAGCTGATGGCAGCTAAGAGTCTTGGCAATAAAACTTTTAATCTGTACCTGACATCTGTCTCAGTATTTTATTGTTGCCATTACTGATTATTACACTTGACATGATGATTACCATAATTTTATCATTGCTTGTAAAGTTAACCTGGACCTGTCACTGTAAAAACTTGCTAAAGTGACTAGAACAGTACTCCTAACCTAGTCAGCTGTGTAAGTGTTCAGCCCAGGAACTGTTTTTTTTATTCACTTTGTATTAGTGACGTGTTCTCTTTTTAAAACAAAACATATAATCCTTTTATTCAACTCTACCTGTCTATGACCTCCATTGTCCCTAATTAAAGGATGAAACCTTGTTACTAAATACTGTTGGTGGCTCGTAAATGTCTATTTCTGATTTGGCTTATACAAAAACCTTATAAACGTAGATCTGGAAGTTGGATTGAAAGACATTTACGAGGGGGTGCTGGTGAGGGGACGTACTAAACTGCATATTGGGATGATTGGATTATTGGCTGCAATACTGAGAACTCTCACTAGATGTCAGTGTACCATATACACATATATATGGTAATGACTCTGTTGTTTCTCAAAATATGTTATTCTTTACTGCAGTGCTTGATACAATGTTGCAAGAAGCAGTTGCTAATGTTTAACTCTTCACTTGCTGATATATATGCAGCTGTACAACAGGATACAGAAGCAATATAAAAATTACATTTGACCTGTTTTTGATGGGAATATGGGTAGAATTATTATTGCTCATGGGGATTATTGGAGGAATATCATGTTAACACCCGACAATGAACATATTTAATTAACAATAATAATATGCATATACTTTTTCTACATAGGGATTATGGGTGGAATATTGTAGTTAGACATACATAGGAATATATTAAACCTATTTCTGATATAAATATGTATATAATTATTTTTCTAAATGGGGATTATTGGTGGAATATTGTTTATAAATATACATAGCAGCATATTAAACCCATTTCTGATGAGACTATGCATATAGTTATTTTTCTACATGGGGATTATTGGTGGAATATTGTTTATAAATATACATAGCAACATATTAAACCCATTTCTAAAGAGAATATGCATATATGTTGCTATGTATATTTATAAACAATATTCCACCAATAATCCCCATGTAGAAAAATAATTACATGCATTTTCATATCAGAAATAGGTTTAATATGTTGCTATGTATATTTATAAACAATATTCTACCAATAATCCCCATGTAGAAATATAATTATATGCATATTCTCATTAAAAATGGGTTTAATATGTTGCTATGTATATTTATAAACAATATTCCACCAATAATCCCAATGTAGAAAAATAATTACATGCATTTTCATATCAGAAATAGGTTTAATATGTTGCTATGTATATTTATAAACAATATTCTACCAATAATCCCCATGTAGAAATATAATTATATGCATATTCTCATTAAAAATGGGTTTAATATGTTGCTATGTATATTTATAAACAATATTCCACCAATAATCCCAATGTAGAAAAATAATTATATGCATATTCTCATCAGAAATGGGTTTAATATGTTGCTATGTATATTTATAAACAATATTCCACCAATAATCCCCATGTAGAAAAATAATTACATGCATATCATAAATGGGTTTAATATGTTGCTATGTATATTTATAAACAATATTCCACCAATAATCCCCATGTAGAAATATAATTATATGCATATTCTCATTAGAAATGGGTTTAATATGTTGCTATGTATATTTATAAACAATATTCCACCAATAATCCACATGTAGAAATATAATTATATGCATATTCTCATTGGAAATGGGTTTAATATGTTGCTGTGTATATTTTTAAACAATAATCCCCATGTAGAAAAATAATTATAAGCATATTCTCTTTAGAAATGGGTTTAACCACTTCAGCCCCGGAAGGATTTACCCCCTTCCTGACCAGAGCACTTTTTCCAATTTGGCACTGCGTCGCTTTAACTGCTAATTGCGCGGTCATGCAATGCTGTACCCAAACGAAATTTGTGTCCTTTTCTTCCCACAAATAGAGCTTTCTTTTGATGGTATTTGATCACCTCTGCCGTTTTTTATTTTTTGCGCTATACACGGAAAAAGACAGAAAATTTTGAAAAAAAATGATATTTTCTACTTTTTGTTCTAAAAAAAATCCAATAAACTCAATTTTAGTCATACATTTAGGCCAAAATGTATTTGGCCACATGTCTTTGGTAAAAAAAATGTCTAAGTGTATATTTATTGGTTTGCGCAAAAGTTATAGCGCCTACAAACTAGGGTACATTTTCTGGAATTTACACAGCCTTTAATTCATGACTGCCTATGTCGTTTCTTGAGGTACTAAAATGGCAGGGCAGTACAAAACCCCCACAAATGACCCCATTTTGGAAAGTAGACACCCCAAGGAAATTGCTGAGAGGCATGTTGAGCCCAATAATGACAAAAAAAAAAAAATTACAAAAAGTTGTCACTAAATGATATATTGCTCACACAGGCCATGGGCATATGTGGAATTGCACCCCAAAATACATTTAGCTGCTTCTCCTGAGTATGGGGATACCACATGTGTGGGACTTTTTGGGAGCCTAGCCACGTACGGGGCCCCGAAAACCAATCAGTGCCTTCAGGATTTCTAAGGGCGTACATTTTTGATTTTACTCCTCACTACCTATCACAGTTTTGAAGGCCATAAAATGCCCAGATGGCACAAACCCCCCCCCCCAAATGACCCCATTTTGGAAAGTAGACACCCCAAGCTATTTGCTGAGAGGCATGTTGAGTCCATTGAATATTTTATATTTTGACACAAGTTGCGGGAAAGTGACTATTATTTTATTTTTTTTTGCACAAAGTTGTCACTAAATGATATATTGCTCACACAGGCCATGGGCATATGTGGAATTGCACCCCAAAATACATTCTGCTGCTTCTCTTGAGTACGGGGATACCACATGTGTGGGACTTTTTAGGAGCCTAGCCGCATACGGGGCCCCGAAAACCAATCACCACCTTCAGGATTTCTAAGGGTGTACATTTTTGATTCCACTCTTCACTGCCTATCACAGTTTCGGAGGTCATGGAATGCCCAGGTGGCACAACCCCCCCCCAAATGACCCCATTTTGGAAAGTAGACACCCCAAGCTATTTGCTGAGAGGCATGGTGAGTATTTTGCAGCTCTCATTTGTTTTTGAAAATGAAGAAAGACAAAAAAAAAATTTTTTTTTTTAATTTTCAAAACTTTATGACAAAATGAGGTCTGCAAAATACTCACTATACCGCTCAGCAAATAGCTTTGGGTGTCTACTTTCCAAAATGCGGTCATTTGGGGGGGTTTTGTGCCACCTGGGCATTCCATGGCCTCCGAGACTGTGATAGGCAGTGAAGAGTGAAATCAAAAATTTACGCCCTTAGAAAGCCTGAAGGCGGTGCTTGGTTTTCGGGGTCCCATACGCGGCTAGGCTCCCAAAAAGTCTCACACATGTGGTATCCCCGTACTCAGGAGAAGCAACAGAATGTATTTTGGGGTGTAATTTCACATATTCCCATGGCATGTTTGAGCAATATATCATTTAGTGACAACTTTGTGCAAAAAAAAAAAAAAAAAAATTTGTCTCTTTCCTGCAACTTGTGTCACAATATAAAATATTCCATGGACTCGACATGCCTCTCAGCAAATAGCTTGGGGTGTCTACTTTCCAAAATGGGGTCATTTGGGGGGGGGGGGGGGTTGAACTGTCCTGGCATTTTATGCACAACATTTAGAAGCTTATGTCACACATCAAATTACTTTGAACCCCCAAACATTATATATTTTTTTTTTTAAAGCAAATGCCCTACAGATTAAAATGGTGGGTGTTTCATTTTTTTTTTTCACACAGTATTTGCGCAGCGATTTTTCAAACGCACTTTTTGGGGAAAAAACACACTTTTTTAAATTTTAATGCACTAAAACACACTATATTGCCCAAATGTTTGATGAAATAAAAAAGATGATCTTAGGCCGAGTACATGGATACCAAACATGACATGCTTTACAATTGCGCACAAACGTGCAGTGGCAACAAAATAAATACATTTTTAAAAGCCTTTACAGGTTACCACTTTAGATTTAGAGGAGGTCTACTGCTAAAATTACTGCCCTCGATCTGACCGTCGCGGTGATACCTCACATGCATGGTGCAATTGCTGTTTACATTTGGCGCCAGACCGACGCTTGCATTCACCTTAGCGCGAGAGCAGGGGGGACAGGGGTGCTTTTATTATTTTTATTGTTATCTCAGGGAATGTAAATATCCCCTATGATAGCAATAGGTAGTGACAGGTACTCTTTTTTTGAAAAAATTGGGGTCTATTAGACCCTAGATTTCTCCTCTGCCCTCAGAGCATCTGACCACACCAAGATCGGTGTGATAAAATGCTTCCCCAATTTCCCAATGGCGCTATTTACATCCGGCGAAATCTAAGTCATAAAATGCTCGTAGCTTCCGGTTTCTTAGGCCATAGAGATGTTTGGAGCCACTCTGGTCTCTGATCAGCTCTATGGTCAGCTGGCTGAATCACCGGCTGCATTCTCAGGTTCCCTGTTGAGACAGGAGAGCCAGAGAAAAACACGGAAGACGGTGGGGGGGGGGGGGCATTCTCTCCCACTGCTTGTAAAAGCAGTCTAGAGGCTAATTAGCCGCTAGGATTGCTTTTACATGAAAGCCGACCGCTGGCTGAAAAGAATGATACCAAGATGATACCTAAACCTGCAAGCATCATTCTGGTATAACCACTCAAAGTCGTGAATGGTGTACCTGAAGACAAAAAAATGGTTAACAATAAAGCACAGTAAACGGTAAAGTATAAAAAATTGCATACCTGAAAAGCAAACATGATAAAACATAATAACAATAAAACATTGCAGAATAGAATACAGTAAAAGAGCAGAACAATAGAGAGAGAGAGAACAATAAAACGACAACTATTTTTTATTTTGTTTGTTTTTTTTTTTTTTTTTTTTTTTTTTTTTTTTTTGGTAACCGGTTCCAGGTTCGGGTCTCTCAAAATGCGATGGCATCTTGGGAGACCCTGTGAAAGTGTGCCTAGTCTGTGCAATGCTGTACCCTACGCTAATACTCAACTAGTGAATGGTAGCGTTCAAAACATTCACCAATGCAAAGACCAGGATTGACAGGAGGGACAATAATAGCGGGTGTCACGCCTATATCCGCGCTTGCTGCAGACACAACATCTTTTTTGGGGGGGTTCGTTGGGTAGGGGTACTCGGGAGGACATAAAAATGCCTCTCATGCAGCCGACTGCATTTGGTTGGGGATGTGAATGGGGGAAGTACGGGCGCTGCAGAAGTGGTGGGTTCCCAATTAGGATTGGTGAATGCAGCAGGAAGGGCATTATGGGCACGACGGGCCTGTGTTTGTCTTTTTGGTGGCAGCGGGACACTACTTGTGCTTGCCACCTCACAAGCTTGAACTGCACTTATGGGACTCACCACGTCACCAAGTGTTACTGCAGTGCTGGTTTGACTAAGACCGGGGTGTACTAGGCCGTTGGCGCTTGCCAGTTCACCAAAACGCTACCAAAAAAACTGTTAACGATCGCAGGGATCAGGCCTGACTCTGCGAATGCTGCAGTTATGCGTTTAGTGTTTTGTAAGTGTCAGTGATCGATCGATACTGCACTTGGGTGGGCTGGGCTGGGCCAGGCAGAGGGGCAAAACGCAGGTGCTAGCAGGTATCTGGGCTGATCCCACTAACACTGCGTTTTTGGGAACCCTAAACTGCTGGGGACGCCAGTATAGATCTGATCGGATCAGATATTGATCAGTTCAGATACTATACCACTAAGGGAGGTGTACGGTGCGTGCGTGGGTGTTAGCGGTACTGGTGCTAACCTGACGCTGCCTGGGGCTGGTGCTTGCCAGTTCACCAAAACGCTACCAAAAAAACTGTTAGCGATCGCAGGGATCAGGCCTTACTCTGCGAACGCTGCAGTTATGCGTTTAGTGTTTTGTAAGTGACAGTGATCGATCGATACTGCACTTGGGTGGGCTGGGCTGGGCCGGGCGGAGGGGCAAAACGCAGGTGCTAGCAGGTATCTGGGCTGATCCCGCTAACACTGCGTTTTTGGGAACCCTAAACTGCTGGGGACGCTAGTATAGATCTGAACGGATCAGATATTGATCCGTTCAGATACTATACCACTAAGGGAGGCGTATGCTGCGTGCGTGGGTGTTAGCGGTACTGGCGCTAATCTGAAGCTGCCTGGGGCGACGCATATCACCGCTGGGCGATCAGGGGGCTAAACCTTTATTCGGTAATAAACGGCGGGTGCCCTGACACTATAAAAAATAAACGAACTAACCAGTGTCACCCGTAACGGTGATCAGTGGTGAAAGGGTTAACTAGGGGGCAATCAAGGGGTTAAAACATTTATTAGATAGTATATGGGGGTCCCTGTCTCTATAAAATGCTGACGGCGAACCTAAATATTTACGTCCCTAACTAACGTCACCAGTGACACTAATACAGCGATCAGAAAAATGTTCGCTTAGCAACACTGGTGATGGGGGGTGATCAAGGGGTTAAAACTTTATTGGGGGGGTTAGGGGGGTATCCTAGACCTAAAGGGGGGCTAACACTCACTGCCCTAACACTGTAACTGTCACAAACTGACACCAATACAGTAATCAGAAAGGAAAAAAAAAAAAAAAAAACCTGCTTGGTGTCAGTTTGTGATGGGGGGGTGATTGGGGGGGGATCGGGGGGCGATCGGGGGGGGGGGGGGGGGATCGGGGTGTTTTGTGTGCCTGGCATGTTCTACTGTGTGTGTGTGTGTGTGTTGGTGCACTCACATTACAGTCTTCTCTCCTCGGCCCGGAACGGAAAATACCGAGCCGAGGAGAGATGACATAATTTCCTCTGCCTCTGTGTACAATACAGAGGCAGGGAAATTATCCCATTGGCTGGGAGCGATCGCGAGGAGGGGCCACGAATGGATGGCCTCCCCCTCACCACCGATCGCCGGGGGAGATTTGCCGACCGCCGCAGGCACCCGGGGGGGGGGGTCCGATTGGACGTACATCGTCGTGCGGCGGTCGGCAACTGGTTAATATGTCGCTATGTATATTTATAAACAATATTCCACCAATAATCCCCATGCAGAAAAATAATTATATGCATATTCTCATCAGAAATGGGTTTAATATGTTGCTATGTATATTTATAAACCATATTCCACCAATAATCCACATGTAGAATTGTAATTATATGCATATTCTCTTTAGAAATGGTTTAATATGTTGCTATGTATATTTATAAACAATATTCCACCAATAATCCCCATGTAGAAAAATAACTATATACATATTTATATCAGAAATAGGTTTAATATATTCCTATGCATGTCCAACTACAATATTCCACCCATAATCCCTATGTAGAAAAAGTATATGTATATTATTGTTAATTAAATATGTTCATTGTCGGGTGTTAACATGATATTCCTCCAATAATCCCCATGAGCAATAATAATTCTACCCATATTCCCATCAAAAACAGGTCAAATGTAATTTTTATATTACTTCTGTATCCTGTTGTACAGCTGCATGTATATCAGCAACTGTTGTACAGCTGCATATATATCAGCAAGTGAAGAGTTAAACATTAGCAACTGCTTCTTGCAACATTGTATCAAGCACTGCAGTAAAGAATAACATATTTTGAGAAACAACAGAGTCATTACCATATATATGTGTATATGGTACACTGACATCTAGTGAGAGTTCTCAGTATTGCAGCCAATAATCCAATCATCCCATCATCCCAATATGCAGTTTAGTACGTCCCCTGGTGAGTATTGAGCCTTACCCTCCTAGTGTGAGTGAAAGGTTTTTCACTCAAAGCCTTTACAATTCCATATGAAAGGAAATATTTCCACTGTCCCAACTTGTCCTCTGTTAGCAAAGGGATATATGTATAATATGAAAGCTACGCTACTGTATAGGGTGCTACTTTCTTCATTGTGTTTGTACATGCTGAAGACTTCTCCTCTGTAAACCTGCCTTCAGACCTTTGCATTGTGGTAACACATGGGGTAGTACATTGCCCGTTATTATGAATACTCCAAAATGTATACACAGTAAACCTAAACGCACCATGTGCAGATGTGCATTGAGGCATGAGAGTGAAGAGGTTTAATGTCACTCAATGCAGGAAAATGCATGTGTTAATAAATTTGAAGGGGCCTTAATAACTGGCACAAAAACCTTTAAATATAAGTCTTCATAGACACAGTATTTAAATCCACTTTATGAACATCGGATGCAAATTTGCAAATCAAGATGCCACCTTGTAAAAGTAGCAGTGGCACCATCCCTGTGCTGGATATAGCACAGAGCTGTGGGAGGGATCCAGCAGGCTCTGTTCACTACAAGCTGCCACAGAGGTAAACTTTCACTTTGTAAGACCTACACAAAGCACACCAAGATTCAACAAGATTACACATGACTTTTATTTGGAAATATTTGCTTATCCTGGAGTTCAGTTTTAGGCCCAGTTCACACTGATGAAAATTCTGATGCAATTTTGACCCGCTCCAAATGCATAGATTCGCATGTCATCTGAAGTAACAACAATGTGGTGCGAGTCTGATGCGGCTAAAAAAAAGGTCATGTGTAAGTTTCACTTGACACTCAAAAAACAGGTGTAATTTGCATCGCATCGGTGTGAACCGAGCCTAAAACTTCAGAGCACCCATAGTCGCATGATAACAATTTTAGGTTTGTGATTTTGTGTCTGTAAAAAAACCCCTAAACTTGGATGGGTGATGTCTGTCTGGGGGAACAATGCACATAGCCCGCCTCAACCCCCCCAAGATAGAGCGCTGGTCCAGTACTTTTTTCATCCCCCTCCCCCCCCCCCTTCTTTCTTTACACATGTACGATTAAAGTAGGCTGCCAATGCAATGTGGCATGTACCAATTGTTGATATGCAGCATGACATGCACACTATGATGCTCTGCGGTGTGGATGCATTGCCTACTACTATATTCCGTTAGAATTAATGGTACATCACCGCGGTACATGTGTTGCTGCATCAGTGTGCAATGCAATAATGTTATTTGGCTGTAATGCCATCAGATCTAAGATAGATTAATCGTTTGTTACATGTACAGTATGTCAAACGTATGAGTGGCATCTCCCTCTTTGTGTAGGATTTGCCCGTTCACTTGTTTTGTTGATAAATTCTGTCATTTTTTTTTTTAATCAATGTCCTGAAAACCATATTGCCATGTTTCTCACACCTGGGAAAACGGTATATGAAGTGAACCAGAAAACCCGAGTTTTACTGCCATGCATAATTATGTGTTATTGCACTGTTGGGCTACATTCACATGGACATAAAAAATGGACAGACCCCTTTTACTCCTCAACCACGGCAATACCTGCCTGGAGTTTACAATTTCTCCCTGTGCCTGCGTGAGTTTCCTCCGGGTACTCCGGTTTCCTTCCTGCTGTCTAAATTGGCCCTAGTATGTGCATGTATGAATGTGAGTTGGGGACCTTAGATTGTAAGCTCCTTGAGAGCAGGGACTGATGTGAATGTACAATAGATCTGTAAAGTGCTGCGTAAATTGACAGCTCTATATAAGTACCTGTAATAAACTTTCAAAAACTACTTTGCCGTTTTTTTTTTTGATTGCGCCTCACACATACCTGGGAATACAGTATTTGAGCTAGTTGAGAAAACTGGCAGGCCAGAAGTTAATAACCTTGGCTAGCTTGCAGCTTCTCTTGAACTGCTTGCCACCCGCCCCGTCAAATGATGGCGGGGCGGTGCGGTTCTCGGGTGACGTCATATGACGGTGTCCCAGAACAGCCACTCTCGCCAGGGTGCGCAGCGTGGCGATCGTGGCTGCGCCGTGTAGCTAGGACATGGCGCGACCCCGATCTCTGTAAAAAGCTGCCGGTAAACATGGAGATGCCGGTAATTGGCTCTCCTCGCCTCACACAGACAGTGTGTGGCGAGGAGGAGAGCCGATCAGCGGCATCTCCACGCAGGGGGACATCTAAGAATGTAATCGGGCCACTGATCATCAGTGCCCTGATAGCAATATAGTGTCACTAATCAGTGCCCACCAGTGGCAGCAATCAGTGCCCACCACTGCTCACAAGTGCCACCAATCAGTGCCCATTAGTGATGCCAGTCAGTGCTGCCCATCACTGCTGGCAATCAATGACCATCAGTGCCACCCATCAGTACCGCCTATCCATGCCACCTAACAGTGACCATCAGTGCCGCCTAACAGTGCTCATCAGTACCACACATCAGTGCTACCTATTAGTGCCCATAAGTGCGGCATATTAGTGCCACCTCATCAATGCCCACCAGTTCAGCCGATCAGCGCACATCAGTGAAGGCGAAAAATGACTTGGTTACAAAATTTACTGACAGGAAAAAAAATAAACTTTTTTTTTTTTTTTTTTTAATAAAATTTTTGGTCCCAGCAGTGATTAAATACCACCAAAAGAAAGTTCCTATTTGTGTGAAGAGAATTATAAAATGTTTGTTTGGGTACAGTTTAGCACGACCGCGCAATTGTCATTTAAAGTGCGACAGCGCTAAAAGCTGAAAAATGGCCTGGGCAGGAAGGGGGTGTAAGTGCCCTGTAGGAAAGTGGTTGCTTTGTGCTCCATGTGCGAATCTACATCTGTGATCTCCCCTAGTGTCTGATGTTTACATTTTAGTGAACCTTTTTTTTTATATGTCGGAAAGTCCCGCAGATAGGTTTAGATTCTGTGTGGCTTCAATAGTGTGGGGTGTTTTTTATTTGTTTTTTTATTTGCTGTCGGTTTCCTTTTTGGAAAGATTTCCCCGCATCTATTTTAGATATAGTTTGTTTGGATGTTTCAGATGCAGTAGAGGCAATTGGAGGTGCTGATTTTAGCAATACTTTGACTGTCATGCACCCCACCCTTCCCCTTCCCAAACCAGGAAGCACCTGTAGCATGGAGCTGTTAATTACTTTGGTAAAGGTTTGGGTAAATGTCTGCAGCACACCCCAAGGTGCAGTTCCAGGGTGCTTTTCTATAGGCCCAGTGTGTACTTCCATGTCCGCTGATGGATTAGACAGAATTTGCGTGTTGGGGACTTCTGTGTTCTGAATCTGACAGGGAAAGCTGCAGCAGCAAATCATATATACTGTAGTCATTATCGCAGGTATGTGCTTTTGCATATGCAAAGGTAGTTTATACAGTATTTCACAAGTGGGTACACCCTCATGTTTTTGTAAATATTTTATTATATCTTTTCATGTGACAGCACTGAAGAAATTACACTACAATGTAAAGTAGTGAGTTTACAGCTTTTATAACAGTGTAAATTTGCGTCCCCTCCAAAGTGACAACACAGCCATTAATGTCTAAACTGCTGGCAACAAAAGTGAGTGAAAATGTCCAAATTGGGCCCAAAGTGTCAGTATCTTGTGTGGCGACCATTATTTTCCAGCACTGTCTTAACCTTCTTGGACATGGAGTTCACTGGAGTCCTCTTCCACTCCTCCATGACGACATCACAGAGCTGGTGGATGTTAGAGACCTTGCTTTCCTCCACCTATCGTTTGAGGATGCCCCACGGATGCTTTATAGGGTTTAGGTCTGGAGACCTGCTTGACCAGTCCATCACCTTTTACCCTCTGCTTCTTTAGCAGGTAGTGGTCGTCTTGGAGGTGTGTTTGGGGTTGTTATTTTGGAATGCAGACCTGTGGCCCAGTCTCTGAAGGGAGGGGCTCATGCTCTGCTTCAGTGGTGTCACAGTACTCCCACCACCATGCTTGACTGTAGGCAAGACACACTTGTCTTTGTACTCCTCACCTGGTTGCTGCCACACACGCTTAAAACCATCTGAACAAAAAAGGTTTATCTTGGTCTCATCAGAGCACAGGACATGGTTCCAGTAATCCACGTCCTTAGTCTGCTTGTCTTCAGCAAACTGTTTGCAGGCTCTCTTGTGCATCATCTTTAGAAGAGGCTTCCTTCTGGGATGGCAGCCATGCAGACCAATTTGATTCAGTGTGCGGCATATGGTCTGATCACTGACAGGCTGACCCCCCCCCCCCCCCCCCCCCTTCAACCTCTGCAGCAATGCTGGCAGCACTCATATGTCTATTTCCCAAAGACAAACTCTGGATATGACGCTGAGCACGTGCACTCAACTTCTTTGGTCGACCATGGCGAGGCCTGTTCTGATTGGAACCTGGCCTGTTAAGCTGCTGTATGGTCCACCGTGCTGCAGCTCAGTTTCAGGGTCTTGGCAATCTTCTTATAGCTTAGGCCATTTTTTATGTAGAGCAACAATTCTTTTTTTTCAGATCCTCAGTTCTTTGCCATGAGGTGCCATGTTGAACTTCTGGTGACCAGTATGAGAGAGTGATAACACCAAATTTAACACACCTGCTCCCCATTCACACCTGAGACCTTGTAACACTAACAAGTCACATGACACCAGGGAGGAAAATGGCTAATTGGGCCCAAGTTAGACGTTTTTCACTTAGGGGTGTACTCACTTTTGTTGCCAGCGGTTTAGACATTAATGGCTGTGTGTGTTGAGTTATTTTGAGGGGACACTGTTATACAAGCTGTACACTCACTACTTTACATTGTAGCAAAGTGTCATTTCTTCAGTGTTGTCACATGAAAAGATATAATAAAATATTAACAAAAATGTGAGGGGTGTACTCACTTTTGTGAGATACTGTATAGGATTAAAATGCTTTCAGAGAACACGGCTTGCCTATTGAACGACCCCCAACTTTTGTTGCGGTTTTGCAGCATGTTGCCCGGTGTGAGTAAATGACAATTTTCTTTACCGACCAACTCTGAATGTGATTTTTATTAAGTTATCCGGTGTGTTCCTGGGTTTCGGCAGTACCTAATGCATGAGGTAGCCTTAGATTATCTCAGAATGTGGCGAGGCTGCAGTCCCTATGAGCACCGTGAAAAGCCTGCTAAATGCGGTTTTATATAAATCTCAGACTTTCTGACTCTAGCATGGTTTTATGGATATCATTATCTGTTCTCTGAACGGGTTTGTATGTTTTTTGCGGTTGTTTTTCTGCAGATGCCAAAGTTGGTGTAAGCATACTGCCTCCAAAGATCGCATGGCGCTCTGTATCTGGGGATATGTGCCCTGTTACAAACATCGCCTTTTCTCTCCCCGGGCAGTTTCCTGTCTCTTTTCTTTCACATCGTGACATGATTTATATTAAGATGTTGCAGCCATTTTTGTGTTTGTAAACAGTGCCGTCATTGTCTCTTCACACCCCTCCCTGTGATCTTGTCCTCTCTTCCTCTGCTGGGCTTGGCTCACACTGTACAGGCCGTGGGTGGTGAACGTTGTGCGTGTATGAGAGAAGAGCACCTGTCTCCTGAACACAATGCATGCATTGGTTTGTTCAGATTAGAATAGATGTGCATTCACTAAATTATCCCTAAAGATGGTCGCTGTATGCCCAGGGGAGGAAATCATCCCATGTTGCTTGACAAAAATGACTAGTGGTGCCCCAGATTTATAAGCTTTGCCTGCTATTGGCAAGAAGATGCTAGACACAAAGTTCATTAATGAGCAGCTCCCTCTTTTGGGTACTGTTTTATAGGGTGACAACTCTCTAAGGCCCCTTTCACGCTGAGGCGCTTCTAAATTGCCAGCAAAACATTTGAGCGCTTTTTGAAGAGCTTTACATTAATCTGAATGGAGAGGTGCGCTTTTTCACCGCCCTGCCAGCTCACTGCCCCAGTGTGAAAGCATTCATTGATTTTAATGGAAATAGGTTTTCATGAGCTTTTCAGGCTTTTTTTTTTTGTTTTTTTTTTTTTTTTTTTTGTTTTGCGTGAAAAGCACCTAAGTGTGAAAGGGGTCTAATTCCTACTTTCCAATTGCCCTGAATTTACCGGGACAGTTGTGCTTTTTATTAGTAAGCTGTCCCGAGATTACCTTGCCCTGGGCTGCATCCTGGAAATCGGAGCCGCAGGGACTGCAGCAACCTGTTCTGCTCTCTCTCCTATTGCACCTTCAGAAGTTTAAAAGTGCAGGGCCTGGCAGCGAAAGGATTAAAGTGTTTGTAAAGTCTTTTGTGTGGTGTGTTTTAAAAAAAAAAAAAAAAAAAAAAAGTTATACTTACCTGTTTTGTTGCAGTCCATTTTTGCACAGAGCAGCCCAGATCCTCCTCTTCTTGGGTCCCTCTTCTGTGATCCTGGCCCCTCCCTCCTGTTCAGTGCCCCCACAGCAAGCAGCTTGCTATGGAGACACCTGAGCTGAGTCATAGCTCCCTGTGTCAATTCAGACATGGAGCCCTGACCTGGCCCCTCCCCCTTTCTCTTTGGATTGGCTAGCTGACTTTGACAGCAGCAGCCAATGGTGCCACTGCTGTCTCAGCCAATCGGGGAGGGAGAATCTCGGACAGCTGAGACACTCATGGACATCGCTGGACAGAGGGACCTCAGATATGTGTTAGGGGGGCCGAGTGGGGCTGCTGCACACAAGGTTTTTTTATCTTAATGCATAAAATGCATTAAGATAAACCTTCTGCCTTTACAACTCCTTTTAATTGTTCCTGTGCCCTTCTCTTGTAGTCAGACGCCACTTGGAAGGGGGTGTGAGTCAAGTTCTTGTTTTAAGGAGTTTCATGGATTTTTTTTTTTTTTTTTTATGCTAAACTAATGCCTAGTACACACGATCAGAAAATCAGATGGGGGGGGGGGGGGGGGGCGCCCTACCACTTTCGAAGCGATCGTCTAATAATCTGATCAATAGTACACAGCATTCAGGAGCCAATCATGACAGTTCATGCAAAAATATTCTAAGGGACAAACCCGAAACAAAAGCATACATTAAAAGACAATACAATACATCACTTCCCGAGTTGTATTCTGTTGTATGAGAATTTTCATAACTTAAGTAACCCATTAACCAGAGCTCCTGCAGCTTACCAAAAGTAGAAGTGAGAAGAAGGTATCTACATTTCAAATGTAGCATTAAACACTAAAGAAATTTGGGCTTATCAAGGATAATCGCTGTCTCCAGATTCGTGTGTATAAAGTAGGGGTCTACAACCCATCTATTGTAATCTACTCATCAATGGGCAGGTGATGGGTAGATCGCATTTGCTTCCCTGCCTTGCCTTCCCTGCCGGGGAGTGTACTGCACTGGTCCCCACCAGCCCTCCTTTCCAGTCCATCCCAGACAATGTGTTTTACTGCTACCTTGTACTTTTCCCTCCTGACCATCCAGTACTGTGCCCCCTGAACAAGACCTTCTTGGCTGTGTTTCTGTCTTTTTATTAGAGATTTTCCAATACCGTTGTGCTCATAAGTTTACATACCCTGGCAGAATTTGATTTCTTGGCTATTTTTCAGAAACTATGAATGTTAAGGCCTCATGTACACTGCTGCTGCAGTGTACATGAGCAGTTGGGCATTTTTTTTTCAGCTGCTCCTGAACTCTCCTCTATTTTATCAGTACATATACACAGGGTTGTTTACAGTTTTGTTTCTAGGCAGTTGAGTTTAGAGGCCTTTTTTGGAAAGCAAAAAAATTAGTTAAGACGCTGAGTTTAGAGGCATTTCAAGCACCAAATTGTTCTAAACGCGGTAACTCGCGTTTAGCCACGTTTTCGTTTACAGGCGTTTTTGGCTATTTTGAGAAAAATGGGGTTACTATATGTCAAGTTAAATCACCAGGAGAGGTTGTAAAAACGTCCCGTGTACATTAAGCCTAACGCAAACTTTTCTTTCACTCATGGTTAGTGTTTGATAATAAATGGCTTCAGCCAATCAACTTTGTTTACTCTTTTTAAATCATAATACAAAAGAGAAACTACCCACATGACACTGATCAAAAGTTTACATACCCTGGTGCTTTTGGCCTGATAACATGCACACAAGTTGACACAAAGGGGTTTGACTGACTATTAAAGGTAACCATCCTCACCTGTGATCTGTTTGCTTGTAATTAGTGTGTAAAAAATGAGATTCTGGACTCCTGACAGACTCTTGCATCTTTTCATCCAGTGCTGCACTGACCTTTCTGGATTTTGAATCATTAGAGAATTTTGGAATGATGGACTTTATAGGCATAACACAGAAAAGTTTTTAAGAGTTTCGGTATTTATTACAAAAAATAAAAAGAACACATACATAGACTTGCATAAATTCACAGATAATACTCATGAGCATGTTAGATACACCATCAACATAATAAATAAAAATTGAACAAAATTCGGATAACCGCTTTTTCCAGTAGTAACAGATTTCAAAGAGACAATGTATCGTGTATAACTCAGCTCAACTTGCTCTAGATGTTACACGTTCAGTAACGCTTCTTCAGGAGCTTTTGGCATATTTTCCACAGGAAAAAATATATAAAGTAGGATACAGTACCACTCTGTGGTGATACAAATTTTTTTAGAATTTCTGTATTTTGAGTCATGGGGAAAGCAAAAGGATTTTTAAAATTAGCTGCAGGAAAAGGTAGTTGAACTGTATAAAACAGGAAATGGTTATATCAGCAGCGTTCAAACTCTAATCAAGAAGTGGAAAACGAGGGGTTCTGTTGAAACCAAACCACGGTCAGGTAGACCAACTAAAATTTCAGCCACAACTGCCAGGAGAATTGCTTGGGATGCAAAGAATAACCCACAAATAACTACAGGTGAAATACAGAACTCTCTGAAAACATGTGATGTGGCTATTTCAAGATGCACAATAAGGAGACACTTGAAGAAAGATGGACTGCATGGTCTAGTTGCCAGAAGAAAGCCATTACTACGCAAATGCCACAAAGTATCCCGCTTACAATACGCCAAACAGCACAGAGACAAGCCTCAAACCTTCTGGCACAAAGTCATTTGGTGTGATGAGACCAAAATTGAGCTTTTTGGCCACAACCATAAAGGCTTCATTTGGAGGCGTCAACAAGGCCTATGATGAAAGGTACACCATTCCTACTCTGAAACATGGAGGTGGATCGCTGATGTTTTGGGGATGTGTGCGCTACAAAAGCACAGGAAATTTGGTCAAAATTGATGGCAAGATGAATGCAGTATGTTATCAAAAAATACTGGAAGAACATTTGCATTCATCAGTCAGGAAGCTGCGCATGGCACGTACTTGGACATTCCAACATAACAATGATCCAAAACACAAGGCCAAGTCTACATGTCATTGGCTACAGCAGAATAAAGGTGAAGTTTCTGGAGTGGCCATCTCGGTCTCGCCAGAGTGGCTCAATGATATTGAGCTCAAGAGATCTCAAACGTACAGGTCATGCAAGACAGCCCAAAAATTTACAGGAACTGGAGGCTTTTTGCCAAGAGGAATGGGCAACTTTACCATCTGAGAAGATCAAGAGCCTCATCCACAAAGACTTCAAGCTGTCATTGATGTTAAAGGGGGCAATACATAGATTAAAAACTTACATAAGGTTTATGCACTTCAAAATTTTTTGGCACTCTATAGTGTGTGTGTGTGTGTGTGTATGTATGTATATATGTGTGTGTGTGTGTGTATATGTATGTGTGTGTGTATGTATGTATATATATATATATATATATATATATATATATATATATATATATATATATATATATATATATACATACTCTATCACAGGAGTGAGTATACCCCTCACCTTTTTTTTTTGTAAATATTTTATAATCTCTTTTCATGTGATGACACTGTTGCAAGGTTTCAGGTGTGAATGGAGAGCAGGTGTGTTAAATTTAGTGTTATCAAATTTTTTTTTTTTTTCTCTCTCATACTGGTCATTGGTAGTTCAACATGGCACCTCCATGGCAAAGAACTCTCTGAGGATCTGAAGAAAATTTATTGTTGCTCTACATAAAGATGGCCTAGGCTATAAGATGATTGTCAAGACCCTGAAACGGAGCTGCAGCACTGTGGCCAAGACCATACAGCGGTTTAACAGGACAGGTTCCACTCAGAACAGGTCTCGTCATGGTCAACCAAAGAGGTTGACTGCACGTGCTCAGCGCCATATCCAGAAGGTTGTCTTTGGGAAATAAACGTATGAGTGCTGCCAGCATTGCTGCAGAGGTTGAAGGGGTGGGGGGGTCAGCCTGTTAGTGATCAGACTATATGCCACACACTGAATCAAATTGGTCTGCATGGCTGCCATCCCAGAAGGAAGCTACTTCTAAAGATGATGCACAAGAGAGCCTGCAAACAGTTTGTTGAAGACAAGCAGACTAAGGACATGGATTACTGGAACCATGTCCTGTGGTCTGATGAGACCAAGATAAACTTATTTGGTTCAGATGGTGTCAAGCGTGTGTGGCGGCAACCAGGTGAGGAGTACAAAGACAAGTGTGTCCTGCCTACCGTCAAGCATGGTGGTGGGAGTGTCATGGTCTGGGGCTGCATGAGTGCTGCCGGCACTGGGGAGCTACAGTTCATTGAGGGAACCATGAATGGCAACATGTACTGTGACGTACTAAAGCAGAGCATGATCCCCTCCCTTCGGAGACTGGGCCGCAGGGCAGTATTCCAACAGAACGACCCCAAACGCACCTCAGAGGACCACTGCCCTGCTAAAGGATCTGAGTCTCCAGACCTAAACCCTATTGAGCATCTTTGGGACATCCGCAAACAGAAGGTGGAGAAGCCCAAAGGTCTCTAACATCCACCAGCTCCATGATGTCATCATGGAGGAGTGGAAGCGGACTCCAGTGGCAACCTGTGAAGCTCTGGTGAACTCCATGCCCAAGAGGATTAAGGCAGTGCTGGAAAATAATGGTGGCCACACAATATTGACACTTTGGGCCCAATTTGGACACTTTCACTTAGGGGTGTACTCGCTTTTTGTTGCCAGCGGTTTAGACATTATTGGCTATGTTTTTTTTTATTTTGAGGGGACAGCAAATTTACACTGTTATACAAACTGTACACTCACTACTTTACATTGTAGCAAAGTGTTATTTCTTCAGTGTTGTCACATGAAAAGATATAATACATTTTTACAAAAATGTGAGAACGTGAGGGGTGTACTCACTTTTGTGAGTACATACATACATACATACATACATACATACATACATACATACATACATACATACATACATACATACATACATACATAAAGTTCATTCTTGTAGAACCGCACCCCTGATTAAAGTACTATCTCTGCCTGCCTTGGCTTTTTGGACACAGTATGAAATGGTGTCCCTGGAGACCTTGTTCAGTGATATGCCCCCCCACATGTGGGACTTCAGCCCTGGAAAAATTGGCTGCTCAATGGCCAGGCCATTTTTTGCAATATGGCACTGCATTGCTTTGACAATTGCGCAGTCATGCGACGTTGTACCCAAACAAAATTGACTTTTTCTTTTTTTTTTCCCACGAAGAGTTTTCTTTTGGTGGTATTTGATCATCTCTGCGGTTTTTATTTTTTGCTCTATAAACAAAAAGAGCGACAATTTTGAAAAAAAAAAAAATCTTTTGTACTTTTTGCTGTAATAATAGCCCCAATTTAAAAAAAAAAAACGTTTTTTTTTCCTCAGTTTAGGCCGATTATGTATTCTTCGACCTATTTTTGTTAAAAAAAAAAAAAAAAAAAATCATAAAAATTGTATATTGATTTGCGCAAAAGTTATAGCGTCTACAAAATAGGGGATAGATTTATGGCATTATTTTTATTATTATTTAAATTCTTTACTAGTAATAGTGGCGATCTGGTGTGTGTGTGTCTGTGTGTGTTTTTTTTTTTATTTTTTTTTTTTATCGAGACTGCGACATTATGGCGGACACATCGGACACTTTTGACACCCTTTTGGGTCGATTGACAATTATACAGCGATCAGTGCTATAAAAATGCTCTGATTACTGTGTAAATGTCACTGGCAGGGAAGGGTGTGCTCCCTATGTGTGTTCTAACTGTGGGGGGTGGGACTGACTATCGGAAATAAGAGATCGTGCTTCCCTGCTCGTAGGAACTCTCAATCTCTCTATCCACTCCTCATAGAAATGGAATATGTGTGTTTAAACACATGTCCCTGTTCTGCCTCTCGTGCCCGCAATCGCTCGTGGCCGGCGGTCATCGCGACCACCGGTCACTATCATCAGCACGCGCACCGCCGCTTTTTATCCCGCTTAAAGGGACCGATGTATAGCTACGATGGTTTGCGGGATCATGCCGTCCTGCTGCAGTATGACGGCGGCTGGTCGGCAAGTGGTTAATCTGACATTGTGTTAGTGTCACACAGTTATGGAAATACTGTTGACCCCTGCTCTCCCCCCCCCCCCCCCCCTTCTTCTTCTTTTTTTTTTTTTTTTTTTTTTTTTTTTTTCTATTCTGCATTGCACTACTTTAACTGGCAATAGCAAGGTCATGCAACACTGTATGCAAATAAAATGTATATAATTTCTTTATAAATTTAGGCTTTATTGGGACACTAGTATAGGTCTGATCGTGATCAAGATACTGATTTGTACAGACACTATACTAGTAAAGGCAGAGATTAGCGACTTGCAGCGTGACTGCTAATGTGACAATTTAGCGCTAACTGACACGGACGTCACACTAATGGAGTGATAATACTATACACACTACTACTGACACTGGTTGGGAAGGGGTTAACTGTATGCCTAAATAAGGGTGTTCTTCTTTTTTTCTCTGAACTCAGAGTTCATTTCAGGGAGAAGAAGCAGACAGAAGATCGCTGTCTGTGTGTTTGTCAACACGGAACTGTGTGCTGTGTATGGCCACTGTCAATTAGCAGGTTTCAGCCAAAATCCTTGGCTCAAATCTGCTTACAAACTCGTGTGGTGTCCAATCACAGCATGAGGTCAGCAGGGAGTGTCACCAAACCAGGAAGTAAACCCTGCGTCGTGGTGCCTGGCTGTGCCGCTCCTGCTTGCAGTATATCGACTAAGCGGGCAGCAAGTAGTTAATGGTGTGTGGTGTTTTTTATTTTTTTATTTTTTTTGTGGCTTTTTAATTTATTTTTTATTAATGATGATAATATAATAATATTTTTTTCTTTTACCAAACTGGAGTTTCACTTTTTAAAGTATAACTAAAGACTGGAGAGGGATTAGGACATCTGTTAGATTTTGTGTTGCTGTCTGTGTGTCTGTTTTTTTTTTTTTTTTTTTGTTTTTTTTTGTTTTTTGTTTTTGGTTTTTCTTTCCCCATTTGAAATAAAATAAGCTTAATTTTGATTGGACTTTAAGTTGCTTTCAGTATCGACTTTGTGGCGCAGCTGTCAGCCAGTCATATTTGTTTAAATCAGTTGTGCAAAAGTTTAAAAGCTTGCGGCTCCTCATTGGTGCTATTAGTTTAAACCCGGGCAGTTTTTTTTTTTTTTCCTTCCTTGGTCTGTTTTGCTGAATGAAGTCTAAAGCAATGAACAGCCATGCTGGAAATAGTTGGATGAAGCCCTATAATTGTAAGTGGAAATAGTAAGCCCCCTCCCGCAAAAAATATACAATTCTAATAGTTTTCATATTTCTATCCTTAAAACTGTGAAAGGAGAAATTTTGGATGGCCGTTCCCCTTTAAACACCCCATTGCTTGCAGTGTGCAGGTGGTGTTCTTTCTCCTCCATGCGGAGTAATCGCCATTATTCAGCGTGCACTCCCTATAGACGCCTCCGTGGAATATGATCCTAATTACCAACACACTGTGAAAAGAATATTGTGCAGGAATCTTTCAGAATAATGGATCTGTTTGTGTCCACCCTGCCTGCATGTGAAAAGGCTTCTGTTCCGCTCGTCATGTGTCCAGCTTCGCCTGCTTATGTTTATGTAGCAGTAACGCCCACCGGAGAGGGCTCTAATAAACACAGGTTTTATCGAGCCACTGTAGATAAAAAGATCACTGCTAATGGCGGCACACCCTGCACAGGATGGAGGATGGCATGCCGCAAAAGATTAAAGTCTCAATAGATGACTGGGGGGGGGGGGGGGTCAGAAAATTTTAAGGAGCATCTAAAAATAACAGCTAACAGCCATCTTGGTTTTGCTCTGGTCAGACTTAGTTGCGAATCCTAGCTATAAACATGGAAAGGCTTCTTGGTATATGCAGGCCTGTAGTGGGGGCCATCCTGTATACAGTAAAGGATGCTGTGCCTTTGATGGATTTCAATCTTTGTGCATCTCCAGGGTTAAAATTTTATCTTAGGAAGTCACTGTGCATTGCTTCAAAATGGCTGCCATTTTGGTCTGATGTTCGACCATGCTGTCAAGACCGTTTTGGGAAATCGGCAGGCCCGTTGTCCAGTGGCCACCTGTACATTAAAGGACATCTTGCCACAGGGTGGAGACTCAATAGATTTACATGGCAGAAAATGTCATTATAAATAGCTGTTCTGTGCCTAAAATTGGCTGCTGGCAGCCATCTTGGTTTGTTGCTACACTGTCTCCTTTGGGTTTTAATTGGGCCTATTCAAGCTGAACGAAGGATGTTGCCATAGTCATTTTGTGAGCCATTGGAATGTGTTTATATTAATCATTGTTTGTGAGATGATTAGGCCAGGCCATCACCATGGGCGCTGTTCCCCCTCCCTCTCAGAATCTGGCACTCGGTTGCCGCTCTGATCTGTGAAATGTGTGTGGCATGTTGATGTAATTGGCTTGCACTTGCAACGTGTGAATGGATGCCCACTTTATCTCCTGGCTGCCCAGCTCCATTTTAGGAAATTGGACTGCACTCTGTTAAGGTGCTGCCAGGATGATAACTGAGACGCTGTGAAGTGAGGAAGGTGACAGATGAGGGTTTACCCAATTGCTTCATTTTTATACATGCAGGAAGTTTGGAATCTCAGCGCAGCAGCGGGTAGTGTAAGGTCACTTTATAGGTTGTTTAGCGCAGCACCGATTTCTGCTCTTTTCAGGTAGTTTTTGGGTGTATTCTGCCGGTTTGTACAGAGTTGCCTGTTCTGTACATAATTTTCTATCCTGCAGTATGAGATCCAACAGCACACTTTGTGCACAGCCTGCTACAACAAAGTGTGCACTGCCCCTCTACAGTGGGAATTTGGTAGGACATGGAGGACTTGGAGGCATTTTCAAAATAGATGACTAAACCCAAGAACAAAAAATGCAATATGTTGAGGCTTACAGTCTTCGATAGGGTGGCTGCATTAGTTTCTCTATTTTTTTCCAAGCTAGGAACTTTGTCAGCAAATAGCCAGATTGTTACTGCCAGAAATGCATCCTCCTTGTCACTTCCTCTTATGACAGGAGGCTGCAGACCTGCTTGCAGAAGTTGGCTGGTGTTTTTATTTTTGTGACTTTAGCGCAGCTACTGTGTTTTCTGGCTCTCTATTGGTTTTAAGCTATGAGCAAGCATATTTGTAGATGTGGCATTGATTGTTTGTTTCAGTGTGATGAATTAAAAAAAAAAAAAAATAGAACCCGCAAACAATAAATAGAATCCGTTTCCCTTCTGTGACTTTCGGAGAGGCGGTATACTGGCAGAGCTGCTGTATAAAGCAGGTTTTGTTACGTTGGGCCTCTGTGTGAATGAAAAGTTACCTCGTATCACCTGCTGCCACTCAAATACATGTATCATAATCGCAGCCATTTTCTTTCCTCTTTTGTCATTGCTGTCAGACTGAAGCATCTCCCACGCTGACTGTGCGCTGTTCACTTACCGCATAAAGTCTGCAGGGAAATGGCTGATCATTTGGCGTACGTTTCCATTCCTATTTTTTTGTTTGTAGATGCATTGAGTTCCCAGGTCTGCATACCTGCTGTGCCCATTATAAGGTTTTAACACTGTCCTTGGACAGAGTTCCTGGTTCTACACCCCTGCTGTGCCCATCGAGGGGCTCCCACCATCCTTGTACTTGATTTTTTTTTTTTTTTTTTTTGTTTGATTTTTTTTAATTATTGTAGACAAACTCGTGGTAGGAAATGGAACAAAGGGTGGGCAAAGACACAGCAATTTTCAGTGTTAGCAGTCTTTGCTATAAGACATCAGGTGACTCGGCCCTCCATTCTTCACCTATAACTGATATAACACTTTAAATGCCAAAGAGTAGACATCACAAGATGCCTTCTAACACTTTTTTTTTTTTTTTTTTTTAGGTCAGAATTCTGTGCTCCTTTCTGATTTAGTTTCACTTTGTTACCAGGGCCTGACTTGATGACAAAGCTCCCCAAGTCCAATGAAAGGGTCTTTATTGGCCTGTAGGGCAGACCAGTTGGACACTGGAATGGCAGCTGGGGGGGCTTGGCCATTAAGCAGGGCCACAGTCACAAATGAAATGAAAGTGGAGGGGAATAAGCAGAATCTTTCCTGGTTTATTTCCCACTTTCTTATTGTACATTTACAGGGCACAGAGCCATAGTAGTTACTATGTGGATTATAGGCCACCTTCAGGTGATGGACAGTTGGACACTGGCACGCCCTAAATTAAAAAGTGCACTCCCTATATAACCCCTCCCACTGGTGGGAGTACCTCAGTTTTTTCGCCAGTGTCTAAGGTGTTGGTCTTGAGTAAAGATGTTCTGTGCTGAGCTCCACTGGAGCAATCCTTGCTGGGGCTAGCAGAGCAGCCACATCCAAAGTGTCTTTTTGGCCGAATTGAATGGTACCCGAGCCTCATATCCGAAGAAAGGAGGTCTTTCCTGTAACACTTCTTTTTTTTTAGAGAGCTGGACCCTGGGATCCAGTACTTTTTGGTATTGAGGCCATAATGTTTTTTACTGGCGGTGGTGCTATTACAGGTCCAGGATTGTGGGTTTCCTTGAGGATCCCCAGCTCCTAAAGGTTTAACGGAACCCACTGTGAAGGGTGAAGATTGGGTCTGTTGGTTTACCACAGAAAACCCTGCGGTGGAAAAGGTATGTGGAGTTTTTCTAAGAAATTTTCAAAATTTTCTTATGAATGTCTCCTTTTAATTAGTAAATGTTGTCATGCCTATGTGTCACCACTGGGGGCTGTATAGAGCACTTGCGTCTCATGCTTCTCGGAGAGCCCATGATGTTTCCAGGAAACAGCAGTTTTCTCTTCGGCCGGCAGCAGACGTCCGATAAGTCTGGGGGGGGGGGGGGGTTTGCCTCCCCACCAGATGCCCCCCTGTGCTGATTTTTCTTCAGGGAAGGAGCACTTTGAGGGAAAAAAAAAAAAAAGCGAACGGCACGCCGCTCGGCAGCTTCCAGGCCCCCCTCCGTCATTTCTCTCTGTTGATCGCAAAGAATCGGAGCTTGTGTTGCAAGGGGAAAAGCTTTCTTTTGAAAGGAGAGAGGAAGAGCCGTAGCGACGGGGGCGGGGCTTAGTGCGGCGTTGGCGTGGTTTTAAAGGCTCCATTTTTGCTGGCAAGCTGCGGAGGGACACGAGCGAAGGTATATATGTGGTTTGGTGACACAGGCATTCCTTTGACACATTTACTACTGCATCAGGCTGAGCATTAATAGCAGCAGCAGAGCTGGACTATTGCTCAAGCAATGCATGCATTCCTTCTGGTAGTACCTCTGCTTTGTGCATCAGGCTGTGGTCAGAAGGGAGGTTAAAATCACCTCAAAAAAAGGGGCTCTAGAAAGACTATAGTCACTAGGGAGCCTAGACCCATTTTAGAAAAGATGGCATCCTCCCCTGAGAGTAATATGGCTGGTCAGAATGAGCCATCAGTAGGGGTAAGTGTTGCAGCTGCTTTTAGCATTGCAGCCCCTGTATATATGACTAAGGAGGTTTTTTTCTCCAACCGGTTTAAGTTTGGAGCAAAAAATTGATGCTTTAATCGCATCCCAGAGTGGGGCTAAGCATAAACAGGTCCCCGTCCATTGCTCAGGACCCTCATGCTGAGGAACAAGGGGCGAGAGATGACCAATTTCTCTCAAGGGACCAGGAAGAGGCAGATGTCCGAAGAACCTAATACGAAAGGATCAGGTTCGCAGGAAGGTGGTTGGTACAGTCTCTCACTGAATTGGTCCACTCCACATTTTTACTGCCAATAAGCCCAGTCAATCGATGAGCCCACCTCTGGTTTGGGTTCACTAAAGCCTCAATCTGTTCATGCTTTTCCTATCTATTCATGGCTAAAAAAAGCTTATGTATTGTGAGAGGGAGCACCCAGAAAGTTTTTTTTTTTTTTTTTTTTTTTTTTTTTTTTTTTTCCTCCAAAAAAGTTTTCAATACTTTATCCTATGGAGGAAGAGTTCTATAAGAAATGGGGATTTCCAGCAGTTGATGCTGCTATATCCTCCTGTACCTGACTTGTCCAATGCTCAAGGATCCAACAGATAAGAAGTTGGAATTCCTTTTTAAAAGCTATATTTTGCTGCGTGCACTGGCAGCGATCAGAGTATCCCAGTCCTTAAAGGACCAGTTTATGGAGGTACTCAAGATTATTCCTGATCAGCAGGCCCAAGATTTGGCTGGGATATCAGAAGCGTTATGTTTTACAGTAGACGCTATGAAAGATTCTATTCTCCAGGCCTCGCGGCTCATGCTAGGACGGGTACATGTGCGTAGAATCCTATGGTTGAAAAATTGCTCAGCCAAAGCGCCATGCAAATGCTCTTGGCCAGTTTCCCATTTCATGGTGAATGGTTCTTTGGAGATGATCTGGATGGGTATATCCAAAGAATTTCTAGTGGGAAAAGTTCCCTTTTACCGGTTAAAAAGAAGTTTAAGCATTTTTTTTTTTCTTTTAAAACAGTGCCAGGGGCATTAGCCTCCAGGCAATCATGACAGCCTCCACCGTCAGGTTCATGAGGTAAACCTCAGGGTCAGTCCCAGGGCCAAAAGAGGACCTGGGGGAGGAAACCCACAAAACAAAATACTAAAGCCTCTTTATGAAGGGGCACCCCTGCTCACTCAAGAGTGGGGGGAAGGCTTCTACAGTTTTCAAGGATCTGGCAGAAACAATGTCAAGAAAGACGGGTGGCTTCCTCAATTTCTCTAGGTTACACACTAGAGTTCCGAGGGTTCCCGTCTCCTTGTTTTCTTAGATCAAACGTTTCCAGAGATCCAGTGAAAAAAGAAGTCTCTTTCTAGCTTTGGAAAATCTCTTGTCTCAAAGAGTGATATCGGTGGTCCCCTTGGAAGAGCAAAGATTAGGGTTTTTATTCAAACCTTTTTACGGTTCCAAAGCCAAACAGGAATGTCAGACCCATTTTAGATCTCGAAGATTTAAACCAGTTTTTGAATACCCGTTCTTTTCACCTGGAGTCAATCCGATCAGTAGTCTCCATCCTACAAGGGGAGAACTTCTGGTGTCAATCGACATCAAGGATGCTTTTCTCCATGTGCCGATTTTCCCCGCTCACCAGAAATTTCTTTGCTTCAAGGTAGAAAATCTTCATTCCTGTTTTGTAGCTCTGCCTTCGGTCTAGCTACTGCACCTCAAGTGTTTACAAAGGTCCTGGCTCCTCCTCTAGCCAGGTTAGGGGCTCAAGGTTTAACGATACTAGCCTACTTAGATGATCTACTCTTGATAGGTTGGTAGCCCGCTTAAAACCAAAGTTTGGTCACTAGAGTCGGCTACCTGGAATACCTAGGTTGGATTCTCAACCTAGAAAAATCCTCCTTAAAACCATCAAGGAGATTGCGGCACTTGGGGCTGATCATAGATACAGCTCAGAAGAGGGTGTTTTTGTCCCAGGAATGGATCAGTTCCATAAGGGAACTGATTCAGTTGATCAAAACAAAGAATCCTTCTATTCGACTTTGCATAACATTTTGGGAAAGATGGTGACTTCTTTCAAGGCCGTTCCTTATGCGCAGTTGCATTCAAGACTGCTGCAAACCCGTATCCTGTCAACTTGGAACAAGAAAGTCCAAGCTCTTGAATTCCCAAAGCGTTTCCCATGGGATCAGTTTTTCACTGATCTATGCGTTCCCTCCTGTTCTGCTGCTTCTGCGCCTTCTCGCAGGATCAAGCAAGAAGGGGAGGAGGTGATTCTTGTGGCCCAGGGGATCTTGCTTTGCTGAGATCATAAAAATGGCGGTGGGGGACCCTACCGCTATGGCCAGACCTTCTCTCGCAAGGTCTGGTATTTCATCCTACCTTACAAACGCTACATTTAGCGGTTTGGCTATTGAAACCCACATTCTAAAAGATCGTGGGCTGTTAGCTTCAGTAGTTTCTACTTGGTTAATGCTAGGAAGCCGGCCTCCAGAGTCATATACTATAGAGTCTGGAAGGCATATGTCCCCTGGTATAAATCCAGGAGTTGGCCCCCCGTGAAATATGTCGTAGGTAGGAGCCTTGAATTCCTACAGATAGGATTAGAAATGAAGCTGGCCTTGAGTACTGTCAAGGCCAGATGTCGGCTTTATATGTGTTTTTTCAACAACCACTTGCTTCACACTCTCTGGTTCATAACTTTATTCACTGGGTAACACGGATTAATCCTCCAGTCAGGTCACCCCCTGAACCCTTGGGACTTAAATTTTAGTCCTGTCGGCTTTACAGAAGCAGCTTTTGAGCCACTATGAGATATTCCCTTGGTCCTCTTGACGAGGAAAAATAATTTTCTTGGTTGCCATATCTTCTGCAGGAAAAGTATCAGTTGGCTGCTCTTTCTTGTAAAGAGCCATATTTGATTATTCATAAGGATAAGGTTGTATTGCGGCCTCATCCTAAATTCCTACCGACGGTAGTGTCAGGTTTTCATTTAAAACAGGATATTGTTCTGCCTTCATTTTTTTCCAGAACCTCGTTCTGTGGAAGAGAGGTCGCTACATTCTCTTGATGTGGTGAGAGCGGTCAAGGTCTATTTGAAAGTGACCACTCAGATTCGTAAAACAGATGTTTTGTTTGTGTTGCCAGACAGTCCTAAAAGAGGACAGGCAGCGTTGATATCTACTATTTTTCTAAATGGATTTGTCAAGTGATTGTTCAAGCTTATGGTTTAAAGAGGAAAATTCCTCCTTTTCATGATAAAGCGCACTCCACCAGGGCTGTTAGTGCTTCTTGGGCAGTGCATCACCAAGCCTCCATGGCTCAGATCTGCAAGGCCGCAACTTGATCTTCAGTCCATACATTTACCAGATTCTATCAAGTAGATGAAGAAGATCATGAGGATATCGCCTTTGGGCGCAGTGTACTGCAGGCTGCAGTATGAGTCCTCTAGTCTCTTGGTGTGTTGCCTCCCTCCCTCCCTTCAGTTGGCATTGCTATGGGACATTCCACATAGTAACTACTATGGTTCTGTGTCCTGTGATGTACGATAAGAAAATAGGATTTTTATAACCGCTTACCTGTAAAATCCTTTTCTTTGAAGTACATCACGGGACACAGAGGTCCCTCCCTTCTTTGGTATACACGTGTATTGCTTTGCTACAAAACTGAGGTACTCCCACCAGTGGGAGGGGTTATATAGGGAGTGCCCTTTTTAATTTAGGGCGTGCCGGTGTCCATCACCTGAAGGTGGCCTATAACCCACATAGTAACTACTATGGCTCTGTGTCCCGTGATGTACTTCAAAGAAAAGGATTTTACAGGTAAGATGTTATAAAAATCCTATTTTTTTTTTTTTTTTTTCCTCTCACCTGTTAGCACCTGCTCTGGCCTTCTTTCACCTCTTCTTCTCTCCCTTGTCAACTTTTAAGGGTCCACATCAGAGTGTGTGTGTGTGTGGTGGTTTTTTTTTTTTTTTTTTACCCTGGTGCCAATTGGTTTAGCTATCACATGCTGGGGAGTGGAGCTAAATGTAAAATATCTGCGTGTTTTCCTGGCAGTTTGTAACACCACTAAGGCGCTTTGGTGCCATTGTCACTCTGGAACTCAGTGGGCTGATGGTGGAATTCAGTTTCAGATAACAAAATGATTTCTGATTGTCTAACATCCCAAAGCACACCTGTGTTATGCTGTCTGCGCGGCTCAGGAGGTTATTAGGTTCTTACATTCAGGGATCTCTTACCACCACCACCAAGAACCTATCTGATGGGCATTAAAATTTCACTCCTTGCCCACAGCCTGTCTCTCTCTGGCTTTACACCACCCTGTGAACTCTTGAGCTGGGGCTTAGGAGTGGGCACCAGCTGGCAGCACTGTGCCAGACACCTGTTCCTGCACAAGTCACCCTGTCAGATTTTATCCCCTCCGTATCCGCCACACAGCTGGGCCAGCTTCTGCTGTGTCCCACTGACCCTTGCATGGCTGTTTCTTGCAAGGCATTCTGGGTACTGTGCAACTCCCAGCCTGGAAAAGCCTTTTAGGCCCATAACAAGAGTTACAAAAAAAAATGCAGAGCCAATTCTTATAAACTGGAATATGTATGTATGTGTATATATGTGTATGTATGTATGTATGTATGTGTATATATATATATATATATATATATATATATATATATATATATATATATATATATAATTTTTTTTTTTTTTTTTATGTTTTGATAGACAAGTCTTGGGTAAAGGATTTGGGAATGGTAAGTTATGTCGGATTCAGCAGCTTATTTTTCTCTTGCTAGTCAACTTGAGCTGTATACAAGTTAATACTGCAGCTGTCACCTGTAAGCCTCCTTTAGCCTAAAATGGCAGCTAGCATAGAAATATTAGACCATGCAGAGTGATTCCAGGAATGTTGGATATTGAGCTCCATTCACTAAGCATGAAGCTGGTCATACACAAGGCAATCTGATTGTACAATCTGCGTTTTTAGATGAACCAGCAATTATGTAGCTGACCTGTCTGAATACAAATAAAATAGTTTGTTTAGGAAAGGCCTTTACTGCAGTTTTTTTTTTTTTTTTTTTTTTTTGGTAGATCTAAAGCTCTCACCATACAGGTTACAATCTTTGTACAGTTGGTTGAGAGATGGCACTTCCTGTCCAAGCTCATAATTTTTATTTTAATTTTTTTCTTAAGATACCCTGTCGTAAAAAAAAAAAAAAATCTGCATGCATTGCATATTTTATGCATGTTATTTTAATTGTAATGTGATGTCAGCTGCCCCAGCAGTCTTAACTTTCACTCAAGTGAACTTGTATAGTGTTTCCCTTCTCTCTTCCCCCAGCATCTACATAAAAGGTTATGTAGGGAGGGGTGGAGGAGCTGGGCCAGCACAGGCAGTAATTGGACACACCTAGATGAGGAAAGGGCTGTGATGTCCACAAAGGAAAGCGGTGATGTAAAGGAATTGCCTCTTTTTGTAGTAGTCAATCTAGCATGCTCATAGGCATATTGAAAAATTAAAGAAATGCGGGTAAAAAGTTTAAATTCTTACTTGCATTTTATTAAATTGGACTTCCAGGAAAAAAAAAGAATCTATAGCATGTATTTATACTAGGTGTTGACTTGCATTGTGTTACAGCAACTGATTCAAATAAATGTGCTCCCAATGCACCCTAACTTGTTTAAAAGAAAAAAAAAAAAAGACCCATTTCTTAGGCGTTGGGGTGCCATTTAAAATGAATAGCATGGAAACACATGTTATGTGCAGTATTGCAATGTGCAAGTGTACATGACCCCCTAATGGTGCAGCTGCTGTGATTTTTCGAAAGTATCCAAAATGTTCAAATGTTGCCTCGTTTTTAACAATTGGCAAAAGCTCTGCTTAAGTGAATATTTCATAGATTTTCTTATTTCAACACTGGCACTAATTGTGATTATACCAGGCTGATCCCATCTACTTAACACTCTGAAAGAAGAGCCCACTTTTTTTTAGCTGTATTTTGTTGAGGTTCGTTAAAATCCTTACATTGCAAAAGAATTGGTTACATTCTCTTTAAAATATAACTAAAAGGTATATGGGGATCCACCCGTCCTCAAATCGGTAAACAAATTTTGTATGCTCTAAGGATCAATGGTGGCCTCTCGGTCCCTAATTTTACAGGCCTGTTATACTGCAGCAAACATGGCACCGCTGTTTTCACCTTCATGAAATGCACCAACTACTCTTATGGACCACAATTGATCTTGTCGACTCTGATCCCATGCCAGTCTCTTCCCTACCCTGGCTCCCACCTGTTCATCTCCCGGCCGCAGTAGGTCCATGTCTAGCTCCCTCTTTGAGACTATGGTACTGAGGGAAGGACTCCGGACTAATTTTCCTGGTGGACTACGAATGATTTCATGGATATTCATTCCCTGTTTACCCCTACTAGGATTCGAACATTGGACGCCTTACGCTCCTCTCATAAGAGCTATAGCTCTGATAAAAAAAAATGTTCCTATATTAGAGAATGCCTATAAAGTATTATATAGGTGGTATTATACACCAGCTAGATTGGCCCGTGTGTGTGTGTGTGTGTGTGTGTGTGTGTGGTGTTTTTTTTTTTTTTTTTTTTTATCTCTTCTTATTAATAAAAGAAAACAATACATGTCATACTGGAGCATTTCAGTGTATCACAAGCCTTCGATGCAAAAATATATGTGTAACAGACAGATACAAGAACAGACAAACAATACAAATAAGAACAATTGTAGCTTAAAGCCCTTAACGGGTCTTGGCGTAGCAGGCGAGCCCAAAAGCCAACACTAGGCAAGTGGACATTGATCGAACCATTTAAATAATCACAGGGTAGCCCAGCAGCACTGACTCCGGAGGTGAGGGGCATACCTCCGACAAACACCTCCAGCGCAACAAATGGCCCCCTCGGAGGCTAAAGATTGTCACCTGCGGGAAATAACAGTGCCAACCCCCCAAAAGCGCAGCCTCCCCTCTGGTGGCAAAAGCACTAGGACTGTAAGTCAGGCTATGTTAATGACATATTGGGCCGAAGCCCCCAGTCTTGAACCCTGTAAATAAGGGCATCATTCCGAAAATAACAGAGAATGAGAGAGGAAAAAAAGAGGATACCTGTAGTCTCACATTGAATTTCCCCTTCCACACCAGACCTAGCCATCCGCCGTCCAGGGAGAAAGGGTACCTGGGGAAGGAAGACATCCCACCCAAATGGCAGTTATGCCCTAGCTCACGTCCGGCTAGGTTGGTTGGTTCCAGTGTCTAAGGGATGGCTCAGCCATTTGCGGCAGTGCCAGATCTAAACTAGATGACAATTGCCCTGGGTAAGAGGTGTATTCCGTCCAGGATTACCAAATGTTGGTCATCTACAGGTTGCTATCTATTCCTCCGCTTCCCAGATTTCATTTACCTTCATTTACTTTATGGATCCACTCCCCTCTGTCAGGAATCTGGGTTCTCTTCCAGAATATAGGAATCAAGCGCCGCATTCAAAAGATGAGGCACTGCACTCTTCCTGTATTGGCTAATTGGTAGGGAAGGGATGTGCAAGAGGTAGTGAAGCGGGGCGAGAGGAACATCTAAGCCCAATATCTCCTTTATTTGAGCCTGAATATCGTCCCGGAAAGGTCATATTATGGGGCATTCCCACCACAGGTGCAACAACGTACCACGAAAGCCGCAACTTCTCCAGCAATGCTCAGGGGTTGAGGGATAGATTCGGGCATAGTCAGCCGGTACCATTGTGACAACATTTTGTAGTTTTGTTTCCTGCGTTCTAGATTCAATAGAGCTAGAATATTTGAGCTGGTATAAGTGTGCCAGCTGGGCTGTAGTGAACTCAAGCCCCCCAAGTCTCTTTCCCAGATGCGGACATGGGCTGGCTTTGCTGCAGAGGTGGCGGAGCCAATCAGTTGATAACGTTCAGACACCATATGCGGTATTGGTTCATTCTCAATAAAGAGGCGTTCAAAAGGTGTAAGGGAGGAGATCTACCTTTATAGAATGGCCATTAATCTCATAAAAGTGGTGGAGCTGCCTATACCTCCAGAAGTCCATACGGAAGCTTCCATATCTAGTTCTTAGGGTAGCTAGAGGCAATAGTTTGCCATTCCCCATGAGCTTGCCACAACTTGCACTACCATCCTCTACCCAAGGGCCAAAAAAGCCAGTTGTTCTCCATGGGGGGACTAGTGGGGACACGGGGGGGGGGGGGGGGGGGGGAGGCAGAGTTGAGTTGATCCTATCCCATACTGCAAGAGCATGGATTGTCAACAGGGAGGTATTGGCCGACAAACCCCTGTGCCCCCGGGAGAGCCACGGGGCATAAGTCAGGTTCCTGCCAGCCATGTATTTCTCCAGGGAAACCCATAGCTTAGTGTGGGTATGGAAGCGCCAGTTGAGGAACCGCTGAAGAACAATAGCTCTGTAATACTTTTGTATATCTGGGAGCCCTAACCCACCAGCCTGTTTGGGGCATCCTAACACTTTCATGACGATGCGTGGCTTCCATCAATTCCACACAAAAACTCTGAGAGCATACTAGATAGTTGGGTGAAGAAGCCCCCCAGTAAGGGCACAGGGATCATCTGTAAAAGTATTCTTGGGAGAATGTTCATCTTTATAATGTTAGCCCTCCCCAACCAGGTAAAGGCAGCCTTGGTCCATTACAGTAAGGCCGCGTACACACACGCAGACTTTTCGACCGGACTTGTCCGACAGACTTTCCAGCGGACTTCCCATGGACTTTTTAACGAACGGACTTGCCTACACACGATCACACCAAAGTCCCGGATTCGTACATGATGACGTACACCGGACTAAAATAAGGAAGTTGATAGCCAGTAGCCAATAGCTGCCCTAGCGTCGGTTATTGTCCATTGGACTAGCATACAGACGAGCGGATTTCTGGGTCCAGCGAAGTTACAACGTAAAGATTTGAAGCATGTTCCAAATAAAAATAAAAGTTCGTCAGATTTGCGACTGGAAAAGTCCGGTGAAGCCCAAACACGATCGGATTGTCCGTCGGCGTCCGGACAAGTCCGACCGTGTGTACGCTCTTTAAATGTAAGGACTCATTCTTGCTGGTAGTTAGAATCTTTAATATTTGCAAACAAAAATAAGATTTCCTAGTTAGAATAATAAGCTGTCAGGTTAGTAAAACAGTGATATCAGAACCGATTCATTCATACAGTTTGTAGTGTACATAAATTTGCAAAACCATGGGATAAAGACACACTCCTGAAGGTTTATCGCATGGTTAATGTGAAATTGTGTGAATGCATCAATGCAGTGCATGTTATCTCAGCTTGCAGAGATTGGTTTCATTGAATGAGTTTTACCAAAAATGTAAATATTGCAGAATATACAGCCTCATGCTACATAACTAAGCTCCATTTCATGCTAAATAAACTAAATAGTTTTCTAGTTAAGATACCTTAACTATCTTTAGTTTTATTTTTTTATTTTTACTCAAAGCATTATATTTTAAAATAAATTTGATAAAAATAAAAAAATCTTTTATTTTTGATTTAGAAAAAAAAGAAAATCATTGATTTATATCCACCTTGCTATTGATAAACCTTTTTGTAAAAGAAAATATGACTAAAAGGGAACCCCCCCCCCCCCCCCCCAGTAAGGAATTAGAACTCCAGTAAGGTTTTTGCTTGTCTGTGTCCCTGTTGGAGATTCACCATCCCTAATTTGTCCTTTTTACTTTTATCACGGAGAGTGAAAGTGCATGAAAGAAAATCCAGAATTTTGGGTTGTTCCCAGAACATTGAAAGATTATTTATTTTAGTTTTCCCTTTATTAATGGGAACATAAATTCTCTTGACCCTGGTGACAACTAGGGATTCCCTCATGCAGAATTTTGTCCCCCACTTCCTGACTATGGGACAGGAAGTAAAGGGATATTTTCAGTGGGACACAGATGACAAAATAAAAAAAAAAAAAAAAAAAAAAAAAAAAAAAACGACCAGGGTTATAACCTCCCTTACTCTATCCAACATCGGAAAAAATACATTTTTTCCTATAGTTCTACTTTAGTCTTTTTTGTTGATCTTAGCTGGTGGTGCTCCAGACTATGGGTTTACTAATGAAAATATGAGGAAAAGGTAACTTTTTTTGTAGAACATGTTGCTTTGATGTTCTTCTACAGCTTAAAGTTTCACAGAAAAATTGAGGTGCCTAATACAAATAAAAATCATATAGTGTTTAGTTGCAGAATTTCAGGCTGCTGTTCAGAACAGAGTGGCCCCCAGAGGAAGTATCTCTTGGAACTGGCAGGTGCCCCTCCCCCCAGGGATTTGAAGAGTTTTCTGAAGAGTCCTCTTCATACTGTGTGTCTGTGTATACAGGATATAAACCTCATTATACAGGAAACCACCAATAAACATAGTTTATTTTTACTGCAGAAACTTTTCTTTGTCACTAACTGTGATATTGGATCATTCTAGGAAGCTTTCTGGCCCAGCCTTCGTTGCTACTGTCTGACCTGCTTCTCTCTTGGCCCTGACATTTCCGGGCGCTGAAGCCTTGATCTGCTGTCCTCTGGGCCCCTTGATGCTTTGCACTTCGCTGCTCCACTGCCCTTTGGGTCTCCTGACTCTGCTCTGCCACACACTGTGACCCCCTGGCCTACACCATACTCTGATGCCCTATGCATTCCCCAATACTTTGCGCCTTGCTAAGCTGCCCTGTTGGCGTCCTGATGCCTTACTCCATTGTGCTTTTGTGCCATTTTTCTTCAACCTCAGTTGGGTTATTGTGCATCCTTCTGGGTTTGTGACTACATGCTGTTCCTTGCACCACTGCCCTCTGGTCCCTTATCCACTTGTTTTGCCTCCCCCCTCTTAACTCAGGAGGCTTGCTCCACAGCTCTCTTGCGCCTCCTGTCTTCATACTCATTTGGTTTATTGTGCATCCTTCTTCTGTTTTTTTGGCACTCATGAGTAACTCTTGAGGTGTCATGTCCCTTTCCTGCAAGGTCATCCAAGGTCTTGGAAATCTGTTTTTATTGTTTCCAGGTATGGTCTGTCTCAGGATATGAGAACAGTGCTATGTCACCTTCCTCTGCCCTCCAGTATGAAATATTCCTGGCATGTGACATCTTTTCCTGTGTTCTGCATCCCAATACGTATATGAACCTTTCTCAACTTCTGACATTCTTCTGTCTGCCCCGACTCTCAGCGAAGGAGGATGTTTTGTCACTGAGACCGCCAACCATTTACTAGTGACCCATCTCTGTCATTTATTATTTATTATTGTTGTTGTTATTATTATTTATTTATTTTTGATTAAACAAAGTATTTATAATCTTCATGTGTATTGGCACATACATCAATCAGCCATAACTTTATGACCACCAACCTAATATTGAGTAGTTCCCTCTTTTTTGCTGCCAAAACAGCCCTGCCCTGTTGAGGCGTGGACACCACTTGACCTCTGAAGGTACGCTGTGGTATCTGACACCAAGCCGTCAGTAGCAGAACCTTTCAGTCCTGTAAGTTGTGAGATGGGGCCTACATGGGTGGGACTTTTTCCAGCACATCCCACAAATACTTGCTGAGATCTGGAAAATTTGGAGAGCAAGTCAACACCTCAGACTCATTGTTTTCCTCAAACCATTCTTGAGCTATTTTGTTCAAGTGACAGGGCAAATTATCCTGCTGAAAGAGGCCACTTCCATCAGGGAATACTGTTTCCATGAAGGGATGTACTTGGTCAGCAACAATGTTTAAGTAGGTGGTACGTGTTGATTAACATTCACTTAAATGGCAGGACCCAAAGTATCCCTGCAGAACATTGCCCAAAGCATCACACTGCCTCCGCTGTCTTGCCATCCACATGATGTAAGAGCAAATGTGATTCATCGAAACAGTCCAACCTTCTTCCATTGTTCTGCCGTCCATTTCTAATGCTCATGTACCCATTATAGGCACTTTTGCCTGCGGGCACCCTGACCGGTCTTGGGCTACACAGCCTCATACACCAGGGGGTCCCCAACCTCCAGGCCGCGGACTGGTGCTGGTCCACAGTCTGTTAATGACTGGGCTGCACAGCAGGAGGTGTGTGGCAACCGCTGTCCGCACAGGGCTATCACAGACCGCTGCTCCCCTCCTGCTGTGCTGCCATGCTCATATGTCCTCTCCCGTTTCCTCTGGCTGCCTGGCCAATTATGTTATCCTGTCAGCAGGACAGGGGGTAGGAGGAGCTGCAGATCAGATTGAAGCGCTCCTTCCACTCCCTGCCCTGCTGATAGGATGACATTGTCGGGCGGGGGGAGTCAGGGGTCCACTCGGATTGATAACAGCCACTGCCCTGCCAAAGGTAGGAGTCCTGTGCAGAGGAGGCAGTGATTGGAATGAGGAAGTGTGATGTTGGAGAGGAAAGGGTGGGGTGGGCTAGACTTCCTGGGGCACTGTGATGGTGGAGGCAGCTGTCATTTCTAAGGGCACTGAAATATAAAGGGGACTGCACTGTAATCTTTACAGTGCAGTCCCCTTTATATCACAGTGCCCTCTTTACATAGCAGTCCCGATACATTAATGTAAGGGGGGGGGGGCTGTGATGTGAAGGTAAACTGAGGACACTGTGGGGATTATTTGCTAAAACTGGACTGTGCAAAATCGGCTTCCAGGTTTTATTGTCAAAACATAATTGAACAAGCAGAAGTTAGAAGCTGATTGGCTACAATGCAGTAAATCAACCCCTGTGGGACTGCTTTAAGGGCCAGTTCACACCAGAAGCAGTTCTGTGCGCTTTTGTTCTGCACTAAATGCATGCACAGTGTTTTCCATGTATTCCAATGGCTCTACTTCACACCAAGGCAGTCAGTTCCAGTCAGTTTCTGTACCTGAAACTGACTGGAACTGACTGCACTGGTGTGAATTAGAGCCATTGGAATACATGGAAAATACTGCATGCATTTTTAGGGCCAGTTCACACCACAAAAATGCACTCCGTATCAGTTCACACCACACGCAGTTCAGTGCATTTTTGCTTAAATTTATGTTCCAGTACAGTTCTGTGCAGAAAAAATGCAGCACGCTCTACTTGTGTGAACTAGAGCCATTCGAATACATGGAAAACACTGCAATGCATTTTTAGTGCAGAAAAAAGCACACAGAACTGCATCTGGTGTGAACTAGCACTAAAGGGGGAACTGTTATGTAAAGGGGTATTGTGGACACTGATATAAAGGGGGGGGGGGGGGGGAGAGACGACTGTGCTGTAACGGGGGGGTTGTGGTATGAAGGGGGACTGAGGTCAGACTCAATTGTCACTCTGTTTTGGGACACTAGATGTAGAGTTCAGAGGCTGCTGTAAATGGCTGTATTGCCTGTACAACATTGGAATATGTCAGAGCTATACGATTGTTTTTTTAATATTATTCAGGACATTAGAGTGTAAGCTCTTCTATTGGTATATTTAGCGTGTCTTTTCAGTAGTTTGAGGGTGCTGCACCTCCACCTTCCTTATTGTCACTAATACATTTGCATGTCTGTAAATGTCCTAAATAATTGTCTGTAACTCGAGGAGGTAATTTGGTCTCTCTGATCCCCTTTAGTAACTTCCCCAGTTGTTGGGCATTTTCAGCCCTTCGTGTCTCTTCTTCTTTTGTAGTCCGTAGATTGTTGTATGACCATTCTCTCCCACCCCCCACCATGTACAGTGGAATGTTTGCACTGCACAGCTGAAGAACGATGCCCAAGTGCCGGTGAGGTTCCATCCAGTGCAATTTTGCCCTCTTTTTCCCATCTCTTGTTTACGCACTCCAGAACAGCGGCAGTCCAAACAATAGGATCGTTTGTTTTCAGCCTAATGTCCTAAATGTTTTATTAGGAACACACTCCACTTAATTCCCTTCTGCAAGCGTCTGATTGCGTGCCAAAATAACCACGTCGCTCTCCAGAATCAGCAGGCTGCGCAGGCCCAGCGTTCACTGAGTGATATTAACTGATTGGATGAACATAACTTGGATTTAAACAATGGTTCTCTTTGCAGGGAAAGTTTCACTCTCTACCAAGTGACAGTCCTATTCCCAGTCCAGGGATGATAAAACCTAACCCTGGCTTTGTGTTCGACAAATAACATTATATGCAATGTTTTAAGACGTAACAGAAGAGGACAGACTTAACTTCTGATCGTGAGGGCAGGAGATTTTATTTATTTATTTATTTTTTTAGCACAGCTAACTTTCTGTCTGGTATACGATGTGTGTCCAACAGCGATCACCGCAGGTAATCGCTGGCTGTGCAAAACGGCTATGAATAGCTTCAGCCACTGGCAACCTGTCATTGAAGTGTATAGGCTCGGCAGCCACAGCTAGCTGTTTACAGATGTTAAACACAGCAGCAGGAATCAGATTCCTGCTGCTGCTATTCGCATTGTGGCAAAATGCCTGTGTAAACATACCCCAACATAGGCTGCCTGCACGCACGCAATCCAGACGGATCCAAAAATTTATATATATATATATATGTGTGTGTGTGTGTGTGTGTGTGTGTGTGTGTGTGTGTGTGTGTATATGTATATATGTGTATATGTGTATATATGTATATATGTATATATGTGTGTATATGTATATATATATATATATATATATATATATATATGTATGTATGTATGTTTACACACACGGATCCATGGTCCTGCTGTGTGACCGGCAGACATTGCGGCCGCCGGGCACGTGCATCAGGCCCCGAGTGATACGGCAGGCGCGCGCGCCCCCTGGTGAGCCGGGAAGGCTAGGGCATCATATGATGCCCTCCCAGAACGAGAGCCACGCCGCCTGGCGGGTAAATACATTCAACGGACCAGTTTTTACCTGCTAAAGATTATTATTATTATGTTTGTTTTTTTTTTTTCTTTCCGTGCAGTCTGGAGATTTATACAGCTCTGGCATGACAGGAGACTTGATTTTTCTCTGCTTCAGATCAGTAACACCCACAGGGCTTGTCCCTCCCCTAGCCTGTGAATAGACAGAGAAAGGAGAAGCAGTAAACTGAGCTCATCTCTCTGTGCTCTCCTCCTATCAGCATGTTCTTTGTTTGCACATGACACTGTAGTACCACTGATTGACGCTGTTTTGCTTCTCACTCTCTGATTTATAAAGTGGTAAATATCACTTTCACTGCAGGTGAATTCTCCTTGTGGATGTGTTTTTAAATGACAGTAATTTAGAAAGAAAGAGAATTTGGTCAGGGGGACTTTAAATGAAGCCAATCACTAGAGTAAGCACATAGGATGTAAAACACAGTATTACTTGTATGAGTTTAGTTAGTACATAATATCCGACAAAAAGGGGGTTTTTGGACTTTAAATGAGAGATGTATACCAAAAAGCAGTCATTGCAAAGAACATTCAACTGTACCTTGTGAGATCTTATACAGCATACTCGATGACAGAAAATGCTTAACAAAATTGCATTACCCCAAGGCATGCTAAAAATCACACATATACATATTGACGCCATGGTACTATATCACGGGATGAAGACAAGTCCTGCACAACATAGGCCACTGGAAGGGCTGTATGGTATATAAAAGTCTTGAGTGTAACAATGTAAAAGACATATAAAATCATTTGTGTGGACATCATGCATCTATGTTGGTCCAACGCGTTTCATTGGGGTATACCATCTCTTCAGGAGTGAATGCAATGGTGATCTATAGAGAGATGTAACCATATGGTATAATGTAGCTAAATAATAGGGTAAGTAATAGGTGTAAGGGACAAAATGGACATCTCTATAAATACCCACGTCAACTGCATAGATGTGAACAGAGGATTGGAGCTGCTCGAGATGTCTGGCATGGGAACTGAGGTAGAGACACGTGGACAAGCCGGGAGCACTGTGGATTCCCCAAAGACAATGTCCAAGTATAGGTGACAGTGAGCTAACACTTCTGTGGATTACAATCAGTAGTATATATTGAATGTATAATATTTTTGATGAGAAGTGTGTGAAAACCCATTCATCAGGTCAAGTGAAGGGAAAAACGTAAGCATGAATGGAACAGATACTCAAAAAAACAACCAAGTATGAGAAAGAAAGGAAAAGAACACATCCTGGGTGTGATGATGTAGGAAAGAAAGACCTAGTGCTAAAAGTATAGATGAAACCTGTGGTGATTTTACCTTGTTGATTCACACAGAACTGGGAACCAAAATCACAAGTGAATGCTTGCATGTAAGGTGCTGCCAGAAAGACCCACAGACACCAAATAAAGCGAGTTAAATGCTCCCAGCTAACACAATGTGTCCCCGCTCAGCGTCACGTGGGCGTGGCAAGTAATTTACAGCCATTGACTGTTAGTCACATTTATTCACCGCTTTATAAATTTGCTCCTTAAACCTCTAAAATAAATTTTAAAAAAAGTCTTTTAGTCAGAGCATATACGTTGATTTTATGTAATTCAGCCTTGTGAGATCAGTACAAATAATGGTTATTTTAGACAATCCAGTATGAGCTTCACAAATCTCCCTGCCTGCACTCTGTACTGACTCCGCCTATTAAGACTCCTCCTCTCAGCTCCTCTGTAGATCAGAAGACAGGCTCTGTGAAATGTGTGCCTACTCACAGGACATAGTGACTACATGTCACAGATGGCAAAGTGTTGGGATATGTTTACACACTTCAAGATCATGGGAATGTAGGCCGTACAAAAGATTATCAAAGAAAAGGAAATAATTCACACTCAAACTAGAGCTGCACAATTAATCGTTAAAAAATCGTGATCTCGATTCACCTCCCCTGACGATCTCTCCTGCTGAGTTTGACGATTCTTTCATATAAACAAGTGGAGAGATTATCTGCTCACTCAGCTGTCAAAAGAAAACATCCAGGCAGTCTGCCAAGTTTAGAACTTGAAACATTGTATCTATCTTCCTTGTTAGATCAAAGGGATAAACTTCTCTGTGTAAACAAATAACCTGGGCAATCTGCCAAGCTTTAAACAACCTGTAAATGCAGGAAGATATATAATATATATATATATATATATATATATATATATATATATATATATATATATATAATTTTTTATTTTTTTTTTTAGCAGAGACCCTAGGGTGCAATATTTTATGTCACACTGTATTTGCCCAGCGGTCTTTCAAATGCAATTTTTTGGGAAAAAATACACTTAAATTAAATAAAATAAAATAAAAAAAAAGAAACAGTAAAGTTTAGCGCAATTTTTTTTTGTTTTAATGTGAAAGATGATGTTACTCCGCGAGAATCGTGAGAGAATCGTGATCTATCCTCTAAACAAAAAAATCGTGATTCTCATTTTAGCCAGAATCGTGCAGCTCTAACTCAAACTCAATTAAAATTGGAGATAAAATGGCCGCGGCACCTTTATTGGTATAAACATAAACTTATAAATTCATCAATAAATTAAATATTTAAAATTTTTCTTTTTCTTTTTTTTATTTATTCATTTTATTAATTTATTAAAATATATAAAACATATATCAATATCTCGCTCAGTTATAGAACTCGAGCGAGTACCATAAATAAAACATTCATCAAAGTCCCCCCTTGATACAAGGGTGACAAACCACATAACAGGTGCTGCGACAGGGTGGGAGGGATGGGGAGCTCGTCAAGCCACTGTGGGGTCAACTGTGACAGGGGCTTGATGCGAGGGTCTTATATAACCCTAAAACACGTGTATTCCCCTGCCATACACGTGTTTTTCCCGCTTCAAATCACGTTTTTCCCGCTCGGGAGCCACCTGCCATTCAAATTCTGCCATTTAAAGTGACAGTAGTCAAAATTTTTTTATTTTTATTTTTTTTTTTTTTTATAAAACTCCTTTTGCCTGCCACAATCCCATGTTGTGGGCACTTAAATCAATGCCCACTTTTCATTTGCAATAATGGTAGTAGGCTAGAAGTAATGGATATATACGATGTGGAAATAAATATGATTTTGACCAAAGACCTGCTTAAAACTTCATGTGATGGGTGATCATGAGCTTGAGGAGGATTTCTTATTTTCAAGTTGGTTGTAAAATTCTTACAGGAAGCGCGAGACTGCAGGAAGTTGTGACATTCTCCCTATCTGGGCTGCAGTGTCATGGCTCCGCTCTGTGACCCCCGCAGCACTCTGATATGTGGCTAAAGCGTTTGTGGCGGAGTAACAAAATATTGCTCTGCAGCTGCTGTGGACACCGCAAGTCCTAGCCAATGTAAGCCTGTGTCGTGGCATGCTGAGATTTTTAGTTCTACAGTAGGTGCAAGGTTTTGCTTGTTCGAAGTGAGATGTTGGGTCTCATTCACACTTCGTGCCATTGGGCAACATTACCCAATGCAGTCCCAACACAAAGACTGGACAAAAGGCCTTGCATTGCATAGGACTAGTTCACATCATTCACTTCAGACTTGATTTTTTTTTTTTTTTTTAACAAAAATATGTAGCAGAATACATTACACAATAGCCTAAATTGATGACAACTGTGTAGGTGCACATGTGTCAGTGTCTGTAATTGTTTCCCATATCCCTGTATGTTGTGCTCTTTTAAGATGCACGTCCAAGCAGTGGCATCACTGCAGGGGTACGGCCTGCACCCGGGTGACACCTGCCAGAGGGGTGACACCAGGGATGCATCATTCATCTCTGTGCAGTGTGTGCAGGGCCGAGCCACAATGCACACATTTGTCTGGAACAAATGTGGGCCTATGACTGCCATATGCTCGGTGTCATATTAACCCCCACACACACAGCACACAAAGCTGCTCTGGGTCACAATACCTCAGATGAGCAGCGCTGCAGACACCGCCCACCCAATCTCTCCTGATCAACTAAAGCCATCACAGGACAGCAGCATCATCGGCCAATTGGCAGATATCCACTGCCAAGCAGTATCTCTGAGAGAGGGAGGGGGCAGCAGCTCCTTCTAAAGTCCAGACTGCACACCTTCTGTAAGTTATAGCTGCTCTTCGACAGTCCCTCTGTCCTCTCTTCTGTTCTGTGTAACATATGCAGTACTTAACTTTTCACCTTGTACTCCATGTACCTGTACTCCAGGAACTCTTGAGCCCTGTACTTTGTAAGTTTGTGAACCCTGCCCCCTGTACTTAGCGCCGTCCTGAGCCTTGTGCCCTGTATACAGCACACTTCTGTACCCTGCACCCTGTAGGTAGCATGCAATTCGACCACACCTACCCTTTTATGCCGTGTGCTCCCCCTGTGGGGGCATGGTTGAGCCTTGGGTGACACCAAGTGCACTGTGGCAGGCTAGACAGAAGAGCCTGATTTGCTAGCGTTCCAAGTGTCTACTGTTCTGTTCTGCTCATGCTGTCACTCCACAGCAGCAGGACAGAGCACTGTGACAGGCTGGAGGGGAAAGCCAATCTGATGCGGCGGTGCGGTAAAACATGGGGGGAGGGGGTGTGACGCCATATTTTACCCCACTAGGTGACGCCAACCTTAGTGACTCCACTGCAGCCAAGAGTCTCTTAAAAACCTTCACTGGTGCGCCTCAGTGGCTTAACATTCTTGAATCCAGAACAATTTCTGATGATGCTTCATCGTTACTGCAGGTCAGTAAATGTTATATTTGAGAAGTTGATTTTTGGATGAAAGCAGGTTGCTGCGACTTAATAATGCTGCCACGTAGCTGTTATCTGGCTATGTGCCTGGTGCTCTTGTTTAGCATTCAATTGTACCAGTGTGTTATGGAAGGCAAAGTACAGATTAAATACAGAATCTTAATTTATTCCCATCAGGGCTGCAACTAACGATTATTTTCATAATTGAGTAGTTGACCGATTTATTGTTTTGGTTAATAACCTTAAGTGTGGTATATAATTTAGTTAATATGTAAAGTTTAAAAAAAGGCAATTTATTCTTAAATATCTCTATGCAGCGGTAAATATAAATATCAAACTATATGGTTGGGGAGCAAAATCTCTAATCCACGCTGAGAATAACAGACAGAAGAGATATACTGTATATACTATTAGAGAACATATATACTATTTGAAGAGATACTGTATACACTATTAGAGGTTGAATCTGGTAAATATCAATATACTCAGATCTTTTTTTTTTTTTTTTTTTTTTTTTAAAGAAGAAAAAAAGATTGTTTTGCAGGTTTTCAAACAGAACTGTAATATATTATATGCTGGCCATACAAAAACATGTCTTCCTTAACCACTTCCAGGCCACCGCACGATATGTCCTTACTTTGAAGGGGGATATTATGGCAGCAGCTAGCTGCCGTAACCCCGGTATCCTCTTTAGCCGGCGGTCTGGTTTCCGATGAGAGTGGTCTCTGTGTCGGATTCGCCACAAGATCACTTTCATCAGCAGCAGGAGAGGGTGCCCCCCCCAAAACAGTGTAAAAATAAAAGGTAAAATAAATTCGAGAAAAAAAATGAAATTTTTAACTGCGCCCTGTCCTGCCGAGCTCGCGTGCAGAAGCGAACGCATACGTGGAGTAGCACCCGCATATGAAAACGGTGTCCGAACCACACATGTGAGGTATCGCTGTGATTGGGAGCGCGAGAGCAATAATTCTAGCACTAGACCTCTGTAACTTAAAACCTGCAACCTGTAGAATTTTTTAAAACTTTGCCTATGGAGATCTTTAAGGGTAAAAGTTTGTCACCATTCCACGAGTGGGCGCAATTTTTAAGCGTGACATGTTGGATATCAATTTACTCTGCGTAACATTATCTTTCACAATATTAAAAAAAAAAAATTGGGCTAATTTTTTACGGTTCTATTTTTTAATTAAAAAAAAGTGTATTTTTTCCCAAAAAAAGTGTGCTTGTAAGACTGCTGCATAAATACGGTGTGACAAAGTATTGCAACAACTGGCATCTTATTCTCTAGGGTGTTAAGAAAAAAAATGTATAATGTTTGGGGGTTCTAAGTAATTTTCTAGCAAAAAAACTGTTTTTAACTTGTAAACACATCTCAAAAAGAGGCTCAGTCCTTAAGTGGTTAAAAAAAGACGTTTTAGGAATGTTCGATTTTCGAATCATTAGTGGGGTCAAATCGACCTTAGTTTTCAACCAGTGACAGGAAAATTTTGGAAATAGAAAACTGGTCAAAGAAATTTTCAGACCGTGTATGTGGTTTTCGTTCAGAAATTGCATTCATTTTAAAACAGAATGTTAAAAGCAAGTGAAAATTTCAAACCACATTTTTTCATTCAGCGAATGTACAAAGATTTTTCATATGAATATTCTCGTCTGAAAATTGATCCGTGTGGCCAGCATAAGGCTGGGTACACACCTATGCAGTTTGCTTTTTGCTGTGCGTTAAATACAGTACAGAGTGCCCCTATAGCAAGGTAAAGAAAACTTCTGCCTTTAGAACCACTCACTTCCTGCCCATGAGGCATTGCTCCTCACACATTCACAAGTTCTCAGGCACTTACTGACATGTATGAATGGTGTACTGATGTATGTGTGCTTGCACTGTCTTTCCTGATATGTAAAGAAATAATGCATTCTGTATGCAGGCCAACTAATTGGCTGGCCGATTAATCGATTAGTTGTTTCAGCCCTTCTCATCCAGTCTGGAGTTTTTTACTGTCTTGTTTATAGCACAAAAAATAAAAACCACAGAGGTGATCAAATGCCATCAAAAGAAAGCTCTATGTGTGGGAAAAAGACATGAATTTTATTTGGTTACAGCTTTGCACGCCCGTGCAATTGTCAAATAAAGTGACGCAGTTCCGTATAGCAAAAAATGGCCTGGCCATTAAGGGGGTAAATCCTTCTGGGGCTGAAGTGGTTAAAAAAAGGCGCTGCAATGTATTGCTGTAAAAGAGGACCCCTTATATTTTATCAAAGCCAAAACATACTGGTAGAATCTGTCCGGTTCTTTTTTCCGTCAGTCCTAATGGTGAGATATATGAGACTAACTGGTGTCCCCTTCCCCTCTATTCCTGTTCTGATTGGATATTTGTGTCATTTAGCAGCTGCCCTGTTAGGTTTCCAGTAGGGATGAGCCGAACACCCCCGGTTCGCACCAGAACCTGTAAGCGGACCGAAAAGTTTGCGCGAACTTTAGAGCCCCATTAAAGTCTATGGGACTCGAACGTTCGAAATCAAAAGTGCTAATTTTAAAGGCTAATATGCAAGTTATTGTCCTAAAAAGGGTTTGGGGACCCGGTCCTGCCCCAGGGGACATGTATCAATGCAAAAAAAAAGTTTTAAACGGCTGTTTTTTCGGGAGCAGTGATTTTAATGATGCTTAAAGTGAAAAAAAAGGTGAAATATTCCTTTAAGTATCGTACCTGGGGGGTTGTCTATAGTATGCCTGTAAAGTGGCATGTGTTTCTGGTGCTTAGAACAGTCCCTGCACAAAATGACATTTTTAAAGGAATAAAAGTAATTTTAAAACTGCTCGCGGCTTTAATGAAATGTCAGGTCCCTGCAATATGGATGAAAATCAGTGATATTAAGGGGAACCCCGTACCCAAATTATAAAAAAGGAAAGGTGTGGGACCCCCAGGCCCTATATACTCTGAACAACAGTATACAGGCGATGCAAACAAGACAGGGACTGTAGGTTTGTTAAGTAGAATTTGATTGTAATTTTGAACTGGTACATTTTTAAAGTGTAGCTCCAGGCAAAAAATCTATTTTTAAGCTTTTTGGAAAACATAGGGAAGGGTTATCACCCCTGTAACATTTGTTTTGCTGTCTGTGCACCTCTTCAGAAGATTTCACCTCACTTTCTTCCCAATGACAAATGTTTTTTGAAAATTTTGGGGGTTTTAGTGAAACAAGGATTGGTGATAAAGCACCAGTAAAGTTTTTCCCATATTAACTCTTCCAGGAGAGACTCCCTTCCTAGGGGTAGATTTAATCTCACTTCCTGTTGTCTCCTTCCATTTGCAAGTAGGACTCGTTTGTAAGTTGGATGTTTGAAAGTAGGGGCCTGCCCTATATACTCTGCAGAAATTGGGGCCTTAGGTGTTGGTGTTGCCACAACACTGCAAGCCCTCACAGTTACTCTTGGTGGGTGCTGGAACGGGCCCTGCTGTGAAATATTAGATCAAAAATTGTAATTACACGTCCATGTTAAACAGGGGCAGAAAAATTGGGCCTTGGCCACTGGTGGCGGTGCCCAGAACCAAAAATGTTCTTACAAGCTATCGGCATGAAAATTGAGGAGGAAGAGGATTGTCATTCAGCATAACAGGATAGTCACACAGCATCAGCATAGGCAGTCTTGAAGGGATCTCGCATTAAAAAAAAAAAAAAAAATCAATCGGTTACATCAACATCAGGTACTTGGTAGCTGGTGATCCAAGACTGATTTATTTTTATGAAGGTCAACCGATCGACCGATTCAGTGGACAGGCGCACCCTGTGATCGGTTACAAAGCCTCCAGCAGTAATGAATGTGCGTTCCGAAAGAATACTGGATGCAGGACAGGCCAGTAGCTCAATTGCATACTGTGCAAGCTCTGGCCAGTGATCCATCCTCAAGACCCAGTAACCCAGAGGATTTTTGGTGGGAAAGGTGTCCAAGTTTGATCTTGCCCCTAGGTAATCCTGCACCATGTGAGTCAGACGCTGGCAATGGTTGCTGGAACCTTTCAGACCTTGGGGCTGCAGGCTAAAAAATTGTCTGAACGCATCGGTCAGATGGTCACCTTCTCCACCGCTCCTTCTGTGACAGACCGAAGCCTCAGCAACACGTTGTCCAGGAGGCCCAGGAAATTGTAACCTTCCAGCCTCTGGAAACGCGTTGCACAAACCTTTATGCAAGGCCTCCCGAAGATGTTTCATTCTCTGCGATGGGAAGATAAGGTCCGCAACCTTACCCTTGTAACGTGGATCAAGGAGGTTTGCCAGCCAGTAATCATCCCTCCCCTTGATACGAATATGAGGATCCTTCCGCAGGCTTTGCAGGATCAGGAAGGCCATGCAGCGTAGGTTTGCTGAGGCATTCGGTCACTAAGGACGACATGATCCGCAGCCACCTCCTCCCAGCCACATACAAGTCCATGGGTTTCTTCGGTCTGTAAATGATCCCTTGAAAACTGCTGCTGATGCTGAGTGCCAGGCTCCACCTCCATGCTGACACAATCCTCGTCCTCTTCCTGTGTAATCGGCGGGCACGCAGGAACACTGTCTGGATAAAGAGGGCCTTGAGAGGTAAGGAAGTCCTCCTCTTCCTCCCTCTGTTTTGCCTCAAGTGCCCTGTCCATTATTCCATGCAGAGTGTACTCCAACAGGTGGACAAGAGGGACAGTGTCACTGATGCATGCACTGTCATCACTCACCATCCTCGTGGCCACCTCACATGGTGACAGGACAGTGCATGCATCCCTGATCATAGCCCACTGGTGTGGGGGAAAAAAAAAAAACAAGCTCCCTGACCCTGTCCTGGTGCCATAGTCACATATGTACTCATTTATGGCCCGCTGCTGCGTGTGCAGCCGCTGCAGCATGGCCACCGTTGAGTTCCACCTGATGGGCATGTCACAGATTAGGCGGTTCTTGGGCAGGTTAAATTCTTTTTGGAGGTCAGCCAGCCGAGCACTGGCATTATATGACCTGCGGAAATCCACAGACTTTCCTGACTTGCATCAGGATATCCTGTAAGCCCGGGTACCTGCCCAAGAACCGCTGCACCACCAAGTTAAGGACGTGAGCCAAACAGGGCACATCGGTCAGTTGTCCCTGCCTGAGGGTGGAGAGGAGGTTGGTGCCATTGTCGCAAACCACCATACCTGGCTTAAGCTGGCATGGCGTCAACCACCTCTGAACCTGCCCCTGCAGAGCTGACAGAATCTCTGCCCCAGTGTGGCTCCTGTCCCCCAAGCACACCAGCTCAAGCACCGCATGGCATCTTTTTGCCTGCATGCTTGCATAGCCCCTTGAACGCCTACGGAGCACCGCTGGTTCTGAGGAAAAATCAGCACAGGAAGAGGCCATGGAGGAAGATGAGGGGGTGGAGGAGAGAGGTGTGGCAGAATCACCACTAGTAGAATTTGAGGCGTGGTGGCGCAACAACCTCCAACACTACTGCACCCTGTCCTGCATCCTTCCCAGCTGCCAGAAGAGTCTCCCAGTGCGCGGTGAAAGATGGGTAACGTCCCTGTCCATGCCTGCTGGACCATGAGTCAGCAGTAATATGCACCTTACCGCTGACTGCCCTGTCCAGCGAGGCCAAGACATTGCTTTCCACATGCTGGTAGAGAGCCGGAATCGCCTTCCGTGAGAAAAAGTGGCGTTTTGGGAACCTGCCACTGAGGAACCGCACATTCCACAAACTCACGGAAGGAAAACCAACTGAAAATGCTGGAGTTGAAGTGCTAGCAATTTAGCCAAGCTAGCATTCAACTGCTGGGCATGTGGATGGCTGGGAGTGAACTTCTTTCGGCGGTGCAGCAGCTGGGGCAGGGAAATTTGCCTGGTACAATCTGACATCGGTGTACTGATAGCAGATTTTCCGCAAGTACCTGGCTGTGACACACCTAATTCTACACCTTCATTCCTCTCAGTGCAGGTTTCAGAGAGGACTGAAGGTATAGTGAGGTTGGAGATCCCAGCTGATGAGGAGCAAGGAGAGGTCCGCTTTGTTCTTTGGTGTGGGTCTTTTAGGTACGCTTGCCAACGAACTGCATGGCAGGTCGACATATGTCTGGTAAAGCATGTGGTGCCCAAGCGGGTGATGTTTTGGCCATGCAAGATACGCTTGAGACACATGTTGCAAATGGCAGCGGTGCGATCTGATGCACTCGTCTTAAAAGGCCCACACCAAAGAACTTTTGGAATGACGCTCAAAGACAGCAGCACCCTGCACATGCGGAGCTCTGAGGTGTGATGCAGTCAGTGTGCTGCCCTTAAGCTGGCCCCTGGAGGGCATCCTGCCTCGTTGGAGATGTTCCTCCTCCTCCCTCCTCCTTCCTCTCTCCTCTCTGGCACCCACGTGGAGTCGGTGACCTCATCATCCCCTCCCTCCTCATCACTGGAGCAAACCTGGCAGTATGCTGCAGCTGGGGGAACGTGACTGCCAGATTGCTGTCCTTCTTGGGCACCCCCTCTCTCTGGGCTCACGTTACTGCCTTCCTCTAGGTGGGTACCATCATCGGAGCCTTTAAAACGCTGGGCATCCTCCTGGAGCATGTACCCAACACTGTGGTCAAACAGTTCAGGGGACTCCTCAGGAGAACATGGTGGGGCTAGGGAAGGAGTGAGTGATGCCATTGAGCCGAGGGAAGAGGCTGCTTTGGCAGCTGCTTTGCCAGACAAAGTACCCTGAGCCTGGGTGAGGGAGGATGAGGACGACTTGGTCATCCACTCTACCAAGTCTTCCGCATGTTGCGGCTCAACACGGCCAGCTGCCGAAAAAAGGACAAGTGTGTCCCACGGCTACGTGCTGATGAGGATGCACCGTCTCCACGACCAGCACTGTTGCCTCTAGACACAGCATGCTTGCCCTCTTTTATTGGCTTGTGACTGTCTGCCTCTTCTTGTTGGCCTTCCAGACATACTAATGTCCTGCAGTGAGATGAAGCTGCACAAAGCTGGGGTGTGTGTGTGTGTATGTATGTATGTATGTATGTATGTATGTGTATGTATGTATGTATGTATGTGTATATATATATATATATATGTATATATGTGTATATATGTGTATATATATATATATATATATATATATATATATATATATATATATATATATATATATATATATATATATATATATATATATATATATATATATAAATTATAGTTAGCAGAATCGACTGCCTGTGGTACTAATAGGATCAGAAGAACACCACCAATTTTCTTCAGGTAGCTTTAGGTGCACACTGTGCAGAGGACACAGTACAATAACTGTAAATGGAAAACGATAGCAGCGCTAAGATTGAAGAAAAAAAATAATAAAAATTCCAAGTATTATATAATATATGATTAACATCAATATTGGACACTAATAAATAAACCACTCCATTAAAAAATGAATTGTGTGAGAATATATACGGATATGACAACAGTATCTGCTAAATATTATATTAAAGTGTTCAATAGAAATTAAATGTAATATTCAATAAATCAATAAATAGTCAAAAAATTTTCAAAAAGTGTTGAAGTTCATAAATATATTGAAATGATTAAAATGGATTCCGTGACAAAACCAACACCGCATCCAAAAGGTGCTATTGAACACTTTAATATTTAGCAGGTATTGTTCTCATATCAGTATATATTCTCACAATTAAGGTTTTTCACGCAATTAATTTTTTTATGGAGTGGTTTATTTATTAGTGTCCAATATTGATGTTAATCATATATTATCAATACTTGGGATTTTTATTTATTTTTTCTTTTTTTTCAATCTTTGCGCTGCTATTGTTTTCTTTCTTTGTACTATTGGGTGCATCTCACTTCTAGCAGCAGCTGTTTATTTACTGTTGTTGGTTTTTTTTTTTTTTTTTTTTGATATAGTGCGGTATTTTATTTTTTGTTCACTAACTGTAAATACTGCAGCTGCCTGCCTGTGGTATTAATAGGATCAGAACAACAGCAATTGTCTTCAGGTAGCTTTAGGTGCACACTGTGCAGAGGACACAGTACACTAACTGTAAATCCTGCAGCTACCTGCCTGTAGTATTAATGGGATCAGAACAGCTATTGTCTTCAGGTAGCTTTAGGTGCACACTGTGTAGAGGACACAGTACACTAACTGTAAATACTGTAGCTGCCTGCCTGTGTTACTAATAGGATCAGAAGAACACCAGCAATTTTCTTCAGGTAGCTTTAGGTGCACACTGTGCAAAGGACACAAAATATATCAAATGACACTGTCTCTCTGCCACGCAGGCGGCCTTATATAGTGTGGGGCGTGTACTAAACCCCCTGAGCCATAATTGGCCAAAGCCACCCTGGCTTTGGCCAATTACGGCTCCCTGTACAGACGACGCTGTGATTGGCCAAGCATGCGGGTCATAGTGCATGCTTGGCCAATCATCAGCCAGCAATGCCGCAGTGAATTATGGGCTGTGACGCGCCACTGGAATTTGGCGCAAACGGCCCATAACATTCGCAATTCGACGAACGGTCGAACAGGCGATGTTCGAGCCAAACATGGGTTCGACTCTAACTCGAAGCTCATCCCTAGTTTCCAGGTATCCCTGTCTGTAACTTTCCTCTGCTTTGCCAGTGCAGTTGATACATTTTGTACATATGATGGCATCAGTTTTGAGACTTATATTTGTATTTTGTATTTTTTTTTTTTTGCATTTTGTTTTGACTGACAAATCATTTTCTGCCCTTACCATTTTTTTTTTTCCCCCTATGTTGCTTTGAAATGCATGGACATGATTTTGATGATATTTGACAGTGTATGCAGCTGTGTCTGTATTTGGGATTGGGGTACAGTAAGGGCCCTTTCACACTGGGGCGGTTTGCAGGCGCTATTGCACTAATAATAGCGCCTGCAAACCAACCCGAAAGTGCTGCTGCTTTGTATCCAGTGTGAAAGCCCCGCGGGCTTTCACACTGGAGCGGTGCGCTGGCAGGACGGGAAAAAAAGTCCTGCCAGCAGCATCTTTGGAGCGGGGAAGGAGCGGTGTATTCACCGCTCCTTCCCATTGAAATCAATGGGACAGCGTGGCTATACCACCGGCAAAGTGTCTCTACAGAGGCGCTTTGCGGTGGTTCTTAACCCTTTCTCGGCCGCTAGCGGGGGGGGGTAAAACCGCCCCACTAGTGGCCGAATACCGACGGTAAAGCGTTACCGCCGATGCCGCCCCAGTGTGAAAGGGGCCTTAAATGGCATTTAACATGTATATCTCCATTTTTGTAATGGGACGTTTTTTGGCTTTTAAAACAAAACTAGTGGGTTCTGAGTTTTTTCTCGGCTGTAAAAATGCTCTGACGTCGAACGCGACTCACCAGCATTTTTTGACATTTTTGATCCATTGAAAAATACAAAACCCGCTAGCGTGGAAAAACGCAATTACAAAAGCGTTAAACGTTGAAAAACTCACTGCAAAGCTGCTGGCGTTTTTTATAACGTTATCTTAACGTCCAGTGTGCATGAGGCCTAAAACTTGAGTTGTCTCGAGCCTTCTGTTTTCTGATTGTGGAAAGTTACATAAATTTCAGGCTGTTAAATTCTTGGCATTATGACTTCTTGATGCAGTTTTTGTATGTATAATTGTACCTCTTCTTCTTTTTGGATACTAGTGCTAACTGCCTTGTACTTCCTGAGACTGCACAATTGATAATTGTATGAAGTCAATATTTTCTTATCTGTTGCAATCCTTAAAAAAAAAAAAAAAAAAAAAAAAAAAAAGCATTATGAGTAATACTAAATGTTTTTTTATTTTTCCCCTGGAGTTCCATCAGTAGTAACTCACCTATTCTTTTGTGTTCCAGGTAAAAGATGGCAGTCCTTTAGAGGAGCCTAAAAAGAGCGGTGGTGGTGGCTCCCCACCCCCCCTCTCCCGGCCTGAACTATGGAGGATGGGCAAAATGGTAGGGTGAACCTGGCTCACGTCCTGTTTGACCGCTTTGTCCAGGCCACCACATGCAAGGGGACGTTAAAGAGTTTTCAGGAACTATGCGACCACCTGGAGCTGAAACAACGCGACTACCGCTCCTTCTACCCCAAACTCAAGTCCAAACTTAACTACTGGAAGGCCAAAGCCCTGTGGTCGAAATTGGACAAGAGGTGGTCCCACAAGGACTACAAGAAGGGCAAAGCCTGCAGCAACACCAAGGTGAGTTGGGCAGGAATAACAGGAAGTTTTTATCACTTTACACTTTGTTATTGTAACATTTGCCTGATGGTAACCTTTGACATGGCTGTCCAGTGTTTATTTGCATGTGTGTATATATATATATATATATATATATATATATATATATATATTTCCAGTGGTCATCTTTCTATGTACAAACTATACATAGATGAGGCTTTTTTTTTTCCTTCAATTTCAGATTGGGGATTGTGATCTGTGTTCCTATGGGGCAAATTTACTCGGTTTACTCTGTTTGTTCTAGTGATCCTTGTCTCTGGGATTGAAAGTGATGGGTAATCCAAATGGAGTTGTCACCAGAACAAAGTGTGAGGGGAAAATCCTCTCAGTGGGGGCACCTGTTCTGGTAATAACTAAGAGGGAAAATACCACATTGTGGTTACTAGATGGCACTGATCATAGGAAATGCGTTATGTACTGCAAATGTTAGCTCCATACAGTAGCCATAATGTGGTATTTTCCCGATTCCCTCTTCTTTTTTTTTTTTTTTTTTTTTTTTTTTTTATTCATTCATTTAAAAAAAAAAATTAACTTTCGACCTGGAGAGAAAATGGCATGAGAACATTCAACACTGAATGTGCATGCAGTTTTGCTAAATGAAAATCGCTGCAATTTTTAAAATTTTATTTATTTTTATAAATACACCAGTTTGTTTGCTTGTTACCTATCTATTATTATTATACAGGATTTATATACCGCCAAAAGTTTTGTACAGCGCTTTACAACATGAGGGCAGACAGTACAGTTACAATTCAATACAGGAGGAATCGGAGGGCCCTGCTTGTTAGAGCTTACAATCTAGGAGGTTAAACTTTTTTTTTTTATTAAAGGCCAGCTCAAGTCTTTGTTTCCTCCTTCTGTTCATAGCATTGGTTTGAATTACTTTGCATCAGCCCCCTGAAACCAGAACAGAAATCTGTCCTGTTTACATTTTTCATGTAGAAATACTGGACACTTATATTAATTCACTGTCTGTCTCTGCAGTGTCTGATTATTGGCGCTGGGCCGTGCGGTCTGCGTACTGCCATCGAGCTCTACTTCCTCGGGGCCAGGGTAGTGGTGGTGGAAAAGAGAGATGCCTTTTCGCGCAACAACGTGCTTCATTTATGGCCCTTCACCATCCATGACCTGCGGGGCCTGGGAGCCAAGAAATTCCACGGCAAGTTCTGTGCTGGGGCCATCGATCACATCAGTGAGTATTGTGAACTCTGCTATAACATTGCAGTTCGGATCTGGCAGATGTCTGGGTTTCCTCTGGCTGTATGTGCATGGTGTTTTTAAAAAAAAAAAGACGAAACCAAGTTTGGTATAATCCATGGTTGTAAACTTCAGATATGCAATATGAACAAAGCATATCTCTCTATAGTGTGTACTTGTCTCCACTAAGTGCACCAAATGTAATTTTTGTCTGCTGCTTCGTTCCTCTACTATCATCATGAATCACTACTAACATACTTTCCTGACACCAAGGAAAAAAAAGTGACATGGGAGGGACCTCCAGCAGATTGACGGCCTTGGCTCTGTTCCTGTGAGGTCAATGTGTCCCTTTCCCTCCAATCAGCTCTCAGAACTCTCCTCACTTAGCTCTGCAGAGTGCAACTTTAGCTCTAGGCCCCCTTTTTCTGACATCTTAGACAAGCTTTAAAAATTCTGGACTTTGAACGACTGTAGATAAGAGAAGACTGCAAATAAACAGGTAAAACGTATGTAGGAGGATCTTTCAGCTGTGTATCACCTGAGGCCAGTCACTTCTATGGGTATATGTAAGGGTTTGCAACCACTTTAAAGCTAAATTCCAGCCTTGCCTTTTTCCCACACTTAGACCACTTTCACACGGGAGGTGTTTTTCAGGCTCTACAGCGCTAAAAATAGCGCCTGAAAAAAGCCTCGGCTGCAAACCCAGTGTGAAAGCCCAAGTGCTTTCACACTGGGGCGCTGGTAGGGCGTCACAAAATGTCCTGCCAGCAGCTTCTTTGGAGCAGTGAATACATCTCTCCTACACCACTCCTCCACGTCTCCTGCCCATTGAAAACAGTGGGGCAGCGCCAGCGGATTTAACCCCACTGGCGTGGGGTTAAAACCACCCCGCTAGCGGCCGAATAGCGCCGCTAAAGCGGCACTAAGAATAGCGCCGCTTTACCGCTGATACCCGGGGTGGCTTAGTGTGAAAGGGGTCTTAGAACAAATCTTGTGACCATACGGTTAAAAAAACTTGCATCTCCAAAATATAACTCTTTGAAGCTGCAGCAGCTATCTTGCACCTGCCTTTATTTCCCGTCTGAGCAACTTCAATCATCTTTAGTACCATGTGCTCCTGATCCGGACTGTCATTTGCTTGCTGCTCAGATGTTGGCTTTCTCCGCCATCAATCGTTATTTCTCTTCGTAATGTGTTGGTGTAATTTTTAGGGCTGTACAGCTGTTCCTGAGCATTATATGAAAACTCCTCCCCAGTATCCCATTAGACATGCATTTTCTTACCTGCTAGCTACTGGGAGGCACAGACTTTAGATGTACAATATGCTGTTTGGTAGCTGAATTTCATATAATTTTTAAAACCGCAGTAAAGTGATTGGGGGGGGGGGTGGAGGCTTATATGAAGCTGGCCAACATTTACATAAAACCCTCTCAAGAGCAAGCCCACTGCTTCAGTGGTCTCTTGAAAAAAAGATTTGAGGCAGAGTGTCTGCCGGCCCTTTCCACCAAACTTTATCTTATACAGAAGAAAGACTAGCAGAATGCCTCACCAATGAAGTAATCAAGTTTAATATACTATATATTGTATAAGTTTAATACAATTTTATGTATTTTCTGTATAGTGATCATATCCCCCTTCATCAACTTCTTAATTGTATTTTCCCTTGGAAAAAAAAACAAAACAATTTCAGTTAACCCCTTGGTAATTTAGCTGTGCATCTTTGCAGTTTTTCCAATTTTCTGTGAACTGGTGCCCAAAAACAGATTTTTCAGTTTAACAATTTTAGGTCTTCTAGTCTTTGTAGATGTTTGTTACAGTTCCAGGAAATGGTCTAGTTATGGGAAATCCAGATCAGCTGATGGTCGTAGTTGGTAGAGATAAGGTGTCCAAGTAGAAAACCAGCGTGTGTATATGTGTTCTGATTATGGGTTTCCAGCTCCCAAACTAAGGTGTGTGTGTGTGTGTGTGTGTGTGTGTGTGTGTGTGTGACAAAAAAAGTCAACTGTTTAATGTTTGTGGAAAGATAATTAGTGTAAGGAATTGTTGGGCTGCCACAGAAGACAACTGGTTTGTTGCAGGCAGCTGCGCATGAAAAGCTTTTGCATGGTCCAGTGTGATAACCTCATCCTTGCGTAAGCCAGTAACCAATAGATGTTTCTGCCATCACTGCCAAGCTTTTTTACTTTTTTCCCTATCCCTGCCTGCAACATTTAATTTACTGCTGTGTAATTTATTACAAACTGCTTCCTCGGGAAGATTGAATCTTCCTGCAATGTTCTCCTGGTTTCCGCTGACTTCGCCTGTCCTCCACCCATATACGTCACACTAACAGCTGATGCGTATTTCTGTTAAAATTACTACACAGATAATTAAATCCAGGCTGATGGAGGTCCGTCTGCCCAAGGGATGAAGGATTTTACATAATTGTTTTGTGGCCAATCTGAATAACTGTGCATCTACATTCAATGTTTTTTAAGCAAATTATACAGACCAGTTATAGAGAAGCTGAATATGTCGAACACTGTCTCTCCATCACTTCTTTTATGAGAAATGTATTACCTGATCATTACGGATGGTTATCAAATCTCTTGTGGAAGGATTAGATGCTTTGTCAGATTTTTATTATTCTGTGACCCCACTGGGCAGATTTGCCCTTTCTATTTGTTCTGGTGACTAGTGACCCTGGTACAGAAGTAAAGGAAGAGCCAAAAGTTTATAACTGTCGCTGGAACAGGAATAGAGCAGTCTTAAACCTAAGAGGCAGTTCCTCTCACTTCCAGAGATTTCCTCCTCTTGTATTTCTGGGACTGGAAGTTGAGAAAAAACAATATTTTCTTCTTGAGAAAGATCAGTGTGGCCTGTAAGGTTGCTGGTCGGCACTGGACCCAGTGGGCGGCACTAACCTGGTATCCTGGCAGCATGCTTTACAGGTCCAAGTGACCCCTTGACGGGAAGTCATGTCCCTGAAGGCCCCCTTTTGGACATTCCTGCCTGCATTGGTGAAGATTGGGCTCTCTGATAGCCCTGCAGACTGGACTGGTGGGTGCTAATGTGAAGGAAGCAACTCCTGTGACTGTGCCCCTCATACTGTAGTATTCTGTTGGTTCTCTCCTGCTGCAGGAGGGACAGACTGTGAACTGCCTGTGTTTGTTGCTGTGGCTTATGACAGTAGCTTGATCTCTGCCATCCACTGTGTAGCGGTGGAGGAAGGGGTGAGCTCCCAAGTTTCTGCTTTAGGTAGTGAAGGCCCCTACGTAGTTTGCCCTGTAATGGCTCTCCTCAGGGTTAGATCAGTTCTGAATCCTTGCCCTTATGTGGCCTGGCAGCCACCAAAAATGTCTAAATCTTTATCTTTGTTATCCTCATTTTGCACCAATGGGTTCCCTTGGTGGACCATGTTCTGGTCTTTAAGGATGCAGAGACAAATAGTCTGTAGCACCATGGGCAAAATGCCTCCATCACAAAAGTGAGTACACCCTCACATTTATGTAAATATCTCTTCATGTGACACTGAAGAAATGACACTTTGCTACAATGAAATGTAGTGTACAGCTTCTATAACGGTGTAAATTTGCTGTCCCCTCAAAATAACTCAACACACACCCATTAATGTCTAAACCGCTGGCAACAAAAGTGGGTATACCCCTAAGTGAAAATGTACAAATTGGACCCCAAGTGTCTATTTTATGTGGCACCATTATTTTCCAGCACTGCCTTGACCCACTTGGGCATGGAGTTTACCAGAGCTTCACAGGTTGCCACTGGAGTCCTCCACTCCATGCAACATCACGGAGCTGGTGGATGTTAGAGACCTTGCGCTTCTCCACCTTCTGTTTGAGGATGTCCCACAGATGCTCAATAGGGTTTAGGTCTGGCGACATGCTTGGCCAGTCAATCACCTTTACCCTCAGTTTCTTTAGCAAGGCAGTGGTCGTCTTGGAGGTGTGTTTGGGGTCATTATTATGTTGGAATGCTGCCCAGTCTCCCAAGGGAGGGGATCATGGTCTGCTTTCAGTATGTAACTGTACATGTTGCCATTCGTGGTTCCCTCAATGAACTGTAGCTCCCCAGTGTCGGCAGCACTCATGCAGCCCCAGACCATGACACTCCCACTACCATGCTTGACTGTAGGCAAGACACACTTGTCTTTGTACTCCTCACCTGGTTGCCGCCACATATGCTTGACACCATCTAAACCAAATAAGTTTATCTTGGTCTCATCAGACCACAGGACATGGTTCCAGTAATCCATGCCCTTAGTCTGCTTGTCTTCAGCAAACTGTTTTCAGGCTTTCTAGTGCATAATCTTCAGAAGATGCTTCCTTCTGGGACAACAGCCATGCAGACCAATTTGATGCAATGTGCGGCGTATGGTCTGAACTGACAGGCTGACCCCCCCCCCCCCCCCACCCCTTCAATCTCTGCACCAATGCTGGAAGCACTCATACCGTCTATTTCCCAAAGACAACCTCTGGATATTACGCTGAGCATGTGTACTCAACTGCTTTGGGCGACCATGGCGAGGCCTGTTCTGAGTGGAAACTGTCCTGTTTAACCGCTGTATGGTCTTGGCCATCGTGCTGCAGCTCAGTTTCAGAGTCTTGGCAATCTTCTTATAGCCTAGGCCACCTTTATGTAGAGTGGCAATTTTTTTTTCCAAGATCCTCAGAGTTCTTTGCCATTAGGTGCCATGTTGAACTTCTAGTGACTAGTATGAGAGCGTGAGAGCAATAACACCAAATTCAACACACCTGCTCCCCATTCACACCTGAGACCTTGTAACACGACATTGGGGAAGGAAAATGGCCAAGTGGGTCCAATTTGTACATTTTCACTTTAGGGGGTGTACTCACTTTTGTTGGCAGCGGTTTAGACATTAATGGCTGTGTGTTGAGTTATTTTGAGGGGGACAGCAAATTTACACTATTATACAAGCTGTACACTCACTACTTTGCATTGTAGCAAATTGTAATTTCTTTAGTGTTGTCACATGAAAAGATATAATATATTTACAAAAATGTGAGAGGAGTAATCACTTTTGTGAGATGCTGTGTATTTATATTACATTGGTCATGGGACTTTACATGAGTTTCACATCCAAACCTATTTAGTATATATGATTACAGATTTATTGCATGGTAACAGATTTCATATTTACAGTAATTAAAAACCACATTTCAACTATAATAAGCTGATCTATAAAAAAAAAAAATATCATGATAGCAAAATTAATTAATCGATAATCCTGGTGTTCATAAACTGTACCTTTTTCATCCAAGGAAAAAAAAAAAAATTACGTGGCATATAGCGACCAAAAAGATGCTTGACATCTTATGACTACACGCTTTGTGGATCATAGTTATAAGAAATATGTGGCGCTAAATAAAGTGCATAAATAGTATGAGCAACTATCACAAATAATGTAGCGAAACATAAGACTAGTGACAATTCTTCAATGTGACATAAACTAGCAAAATAATAATGTAAGGATCCAATAATACATAAATCCAATGAAACTCTTAAAGTGCATAAAAGTGAAAAGTATCACAAAAATTGGAAAAAAAAAATGAAAAAAATCGCATAAAGTGAAAAAAGTTGCATAAATGGAAAAAAATCACATAAGGTGCAAAAAAGTGAAACAAACGCTAAATAAATAAAAGTGCATAGTCCAAGTGCAATAAGGTTCCAACATCAGTGGAACAAATCTTCATATAACAGTTCATGCAAAAACAAAAGTGCATGTGCATAAAATGATCGGTTTCAGATTCCTCCAATCATCGGCAATTTGTGGTGCGCCACACGATTCCCCAGCCTCTCACCTCTATTAGAGACCCCTACGGGTCAAATCAAGCTTGCATTCTGGAAGCAGATGAGAACCAACAATTGATCGATCTCCTCCGATCGTCACAGCACTTGAAGGTCTCTGCTGGTGGAAGGCTTCAAACTTGGCAAGTATGGTGGAGGCATGCAATATAAAGGAATACCCCCATCGTGTAGTATTCAACACAATTTTTTTCAAAACAAAAGGTAGTACCTTACATTTAAAATCTGGAAAAACAGCACAGAGCACAGTACTTCTGGTCTCGGCTGCGTCTGGAAGTGACGACACCTGAATCCTCCCTGACACGTTGCGTCACTGCTCACGTGACTTCATCAATGGGTCCCCCCTCAGGGAGGAGTCAAGTGTTGTCGCTTCCAGTCGAGGCTAAGACCGGAAGTACTGTGCTCTGTGCTGTTTTTCCAGATATTAAATGTAAGGTACTACTTTTTGTTTTAATAAAATTGTGTTGAATACTACACGATGGGGATATTCCTTTATATTGCATGCCTCCACCATACTTGCCAAGTTTGAAGCCTTCCACCAGAGATCTTCAAGTGCTGTGACGATCGGAGGAGATCGATCGATTGTTGGTTCACATCTGCTTCCAGACTGCAGGCTTGATTTGACCCGTAGGGGTCTCTAATAGAGGTGAGAGGCTGGGGAATCGTGGGGCGCACCACGGATTTCTGATGATTGGAGGAATCTGAAACCGATCATTTTATGCACATGCACTTTTGTTTTTTCATGAATTGTTATATGAAGATTTGTTCCACTGATGTTGGAACCTTCTTGCACTTGTTGGATTATGCACTTATTTAGAGTTTGTTTCACTTTTTTGGCACTTTTTTTTTTCACTTTATGCTAATTTTTTTCAATTTTTGTGTGTTTTTTTTTTTTTTTTTTTTTTTTTATTTTCACTTTTATGCACTTTAAGACTTTCATTGGATATATGTATTATTATTGGATCTTTACATCATTATTATTTTGCTAGTTTTTTGATGTCACAGAAGAATTGCCACTAGTCTTATGTTTAGCCACATTATTTGTGCTAGTTGCTCATAATATTTATGCACTTTAGTTATCGCCACATTTCTTATAACTATAATTATTTTTTCTGTGTGGGAACACTTTTATACGTTTTGGCGGCTTCTCTTATTTCTTTATTTTTTTTTTAAGTGTTTCAGTTCACTTTGGTTTTGCACGTTTGTTCCCCCCTTCTGTTCATGCTTTTGTGGATCCCTGTCCACTCCCTCAGGAGTAGATGCAAGAAAATGGTCTAAAAGTACAAAAATACCACTATTAGATCTAAAGGGCTCCCAAGATTTTAAGAGGCGAAGTTGGGACTTTATATGAGACGTGAGTCTCCATCCCTATGCAAACAGAAAACGGGAAGGTTGGGACTTTGAGTGAGGTGGGCAAATGAGGCCAATGGGTCAGTCACCATCAAAAACAAGCCATTTTATTGATACATAGTAAAATAATGACATAATAATGACCCCAATATGGGTTGACTGTCACATCATATACAAATACACCCTGTTTGATACATTGTGAACATTCATGACAAGCCCCTAAGATTAGGTGCAGAGCGAATGATATAAAAGGTAAAATGTCCATAAATTGCATAATATCACAAAGTAAATAAATAAAATAAATGAAACTTCAGGATTGGTAGACCCAGTAAGAGGGGAAATAATTATTGGATGCATGTCGTAAGCCCGACGCGTTTCGTGTATCAAAAACACTCTTCAGGGGCAATAAAGCACCAATATCTAAAAAACAAAAGGACAAAAAAGGGGGACTGTTCTAGATGAAGTGCAAAATGCATGGTACAAAAGAAAACAAAATAAAAATGCGTATGGGGGGGGGCAGAGATGCCACTACCCCAAATGGGTACTCACATGCCGATGGGGTATGAACTCCATGAGGTGCGCGGTCACAAGGCCACCAACTATGTCAGGTCCGGGAGCTGAGGGAGGAGCTCAAAACAAGGGAGGGAGAAGGGCCAGGCACACACCAAAATCCCCAATGAGAGGTATGTCCATACTGTTGGGGCTGCGGGTGGTATTTCTGTGGTGATAAGAATGCTGCGTGAATGGTAAGGCCCCAATATCTAGAGCCCCCGTCCCCCACACATACATGAATGCCCATATATTGTCCTCCTTACCTGTAGGTAATGGAGTATGACCAACCGTGTCTAGCCCAGTGATGGAAGTGCTGCCCAAAATTGGGCTGTAAGAAGGTCAGTGCCTTATATGTGTGGCCGGCCCGCCCCCCCAAGAAACAGAAACTCCCCCCAACGTCACACATATTGCAGACACTGGGGCGAACGGAAGCTCCCTCCAGCGCAGCGGCAAATCGCCGCCCACAGCTGCTGGGGGAGCTGCCGTCCACGTGTCTGCATAAGATGGAGAAACAAACGCCAACGCCGGGACGGCCTGGGGGCCGTCACGTGCGTGACGTGAGGCGTGACGTCGACGCACGGAGGGAAACCCGCCCCGACTCCCCATGCCCACCGAGGCAGACGAGGAGGGGGAAAAGGGAAGGGATCCCGACGTGCCTCGCAGCTCCCGGACATTGCACAGGAGAGGCAGCGGTCAGATCCGGCAACCCCAGGGGCATCCCACACGGCTGCATCAATGGGGAAAAGAAGGTCAAACAACAAAGTATATAACAAACAATATACAAAAAGGATGAGTGTAAACCATGAAGGGACATGTAATGCCATATATACACAACCCCTAAAGAAGGGGGGGGGGGGGGAGGCAAGTAAAACAGGGCAAGTGCCCAATGGAATAAATATCCATTTTTGGTGAATGATATCCCAGAGGTCTCACAGCCCACCTCCATCCCTAATCGGGTTTTAAGAGGCGAAGTTGGGACTTTATATGAGACGTGAGTCTCCATCCCTATGCAAACAGAAAACGGGAAGGTTGGGACTTTGAGTGAGGTGGGCAAATGAGGCCAATGGGTCAGTCACCATCAAAAACAAGCCATTTTATTGATACATAGTAAAATAATGACATAATAATGATCCCAATATGGGTTGACTGTCACAAGATTAGGCAGTGAAGGGGAGTTTGGCGGATAGCCTTATTACTTACAGGTCAACTCAAAAGTAGACCCAGCAGCCTTGTGAGCAAAGGGTGCTAGGTAATGTCTATCCCGGGGACTGTGGCAGTGTAACTCGCACAGACCACAGGGCAAGTGGAAGGCGGGGCATGTTTCCATAAGGTGCAGATTCATAACGTGTATAAATAAGTGATGGCATATCTAGCCAGCAATAATCTATAAAAGATATGAAATGTATAAATTGTAGATGCATATTCCTGTCCAAAATATGTGGCATGTGACCAAGAAGCAATGAAAATGGTTAAGAAAAAACAAACTTGCTCAGGTGTGTTTTGTGTGTGTTTTTTGTGCTTGTTTTGTGTTTTATTATTATTTTTTTTTTTTTTCGTTTTGATTTTTGGTCAACTGCTGGTCTGCTGAACTTCTGTTTGAAGAAGCAAATTGAGCATGTACCTTTTTTAAGTGTAAATGTACACTTGGGACATCATTGAATCCTATCCAGAAGGTGACCAATGGGTCAAAAGCTGGGGCCTGCTTGCTTGCTTTTTGTCAGCCACAGGCCGTGGGCTCCAAGCAGAAACCAACCACACAGTTCTACAAGGAGAACTGGTACTTGAAGACCTTTAAAGTCTGAAAAGTCCACTACCCAGTAAAGCGGCACCTTCACTCTAGGGGTGGTGGCTGTCTGGACTTGACATAGATGAATCGGCCAACACTGGACTTGTTGCCGGTTTGCCCACCCCCCTTGTTCAGTGAATTGGGGCACCTCAAGTAGTCATGAATAGAAGAACTTGTGTCCTGTGATGTACAGTTAAGACGTTTGTATTTTTAGCTTACTTGTAACATCCCTGTTTTAGTACATGACATGTCTATTCTGCTCCAAGTGGCAGCATAACGAACTTGGTCATGAACAAAAAACTGTGGGTCCTGTAAATGTTATGATTCAAAAACTTGGTATTTTTGGCTTGCTTATTTCACAGGTAAACCGAAAAAACCCTAATTTCTTAACATACCTTTATTTTAGATCCAGTGATATCATTACTAGGTCTCTTTGCTTCTTTATGCAGCTTAGACAAATCATAGTTGTTGGGAGGAGTTATTCAAATATTAAAATGTCGTCTTGATGGGTAGATGTGTTCCTAATCAGGCTGTATTTGTATGCAGAACACCCCTTGGTATTGCCCACATGCGATACTGAACCTCCATGATTGAGAAACTGGAAATCCAACGGAAGGGGGAGGCTGAAGGACAGTCAGGTTTGGTAGTAAGGGGATAGATGATGGACATTCTCCAGCTAAGAAAAAAAGCAGGCGGCTATTTGACTTACTGTAGCTTCTAATGCTTGCTGGGAGAATCGTGGTGTGCAGTAAGCACTCTCCGTACATGAGGGGAGCCTGGACACCTGCAGGACTGAACTTTTTTAGGCTGGGCTCAGCCTGAAGTGGCGCAAGGATTTTTCAGCATTAAAAACTGGAAGAGGATCTAACTCCACTCCTGTGGGGTACGGATGGAGGTCCATTTTTAATGCATGTAAAATAAAAAATGACTATTTTAAATATTCTTTTTATAAATAAAAACCTTCTTGTGATTTTTAAGATCAATTTTACATTTGCTTTAGCTTTTTCCTACCATAACTTTGTAGTAAAACGCACAGTAAAAAATTTAATGACCGGCCTATCTTGGGCCAGAAGACCATCTCCGGTTCGCTGTGTAAGTTAAATCATCTATACATTTTCTTCTTTCTCTGTGGAATTTGGCAAAAGCAGAAACCTTTCCATAAGTTGACTAGCCAAATGTAACATTTGCTATTTAAAAGGTTAACTAGTTTTTCAGTGCACCCACGTTAAAGATTATCATGTTTACCCAGAGTGTGTGTCTGTGGTGTTGTGTACATTTTTTTTTTTTTTTTTACATTTCTGCTTGGTTTTGTTTTTTTGTATGTTACTGATTTTGTGTCTTAATTATTCTCCCCCTAGATTGGCATTACATCAGTCAGTGCAGTCAGCATCCTTGTTTTTAGGACTGCTGAGATGAGCTCTAGCTGAACTTGCTGTACACTTGCACGTGGGCTGTTACATTTATGAAACAGACATAGTATATGATAGCAGGTTGGGGACAAACCATAGAACATGGTGCTTACAACTTTCAGCTGACTGTTAGACCACTAGAACATCTTGACTGAGGTTCTAACCTGATGTCTATCCAGAAAGGGTCATGGCTGGAGCTGATCTACACAGTCTGCTGTAATACAGAGGTTGGATTTGCCACAGTAAATGTTTCCTCCTCCCTTTCTATATTCCAGGTATTCGCCAGCTGCAGCTCATACTTCTGAAAGTGTCACTCATCCTGGGAATTGAGATTCATGTCAATGTTGAGTTTCAGGGATTGGTTGAGCCACCAGAAGATCAAGAGAATAAACGTGAGTAAAAAAATAAACAAACCCCTGCTAAAAGTCCTTTATAATTCACATAATTTATATCATACATGTCCCATAAATACCGGTTTTATTTTTTTACATGTGATATATAAAATGTATGTATGATTTATTAAAGGTGTAATTTAATCTGCTTAGATTTTGCCTTCCATGCCCCTTAACACGCTAGCAAATCTTCCTTTTTTTTTTTTTTTTTTTTTTTTTTTGACCTATCCTTAGACTTGGTGATATCACTGGGTCTTTGTGCTTCTCTAAGCAATGCAGGCAGATTTTGGCCAGTAGGAGAGGCTGGCTACCTGAAAACCTCACAGTGCCCTGCCTCAGTATGCCTCTCAAGAGCCCTTAGCTGTGATGGAGGGCATAGAGCTGGCTCTTGGGTGCAGTAATGTAAATATACAAATGCCTCGATAGGTGGATGTCAATCTGGAGTAGTGGGCGTTCCAGGCAGGCTGTGTTTGCCCTTACACCACCCTAGGCAACACCCACACTTTATGCTGAGCCTCTGTGATTAGAAGAACTGAACTTCAATGAATGAAAGGGACAATGAGGTTTGGGAGGAAAGAGCTAAATGATGCTGGATTTCAGCAGGTTACATAGGTGGTCTCTATCTGCCTTACAAAAAAATAAAATTTAGGAGCGCAAAGCAGAAAAGTTAAAAGTCCAATTAATATCTGTTTTAGTCCCTTGTAAATTCCTGGCGTAGGGTAGCACTAGTGGCAGCCTTCCATAGAAGAAGCCAGCTCCTAGTAGATCAAGTTAAAAGGAAAGAGCGCCGTCTAAGTGCAGCATGTATGATACAGTTTATTAGATCAATGGTTTAAAACGCTCACAAGATCTGTGACATACACGCTCGTCATTGGTATACACCACTTGGTTATCCAGTCTGCAGGAGCTGCTGGTCGTGATAGGGCTGTCAGATCTGGCAGCGGGAGCTGAGTGCATACTAAAGACAAGCGTGTAGTGTGTCACAGATCTTGTGAGTGTTTTTAACCATTGATCTATTAAACTGTATCATTCAAGCTGCACTTAGATGGCGCTTTCTTCCCTTTTTCATTTATTTTGGCCTCTGTCTGACTTGCTGCAGCTTCTAATGCATATTGTGACAAGCTCAGTGTGCAGTGAAATTAAAGTAAGCCAGTTCAGTACAGTTGAGCCTGTACAACTGCAAGATTTAAGGTAAGGCTGGAGTTCAGCTTTAAATGACCATTTCATGTTTGTGATTTTTCTGCATATATGCAACGTGGAATAAAACTTATTTGAAAGATACCATCTGTAAAATCAATATTTATTTGTCAGGTACAGGCTGGCGGGCCACAGTCCATCCTAAAGATCACCCAGTGTCTGAGTTTGATTTTGATGTTATCATTGGCGCGGATGGCAGGAGGAACACGTTGGCGGGTGAGTTGGAATTCTGGTTTGTTTGGGGTCTTGTCACGTAAAAAGCTGCTGAAACCTTTTTTGCTTCTTTGTCTCCTCTCAAGGTTTCCGCAGGAAGGAGTTTCGAGGGAAGCTGGCCATCGCCATCACAGCGAATTTCATTAACCGGAACACGACAGCAGAGGCGAAGGTGGAGGAAATCAGCGGCGTGGCCTTCATCTTCAACCAGAAGTTCTTTCAGGATTTGCGGGAGGCTACGGGTCAGTGTCAGTCGACTGCCCCATAATTTGTGTGGGATAATGACTGCTGCAGTAGATGGCTGTTGAAAGATCTGTAATGTGATTAAAATCTTCGAAGTTGCTGCACATTTGCGAATGATTCTACAGGCGTTCTGTTGCTCCTCTTATTCCATGTGAACAGCCTTGAAATAATTTTGCACAGAACATATCTTTAGTGCAGTAGCAAGTAAGCATGTGCAGAAATAAAATGCATAGAAAAAGCTAAGAATGCTACAAAAATTTAGGCCAGGTGTAACTGTACTTTTAGTACTGTTAGGGTCGGTTCACACTGGGGCGACTTGGGATCCGACTTGTACGCCCTCAAGTCGCCCCAAGTCGCTTTGTATTTAGATTAACATGGTAGGCAATGGGAGCGTCTTAATTGACACTACTGAAGTCGCTCCGACTTCAGAAAAGGTTCCTGTACTACTTCTATCCGACTTGTAGGCGACTTGTACCCATTCAACTCAATGTAAGTCGCCTGCAAGTCGGATCTCTCTGTAAAGTCAAGCGACTTTGCAGAGAAAACCCCTCCCTCCCCCCCTCCCTCCCAGAGAGGTGATTGGCCACAGGCAAAGTCGCCTGTCATGGAGGCGACTTCAAGTCGCCTCGTAATTTGCCGAAGTCGCGTTGAAGTCGCGGTACAAAGTCGCGCTAAAGTCGTGTTGCCCATGTGTGAACCGACCCTTACCCTTTTAAATGCATCCACTTCCAAGCCTTATACCTACTGTCCCCACTCCTTTTTTAAGGTCTTTACTGGATGACGTGAAACCACACAATTACTGCTCTAAATGTCTCCTGGCTGGGCTCTACATTGCCAAAGGAGTTCAATGCTATGAAGAAGCTGTCCACTTCTGGGATGAATAATAGATGGCCTCTGAATAGGAAGGAGTAGAGGGTCTTTCATGCTTGTGGAGCCTCACTCATAGATCTCTGGAACAGCCATTGAGCTGTTCCCAGTGGAGGAGAGACCAGTAAATAGAATTATTCAGACTTGCGAATGGGGCTGTTTTCAGGTACTCGTGGAAGACTCTGCAAGGATCCATGCAATTTAGGTTTAGGAGGGAAGCCCCAATGATTGAAATGGGAGCCTGAAAGTGCTTTCAGCTGTTTGCATGTAGTTGCTTATGCAGCGATATACCAGTGGATAAGTGGCCCTGGATGCAGACTGTCTGCAATTACCTGAGTCATCCTCATATTGCATAGGTCCCCTGCAGAGTCTTCTGTGGTCTATTGGAAATTACCCTATTCTCAATTATGCATGGGGCCCTAATATTGGGGGGGGGGGGGGGCGCTGTCACTTTAATAAGCAGATCTTGGTGGACAACAGTAACAAGGGAAAAGATTATGTTTTATAAACCTTTTTTTTTTTTTTTTTCCTTAATAAATTGACGCTTATGGGTTTTACAATTGCAGCTTTTCTGCAAAGCTGAAGTTCAGGCAAGCTGCTAAATAAACCTATAAAATGAATATATCAGAGCTGTTTTTACCTGCCATAGCATTTGTATTAGTCAATCCAGTCCTGAGGTTTACACTGCTCTGGCGCACAGCCCCGCCTGGCACTTTTTTCTCTCCTGCAGTTCAGTAACACTTGCAGATATTGTCTCTCCTCTCTGTCACTCTGCTCTCTCCTTCTATGAGCATGTTTCTTGTTAGCACATGAGCACACCTGATTGGCCCCTTATGCTGCTTCTCCCTCTGTGATTTTGAGCTCTGTTATGTAGGTACTGCAAAAGGCTGATGGCAAGTCAGATTCAGATGCTTACACTCACAGAATAAAAACATTTACACATTAAATGATGTAAATGCAGTGCTGCATTAATTTGGGTTAAATTACCAAATGCTGCTTGCTTAATTAAGAATGAAGTCATTATTTTTGTGTTCCGCCTTTTCCACTCTGCCTTCCTTTTCACAAGGTACTCTCTTCTGTTCACAGGTATCGATCTGGAGAACATTGTCTATTACAAGGATGACACACACTACTTTGTCATGACAGCTAAGAAGCAGAGCTTGCTGGAGAAAGGGGTTATCTTACAGGTAACATCAGGCTGAATCCCATCCATTCATTATTGCAGCCTAATAGCAAGCAAAGTGACAGTCTCGGAACCAGAATTCAGCTTGTAGAGCAGACAGAGTCATCTTCCAAAAGATGGAGAGTGTTCTACTGACCGGTTCCCTGGGATAATAGCCATCCCATTTGTAGTGCCCCGTGTACTCTAAGTATTGCTTTTGTGTGTTGATCGAGAGCACCCAAGCTACTTTTCATGCTATGAGTGCTATAACCAACCTGTATACATATGTAGGAAGAGGAGGGTGTGACTTTAAATGAGACACGCAAGTGAGATATTGGTATTTATCTGTCAGAATAAATACATGGTACTGATATTGCAATAATTCATCTATGTACATACATATACAAGCATTAATGACACATATCCATATAGAAAGATTATGGGTATAACACCTCTTGACTGCCTATCAATATTAGGAATAAAATACCATAATTTACAAAAAGTTCATATATGATTAATTACACAAGTACATGATTCTAATATACAATAATAGACACATGATCGATTAAAACATGGATATAAAGGCTAAACGCGTTTCATGGAATTGTTATCCACTCTTCATGAGCATACGTGTACATCTGTAATTAGTTTTAAAAAACCTTAGATGACTATCTTTTAAAAGAAAAACCAAAATGGAAAGAAAACCCCATTGGGTGTAGAGTACTCAGTCACTGTATATAGCAAGTGCAACTCCAAAGGCTGGAGACCCCCTAGAAAGGGGTATCTTTTCCGGGAGCTGTGGTTGCGTGAACCGTATGCATGGCCCGTGCAAAGTGACATCCGTGGATGCAGGAATCCCGGCAGGACAGTTTCCTGGGCGTGACTGTGAATGTTTCCGTGAGTGCCTTGAGGGACTGCTGTGAAAAATATGTGTGTTGACTTGGATAACAAACTCCTGTCCATTTTAAGGACAGGAAAGATGAGTGTAACCATGCTGGAGAAGGTGAATCCCAAACCAGGAGGATTGGGGAGTGATGAAATGTGATAAGTGAAAAAAACTAACTCAAACTATGTGAGTAGGAACCCATAGGGACCAGTGTCGCTGTGCTGTATGGGGCTAAGAAAAATGGGATACCGAGTGCTGGAACCTAGGAAGTCATGATGGAAAATGGTCTAGAAACGGCAGCAGGACAGATCTGCCACCCCAGATGGAGCCTATAAGGGCGAACACGGCTGACACCCCCAAATGCCACGCTGAACGTGCATGGGGAGGTGCCAACATGTCCCCCAGCACTTGACGTCAAATCCCCTCACACATATTAAGGATGGAAAACATGCACGACAGTGCTCACTCATGTTTTAATCGATCATGTGTCTATTATCATTTTATATTAGAATCATGTACCTTGTGAAATTAATCATATATGAACTTTTTGTAAATTCTGGTATTTTATTCCTAATATTGATAGGAAGTCAAGAGGTGTTATACTCCTAATCTTTCCATATGGATAAGTGTCATTCATGCTTGTATATGTATGTATTACATAGACAGGGATGGCGGCATGAGACCTCAGTAGGTCGCTGCCTCATTTAAAGTCTCAACAAATCGATTCTCTTTGTCTCTATGCGTGCGTGTCATAAAAAAAAAAATATAAATATATATATATATATATATATATATATATATATATATATATATATATATATTTATAGAGGAGCGAGCCAAAATCCCTCCTGGTGGCCAACTAAAAGAGACGTCTGACCTCTAATTGCCAACAAGGGTTTTGCCACCAAGTACTAAGTCAGTCATGTTTTTCAAAGGGGTCAAATACTTATTTCACTCATTAAACTGCAAATCAGATTTATAACTTTTCTGGATATTTTTGATATTCTGCCGGGATCAAATAATTTTTCCCCTGTGTGTGTGTGTGTGTATATATATTTATATGTATATTTTTTATATATATATATATATATATATATATAATATTTGGGAGGAAAAAGTATTTGATCCCCCGCTGATTTTGTACGTTTGCCCACTGACAAAATTGAGAAGCAGAATAACAAAAATATCCAGAAAAATGCATTTTAGAAAAGTTATAAATTTGATTTGCAGTTTAGTGAGTGAAATAAGTATTTGACCCCTTCGCAAAACATGACTGACTTAGTACTTGGTGGCAAAACCCTTGTTGGCAATTAGAGGTCAGACGTTTCTTGTAGTTGTCCACCAGGTTTGCACACCTCTCGGGAGGGATTTTGTCTCGCTCCTCTTTGCAGATCCTCTCCAAGTCATTAAGGTGTTGAGGCTGACGTTTGGTAAATTAAACCTTCAACTCCCTCCACATTTTCTATGGGATTAAGGTCTGCAGACTGGCTAGGCCACTCCAGGACCCTAATGCGCTTCTTGAACCACTCTCTTGTTGCCTTGGCTGTGTGTTTTGGTCATGGTCATGCTGGAACACCCATCCATGACCCATTTTCAATGCCCTGGCTGAGGGAAGGAGGTTCTCGCCCAAGATTTGACAGTACATGGCCTCGTCCATTGTCCCTTTGATGCAATGAAGTTGTTCAGTTCTCTTAGCAGAAAAACACTTCCAAAGCATAATGTTTCCACCCCCATGTTTGACGGTGGGGATGGTGTTCTTGGTCGTAGGCAGCATTCCTCCACCTCTGAACACGGCGAATTGAGTTGATACCAAAGAGCTCGATTTTGGTCTCATCTGACCACAGCACTTTTTGCCCAGTTCTCCTGTGAGTCATTCAGATGTTCATTAGCAAACTTCAGACGGGCCTGTGCATGTGCTTTCTTGAGCAGGGGGACCTTGCGGGCGCTGCAGGATTTCAGTCCTTCACGGTGTAGTGTGTTACCAATTGTTTTCTTGGTGACTGTGGTCCCAGCTGCCTTGAGAACATTGACAAAATTCTTCCGTATAGTTCTGGGCTGATTCCTCACCATTCTCATGATCATTGAAACTCTGCGAGGCGAGATCTTGCATGGATCTACAGACTGGGAGAGATTTGACAGTTATTTTTTTGTGTTTCTTCCATTTACGAATAATCACACTAACTATTGCACCCTCTCACCAAGCTGCTTGGCGATTGGCCTTGTAGCCCATTCCAGCCTTGTGTAGTTCTACAATCTGTCCAAGGATGTCAGGGACAAGCTTTTTGGTCTTGGCGGAAAGATTGGAAACTGATTCTGTGGACAGGTGTCTTTTATACTGGTAACAAGCTTAGATTAAGAACACCCCCTTAGGCCGGGTTCACACTGGTACGACACGACAGTCGTACTTTGGATCTGACTTTGCCCTGCGACTTGAAGTCCGGCATGCGTCTAACTTCAATGGGATTGAACAGGGATCCGACTTTGATCCCTGACAATACCAGGCACTGTCTGGTATGAATCTTTAGGGGGAACTCCACCAAATAAAGAAAAAATAAAAATAACTGGCATGGGTTCCCCTCCAAGAGCATACCAGGCCATTCGATCTGGTATGGATTTTAAGGGGAACTCCCCATGCCGAAAAACTGGCGTGGGAGTCCCCCCTCCCAAAATCCATACCAGACCCTTATCCGAGCACACAGCCCGGCAGGTCAGGAAAGGGGGTGGAACAAGCGAGTGCTCCGCCCCCGAACCATGCCAGGCCACATGCCCTCAACATGGCCCAGTTTCCGGCCCCCCACCCTATGTGAATGAATATGGGTTCATTGTACCCCTACCCATTCACCTGAAAAAAGTATCAAAAATAAAACACAGCGCACAGGGTGTTTTTAAAGTACCGTATTTATCGGCGTATAACACGCACTTTTTTCCCCTTAAAATCAGGGGAAAATCATGGGTGTGTGTTATACGCCAATCTCCGCTGTCTGTGGAGCGTCGCCGACATTGAACGAGCCAAGCCAAGTGTACTGTGTACTCCGCTCCGCTCGCAGTCACGCCCAGTCCCGCCACCTAGCCTTTACGTCCCGCCATTGGACTGGTGTTGTGTCCATCATAGGGGCCCGGCCAAGGGGCGGGACGGGGGCGTTACTGCGAGCAGAGACGAGTACACGAGTACGCTCGGCTCAGTCTATGTTGGTGGCAAGAGGAGCCGAAGATCTCAGCGTGGGGCAGCGGCGCTAAATTTAAAACCAAAACAGGCTGCAGGTGGACAGTGGAAGGCTGCAGGTGGACAGTGGAAGGCTGCAGGTGGACAGTGGAAGGCTGCAGGTGGACAGTGGAAGGCTGCAGGTGGACAGTGGAAGGCTGCAGGTGGACAGTGGAGGGCTGCAGGTGGACAGTGGAGGGGCTGCAGGTGGACAGTGGAGGGGCTGCAGGTGGACAGTGGAGGGGCTGCAGGTGGACAGTGGGGGGGCTGCAGGTGGACAGTGGGGGGGCTGCAGGTGGACAGTGGGGGGGCTGCAGGTGGACAGTGGGGGGGCTGCAGGTGGACAGTGGGGGGGCTGCAGGTGGACAGTGGGGGGGCTGCAGGTGGACAGTGGGGGGGCTGCAGGTGGACAGTGGGGGGGCTGCAGGTGGACAGTGGGGGGGCTGCAGGTGGACAGTGGGGGGGCTGCAGGTGGACAGTGGGGGGGCTGCAGGTGGACAGTGGGGGGGCTGCAGGTGGACAGTGGGGGGGCTGCAGGTGGACAGTGGGGGGGCTGCAGGTGGACAGTGGGGGGGCTGCAGGTGGACAGTGGGGGGGCTGCAGGTGGACAGTGGGGGGGCTGCAGGTGGACAGTGGGGGGGCTGCAGGTGGACAGTGGGGGGGCTGCAGGTGGACAGTGGGGGGGCTGCAGGTGGACAGTGGGGGGGCTGCAGGTGGACAGTGGGGGGGCTGCAGGTGGACAGTGGGGGGGCTGCAGGTGGACAGTGGGGGGGCTGCAGGTGGACAGTGGGGGGGCTGCAGGTGGACAGTGGGGGGGCTGCAGGTGGACAGTGGGGGGGCTGCAGGTGGACAGTGGGGGGGCTGCAGGTGGACAGTGGGGGGGCTGCAGGTGGACAGTGGGGGGGCTGCAGGTGGACAGTGGGGGGGCTGCAGGTGGACAGTGTGGAAGCCTGAATTGATGGGCATTTAAAATGTAAGTTTTTTTTTTTTTTTTTTTTTTTTTTACTTAAACCTCCTTCCTAAACTTGGGGTGCGTGTTATATACGCCGGCGCGTGTTATACGTCGATAAATAGGGTAATTTATTAAGGCAGCTCCGGCTTCTCTTCAGACTTCTCCTCTCTCTGGCTCTTCTGCCTCCTCCGATGAGGTTCTCTCCCTCTCTCTCTCCCTCTCCCTTTTCCTCGTCCCCACCCCTTTCCTGACCTGCCGGGCTGTGTGGATTTTGGGGGGACCCCCCACGCCGTTTTTTGTGTGGGGGTTCCCCTTAAAATCCATACCAGACTGAAGGGCCTGGTATGCTCTTGGAGGGGGAACCCCTGCCGTTTAAAAAAAAAAAAAAATTTGGCGTGGAGTTCCCCTTCAAGATCATCAGAGCACAAGTCCCATGCCAAAGTCGGATCAGTCAAGACGGTGATTCGACTTGTGAAGTAGGCTCAACGTCTGACCAAAGTGGTGCAGGGAGCATTTTCAAAGTCGGACCGACTTGTGTCAGACCAGTTTAAGACGGCTCCCATAGGGAAACATTGATTTTCACACATCATGTGACATGAGCTCCCAATGTCGGAGCGTTTTGTTGTACCAGTGTGAACTCGGCCTTAAAGAGTGCTCCTAATCTCAGCTCGTTGCCTGTATAGAAGACACCAGGGAGCCAGAAATCTTACTGATTGATAGAGGATCAAATACCTATTTCACTCATTAAATGCAAATCAATTCATAACTTTTTTAAATGCATTTTTTCTGGATTTTTTTTTTTTTCTTGTTAAAATAAACCTACCATTAATTGCCGACAAATTCATAGTGCTGCTGGCTATAGCTAGCAGAACCAATCAGAGTGTGTGTGTGTGTGTGTGTGTGTGTGTGTGTGTGTGTGTGTGTAAAAAAAAAAAATATATATATATATATTCTCATACATACATTATTTTTTCTCAACCTACTGGTTGGATGAAAAAAAGACTAATGTATAGGCTGCCTGAGAAGATGCAACAAGTCCGATTAAAACCCACCTCATTTCCTCATGTCCAGTAGCATCTGGCCCTGCCTGCATTGCATAGAGAAGTACATAAACCCAGTGATGACATCTATTGCCCTAAAATAAGCTATGTAATGAAAACGGAAGAGGGGGGTGTGTGTGTATTTATTTATTTATTTATTTTTTTATTATGAAACTAAAAAAGAGGAACCCTGAGAAGGTAAAAAAAATAAGCAGATTAAAATGCAGCTTTAGAGTTTAACATGTAGGGTTGTTGTTCCTGCCTATCAAATGTGATTTCTTTTGGCATTTCCTTCCTGCCCAACGGCCCTGGTATCCAGATGGCAGATTCGTGACCTGTTCTCCAGATATTAAATGCAGACATTCAGTAGTGGACTGGAGCATGCAGTAACTTCATCAGACCTGTTGCCAAAAGTAATACTGCACCCTTTTATAAACTTCTTCTCTCCTGAGAAATTGGAAAATGCATACTAATGAAAACAAGTGACTTTAAAAATGTAAAGTATTTTTGTCACTACCTCAAGGATGCTAAACTATAAGTGCCCACAAATGTAAATAGTTGTATGAGAGTATAGCATAAAATACCCCTGTATTTGAGACATCCATGAGTCCCAGTTGGTGCAGAAATCTCATAGGACTATATTGATAAAATCTGGTACGCAGGTATCTGCATGTAAACACCGGTATTTGCACGTGCATTTGGGTGTAATTTTTCAAATGTGAAGTTTTGTGTATGAGAAATTGCACGTATCACAAGTAGCGGCGTTTACCACTTGTTGAGACTGTATATGAAAAGTATGCACAAATGTTAAGTGGTTTACAGTAGTTTATAGTTTTGTTAAATAAGAACGCTGGGATGGTGATTAAATATATACTATAGTCCTGTGCAATCAGTTAAGCAAAATCGCTGATGTGATCTTGATTAAAATTGCACACTTTGTTTAAAATTCACTATTTTAAAAATCCATGATGTCTTCATTTTACACTGCATCTTCATCTTCCCCAATCCCCAGCATCCAGCAGGAGGTATCTCGAAAGTGGTGATGTCGTTTCCTGTTAATGTTGCTCACTGGGACTACACATCCCTTGCCCCCCCCCCCCCCCCCTCCCCCTAGGATTTAGGGTTTGGGTGGACATGACTGTGCACATTGGATCAGAAGAGTATCCTCCTGCTCCCAGGCTTCTGACTCTGCCCACACACATTACTGCGCCCTGCTCTGCTGCTTTTTATTTTATGTCGGCATGTTGTACATTATCTCCTCACACTCCAATATTGCATGTGGATGTGATGAAGGGCACTTACTCTGAGCATAAAGCTTATTTGTATAGCCTGCACATCTGGTCTGTCAGTGAAAGTCTGAGGTCATAGGAGGTGGAACAGACCACAGATCTGCTTGTCAATCAATTTAACTACACAGCACAAAGTCAGACTCCTGACACCACACATTATAATGTAAGTACATCACCACTCTCATTACAAAGAACTACAGTGAGGATTGTATAAGACTGTTGCCCAGGGGGATAGGGGGCATAGCAGCCACTGATTTTGTGAACAGTCCATTAGGAGCACAGAGGCCTTCCATTGAACAAAGAAGGCTGGGTTGATGACGGGCAGGAGGACTGTGCACTCTAACACCAAGAAATTATTTACAGCTTCAGAAGCACCGTATATATAACATTTTTGCCCAGAGTTCAACTTAACATTTATGCACCTCTTTTGGAACCACATGTTCAAAGTTATTAGGTTGCACATAGTGTATGTTAAATTATTTATACCGTAGGTAGATTGGGTACTGGAGAGCTGGGTACGCTTGTATTTTATATACGTAATAATATATAAATATGGTTTGGTTTTAAAATGTTAGTTGTAGATCTGTATTTATTATACTCTCTAAAAGTTTAAAGTGATATATTGGAGCCAATTTTTTGTTTTTTTGTTTTAAATCACAAACATGCAATACTTCACTGCTCTGTGCAGTGGTTTTGCACAGAGCAGCCCCGATCCTTCTCTTATTGGGTCCCTTGCCAGTGCTATTGGCCCCTCCCTCCTGTCTAGTGACCCCAGAACAAAGCAGCTTGCAGTGGGGTCACCCAAGCAGGCGCGCTCCCGAGCCACTGCTCTGCGTGTCCATTCAGACCTGGAGCCACAGTTTGGCCCCACCCTCTTTCCTCATTGGCTGTTTGGTCGTGATTGACAGCAGCAGGAGCCACTGGATTCCGCTACAGTCTCAGCCAATGACAAGGGAGAGAAGAGCTGATGCTCTCGTGCACATTGCTGGATCAATAGAGGGCTCAGTTAAGTATGGGGGGGGCTGCTGCACATAAAATATTTTTTACCTTCATGCATAGAATGCATAAAGGTACAAAATATTAGCCCTTTAGAACCACTTTAAAAAAATAAAATCAACTTAAAGTAATAAGAAATTTTTGTTCAAGAACATTCTGAATTCTTAAGCCGCCGATGAAGAAAAAAATGTCCTCTTGTTACGTTTGTAGTACAATTTGGAATATGATTTTGCATGATCTTAATTGCAGACTGTTGTGTTTACGTTCTCTGGTATACCTCTCATCAGTTTCATTGCCCCCTCTACAGGATTATGCTGACACAGAGATGCTGCTGTCACGTGCCAATGTGGACCAGGAGGCGCTGTTGAATTACGCCACAGAGGCTGCTCGCTTCTCCACCAATCAGCAGCTGCCCACCCTGGACTTTGCCATCAATCATTATGGGCAGCCGGACGTAGCCATGTTCGATTTCACCTGCATGTATGCCTCAGAGAATGCCGCACTGGTGCGAGAGAGGAATAGTCATCGACTGCTTGTGGCACTTGTGGGCGACAGCCTTCTAGAGGTCAGTAGATCATGGACAGTTTGTGTTCTTTAGAAAAATGAATTCAAAATTACAGCCAATTACATCTTGCCTCTGCATTTTTTTGTTGCAATGATTACATGATATATTGCGAACTGTAGTAGACACAGGATCAATTTATAGTGAAAATTTAAAATTTAATGTGACTTGGAGGAGGCAGCAGTACACTTGCATGTTGAGTGTCTCTAAATTTTCATCCTGTGTACCTGGCTAGTTCATCCCTGTTTCCCTCATATCTTGACCTTTTTCAACACTTGTGGTAGCAAAAGGGTGGGCTTAAACGGCCACACATGTATCGCTGGACGTCTGTTATGCACTCACTGTGTGCACGATGTTCACTCTCAGCACAGACTGAGCTACCACAGACAGCTTTCGGTCCAGACTACAGATAGGTAGCCTAGTGTCCTGTAGGTGATGGACATCATCTCCCTTATGGAGAAGTTTCTATGCTTAGAGGAGCTCCAGCCTTCTGCAGAAAAAAATTAAGTCAGCAGCTATAAATACTGTAGCTGCTGACTTTTGTAATATTTGGGTCACTTGCCTGTCCAGGAATCCAGTGGTGCAAATTACTCAAACCACTCACAGCAACATTGCTTCTCTTGCAATGGAGCAGGGACCCTATTTTAACACCAGTCTTTCTGATTCTAGTGTTATCTTAGGCATGCAGCCAGTGGCATATTTGTCCAAGGCAGATAATTCTGCATCTATGTTGGAATTTCTCAGACAATGAATGGCCTTAATACAGCCATCCCTATCCAGCGCCCTAAAGCACCAGGGCTCCTCTCCACCTTCATCTTTTTGGAAGTGGAACTACTTCATACATAAATGATAGACATGGGAAAACTTTGAAGAAGACCCCTAGGTGGTGTTGGAGGTGGCTGTGGGAAACTTCTATGAACTTCTACTTTTGTGCAAAATGCTTGCCAATGTAGATATGCTAGCGCAAGAGCCTTGTTACAATGACACCTAATTCTTTTCTCTCGTCATGCCTCTCTGGATACTAAGAGATCTGCAAAGTTTAAAAGACCTTCACCTTCACCTTGCCCATTCATGAACAAATAAAACGGACAATATACTGTTGTGCTCAAAAGTTTGCATACCCTAGCGGAAATTGTGAATTTTTGGCATTAATATTGAAAATGACTGATCGTGCAAAAAAACTGTCTTTTATTTAGGGATATTCAAGGCTTTGGATATCTGTTTATATCCTTTTCCATCTTTAAGTTTCATTACCCTGTTACGCAGGTCTTTTGACTTTTCTACCTCCTCATGGCTCAGCGTCTAGCCTGCTTAAAGCATCCATGTGAGAGCTAACAAACTCATTGACTATTTATACACACACTAATTGTGATTTAAAAAGCCACAAATGTGGGAAATTAACCTTTTAATTGCCATTTTAACCTGTGTGTGCCATCTGTGTCTGTACCAAGGCCAAACATTCCAGGGTATGTAAACTTTTGATCTGGGCCAGTTGGGTGATTTTTGTTATGATTAAAAAAAATCCAAAAAAATGTGATAATGGCTTTATGTTAATGCTATCCTTAAATAAAAGACATTTTTTTTTTTTTTTTACATGATCAGTCATATTTTCAATATTTATGCCCAAATTTCACAATTTCTGCCAGGGTATGCCAAATTTTGAGCACAACTGTATGATTGTTGGGTTTCCCCTAAAGGTTTTTTTTTTTTTTTTTTTCTTTCCCCTCCAAAAATAATTGCTGAGCTATATCCAGGGGAAAGCAAATTCACTAAAAAGTGGACTATTCTGGTAGTAAACTTTGCAGTCTTGAACAAACCTCTTATTGTGCCTATAAGAGGTTTCTTCAATTAAGGATTCTGCAGAAAGAAAAGGCTATCTTTACTCTTCCAGGTTCAGCCCTACAAAAGGCTATTGTTGCAATCTGTCAAACCACAGCTATTTGGACTAGAGCAATGATCCATGATCCTACCGTACCAAACCCTTTCAGAAAACCTACAAACACTGCCTTTCAACTTCTCTGTATTGATGCCCTAAAAACATGTCCTAACACAAATTTCCATAATGCCTCCAATTTTTTATCCCCCCCCCCAAGGGTTTCTACCTCCAAAATGGTACAAGCATTGTTTTCCAAGCCAAAATTTAGCCCTACTTTTGGTGCAAGATATAGAACACAACGCCCACCAAGTCTGCCACAAAGCACTCTTGGGGCAGACTTGGTGGGCACACTCCTAAGAGCGGGGAAACTTCTGCTACAATTTGCCTTCCTTTGGGTCACAGAAGTCCCAGACCTATGGGTTCAATCGATGGTTTCAAAATAGAGTTCCAAACACTACCCACTCTTCGTTTTCTTCATTCAAGCAAACCAGAATGTCCAAGAACTGTCAGATTTACAAACTGCCCTGAACCATCTCTTGTCTCAGGGAGTGGTTCTAGTACCTCTGGAGGCAAGGTTCAAAGAATTTTTTTCAAACCTGTTCAATGTACCAAAACCCAATGGGGGTATTCATCCTATCCTGGACCTAAAATTCCTAAACAAATACCTTATTTACATTCACAGGTTTGTCATAGAATCTGCTAAGGTCAGTTATTTCCTCTCTGAGACTATGGGAAAACCTGGCAGCAGACCTTAAAGATGCCTACCTCCATATTCCCATTTACCCTCTTCATCAGAGCTTTCTGAACTTCGCCATAGGAGACAAATACTTCCAATTTGCCAAACTGCTGTTCGGCTTATCCTCTGCATCCAGAACTTTTACAAAGTCTCTTGCACCCTTTCTCGCCCTCTTTAAGAACTACAGTTTACCAGGATCTTAGATGTCCTGCTGAAGGATTCATCTCTCACAGCTATTTGAAAACATCCAAAAGACTATCCAGATTATTCAAAATAGGTTGGGTTATCCACTTCCAAATGTCTCCATCCCATACTTGTTGCATCTGGAATATCAAGCTTCGTTCTAGACCTGGCATATGGAAGGGCTTTCCTTCTTTTCACCTGGAAAAAACACTCTCTCTTAAATTCCTCATGCTTCTCTCCAGCCAAGTAAGCATCTCCCCAGATTGAAAGGTGATGACAACAGATGCCAGCTTCACAGCCTGGGGAAGTGTGCTTCAATCTCACACAGTTTAGGGAAGCATGCTTCTCAGGGGACTTCCAATAGGGTGGCCTAAATCAAGGAGGAACCAGGAGTCAGGCAGCCCTAAAGGAAGTAAGTCTGATCGTCTCTTGGGCGGAAGAGCACTGGCCAACAATCTCTGCTGCTCTCATTCCAGGAGTGGACAATTGGAAGGTGGATTTTCTCAGCCATATCTCCTAGACCAAGGGGAATGGTCATTCTATCTTTTCTTTACTCTATGTCAGAATTGGGGGACCTGAGATGTGGACATCCTGGTTCAACAACAAGTTACCCCTATACGTGGCTAGGAACAAGAATCCTCTATCACTGGTCATGCGATGCCCTGGTAATCTCATGGTCGCAGTGTGGGTAAAAATATGCTTGCTGTCCACTGTGGATTCTTCTTGACTGCTCTGCAAGATAGAGGAATATAATAAAACTGCAATTCTCATTGCACTAAACTGGCCAGAAGAACTTGGTACACAGATATACTCAAAGATTTTGAAGATGACCCCTGGCCTCTCTCAAGCAGGTCAGATCTGCCTCAATACCAGCTTGCTTTTCAGTCACTTGCGTTAATGGCATGGTGGTTGAAACCCAGGCCTTAAAGAACAGGTGTATATCTGATTCTGTCATTCCTACATTACTCAGGGCAAGAGAAGCCACTTCAAGAAAGATCTGCTATACCTGGAGACCCTTTTTCGCCTGTTATGAACACTGGCATTATCTGCTTAATCCTTGAGACATTTTACTACCTTGTATTCTGGCTTGCCTGCGGTTGAACCTTGACCAAATCTTGTCTCCAAGTACTCTTAGTGAACAGGCTTATGGCCCTCTCATCCTCTTCCAAAAGCCTTTGGATTCTCTCCTTGTAGGGAAGTACTGATACCGTTTTTTTTTTTTTTTTTTATACTCGGCGATACCATTTACCGATACCTACCGCAACTGTTTTGTTTACACTTCAGCTGTCAACAATGGTACCAAGCATTGAAAAGTTATTTACAAATGAAATAAAAAAAATTTCAATGTGAAACATGTAAATATACTTTAAAGGTATACAAATTTTAACGAACAAAGTAAACAAAAAAAAAAGTTTTAATTATTAATAGTTTATGAAATAGAAGTGAACAGTAAAACATTTTTCACTGCCAGTAAATATCTTACAGCCCACTTTCTGTTTCTTGTCTGGTTAAAAAAAAGCCTAGGCTTATGACCTCATGCACAGCTCTCTCTTTGTTTCCCAGGAAGGGAGGGGGGATGAGTCATAAGCGGGCCAATGAGAGCTGCAGAGCTGGAGGTGTGTCTGTGTAAATCCAGCAAGTGAAAAGACAGCAGCTTCAACTGCCCAAACTTAAAATGATTGCAGCCAGACTCCGTGGAGGGAGATTATGGCAGCATATTTGGCAAGTAGTGAATCACAGTATATATAAAATATGCAAAGTGGTTGGAGGGACGCTTCAGAATGGCAAAGATGTTTTTATTAGAAATTATGTGAGCAGACTGCAGTTACCCTTTAAAGGTTAAGGGGTTAAACAGAGGAACATTTACTAAAAAAACAAGTTTTTTTGTAATTTTTTTGTAACAACAAAAAAAAAGTTATACTTACCTGCTCTGTGCAGTGGTTTTGCACAGAGCAGCCCAGATCCTCCTCTTCGGTGCTCCTGGCCCCTCCTTCCTGTTGCGTGCCCCCACAGCAAGCAGCTTGCTATGGGGGCTCCTGAGCTGAGCCACCGCTCCCTGTGTCCATTCAGACACGGAGCCGCGGCCTTGTCCCCTTTCTCTCCTCATTGGCTGGCTGACTTTGACAGGAGCGGGAGCCAATGGCACCAAGCTGCTGTCTCAGCTAATGAGGGGAGTCCAGGGCAGCCGAGACACTCCTGCAACATCGCTGGCTCTAGATAGGGCTCAGATAAGTATTAGGGGGCTTGGGGAGCTGCTGCACACAGAAGTTTTTTTTTTTTTTTAATTTTGATGCATGGACTGCATTAAGGAAAAAAAAAAAAAAAAAAAAAACCTTCTGCCTTTACAACCACTTTAACTGACTTCATCTGCAGATCAGTTCTTTATTTCTTTTTTGCATTTCAGCTGTCAGTGTGGTAATTCCGCTGAAAGAACCGATCCTGACAGTGTCGGTGCATTTGCACGAGTATCAATACTCATGTAAATGCTTAGTATCGGCACTAATATTGGTATCAGTGCAACCCTGTCTCCTTGTCTTGTAAAAAACTTTATTCAATGTGTCTTACAGATCAACCCCCCCCCGCCCCCATTACAGCACCCTGCGCATCTTTAGGATCTCAATTTGGTTCTTTCTGCCCTGTAGGATCCATCCTTTGAACTCATTAGGGAACTCCCACTTGGGTGATCTCCCCTGCAAAGTTGGCATCTTGGTGGCTATGACTTCTCTGACGTGTTTCAGAATTGGCTTCTGCCACAGTATCAGCCTTTCACCTAATGAAGACCTTTTGATTTGCCTGTAAATTATATATCGAAGTACAATACAGGCTACTGAGTACTTTCCCATCTGTTCTTGTGTTAGTTATAAGGGTGTGCCAAGGGTGACGTGTACAAAATCTTTGCCGGTGTCCAGTCACCTTTTAAAGTGATTGTAAAGGTGTTTTTATTTTTTTTTTCAAAAATGTCATACTTACTTGCTCTGTGCATAGGTTTTGCAACAGAGCAGCCCCGATCCTCCTCTTCTAGTGGGCTCCCCCGACAGCACTCCTGGCTCCTCCTGTTTATCGGGTGCCCCCACGGAGAGGCACTTTCCATGGGGGCACTTATACGGGCGCGCTCACGAGTCCCGCTGCTGCGTCCATTGACACAGAAAATAGGACTCGGCCCGCCCCCAACTCGCGTGTCACCGAATTTGATTGACAGCAGCGGGAGCCAATGGCTCCTGCTGCTATCAATCTATCTAATGAGGGCCCGAGACAGGGGCTGGAGCTGCTGGGCTTGTCGCTGAAATGAACGGGTTCAGGTAAGAGAAAGGGGGGGGGGGTCTGGGGGTCAGCTGCAGCATAAAGTTTTTCACCTTAATGCATAGAATGCATTAAATGTGAAAAACCGTGAGATTTTACAACCGCTTTATACTCCAATATACAGAAATTACAGTTAAGTCAAAGTAACTTTTTTTTTTTATCGTATTTTGTTTTAAGTTTTTCACAATTGAAAAATATCACGCAACAAAGGAAACCTTAAGACCCGGTTCACACAGGGGCGACTTGTCAGGCGACTTAGCCATCTGACAAGTCGCGCTCCGTTCTGTACTATGGAACCATTCTAATAGGAGCGACTCAAGTCGCTCCGACTTAGGTTCCTGTACTACTTTTGGGGCGACTTGCATTGACTTCTGTACAGAAGTCATTTTGCAAGCCGCCGCTGAAGTCGTGTGCAGGTCGCCTCTGTGAGTCGCGCTGCAAGTCATGCCGCCCCTGTGTGAACCGGCTCTAAAGCTCAAAAGTTCCCATCCTTCCCTTTTAACCCCATCTAAGGGATTTTTTTCTTTTTTGGTTTGCCTGGTAAAGCAAGATGTGTGCACCCAAGTTCAGACTTGGTCCCTCACTGCCAATCCAGATGTGCAGGTTATCCCTCTGTCAAGTCCCCTACCATACCAATGACTTTTCTCCTCTTCTGGATCCTGAGAAGACCCTGCCACTGGACAGCCAACAGGAATTGTCCACATCACGCAGGTAGTGTTGTGGGCACCCAAAGAAGGACTCCGCTGGAAGAAAAAAGAATACGAGTGAAGGCTTCAGACCTGAAAGTCATGTGGCTGCTGCTTTCGATAAGTAGGGTATTTACAAGGGTGTAATGGTTTGGGGTTTTTTTTTTTAATTTTTTTTATTGTATTGCATCTAAGGGTATTGCATAACTTAAGCATTATATTTCAAACCCATCCCCCTACCCCTCTAGTCTAAAAAATAAATATTTTTTTTTAAAAATGGGAAAACAAAGCAAGCGAGAAAATTTAAGATATTTTAGTATAGTCCGTCACCTTTATTTTGCATGACAGGTTTCCTTTTAAAACAAGATTCTGCTTCTTCTTCTGTTTCTCTTCCTCTCGAAGTGACCACTGAAAAATGTACTCTTCCTTTAACAGCCTTTTTGGCCTATGGGAACTGGCATCGCTCGAGGTTTCCTGGCTGCCATGGATTCGGCCTGGATGGTACGCAGCTGGGCACAAGGAGCCAGTCCACTGGAAGTGGTGGCTGAGAGGTAAGGCCCCGCAAGCAGAGTAGATGGCTGCCAGTTGCTAGGTTTGTCCGTCAGCATGACTGCAGCTAACACAATTGTGACTGCAGTATTGGGCCTACATGCTTTTGATCATGCCTGCTAGACCAGAAAGAATGTACAAACCCATTTTTACCTTGGATACTATATTCTGTGTATCGGCTGTCCTACTCTCTCACTGATGGACATCTCTGATTGTTCTTGATTTCAGGGAGAGTATTTATAGGCTCCTTCCCCAGACTACACCAGAAAATGTCAGTAAAAACTTCAACCAGTACAGCATTGACCCAACCACCCGTTATCCCAACGTCAACCTGCAGTTTCTACGACCCAGCCAGGTAAGTGACTGTCATATTACTGTATGTGATCTGGTCAATTTTACTTCAAAATAATTTGCCCCAAAAGCATATAAAACAGTGGTATTTCAGGAGAGGTAGAAGGAAGGAGCAGAGTCCTGTAGCAGTACAGAGTATTTCAGCAGAGAGCCCTCCAGTACAGTGGAATATTTTAGGAGGTGAGAGTTGGTGAAGGCTAAGTTGGGAATAGTGATGAACCCCTGTATAGCACAGACCTGAGCTACATCTGGCCCTTTGACTGGCCCTCAAAGCCTCCACTGTCAGCATGCCTCTTTGGTCCTGTCAGTTTCCTCACTGAGAGGGAGAGAGAGCCTGAGGAGCCAGGGAGGCTCTGGTGGGAGAGCTTACTCTAGGAGATGTCCTGCCACTCAGCTACCCAGACAAGTTCTTCTTGTGTTAGCCCCTGCACAATGCAAACCCCCTGGGAGCTGTGCACCTTTTCTTTACTCAAGCTCAAAATCTGTAGAAGTCCCTATGTGCTGATCTCAGGCTCTTTCCAGCCACAGTGCTTTTCAGAGGGCTTTTGACAGGTGGCGAGGAGGTGTTTTATTGCCTCCTCTCTGCCTGGTTTAACCCTACAATGCTGCACTACTGCTCCTCAATCCTCTGCATTGCACGGGGTTACATCGCAGCTCCTTTGACCTCAGTGGGTGGGTTTGACCAGCAGTGCCACTTGTCAAGCTCTGCACCTCGAGTGAAAAATGCAACAGCTGTGAAGCATAGCATCACAGCCGTGACATGTGAACAGCCCCATCCGGCTGTTGTGTTACAGTTCAGGAGTGTGTGGCTGGGGAGCAGTAAAGTGGATCTTCCCAGGTCCAGAATTATTAAGAGGAATTAGGTTTGGCCCTCCAACAGTCCCAGTTTCTCATGTGGCCCCTTGCGAAAACCATTTGCCCATCCCTGGTGTAACGCATGCAGTGGATTGTCAGTGTTGCTCATTTCTGGTCTCTTATCCCTCCACTCAGGTGCGACACTTGTACAACACAACAGAAATTAAGGACCTTAACTTGGAAATAAGCAATCACATTAATGCACAAAGAACACCAAAACTCGGCAGAAATGGTAACTTTCTAAAACTTTTCTTATTTATGTTTTGTACCCGATTGGAGTTTTGGTGCTGCTAATTTTCTTTAGCATGTTTAGTTAACCATGTTTATAAATCCTTTTTTTTTTTTTCCCATTTATTAAGGGACACAGGAATTCTGATAGTCAGGTTATACTACTGCCTACATTAATTTTGGACACTGGCAAAGAAACATTTTAAGCCAGCCCCTGTATAACCCCTTCTCCCAGCATTCTTCAGTTTCTTGCTAGTACCCTTAGAGGTGGACTCTTGTTCCTTCAGCCTTTTTTTTTTTTTCGTGTGTGTGTGTGCTTTTTTTCTCTTTGCGACTTCACTCAAGATTCCTGGAACCTCGGATTACGAGCATAATCCGTTCCAGGAGTATGCTCGTAATCCAAAGTACTCGCATATCAAAGCGAGTTTTCCCATTGAAGTCAATGGAAACTAAAATAATTTGTTCCGCATTGACGTCAGTGGGATGCAATACCGCATGCAGCCAAAGGCGGGGGGGGGGGCACCAGAGAGCCTCGGAAACGTCCGAAAAGGCCCGAGGGCACTTCAGCTGACCTCGGGAAACTTCGGAAAGACTTCCTACCCAAGATTTGCCGAGGTCAGCCGTGCTGTCCTTGTGCATTTCCGAGCGGCGACGCTCGGCTCCGGCGCCCCCCCCACCAAGGGCCAAAAGCGGTACTGCACACCGCTTTGGCCTGAATTGTGCTCGTTATGCGAGACAACACTCGCAAACCGAGTTACGATTTTTAAAAATACAGTGCTTGTATCGCTCGTTAACCGCGTTACTCGCAATCCGAGGTTCTACTATATATATATATATATATATATATATATATATATATATAATAGAGAGAGCGAGAGAATGAATTGGTGTTGCCTCATAACTTGCTATGGAGCAGTGGACTGGACAGAGGGCTTGCCTGTAACGTGGAGCTATCCCCACACTCTGCCTTGGTACTAGTACAGGCAGTCCCCGAGTTACAAACAAGATGGGTTCTGTAGGTTTGTTCTGTTGAATTTTATATGCAAGTTGGAACAGGTACTTTTTTAAGTAACTCCAGCCAAAAAACTTTAATTTTTATGTTATTTTGGATAGCATAGGGGAAGGGTTATCACTAGAGATGGGCTGAACGGAGGCTTGGCAGCGTGTTACCCATCACCATAATTAATTAAAAGGCTTACCAGAAAGCCAGCGACCACCTCTACTCAGGGGAGTCACAAAGCACTTGTTGAATTAAAGATTCAATGGAGGAGTATCCAGGCATCTCTCACCAAAAAGCCTTTAGGTGCACCGGACGGTAATCTGCAACCAGGGAATCGGACAGCCTCAGCAACAGGGTGTGTAATATTGTGTCTCAAGTGGTTTATTGGCAAGTGCTGCATGCATACGTTTCAAAACTGAAGATATAGCTCCAGTGCAAACAAGCCAAAACAATTCTACAAATCTATAGAAGCAATCGCACATGCGCAGAGCGTGTGAGCGTGGCATCCTGATGATCGCTTTTCATATGTGATGTCATCAGGGGTTTGCCCACACGCCTGCGCCCATGCTATATATATACTCCATTGACAAGATAAAGGAGCGTTGTCCTTGGTCACACAAAACGACTCAAAGCCGCTCATTGGGTAATCAACCTTGACCAATTGTAGATGTTGTAAAAAGTAATCTGTGCAGCCATTGATGGAAAGTATGTCTAACATCCTTGCAACAGAGACACAGCTAGAAACCAAATGCCATGGCAATAGAGGCAAACTTTGCCATCTTGTGGAGAAATGAAAGAAGGAAATAAAATCCCACATAAGTGATTACACAGGCTTGCTTCCTTATATTGCCGATAGACCTTACATTATTCGACAAGAATATAAACAATACAAAATCAACAATTAATACATTACACATGAATTCTTTAAGACTCTGAAAATATATTTATGTATTCAAATGTGTATATAAGGCGCACATACATGCGCACTAAAATATGAACCTTTAGCAAACCTTTTTCAATTAACTATTTTTTTTTTTATCCAAAAAAGTAAGTTTATTGAGATATGAACCAGGTACAGTAACACAATTGCATCTGAGTCAAGGTATATCAAACATATACATTCTAGTATGAGAATTACAAACGTTAGTACACATGTCAAACTCCATATTTAAGTACACATGTGTATACATCATTCATAATTAAGCAGGGTGACTCACAAAGTGATCGCAAATTTCCCAATAGCAACATCACACAGTGCAAGTTTCACTGTCCTCCAGCCATCGATCCCAAATACTGGAAACTTTTTGCGGGCGGCCTCTGTGGGTATATATCATTTTTCTATATGGAAGGGTATCATTTATTTATTTTTTCCAATGTTGTAATGGTGGGGGCACCGCCTGCATCCAAACCTTAGCGATTACTTTCCTCGCAAGGAATAATGTTTCATTTATAAATATAGCTAAATATCTACATCAGTGTCAGGAGACATAGTTTCGGATCAAGGCCCACTGGTGTGCCCATAGTGTCATATAGAAATTGTATTACCTGTAACCAGTAGGTTTGTATGTTCGGGCAGCTCCATATTAAATGGTAAAATGAGCCTGGAACCACTAAACACATAGGGCATCTGGGACTTCTATTCTGTTGAAACTTCGCCAGTTTTACAAGTGTAATGTATGTGCGATGTACAATATTCAGTTGTGTAAGCCTATCCGACAGCTTAGGGGAGGCCGTCTTAACTCCCTCTAAGATTTCTGCCCAGTCTGTGCTATCAATTGGGCCTATGTCTTGTTCCCACTTTTCTTTAGCCAATTGGGAAACTTTATGTGATCTGTGAAGTCTAAGGACATAGTATAAATTTTGATATAAGCTTAGTTGGGTCTGTCCCAAGTAGAATGCCAATAATCGGCGGAGTTTCAAGAGTAATATTAGTGGAAGCTATCTGTGCTCTAAGTGCGTGTCTGAGCTGTAAGTATCTGAACAATAGTTTATTTATTTGGAAGCGAAAATCTTTCTTTGAGTAATTGGAAGCTTATGGGTCCATTTTCTGTTATGACCTGCAACAGATATAGGATACCATATGCTGCCCAGAGTTGTGGATCAGATACAGTTTTTAGTGCAGGTAAATGGTCATTGAACCACAGCAGGGTATGTGAATGGATTCAATTAACTAATTTTAATGCATCAAAATCATTCAAATGGAAAAAAATTCAACATTAAACAAAATAGAAATGCCTGTTTAAAATAAAAAGGCAGAAATTAAACTAAAAGGATTACATTTTTTTCGTTTTTATTTAAAAAAAATATATTCTTAAATGAAAGTGGGAAGAGAAAGCAATGGCCAGTATAGAATTGGGGTTACATCAACTATTATTAAACAGTTGATGTCCCACTCCACAAACAATTCGGCACATGAGAGCCCAATTTATATATCCAGTCTCAGGTCTAGATATATTCCGCCTTCAATTGCTCCCACGCCAATGAGAAATGAATAATTGTGTCCAGTACCATCAGAAGACAGATTCAATGGATTCCACTCAAACCTGTTCATGGTACCAAAGAAGGTATGCTTCCAAATGCCTTCAATCTGCAAGGTCCGTAATTGCTTTTCTGAGACCAAGGGAATAGAGTAAATGGCATCTATGGACATCCAAGATGTTGCATGTTCTCATTTACCTATCCGTGTTTTCTATGCTTTGCAGTGGCAAAAAAACACTTCTGGTTTGTTGCACTACCTGTCAGCCTATCCTCTGCTTCCAGGGTGTTCAGAAATGTCTTGGCAACCTTGCTGGTCTTTCTCAGAACTCATGGCATCCGAGTCACAGGCTATATAGATGATGATCTCATGAAGGATTCATCCTCCCTTGTAGCTCTCACAAAATGTCCACAATACAATTCAGCTGACTCAGGCCTTTGGCTGGGCCATACATTTCAGCAAGTCTGCTGTTCAGCCTTGCCTCTGCCTTTTTAATACTTGATCTGAGCCTGGACTGATCACACCGAAAAGAAACTTCTTTCTCTAAGGGCTCTAGCTGAACAACTGAGATTCAAGAGAAATCTGACAGTGAGATTCGCCACAAGAGTTCTAGGCCTAATGGTAGACTCCTTCAAAGCAGTACATTTTCCCTATTCCATTCAAGAACTCTCCAACACATTTTGTCTGCATGGAATAAGCAGTCTTTTCCCCTGGACTTACTCCATGCTCCTATCCAGCCAAGGAAGAAAGCTCTAACACTAGAATTCCTTCCTTCCCTGCAACTGGAAAGTCTTTACTACAAATGCAGGTTTATTAGGCTAGAGAGAAGTATTTCAATCCTGGAAAGAGTTCAGGGAACATGGACAGGAGAGAAAACCAAACACCCCTTCAACCAACTGGAGCTCAAAGCAGTCAGGTAATCCCTACAGCACGGAACCCACCTTCTAAAGGGACACCCAATCCGTGTGCAATCAGATTATGCCACCACAGCAGCTGTATCAACCATTAACAGTGCATGAGGAGTCTGACTGCCTGGGAATGAATGGAAATCGGATTCTCTTCTGGACCAAATCTTATTGTCCAGCAGCTTGTGCAGTCCACATCCCAGGAGTTGAAAACTGGAAGGCCAACTATCTGTCGCCATCACTTGGACCTGGGAAAATGGTCTCTTCATCCAGATGTGTTTAATCCGATATGCCAAAGATGGGGGGGGGAGGGAGATTCCAGATGTGGACATCCTGGCCTCCAGATTCAACAACAAGTTAAGTTTGTTTCCAGAACCAGGGATCTCCTAGCCCTGGCCTGTGATGCCCTGATAATTCCATGGTCTCAGTTCAGGCTGATCTGTCTTTGCACAAGTGTGAATTCTGCCATCTGCTCCACAAAATAGAGCTGAAAGGAGAGAAAATTCTAATTGTCCAAAATTGACCCAGTAGAACCTGGTAAACAGACCTTCTCAGACATCTTGACATGCTTTGTCAATGTCTTCTTCTATTCTGGTTTACGGCATGGCTATTGTAACTCGGATGTCTGTGATTCCTACCTTGCTGAAAGTAAGAAAAGCCACTTTGATGAAGAGCTATTAGCACACCTGTAAATCTAATTTTTTGCCTGGTGTGAATGCAGTCAATTTAGATGTAGAGATTACTCTGTGCCTTGTTTTTCTAGCCTTACTACAAACAGGTCTTGACCAGAACTGGGCTGTATGCATCCTTATAGTGCAAGTGTCAGCCTTGTTCATCCTCTTTCAAAGGCCTCTGGCTTCATGCTCCTATTTAAAAAAAAAAACTTTTATTCCAGGTGTTCCTTGTGTTGGGCCCTCTGCATGGTTTCCTTCAAAACTGAGGACTTGCTGTGTAGGGTTATAGTGGAAGCGGCCAAGGTGGGCTTGTCCTCAAAAGCTTGCCAGTGTCCAATCACCTGAAGGTGCACGCTTATAACCTGTGGTGTATGAATATTTTGCCTGTGTTCTGTAGTGTACTTTAAGATGTGGAATTTACAGGTAAGTCAAAATGTTCTTCTTTTTTTTTTTTTCCTCTATTGCAGAGTCGGTGGCTCGCTCCAGTAAGCTGTTGGGGTGGTGTCAGAAGCAGACTGAAGGTTATGCCGGAGTCAACGTTATTGACTTAACAATGTCCTGGAAAAGCGGCCTTGCGCTCTGTGCCATTATCCACCGCTATCGCCCGGAGCTCATGTAAGGACTATTCTTGACAGACTGAGCTTTTCTTCTGGTACTCCCTCATGTGCTAGCCACATGACTAAAAGCCTAGGCCCTTGGTTCATATGATTTGAACAGAGTCAAACTCTAACCTGCTTTGTCAACAGATCTCACATGACCAGAAGCCCAGGCTTTTTTGCTTTATCATAAGTACTGAAGGGAGCCTTTTTTCAAGAAATGTAGGCATTTCAATCCATTAAACTTTTTTTCCATACCATCAAAACACTTAGAGGTCTGTTTTAATAATGTTTTTTCCCAAGATTCATATGGCTTTCAGCAAGGATTCACATTTTTCCAATTGAAAGTTATTTGAATCTTGTTTGAAAACATTATAAAAAAACCTATTAAATGTATGTAAAGGTTTTGATAAATCATGTATACCCCTGTCAGTTTATTTTTTGCGGTCTGTCCTGTTGAAAATTCCTTACTTTCACTTTTTTCAGTGAAGCAAGAGGAAGTAAGAGAAAATCTCTACAAAGTGAGGGGATTCTTCTATATGACAGCTGTCACCAGGGGCTTTGCTAGGTAGCAAAAAGACCAGGGGCTTCAGCCCAAAGTCAGAGCCCAGCACCAGTGGGGGGGGGGGGATGGTGCAGCAGACGGTGGGGTTGTATGGAGGGGGGTGTTACCTGGCTGACTCACACTGACCTACCTGGCTGACTCACACTGACCTACCTGGCTGACTCACACTGACCTACCTGGCTGACTCACACTGACCTACCTGGCTGACTCACACTGACCTACCTGGCTGACTCACACTGACCTACCTGGCTGACTCACACTGACCTACCTGGCTGACTCACACTGACCTACCTGGCTGACTCACACTGACCTACCTGGCTGACTCACACTGACCTACCTGGCTGACTCACACTGACCTACCTGGCTGACTCACACTGACCTACCTGGCTGACTCACACTGACCTACCTGGCTGACTCACACTGACCTACCTGGCTGACTCACACTGACCTACCTGGCTGACTCACACTGACCTACCTGGCTGACTCACACTGACCTACCTGGCTGACTCACACTGACCTACCTGGCTGACTCACACTGACCTACCTGGCTGACATACACTGACCTACCTATCTGACATACATTGACCTGCACTGACCTACCTGACATACACTGACCTACCTATCTGACCCACACTGACCTACTTGACCCACACTGACCTACTTGACACACACTGACCTACCTACCTGACACACACTGACCTACCTACCTGACACACACTGACCTACCTGCCCTTGCCCCCTTAAAGCCTAAGTTTATTTATTTAAAATTAGCCAAGGGGCAGTCAAATCGTCAATTGCAGCCCCTGTGCCCCGTCAAATGCAGCCCCTGTGCCCCGTCAAATGCAGCCCCTGTGCCCCGTCAAATGCAGCCCCTGTGCCCCGTCAAATGCAGCCCCTGTGCCCCGTCAAATGCGAGAAGAGAGAGAATAGACACAGAAAAGGGGAGAAAGAGAAGGGGAGAAAGCGAGAGAGAGTGACACTTTTTTTTTTTAAATCTTCGTTCTGTCCCACTCCCAGTCACAGCCACCATGGCCGTTATTCAGCGTGACTCTGGAGGTTGAGGGAGAAGGAGGCATCGCGTTCTCCTGATCTCCTCCTGCTTTCCTCAGGCCAGGCGGCATATCACTATGCCTGTCAGTCAGTGCAGTGGGCGGCGCCGCAACGGCCGAATCACACAGGTAAATTGCGGCTGCCACCGCTGCTGTCTTACCTATTTTCTCTCCCTTTCTCTTCACTGCAGGATAGGGTTGCCCCCTTTTCTTTAAGCCAAACCTGTACACTTTAGAGGTGCATGGCAAAAAATTTGGGAAAAAAAGCTGCATGGCAAATATTAGCACAACACATTTTGGAATGGATTTACACCTCTATTCATACATTATTATATGTGTATGGCGACTGCACAGTATATGTTTAAGATTGGAGTGTATTAATACTTTATCCTTTGCGGTTTCCACCATCATTCACAATTCTTTTTTCACATTTAAATTAATATACACTATAGGATTGTAAAGACCTGGGACACCTTTGGGTGCACTAAGGAGAGCAATAATGCAGGACGCTTTATTGGTCAGTGTTACCCCCCATAATACAGGGGTCAGTGTTACCCCTCTATAATTTAGGGCCCCCCCATAGAGGACCCCCATTAGATCAGAGTCCCCTTATATCAGTGCTCCTCTTAGAGACCCAAAAAAAATTAAAATGGAAAAAATGCAGCACAACCTCCCCCTAAAACTAGAAAATGCATTTCCTGGGGAAAATGCGTGGGAATGCTGAATAGCTAAATTGCTAAAATGGCCGCCATCAAAACTGCCCCATCAGAATTGCCCCATCAAAATTGTCCCCATTAAAACTGCCCCATCAGAATTGCGCCATCAAAACTGCCCCATCATATTGCCACCATCAAAACTGCCCCATCAGAATTGTCTAGAAAATGCATTTCCTGGGGAAAATGCGTGGGAATGCTGAATAGCTAAATTGCTAAAATGGCCGCCATCAAAACTGCCCCATCATACTGCCATCAAAATTGTCCCCATTAAAACTGCCCCATCAATATTGCCACCATCAAAACTGCCCCATCATATTGCCCCATCAAAACTGCCCCCATCAAAACTGCCCCATCATATTGCCACCTTTAAAACTGCTCCATTAAAATTGTCCCCATCAAAACTGCCCCATCATATTGCCACCATCAAAACTGCCCCATCAGAATTGTCCCATCAAAACTGCCCCATCATATTGCCACCATCAAAACTGCCCCATCAGAATTGCCCTATCAAAACTGCCCCCATCATATTCCTCTATTATAAATCAGTACATGGTGTGTCTGTTCCCTCCCCCGGGCTCTGTATTCAGAGCTGAGATGCTCCAGCCACCTCCCCCCCCTGTGTATAACAGAAGCTTTGGTAACCATGGCAACAAAACAAACAGTACACTCTGATTAATGGCTAAAATTTCCTGAAATGACCTCTAAACAAAAAGCTTTTTCTCAAAAACTGTAAAAGATATCAAACTGAAAAGATATAGCCAGATAGCTGAATATTTTGTGAACATTTTAAAGTTTGTTGGGTGTCTCTAGGTGAAAGTATGAAGGAGCTGAAACTTTTGGGAGCGGAAGAAGAATTTAAGGATTTCAAGCATGCTCCCATTGACTTCAATGTTAAAAAAAAGTGATAAAAAGCTTAATATTTTAAAAAGTATAAATGGTAGAAAAAAAGTTGAAAACGAGCACACATCAGCTAAAAGAGACGAACATTTTGATATGGTTTTAATAGCTGGTTTGAATGGTTTTAATAGCTGAAAGTATGCAGAAGTTACGCAGAGCCAAAAAACGTACGGAATAAAATTAAAATTAAAACTAGAAAATGCATTTCCTGGGGGGAATGCTGAATTGCTAAAATGGCCCCCAGCAAAACTGCCCCCATCATATTGCCATCAAAACTGCCCCATCATATTGCCACCATCAAAACTGCCCCATCAGAATTGCCCCATCAAAACTGCCCCATCATATTGCCACCATCAAAACTGCCCCATCATATTGCCACCATCAGAATTGCCCCATCAAAACTGCCCCATCAGAATTGCCCCATCAAAACTGCCCCATCATATTGCCAACATCAAAAATGCCCCATCAGAATTGCCCCATCATATTGCCACCATGAAAACTGCCCCATCATATTGCCACCATGAAAACTGCCCCATCATATTGCCACCATGAAAACTGCCCCATCATATTGCCACCATGAAAACTGCCCCATCATATTGCCACCATGAAAACTGCCCCATCATATTGCCACCATGAAAACTGCCCCATCATATTGCCACCATGAAAACTGCCCCATCATATTGCCACCATGAAAACTGCCCCATCATATTGCCACCATGAAAACTGCCCCATCATATTGCCACCATGAAAACTGCCCCATCATATTGCCACCATGAAAACTGCCCCATCATATTGCCACCATGAAAACTGCCCCATCATATTGCCACCATCAAAACTGCCCCATCAGAATTGTCCCATCAAAACTGCCCCATCATATTGCCACCATCAAAACTGCCCCATCATAATTGCCCCATCAAAACTGCCCCATCATAATTGCCCCATCAAAACTGCCCCATCATAATTGCCCCATCAAAACTGCCCCATCATATTCCTCTATTATAAATCAGTACATGGTGTGTCTGTCCCCTCCCCCAGGCTCTGTAATCAGAGCTGAGATGCTCCAGCCACCTCCCCCCCTGTGTATAACAGAAGCTTTGGTAACCATGGCAACAAAACAAACACAGTACACTCTGATTAATGGCTAAAATTTCCTGAAATGACCTCTAAACAAAAAGCTTTTTCTCAAACTGTAAAAGATATCAAACTGAAAAGATATAGCCAGATAGCTGAATATTTTGTGAACATTTTAAAGTTTGTTTGGCGTCTGTAGGTGAAAGTATGAAGGAGCTGAAACTTTTGGGAGCGGAAGAAGATTTTAAGTTTCTGAAGCATGCTCCCATTGACTTCAATGTTAAAAAAAAGTGATAAAAAGCTTAATATTTTAAAAAGTATAAATGGTAGAAAAAAAGTTGAAAAAGAGCACACATCAGCTAAAAGACGAACATTTTGATAGTTGAATGGTTTTAATAGCTGAAAGTATGCAGAAGTTACGCAGAGCCAAAAAACGTACGGAATAAAATTAAAATTAAAATTATTAAAAATAAATAAAATCGAATAACAATAGTGGGACTGCTAAAGCATTCCCACTAATTATATTCCTATATGAAAAAATAGTTGTAAATGATGGTGGAAACCCCCAAGGATAATCCAAGTATTAATACACTCCAGTCTTATTTAAACATATACTGTGCAATCTCCACACACATAATAATGTATGAATAGAGGTGTATACCTCCAATTCATTCCAAAATGTGCTAATATCCAATTTACTTTTTCGAATATTAGCAAAACAGATTTTGGAATGGATTTACACCTCTATTCATACAGTATTATATGTGTGTGTGGCGATTACACAGTATATGTTTAAATAAGATTGGAGTGTATTAATACTTGGATTACCCTTGGGGGTTTCCACCATCATTCACAATTATTTGTTCACATTTAAATTAATATAATTATAGGGGGAGGTTGCACTGCATTTTAATTAATTTTTGCATAGTTTTTTTCGAGGAGTTTTATTTTAGGTGTTTTTTTTTTTGTGTTTTTTTTAGATCAGAGTCCCCTATATCTGATCCTCTTTAGAGACAAACCGTCAGTCTCTAAGGGGGGTGCTGATATAAGGGGACTGTAATATAATGGGTTTCTCTGAGGAGAGGGAGGGGGAGGTAATATAAGGACAAACTGATCTAATGTGGGTGCTGATATAAGGAGAGTTTCCCTTATTTAGTAGAGGCCTCAAGCGAGGGGTCTCTTTGGTGCTGATCTAATGGCGGGTGCTGACTGCTGATCTAATGGGTCACCAGCAGTCAGCACCCCCTCTACATTAGCTCAGAGTCATCTTATATCAGCACCCCCCTTGGATATCTCTAATAGATCAGTGACCCCCCCCCCATCAGTGTCCCCTGCCCCCCCCCCCCATTAGTGTCCCCTGCCCCTAAAGACTCCCATTAGACTGCCTTACCGAGAGCCGTTTAGAGTCAGGAAGTGTGGGTGCCGGAGTTTGGGGGCGGAGCGAAGCTGCTCTTCTGTAGTGCCATTTTCCTTCCTTCCATTGTGTGGGGGGGCTTGGGGAGAAGGCATAGTAGAGGCAGATGCTGCATCGCTGTGCCCACTGTGTCGGCAGGACACATTTGAACTGGTACACTCACTCACAGGACTGCTGTTAGGAATCATGGGGCCTCCACCCCCTGAGGGGGGAAAAGAGGTGGGGGGAGGGAGGTGAGAGAGGAGGAGGCAGGAGAGAGAGGGGGTGCTGACACAGAGGAGGGTGGTGCTGACAGAGTGGGGGACGGGTGCTGACAGTGGAGGAAGGGCAGATAACAGACCTCAGTAAAGAGGAGACACATCGCGCGCCAGGAAGGGAGGCGGGACTCCGGGCGGCCAAGATCACCCACAGTCCAGCCCAGCCCCTCCCCACCTCCACATGTAACCATTTACCACCTCCACCAGGCCAATCACAGACATTTCCGCCGCCTGCACAGCCAATCACAGAGCGCCCGCTGCCCATCCCTTGTATGTGACAGAGTGTAACACAGATGTCAGTGGGCACGGGAATCGGGATGCGCCGCTCTCAATTTTTTTTTTTTTCCCCTCTTCCTGCAAGGTAAAGTCATAATGTGCTGGTATGCAACGCATACCAGCACATTATGTGAAACTTGCCTTAAAACAAAGCTGTTCCAGTGCCACGATGTCAGCGCTGCAGCCTCTTCCATTTTCACCCATCTTGCTTCCAGGTTTGCTCTGGGTCTGTGACTGACCGGAGCTGTGGAACAAAATATTACAGCACACACATGCAAAAAAATGACCAGTTACACTTACCGGTAACGGTGTTTCTGGGAAGTCTTCCAGGACGACACCCTGAGAGATGACTGGTCCTCCTGACAGGAAACACAATCAAGAAAGCGGTTAAAAACCCCGCCCCTCCCTGCACTCCTCAGTTGTGCAAAAGTATTGACCCAAACCAGTGCATGAAAGTGAAACAAAAACACCTCCAATGTACCACTATATAATAATACAAACCGGGTGGGAAATAGGCCTGCCGTCCTGGAAGACTTCCCAGAAACACCGTTACCGGTAAGTGTAACTGGTCTTTTTCTCAAGTCGTCTTCCAGGACGGCACCCTGAGAGCAGAGCAAGTAGCTCAGGCCTACCTTAGGGCGGGACAACCGCTTGCAGGACCTTTCTGCCGAAGGCCAGGTCCTGGGGTGACAGAAGTTCCACTCTGTAATGTTTCAGGAACGCGTTTTGGCTTGACCACGTTGCTGCTCTACAAATTTGGTCCACCGATGCTCCGGCCCTTTCTGCCCAAGAGGTTGCCAGAGACCGTGTAGAGTGAGCTTTAAGATTAGTTGGAACTGACTGGTCTGATTGCTTGTAATCTATGGTAATAGCCTGTCTAATCCATCTAGCAATAGTCGTTCTAGAGGCCTGCTCGCCTCTTCGAGCGCCACAAAAACTGACCAACAGATGCTGAGATTTTCTGAACTCTCTTACTCTTTCCAGATAAAGCAACAGACATCTCCTAACATCTAAAGTATGAAAGGCCCGCTCCTTCTCGTTCTGTGGATTGAGAAAGAAGGATGGCAAGATAATCTCCTGCGACCTATGGAAGCGCGAAGCCACCTCAGGCAGGTACAAAGGGTCCTGCCTGAGAATGACTCTGTCCTCCAATAGGCGAAAAAAGGCTCCTTCATAGAAAGAGCATGCAAGTTGCCCACCCTTCTGGCTGTGGTAACAGCCAGAAGGAAGGCAGTCTTAAAGGAAATTAACCTAACTGAAGATTGAGCCAATGGCTCAAAAGGTGCCTTGGTCAGGGCTTCCAAGACTAAAGATAAATCCCACGGTGGAAATTCCTTCATTTGCACCGGGGAAAGTCTCTCTCTAGCCATCAAAAATCTCTTTACCAAAAGATCTAGAGCTAGTTTAATATCCAGAAAGCTAGACAAAGCTGCCACCTGAACCCTAAGGGTCTTGGTTGCTAAACCTCTGTCTACTCCCTCCTGTAGGAAGTCTAAGATTACTGGAATATCTTTCTGGGGGGCCCCTCTCGCTTCACACCAATGGGCGAAGACCCCCCAGACCCTCGCATAAATACGTTTAGTTACAGGCTTTCTACTCAGCAACAGGGTGTCAATCACTCTCTCTGAACACCCCTTGTTGCGCAGGCTCTCCCTCTCAACAACCAGGCTGTTAATCTGAAGAAACCGGGATTCGGATGACAAAGGGCCTTGAAGCAGAAGGTCCTGACGCTCTGGAAGCTGAAACGGAGGGGATACCGTCCAGTTCCACAACGTGGGAAACCAGGTCCTCTTGGGCCACCAGGGGGCAATCAAGATCAAATTGCCCCTGGCCCAACTCAGTCTTTGAAGGATTCTCGGAATCAGGGCTAAGGGAGAAAAGGCATAGGCTAGACTGAAATCCCATTCCTGAGCTAATGCGTCCACCCCCTCGGGCCCTTGTTCTCTGCAGAGGGAAAAGTATCTTTTGACTCTCCTATTTGCCCTGCGGGCAAAGAGGTCTATCTCCGGTGTGCCTAGCTGTTGACAGACCAGGGAGAATACTTCAGGATTCAATTCCCATTCCCCCTGTTGAACTGTCTGATGACTGAGGAAATCTGCTTTGATGTTGAAAACTCCCCTTATGTGCACTGCAGAGATCGAGGGTATTCTTTGTTCCGCCCATTCCAGAATCTCCTGCGCCAATCTCATCAGAGAAAGCGATCGTGTACCCCCCTGACGGTTCAGGAAAGCCACTGTCTTAGAATTGTCGGAGAGGATCTGAACCTCTCTCCCCCTGATTCTGCTCTCGAATGCTTTTAGAGCCTCCCTGACTGCTAGCAATTCCCTGAAATTGGATGAAGCAGTTCTCTGAAGTCTGTCCCACACACACTGAGCTTGGAGCTCTTCTAGATGGGCCCCCCATCCCCACGAGCTCGCATCGGTCGTTACTCTGACCGGCTACAACTGGGACCAAGGATGAACTGCCCCCAACCTTTTAAGGGTTGAGCCACCAAAAGCAAAGACTTTCTTACCTCTTGAGGGATGGAAACCGGAATATCCAATGATTCCTTCCTTCCATCCCATGAGGATAGCAGGAAGCTCTGCAGGGGTCTGGAGTGGAACTGGACCCAAGGTACTGCCGGAATACATGAAGTCATGAGCCCTAGAATCCTCATGATCACTCTTCGGGGCACTACCCCTTGCCGCAGGATTGAGGACACTGAAGAAATCAGTGCTTCTATTTTCTCCTGTGGGAGGATCAGCTTTTGCCCCACTGAGTCCACCCACAGGCCCAGGTAGAGCTTGGTCTGAAAAGGAGTGAGGGAGGACTTTTCGTGACTTATCAACCATCCCAGGGACTCCAAGGTGGATATTACCTTGTCCAGATCCAGGAGAAGGGACACCCTGGAAAGGTTGTAGACCAACAGATCGTCTAGATAAGGAATCAGAGAGATCCCCCGAAGGTGCAGGTAGGCGACGACCTCTGCAAGGATCTTTGTAAATACTCTTGGGCTGGCCCCCAGCCCGAAGGGTAGGGCCTGAAACTGCCAGTGCTGGGTACCCTGATCTGTGCGAATAGCAAACCGAAGGAATGCCTGGTGTTCCTGCTGAATGGAATATGCAGATATGCATCCTTCAGGTCTACGGTGGCCATGAAAACCGCTCTCAACAAATGCTTTCTGACCGTGTACACCGATTCCATGCGAAACTTCTTGTATCGCAGGAAAGTGTTTAATCTTTTTAGATTCAAGATTAACCGGAATTTTCCGGACGGTTTGGGAACTATAAAGACGTGGGAATAAAAACCACGTCCTTGCTGATCCGTCGGTACTGGGAGAATGACTCTCTGATCTGCCAACTGCCTGACACTCTCTATGAGACCTATAGCCTTTGGCCTCTCTTTGGGTAGGAAAGTCAGTAGAAACGACTGCGGAGGCCTGGAAGCAAATTCTAGCCCGTAACCCTCTCTTATCCATTGAAGGACTAGAGGACTCCGGGTTACCTGCTCCCACTGTGGGACAAATTGTGCCAGCCTCCCCCCTACCATGGTGCTGGCGTCACTTGGATTCCTTGTCTGCGACCTTTGGGCCGGAGAAAAGGAGAGCTCCTTTCTGTTTGGCTTTTCCAACACCCCATTTCTTGCCCTCCTTACGATCCTTAAACCAGTTGTTGACCTGGGGGCCTCGAAATTTTTTTTTAACCTTTTTAGGCTTCACAGGAAATTTCTTTCCCTTTTCCGTAGATCTGGAAAGGGTCTGGTCCAACCCTGCACCAAATAGGAGTGACCCCTCAAAAGGTAGGCCACACAATTTTGTTTTAGAAGTGTGGTCTCCATCCCAGGTCTTAACCCATATGGCCCTTCTGGCTGAATTAAGAAGTGCTGCCGTCTTTGCCGAAGTTCGCACAGACTCAACTGCAGCGTCCGCAAGAAAGGCTACCACCTTACCAATTACCTCCAGGGAATCCAAAAGATCTCTGGACTTGGAAGTACTTGTCACATGATCTGTCAACTTAATGAGCCACATATTCGTATTTCTAGCTATATAGGCTGAAGCTAAAGCTGGACTTAATGTCGCCACATTGGCCTCCCAGGCTCTGCGTAAAAGGGTCTCGGACCTGCGGTCCATTTGCTCCCGAATGTTACCTGCGTCTTCAAAAGACAGGTCTGATTGTTTAGACACCTGAGCCAAAGACACGTCAAGTTTGGGAAGTTTAAAAAACTTCTCCTCCTCCTCCTCCTCCTCCTCCTCCTCCTCCTCCTCCTCCTCCTCCTCCTCCTCCTTGAAAGGGCACCTGCGTTTCCAGGTCTTAAACTTTTGAAGTTTATTTTCTGGCTCCTTCCATTCTCTTAAAACAATGTCTTTGAGAGACTGGTGGATAGGCAACACCCTGGACTGAGCCTTAGACAACCCTTGATACATCCTATCCTGTGCAGAAATCTGTGCCTCTGGCTCCTGAATCTCCTCAGAAGCATAAATTGCCCCTAGGAGGCCCTCCATATCGTCTGTAGAGAAGATATGTCTGCGTGGTCTGGAGTGTCCCTCTTCCTCCTGGCTATCCTCTGCGTCTTCCCCTTCCTCAAGGTGACTACGACCGGGGTCTTCCACCTCCTCCGTCTCCTCCTCAGAACCCTGAGAAGATGGTGGTCTCTGTGGAGTGGTGCTTACCCGTCTAATATTTATAGAAGCACTTTCTTGGGAGGAAGAGCCCTCTCTGCTATCCTGTCTAGCATTAAGGCTAGCCTGAAAAGCTTTAAGGGTGGACAGCATTTCAGACTGAACTGAGAGAAAATCTCTCATAACTTCTGAAGTCTCCTTCCCTGACAACTTGTGTATGCACTTATAACAAAACGGCTTTGTGTGTTCTGCTGCTAACTTGTCATTGCAGTACCCACACCTCTTGGATCGAGAAGGATTTTTGGACTTTGGTCTACTGGCAACACTCTGGGTTTCAGTCTCTGCAAAAAAAAGAAGCCCGTTTAGCCAGTAAGAAAATAATTGACCAAAAGATTCCTTGTGAGGGTAAGGCTAGGGGTCCCACCCCCTCCCTTATACCCTCCAGCCTGGTAGACTCACCCCCAGTGGCCTCCAAAACGGCTGTAGACTCCTCTTGCTCCATTTTCAGGCAAGCAAGTAGTGGACGCCTGCTCCTTGCCCAGCAATGCTGCCTCTGCTGCCAGGAATCTACCCCTTTTAAAAGCTGGTACCTGCTTGTGCAGCGGGCTGTCTCCTCATGCCGTTTCGGACGCCGCCACCATCTTGCCGAGGCCTGCAGGGCCGGAACACTCTAGCGCCCGGAGCGCCGTGACGTCATTTCCTCTCCGGAAAGACCCCCGCAAAATGACGCCGACTGACACACAGCCGCCAGCGCCGAGGCGGCGAGGAGAGCCCAGCAGATCCCTGCATACCGAGACCGCTCTATACCCGCAGGGGCAGGACAGATTGGACGGCAAGCTCACCTCCTGACCCAGTCAGGTAAGGAGAGGAAAAGCAGGAACATGGTCCCTGGAGTTCTGGAGACTCAGTGCCCAGGGTCCTCCAGTTCTCACGGGTAGCTCTTCACCGCCCCCCTGAGAAATAGGGAAAATGACCCCCCAGGAAGGGCAAGCCCTACCAGACCCAGAGGCTTCTCAAAACCTGCCATCTGGCACCCAGGGGGAGACTTCCAGCCCACGGCCTTAGGTCTATCAGAAAAAAACAGGGGGGGAGGGGGGGTTTAACCTCTTTCTTAAATGTGTTTCCTGTCAGGAGGACCAGTCATCTCTCAGGGTGCCGTCCTGGAAGACGACTTGAGAAAGACATTTACCTCCAGCAAGGCTTATTTAAAACACCTAGACAATTTCAAAAAACATTATAAAAAAATATGGGGATTTGGTCACACCATATTGCTATATGGTGCTTAAGCCCACTTACTGTGACAAAGTACCCCATGATTAGTTGGTCCTACACTATCCATAGATTGGAAGATCCTGCTTCTCTGAACCATGGGAGCAATACACTCCTCTATATGGGAGAACTTGAGGTCTCCACCCATGACACAGGTGGACACTAATGAGAGGTACTTAATGAGGGAGTGGGGTGCTCCTCACCCAAAAGGATTTGGTCAGAATCTATACAATAGGCAGAGGATATTTGGGGGGCACACCCTAAAAGATGCATTAAAGATGGTGCAGCCATAAGACCATACACCAGAACAAAATATTACAACGCACACATGCAAAAAAGACATTTACCTCCAGCAAGGCTTATTTCAAACACCTAGACATTTTTGGAGCCGTGATGACGTCACTTCCGTGCATGCGCACGGGAGCTGCCTTTCACTGCACAGGGCTCGGAAGGAACGGCGCCAGTGATGTCACTGGCTGCATGTAATGCAAACATCTAATAAACAGTACACGTTTAGGAGATATTTACACTGCCTATAGGTAAGCCTTATTATAGGCTTACCTATAGGTAAACTGTCAGCAGAGGAAGTTTACTTCCTCTTTTAATAGAGGGGAGGAAAGGGGGGCGGCCGGACCGACTCCACTACATGAAGAGTATTGTATGTGTAACTATCTGCTAGCTGATAAGGACACTGGTATGTGCTGGCTTCTTAACAACTAGCTATTCACTAGTTAAGGATGCCAGCAGGTGCCCACTCCTTAACAACCAGCATCTTTAAAAAAGTCATGTGACCCTCAAACTCGCCTAAAAATCCTTGGGGCATTTTTTGATGCATTTTTGGTGCATTTCCCTTGACTTCCAATGGACAGTAACCTTTTGACCAAAGACGAAGCATGCAGGACTTTTCAGACCACAGCGCAAATGTAGTACAGTGATGTGAAAAGTCACATAGGAATAATTTTGATGTTCGTTCTTTTTTTTTTTTGCAGTTCAAAACAGGTCTCCTGTGCAGGCAGTTCCACTTGCAGGTGGAGTATACTTGCATAGTAAGGCACAGTGAAACAAGTATAAAACATGAACATGACATCAGTTGCCAGACCAGCTCAAAGAGCTTAAGTATGTCAAGACTATAACTATTATTAGTATAGAGCAGGGGTCCTCAAACTACGGTCCTCCAGTTGTTCAGGAACTACAATTCCCATCATGCCTAGTCATGTCTGTGAATGTCAGAGTTTTACAATGCCTCATGGGACGTGTAGTTCTGCAACAGCTGGAGGGCCGTAGTTTGAGGATCCCTGGTATAGAGGGTACACTTTAAGTGGAACTCTAGGATTTATTGCCACTGGCCTCTAGGTTCTACTTAAAATCTTTTGCTCAGTATCCCTCTGGCCACGTAGGCTTAGGATAACTCTAGTCCACACGGCATTAGGATATTGCAATAGGATGTAGTTCAAAAATGTAATCTCAGGGCTTGACTCCCACTATATTCTCGCTCTACCTGAAGAATTGGCCTCTCTGCAGTGTGATCATCTTTTATTTGGCAGCGGATCAGGGTTGTAATTAGACAAAGCTTTTAACATAAACCATGTTTGTTTATTTGTGGGAACAAATATCTGAGCACACAGAATGACTCACTGCTCCTTTTTTTTTTTTTTTTTTAATGTAAATTGGCCGTGTTACAGTAAAGGTGTTCTCAGTATAACAATGTACGCGGATAAGGTGTCACCCTCCTTTCCTGAGTGTTCTGTCACCTCTGCCTGAGGGCTGTTAGAGAGCAAAACACACCATTTCCTGAAACCGACTCCGTTGTAATCTCAACCTTCCTATGCCGGTACTCTGCTATTGGAGGGTGTGTCATTATCCTAATACACCAAGAGTCATGTAACTGATGGGATTACTCCCTGATACCTGTCTTAGGTGTGTGCACAAATAATGCTGATGAAGACAACCTGACGCCTCCCTACAGAATGACTTTATAGTGAGCCTGTTGTCTTGCTCATTCAGGGCAAAGTGACAGGTTCTCTTTAAACCCACCCCCATCCCACTTGTATTCCACAGCATTCTCCTCTGCTCTTTCCTCTTCAACAATTATTGCAAAATACCTGGTGCTTCTCGATATGAGGGAGCATTTGTCCCATTACAGAAACATAAAAGGGAGAGGAAATCTAAACAAATAGGGGGAAATAATTTCATACAGGGGGGTCCATTGAACTGATGTCCCCATTTTTAAGATTTTCCCACTATTTCTATTTAACTGTAAGTTTTGTATTTTTCCATTCCTTTGTCTCAGTGACAGTGGTCATCAAGACAAATACAGAGGGTAAATCTCTGCAGTGGAAACACAAGGGTCTAAATTGGGGTACACACTATAAGAAATTGGAAAAAGGAAATAAAGTATGAAAATTGTCGTATGACAAAGGCTTTTTTGTTTGTTTCTGATCATGCGCAGTCTTTCTTTTCTGTTTTTTCTCATATGCAAATGGAACACATTAAATAAAAATCATTCATTCTGTTCCCCATATGAGAAAAAAATTGGGAGTTTGTCCCTTCGGAAATGTTTGTTCGTAAGGTTGGAATCAGCTGTTGAAAGTTGTGTGCACACTATGAGAAAATTGTACGATCGTTTCTTGGACGAAAATGTTGGTCTGATCTTTGTTTTCTTTTGTGTATGAGCCTTAACCCTTCCACACCCTTCCAAAACGATAAAGTTTATTTGTCTTTTGATGCACTTAAAATTGGAACTGCAGAGCATCATTAGTAAACCTGTATAATGTCTTATTGTGTGCAGTTGCTGTTTCTTTTGCAGAGTTTAAATTACAGTGTTACATACAATTAATCCTGTGAATTGCTAAGAGTGCGTGCATGCTCGTTCTCTATCTCTCTCTATCTGGTGTTACACTTTTTATGTTGGGATGGCTGAATAACAACTTTTCATAATGGTCCTCTGTCTCAAGGGTTCTGCTTTTTCCCTGCAGAGATTTTGACTCTCTAGATGAGCGTGATGTGGAGAAGAATAACCAGCTGGCATTCGATATCGCAGAGCGGGAGCTGGGTATCTCTCCGATCATGACCGGGAAGGAGATGGCATCTGTCGGGGATCCGGACAAGCTTTCCATGGTGGTTTACCTCAGCCAGTTCTATGAAATGTTCAAGGAGACTTCTGGATCTGGTAAGATGGTGAATGAGATTAGTACAATACACAGGCTCATGATTGCTGCCAAGAACCAGGGAAGTAAAACCTAAGCAAATTAAACTTCACTTTTTTTTTTTTTTTTTTTTTTTTTTTAATTCCTTTTTATCTATTTTTTTTTTTTTTAGTTAAATAATACTTTGAGGACAAGCAACTGACTTCTCTTGCCTCAAATTTTTGCAGACAATGCCGATCCAAATGCAGATGAGAAGGCTGCTCTCCTTGCCACTGCCAAGTCTCCCATCTCTTTCCTCAGCAAGCTGGGTCAGACAATCTCTCGGAAGCGTACTCCTAAGGTAAGCTGCTAACTTTGTGGACTTATTTGGCAGCTTTATATTCTTCTTCAGATTTTAGATGCCTGTTGGAAAAAATATACAAGCAAAGTTATAGCCCTACTCCATCCAAAATTATTTCTTAACAGTCGTACAGTACACAGGCAAAGTATTCATAGACCCTGGGTTATAGGCTTGTACCTTCAGGTGATTAGACACTGGAAAAACATTTGAGAACATACCCTCTGGGCACCTTCTCTATAACCCTACCCCACTCAGTGAATCCTCAGTTTTGTGCTTGTGTCCTAAGATGATAGACCTCTTCTCCTTCATATGGAAATACCTCTTGGCTTGACTAGTTATTTTATATTTCTTTAACTCAAAATGAATTCATATTAAATATAAAAAGCATAAATATCCTTTTGGAAAGTGGGGAAGCACAAGAGCACTATTGTGGCACCATTGAAAATTGTTGGATACACAGTAACACTGAGAATTGGAGTTTTAAGATTTTGTGCATATTTATCCCATGATCCTGAACTGGACAGTCACGTTTATTTTTTATAAACTGGACACTTGGTATCTTTGTGACTGGTATTAGATTTGCACTTTGTTTTTTATGAATGCACAGCTCTGCAGATGAATTGATATGCTTTATGTGTAATATGAATTCCTTTTGCGTTATTTATTGGGGTAATGCTGTCCATGATCGTGTTGGGATATTTCAACTTGCTTCTTGTCCTGTGATAACTGACCACAAAAAGGGGGGGGTTGGGGGGAGCGGGAATGTCCAGGCAGTAATTATAACCCGATGGTTCTAATCCTTTCTAATTGTATTGAGAAAAGTGATTTTGCTGCAGTCTGTCTTTGGGGACACAAAGTTTAAAAAAGTATTTTAATATATTTGAGCTCATTCACATTTGTGCAGAGACCTGCAGTTTACAGCACTTGAACACAACTTTCAGGGCTATGGTCCAGAAACGACGCATCTGTTTATCTCTCCATCAGTGCATATTAATGAATTAAACATCACACTGTGACAGTACAATAAAGTGCCAGCTAACCTAAAACTTCAGAAAGCATTTTTATCAGCTTCTTATTATGACATCGCTCTACTCAGGGCTTAAGACACCTTTTTACTTTCTTGGATTATTTTGCTTTCCGTGGGCAAGTTATGTGTGTAGAGCTGAATATCCTCCCAACCACTGCATGTGATGGTTAGACTTTTTAAAGTGGAGCTTTCAGTAACATTACAAGTCTACATGAATGCATTTATGACGTACACAGTATACAGCTGCAGTATCATTTTTCAGTAAAGCTCATTTTGTCATTACAAGGCCATTCTTGAGTTTGCTGTCCAGCAGCTTTGCCATGGCTGAGATGTCATCAGCCTGCTGCAAGCAGAGGGAAGCATTTCCTCTACTCTCTCTCAGTAATCAGATTACAACACTGTAACTTTGTAGCAAGCCACTAGGTGAGAGGCTTTAGAGAGGGCTAATCCATGTCAAACATTTGTGAACACAACCAAGAATTGCAGACGCCAGGATTTACAGGAGTGTCATCTATAAACTGAAATCTTAGTCCAGGAAGTAGATGGTGATGCAGGATGATGCCTGAACAAAGATGCTGCTCTTCAGGATAGAGAAGCAAATGAAGGCATTGTCAGGGAGAGCATTGTAATCTCTTTGAGAGGTAATGAATACTTGGGAAGTGCTCACTAGCATAGTACTGAACGTTAAAATTATTTCTGATGACCTGTCCACTTTAAGAATGGACTGGATGAAGCACAAGGAATAAAAATGCATTTTTTGCTGCTTGTTATTTCATATCTGTTTTTGTCTGAATTCCTGCTTTGTCTCCTCATATTAAACTGTATTTTTCCCTTTCAAAGGACAAGAAGGAAAAAGATGTGGACAGTTCTGGGAAGAGGCGGAAGACGAGCCAATCTGAAGATGTAAGTGTGGCGGGACGTTCATTCCTAACTAGTAAATGGCCTGTCGTAGTACAAGCACATACCTACAGGTGATGTCAAGCTGAGCTTTGCATACAGGCAGGACCACTTCCTGTTTAACTGCAGACAGGACTGCTTCCTGTTTATTGAATACAGGCAGGACCGCTTCCTGTTTACTGAATACAGGCAGGACCATTTTCCTGTTTTATATGTGTCCTAACATTTTTATTTTTTATGTTGTAAATACTGTCAGAAATGCTGTATGTTCATGTTGTAACTTGAAACTCCAACTTGGCTTTGTATGGGCAGTGACAGAGTGTACGCCTCACACGTCCTAAATTAGGTTACTCTCCTAACAGTGGGTGCTGAACGCCAGCAGGGTCTTGTCCTGTGCCCCACAAGCCACAAAATACAGGAGACAATAAACCAGCTGCACTCCATTAAGATTCAAATGCTGGCAACTTCATTATTCCAGACAGGCAGTCTGGGATTTCCTCCTGTAACTCCTATCACCCACAAGACTGGGCTTAATTGTAGGTTAACGGAGTGCAGCGGACTTTTCCTCTTCTGTATTTGCTTGGCTCTAATTTAAACCTGTTACGGAGTTAAAAAAAAGAAAATAACATTTGTGACTCTGTTCGGCCCATCTTTATACAGGCCCCCTTGTTCGTTGTAACCAGAAAGTGACATCACTATTCCATGCCTGCAGCTTGCTGTGTTATTTCCCTGCCAGCAGTCTGCTCATTGGATAAACAATGAGCAGCATACTGCAGGTGGGGGTTCAACCTTAGCTGTCCCTGTATTGTATGCCTTTTTTAACACTTCCCATACGGCCCTCAGCTAAACATGGAAACATAGCATTGCTCTCTAGTGCGCTTATGTCTGATTGGCCAACATTAGTAGATTTCCACTGCCAACCTGTTTTCTGGGCTGCATGGAATTTGGAGGAGTTATACTGACAGTGTTTTGGGAAATGCATTCAAAGTGGAACATTTACCCATAACGTTTGATAACAATGAATGTTCTTTAACAAAAGAACATAAATTACACATTAATAATTATGCCCACCAAAATAAGTGTGTGTTGTAAATCACCTTCAGCACTGAGCCTCTTTTATCTTGCTGCAGTCCGCTATTTTGTTGAAGCCCAGAGCAGTCACTCCATTATTGGAAACCCTTCCCATCCCCATAGTCTTAAAAACTGTCACTTTGTACAATTAAAATGTGCGCATTTCCAGCCTTGAATGCATGTCTTGGCTCAGCTAGAGAGGAAGGCTGACAGAAGTTTTACACTGCAAGACAAGAGAGCATATCAGGGAAATAAGCTATCCTTATAAGTTTAACACTTTTGTATCTCCCTGGCAGCAGACTTTTTCCTGTTACCTCTCCTGCTTTTCTTTTTTCTTCCCTAATCTGTGTTCCCTCCACACAATCTGTGTCATTGTTAATGCTTTCTACTTCCTACAGCAACAGGAAATCTTAAAACTGTGCTGATCAGCCTCTAGTGGCTTTGATTTTAGGGTGCTGTCCTGAGAATAAAGGGCAACTGAGCATGTGCAGAGTAGGAGAAGACAGTTCATTTTTTTTGTTTTTTTATATAACTAGCATAAAGTGATCTGTTAGGACTTAATTTGCTGACTAAAGTTCCACTTTAATGTATGTATCATTTGTGGTGTACATCTGTATTAATATTTGCCTGCCTGAAGTTCTGTTTTCATTATCTACCCTGTGTCTTTTTAGGTTGCAATTTTTTTATTTATTTTTTATTTATTTTTAAAGCTCAACGAATATCAAAGTTGTCTTTCAGAATTATTATTTATTTTTTTGGAAATAAAGTTGTACATTTTTGATGCTTTATTAATTTTCTATGGCATTATTTTAAATTGCATTTCTAATTCTTCCCTTGAGCAACACTGCTTCATTATAGGAAGCAACCTAAGGTTATACTGCTTCCTACAGGAGAAATGGACAATGAAAATTGAAGGCCACTCTTTAAAACTTTAATGCTTCCCACCTCACACCAGCTTAGTGTCCTTATACATTGCCTTGGAAAAAATATTTATACCCTTTGACATATTCCACGATTTGTCATGTTACAGCCAAGAACATGTATTTTATTGGGATTTTATGTGATCGACCAACACAAAGTGGCACATAATTGTGAAGTGGAAGGAAAATGTTAAATGGTTTTCAAAATTTTTTACAAATATCTGAAAAGTGTGGCGTGCATTTGTATTCAGCGCCCTTTACTCTGATACCCCTAACTAAAATGTAGTGGAACCAATTGCCTTCAGAAGCCACCTATTTAGTAAATGGAGTCCACCTGTTTGTAATTTAATCTCGGTATAAATACAGCTGTTCTGTGAAGCCCTCAGATGTTAGAGAACCTAGAGAACATCATGAAGGCCAAGGATCACATCCGACAGGTCAGGGATAAAGTTGTGGCGAAGTTTAAAGCAGGGATAGGTTATAAAGAAATATCCCAAGCTTTGAACATCTCACAGAGTACTGTTCAATCTATCATCCAAAAATGGAAAGAGTATGGCACAACTTCAAACTTACCAAGACACGGCCATCACCCTAAACTGACAGGCCAGACAAGGAGAGCATTAATAAGCGAAGCAGCCAAGAGGACCATGTTAACTCTGGAGGAGCTGCAGAGATCCACAGCTCAAGTTGGAGAATCTGTCTACAGGACAACTATTAGTCATGCACTTAGTCAAATCTGGCCTTTATGGAAGAGTGTCAAGAAGAAAGCCATAAGTTCCGTTTGCAGTTTGCGAGAAGCCATGTGGGGGACACAGCAAACATGTGGAAGAAGGTGCTCTGGTCAGATGAGACCAAAATTGAACTTTTTGACCTGAAAGCAAAACGCTATGTGTGGCACAAAACTAACACCGCACATCACCCTGAACACACCATCCCCACCGTGAAACATGGTAGTGGCAGCATCATGTTGTGGGGATGCTTTTCTTCAGCAGGGACAGGGAAGCTGGTCAGACTTGATGGGAAGATGGATGGAGCCAAATACAGGGCAATCTTAGAAGAAAACCTGTTAGTCTGCAAAAGACTTGAGACTGGGGCAGAGGTTCACCTTCCAGCAGGACAACAACCCAAAACATACAGCCAGGGCTACAATGGAATGGTTTAGATCAAAGCGTATTCATGTGTTAAAATGGCCCAGTCAAAGTCCAGACATAAATCAATTGAGAATCTGTGGCAAGACTTGAAAATTGCTGTTCAGACGCTCTCCATTCAATCTGACAGAGCTTGAGCTATTTTGCAAAGAAGGAGCAAAAATGTCACTCTCTAGATGTACAAAGCTGGTAGAGACATACCCAAAAAGACTTACAGATGTAATTGCAGCCAAAGGTGGTTCTACAAAGTATTGACTCGGGGGGCCTGAATAGAAATGCACGCCACACTTTTCAGATATTTGTAAACAATTTTGAAAACCATTTAACATCTTCCTTACACTTCACATTTTTGCGCCACTTTTGTGTTTGGTCTATCCCAGTGATGGCGAACCTTTTTGAGCCTGAGTGCCCAAACAGCGACACAAAACCAACTTATGTACTTCAAAGTGCCAACACAGAATTAAACCTACCAGTGGCTCTTTACAGAGGATGGGACTGATCATCCCTCTGAATGAGCCCTAAGGCAGGGGTCGTCAACCTCTGGACCGCGGACCGGTACCGGTCCGTGACCTGTTGTCGGGCGGGCTGCCATCAGAGCAGGAGGTGAGCCCTGTCAAGGACTGCGGTATAGTTAGCAGCCTGTGTGTATTCTGTCATATCTCCCGAGAAGCTGCCGATGTCAGCCTATTAGCAAGGCAGGTGGCGGGACAGCTGCAAATCGTGACAGAGCGAGAGCTGCCAAACTTATATTAACAAGCGGGCGAATACCTGCTTGTTATGAAGAGTCTCTCCCTCTGTCACGATCTGCAGCCATCCCACCACCTGCCTTGCTAAAAGGCTGACATCAGCGGCCGCTCGGGAGATATGACAGAATACACATAGGCTGCTATCTATACCGCAGTCCGTGACAGGGCTCACCTCCTGCTGAAGCATGAGAGAATAGACATAGGCTACAGGGGAGGCAGAGATTAAAACGGGCGCTGTGCGGGGAGGACTGTGATTGGAGGGGAAAAGGGGGGGTGCATAACTGCAGGGAGGACTGTGATGGGAGGTGGAAAGGGGGTGTGCATGACTGTAGGGAGGACTAAAATGGGAGGGGGAAAGGGGGGGGTGCATGACTGCAGGGAGGACTGTGATGGGGGGGATTGGGCATGACTACAGGGAGGACTGTGATGGGGGGGGGGGGGGGGTGAACACAAGGAGAACTGTGATATTGGAGGGGGCATGACTGCAGGGAGGACTGTGATGGGGGGGACATGACTGCAAGGAGAACTGTGATATGGGGGGGCATGACTGCAGGGAGGACTGTGATTGGAGGGGGAAAGGGGGTGCATGACTGCAGGGAGGACTGTGATGGGGGGCATGACTGCAGGGAGGACTGTGATTGAAGGGGGAAAGGGGGTGCATGACTGAAGGGAGGACTGTGATAGGGGGCGTGACTGAAGGGAGGACTGTGATGGGGGGGCGTGACTGAAGGGAGGACTGTGATGGGGGGGCGTGACTGAAGGGAGGTCTGTGATGGGGGGGCGTGACTGAAGGGAGGTCTGTGATGGGGGGGCGTGACTGAAGGGAGGTCTGTGATGGGGGGGCGTGACTGAAGGGAGGTCTGTGATGGGGGGGCGTGACTGAAGGGAGGACTGTGATGGGGGGGCGTGACTGAAGGGAGGACTGTGATATAAAGTGGACTGTAATCCTTTCAGTGCAGTCCCCTTTATATTTCAGTGCTCCTTTACAGTGCAGGGGGGTTGTGAGACTCTGTGAACCTCTCGCCTTTCCCACTTCCCCATATGACGTTGCTGGAGCTGGAATAGGGTGCCGCAGAGAGGAATTCCTGAATGCCTCACCTGAGGTGTAGGTCTGGGGGAGGCAAAAAGCTGCAGCACAGACCCTCGGGATGGCGGAGGAATAACTTTACACCCCCTAAATGTCGCAACCTGGGATGGGATGATTGGCTGCCCACCTACCATGCTACGCCCCTGGCTCAGAGTTCCCGGCCAACCTCAGGCCTTGGGGCTAATGATTCTGAATGGGAAATTCGAGATCCGGGGCTTTTTGGGGGCCCACTTGGTGCCCCTGTCAGGCCCCCCCGCGCCAATGCCACTGATGCAAGGAAGGGAGCCGGCTCCTCTGCCTGCACCGTCAGTGCAAGTGACTGCCAGGCTGGGGGATCCCCCCCATCCTGGTGGCGCTGGCTCCGTAAGCTTGCGTGCCCCCGGAGACAGCTCTGCATGCCATAGGTTCATCATCACTGGTCTATCCCATAAAATCCCAATAAAATACATTTACATTTTTGGTTGTAACATGACAATGTGGAAAATTTCAAGGGGTATGAATACTTTTTCAAGGCACTGTAAGTATGAATGTTTCTTTCCTTTCGACTATCTTTTTCTTGAATTACAAGATTTTTACTACAACTACAGGTAGATTCAGGCTGGTAATTAGAAATCCTTAGACTGTTTGTTTTTTTTTTCTGTACATTTTGAGTGAAGCAGAGTTTCAATATAACTCAAGCACAACCTTTTAGTTTTAAAACTAAAAAGAAAAAAAATTAAGTCATTTTGAAATTGATGGTAGCAACACATGTCTAAAAAGTTGAGACATGGCACCAGAATTCTGGCAAAATAAGTTGAACTAACCAGAACGAGTTGGAAGATCATATTACAATGCATTAGAATTGGCAACATGTCACTAACATGATTACATATAAAGAAGGGCATCTTAGAGAGTCAGAGTGTCTCAGAAGTAAAGCTGGGCATAGGTTCACCAATCTGTGAAATGCTGCAACTAAAAATTGTCAAACAATTTCAGAATAATGTCCCTCAATGTAAAATTGCAAAGACTCTTTCTCGTTCTCTACTGTACATGATATGAAAAGGTTCAGAGAATCTTTAGAAGAGGGTGAAGAGGCAGTTCTGCAGTGATCAAAACCTTGTTGACACACATTCTTGATATATAGTACTGTACAAAAGTTTAAGGCAGGTCTAAAAAAAAAATGCTGTAAATTAGGATTGCTTTCAGAAATATAAATGTTATAGTGATTCTAAAGGTTTGTTTTATTAATCGGCATGTTAATCTTATCTGCTCTGTGATAGTTTTGCACCAAAGCAACCCCGATCCTCCTCCTTCTGAGGACCCCTGCCGATGCTCCTGGCCCCTCCCCCCACCCAGTGCCCCCATATCTGTATTTCTATAAGACTCACAGCGTGGCTCAGCCCCCGCTCCCAACTCATTGGCTGTGATTGGCAGCAGTGGGAGTCAATGGCTCCCACGGCTGTCTCTAAGCCAAGGAGAAGTGAGAGAGCCAAGAGAGGCACTCCCGCACAATACTGGATTCAGATCGGGCTCAGATGAGTATAAAGGGTGCTGGGGGAGAAGCTGCACTTGGAAGATTTTTCTTCTCTTCATACAGAGAATGCATGAAGGTAATAAACCATCTGTCTATACAACCACTTTAATTGTTTATTTTTATCAATTAACAAAATGGAAAGTAAATGAACAGAAGAGGTATCCACATCTAATCAATATTTGGTGTGACCTTCCCCTGCCTTCAAAACTGCATCCATTCTTCTAGGTACCCCCGATTTATTTCTGCAGCAGAACGACCCTAAACATACAGTCAATGTCATTGAGAACTATCTTCAGCGTAAAGAACAAGCACTCCTGGAAGCGATGGTTTGGCCCTCACAGAGAACTAATCTCAACATCTTTGCGTCTGCCTGAAAATACACGAAGAAACAGAAGGATTTGAGGCAGCCTATATCCACAGATGTTCTGTGGTTAGTTCTCCAAAATGTTTGCAACAACCTACCTGACAGGTTTTTTCAAAAACTGTGTGCAAGTGTACCCAGAAGAATTTATGCTGTTTTGAAGGCAAAGGGTGGTCAAACCAAATACTGATTTGGATTTCTCTTCGTTCATTTACTTTTCTTGACTGATAAAAATGGACTAGCACTTCTGTTTTGGAAAGCATTCTTAAGTTATAGCATTTTTTCACACCTGCCTAAAACTTTTAGTTTCTGCCCCTTATTTACTGCTTTTGTGAACAAGCCCTCTCAGCGTCACCCTGCCCCAAGATTTTACCGCTTGTGGGCTAACAATCGAAGCACCAGCATAATCATCACTAGGTTTCATTAAAGCAGAGCTCCAGGCTCCTTAAAAAAAAAATTAAGTCATCGGCAACTACTTACCTGTCCACTAATCCAGCTGTGTCTTCACCCCAGCCGATTTTTCAATCAGCTCTCGGGTGCTGCAGCCGCCATCTTGGATAAGGGAAACCGGCAGTGAAGCCTTGTGACTTCACAGCCAGTTCCCCACTGCGCATGCGTGAAGCGCGCTACATTTGTGAATGGCCCTTCAGCGGGGGAAGGAGCGGGGCCAAACTTCCAGATGAGTTTGCCGCAGCAAAGTCAGCCAAAAGTGGGAGTGGCTACCTGTCAAAACCAGGTACCCGCTTCCCCCTGAATGGTGGCAAATGTGGTAGCGGAGGGGGGGAGCAGCATCTGCTGTAGCAACTCTGACGTTTAAATGTCTTTGACACTAAGGCTGCATTCACACTACAGCGTTTTTAAACGTGGGCAGATTAGCCATGGATCTGCCCGCGATTTGAGAGCGCCAGGGTGTGAATGACAAAATGTGGGACTCGCATTCAAGATGCCGTTCATTTAAATGACACCTCAAATTGCGGTGCGGGTCTGCCGCAATTGTCGCGTGATAAATCGTGCTGCAATTGCGGCAACCATGTCGCTCAAAAGTAGTTCATTTAACTATTTTTAGGTGACATGCGTCCAACGATGTAGGTTGTCATTTCTGGGAAAATGAAGAAGTTGACGTTGAACTTCACTCTAATGCCCCGTACACACGGTCGGACATTGATCGGACATTCCGACAACAAAATCCTAGGATTTTTTCCGACGGATGTTGGTTCAAACTTGTCTTGCATACACACGGTCACACAAAGTTGTCAGAAAATCCGATCATTCTGAGCGCGGTGACGTAAAACACGTACGTCGGGACTATAAACGGGGCAGTAGCCAATAGCTTTCATCTCTTTATTTATTCTGAGCATGCGTGGCACTTTGTGTGTCGGATTTGTGTACACACGATCGGAAATTCCGACAACGGATTTTGTTGTCGGAAAATTTTATAGCAAGCTCTCAAACTTTGTGTCAGAAAATCTGATGGAAAATGTGTGATGGAGCCTACACACGGTCGGAATTTCCGACAAGGTCCTATCACACATTTTCCGTCGGAAAATCCGACCGTGTGTACGGGGCATTAATCTTCACACCAATCTTACCGAAGGGTGCATTACAGGAGAAGCAACAACTCCCTACAAGGGAGCTATTTAGATATTCCCAATTAACGCATCTCCTGAATACCCTCAAGCACATCAAGGCACATTGAAATGATCAATGAGCGAATGGCAGCTATTCTCTGTGAAATACCTTTTCGGGTCCCACCTGATTGGGACGGCGGGCTACCTGTATGACATATAGTGGGTGCACGTCTCTTACTTGGTCTTTTCCATCTTTCTTTGGCTTTGTCATTTCTCCCTCTCCACTAAACTTTCTCTCTTGCTCTATTCTCTTCCTTTTTTTTTTTTTTTTTTTTGTTCTCTCCTTTTCTTTCATATGCTGGTACAACTTTTAAGCTATTGCTGATCAGGCATAGCTTCTTCATCAGATAGACTGGTGAAGAGAAGAGGTCCACAGATTCCACCAGGTTGTGTTAATTGCCTGATAATGCTTGCATGGACATGTTTTTGTCCTTTTTTATTTTTCTTCCGAGTGATTTCTTTTATTTGATGACTATGTTCAAGCTATTCATACCTGGTTTAGTTTTCATGTAACTTACGGCCCCGCTACCTGATCACATAGATTGCTCATGGGTTAACTGCTATAGACTGATGATGATTCATCTTCTGAAACCAGAAATGTGTGCCGAGAAGGACCAAGGAAAGACCGTACTGTTTTTGTACTTTTGTATGCTCTTTGATAACTTTAATAAAAACTATTGTAATGAGAACTTCACTCTCCTAATCAGTGTTGATTATTTTTAATCCTCATGCTACTAGTAAATGGATACGAAAGTATATCATATTGTTTTAAACTTTTTTTTTTTTTTTTTTATTTCTTCAGTTAGTTCTTGGTTTCTTGCCTAGGCAAATGATGTCATCTATTCTAAGAGTCTTCAGGAAGGGAGGAGGGGTTTTCTCAGCTAAGCACACTTTCATGCGTGAGCTAAGGGCAAGTGGATTCCAGGAAGTAAATGCTGCATGAATCATGCTAGGAGTTTGTTTTTCAAAGGGCTTTCTCAACAAAAAAGCATGGAGACATGGATGGATGAAGGCATTTGCTTTGAATATTAAAAATTAAATAGGTTTTTTTTTTGTTTTTTTTCCCCCCTAATTCTACCCAAAATATGTTGTCCGTGACCTTTGACCCCAACAATAACCCTGTCGACCTTTGATTTTTTTTTATTTGATTTGATTTAAAAAATAAATCAAATGTTAAAAATAAAGAAAAAAAAAAAAAAAAACATACTTGGTTTGTTTACAATTACTCTCCTGCAAGAAGGGGGAGATGCAATGCATCTTTCTCTAAAATCTAAGTTCAGAAGTGGAAGGAAACCCAGGTGCGGGCTCACGGTGACTGATCACTTTGATGGCCAATCAGAGGCGATCAGGTGACCCGGAACCGACAGTTCCGGGTCCTGATAGTGTGAGACCCTGGTCACTGAGCTAGGAGTGCACTGTGCGGCGTAGTCCCAGCACAAAGGGTGGTGTGTGTGTGGCCCAATAACCATGTGAAAACTGATGACCAATCACAGATCATACACAGTAGTAAACAATAATGAATTGCATATATGAATATTGGTTACTGTATGACGTGATCACACAACGACAACATGGTATCTGGACCACTCAATACAGCCCAGTAACGATCACCACAGTCTGCTGTTTCCAGTGAACACAGCATTTTGCACATTGTGCTGTTGCGCACCCCAGGAGGAATGTGCAGTGTGCGTTTCCACTGCGATATGACTACATCGCTGACCCTGGGGAGCCACCCACCAGCCGTAAATATACTGCAGGTAGTCAGCAAGTGGTTAAAGCAGCCTTTTTTTAACCATAGTTCCTCCAGAGGTTGCTAGAGGTTCCTTGAGTCTGGGTTCACACTTATGCGAATTGGATGTAGCTTTCTCCGCATCCAATTTGCATGACAGGAGAGTGTGACCGGCTCTCAATGGAGCCGGTTCACACATCTCCAGGGAGTCATTGCACAGGGGTCCTGTGCATCTTTGCCTCAGTTTCAGGTCCAAATTCAGGCAAAGATTCATCTCTGAAATCGAGAACAGGGATGCAACAGACCCCTGCTGTGAGCTGCATCCTTATTGGGTGTGAACCCAGCGTGAGCAATGAGCAATGTCTGCCCTATAGAGCAGTGGTCATCAACCCTGTCCTCTAGTCTGCATCTCTCCAAGGTAATACATAAAACCTGGCCTGTTAGTGGCCCCTGATTACAGGGTTGATGATCACTGCTATAGAGAAGTAACCTTTTAGCTATCTGTAAGAAGGGATTTTTTTAACCGATGACCACAAATGTAAAGAGCATTCTTCCCAGTGACCATAAATCAAATGTACAGGTAGTTGTAGAAATAGTAAGTACTAGCAGGCGTTCCTTGTGCCTGAAAAGTTATTTCAAGCATTTCTGTGTTTAAAAAAGTTGAGAGGCTGTGTTATTGCCAAAGCCTTAATGGGAAGGAAGGGGTTAAAACTTTTTTTTTTCTATTTGTGACCTTTGGAGAGATTAACCTTCACTTCCCATCCTGAAGTCCTAACAAAGTGAGTGTAATTTCTCTTAGGGTTTGTTCAAACAAGCTTTGGTCTCTGAAGCGTGATCTGTGTTTGAATTGCTCTTCGAAGAGCATTTGACAGACGGTGAGGAGGCTTTCCATCACTTCCTCTACAGTTGAAGGGGGTAGCAGTTGAGGACAGTAAAAGCATGGCTCAACCGATGGCTTTTACCTTCTTCTAAATCAGTGTTTTTCACTGGTTCAGGTGATGTGATCCTGACCTTTTACCAGATGCTCCAAATAAGTAGTCTATTCTGTTAGATGTATATGAATGGTCTCCCCTTGTACAGTGTTCTCTGTGTTGTGAACATGTATACTTGAACTTCTATGTATACCATGCAATTATTTTCTGTTACTGACATGCAATTACTAACCCCTTCCCGCCGACCGTACGCAGATATGCGTACTCGGCCTTCCGGGGTTATACCGGGATGATGCCCGCAGCTGCAGGCATCATCCCGGTACCGTTGTTTACAGCAGGCGATCGGCTACCCGTGTATAACAACCGATGCGGCTAAAAGCCGCTCGGTTGTTATACCGGAGGAGCGGGAGGGGACATCCCCCCCCCCCCCCCCCCTCCCGCCGCTGTTACCGGGCCTCCCGTGCGATCGGGAGGCCCGGTGTCCAATCAGGTACCTTTGGCGGCTGGGGGCGGCCTGGAACGAAGCTGTGAGCGGCTTCGTTCCAGCCTTCTCGTTGTAAACGCGGAAGCGACGTCATGACGTCACTTCCCGTTTACTCGGCTGCCAATGGCGCCGAATTTAAAAAAGTACACAGTATTCAGAATCGCCGTTTTCGGCGATCTGAATACTTTGAAGTGTAAAGGAGGGATGGGGGGTCTTTTAGACCCCCCATCCCTCCATAAAGAGTACCTGTCACCACCTATTACTGTCACAAGGGATGTTTACATTCCTTGTGACAGCAATAAAAGTAAAGAAAAAAAAAAATTTTTTAAAACACAATTTATAAAGTAAAAAAATAAATAAAATAAAAAAAAAAAAAAATGTTGAAGTGCCCCTGTCCCCGCGAGCTCGCGCAGCGAAGAAAACGCATATGGAAGTCACACCCGCATATGTAAACGGTGTTCAAACCACACTTGTGAGGTATCGTCGCGATTGTCAGAGCAAGAGCAATAATTCTAGCCCTAGACCTCCTCTGTAACTCAAACCTGGTAACCGTAAAAAATTTTTAAAGCGTCGCCTATGGAAATTCATAGGTACCGTAGTTTGTCGCCATTCCACGAGTGCGTGCAATTATAAAGGGTGACATGTTTGGTATCTATTTACTCGGCGTAACATCATCTTTCACATTATACAAAAAAATTGGGGTAACTTTACTGTTTGGATTTTTTAAAATTCATGAAAGTGTCCCTTTTCCAAAAATTTGCGTTTAAAACACCGCTGCACAAATACCGTGTGATAAAAAATATTGCAACAATCGCCATTTTATTCTCTAGATTCTCTGCTAAAAAAATATATATAATGTTTGGGAACTCTAAGTAATTTTCTAGCAAAAAATACGGATTTTAACTTGTAAACACCAAATTTCAAAAATAGGCTTAGTCATGAAAGGGTTAATAAAAGTTCTTTCAAATGTAAATCAATGTTTCTCAATTCCAGTCCTCAAGGAGCACCAACAGATCATGTTTTTAGGATTTACCTCAGATGAAATGGCTGAGATAATTACTAAGGCAGTGAAACTGTTCAAATCACCTGTGCAAAATAATGGTAAGCCTGAAAACATGAGCTGTTGGTGCGCCTTGAGCACTGACATTGAGAAACACTGCTGTAAATGCTAGTGCGAATGAGCCCTTAGTCATTTTGTCACTGGACACTTGTCCCCCTTGAAAATTTTTGCCTCACTAGTGCGAATGAGCCCTTAGTCATTTTGTCACTGGACACTTGTCCCCCTTGAAAATTTTTGCCTCACTGTTCTGCTGAGAGGTTTGGTTTTCCCATCACTTTCTGTCTTGGTATATTGGTTGCCAGGACCACGAGGGTGAATCTCCCCAGCAGGGACACACAAATAAAAAAAACATAGGAATAAAGTATTAAAAGTCTGAGAACGACAGACCGAAGACCCAAGGTCTTTTGATACTGATGGTATTTTATGAACAGAAAATCTAAAACAACTTAAAGATCTCCCCTCTTCGGGGTTATAAAACAGATACATAAATGGTTGTAATCCTATGACTTTGTATATTCAATGCGTGTTTAAAATTCATCAGTTTTATATAAAATAACTCATAAAAAAACACTATCGGTCTATAAATGATTGTAAAACTAGAAATAAATATGAAGGCCTTCACAATGAAATACATTGGTAGTAAATAAAAATGGCAAAAAAAGGAAATTTTAATTTGAGGAATAAAAGCCTGACAATGGTCTTAGTCCCTTCTACTCCGTCCAAAACTAAAAAAAATGTCTTTACATACACTTTAAACTGAAAAAAGCCTAATGTTAAGTATTCTTAAAGTTTCCTTTTTCCTTCCGACCTATCCTGTATAAAAAAGATCTTCGCACCTACCAATTCTTTTTTTTTTTTTTTTTTTCAAATCTGGTTGGGTCCAGTCCTGTGATCCTGGAGCTCTGGTTCATTGGTGTAATGGAGTGCTCGGCAGTGGATATGAATTCCAGGAGCCGTGATGTCACACCCTAGGGGTCCCATGGCCCAGCCATTACAAACACTCCCTCTCCTCCCCAGGTGCCACTCACTGACACGGGTGTCTGAGCTGCAGGATCACTCGGTGCAAATTAAAAAGTGGTTATTGCACAGATCCATTTTTTTTTTTTTTTTTACATTGGGTATGCAGGACAAGTAGGAGGAGGGAGGGAGGGAGGGAACATTTTTAGGAATACTTACGCTTAGGCTTTTCTTCCACGTCAGTTTGGAAACTTTGCTGGGATGATATCATAATAAATAACGGCCAATGCAGCTGGGGAGCACCTCTAGAACGGTAACCTTCAGAGAATAAAATAAATCTGCAGTAAAATGTATGTAAATTCTATTGATTCGCTGCCCATATTTGCTTCCTGTTTGGTCAGGTAAATATAAAATTTAAAATGTGTATCTGTTCGATAAGTGCAGAATCCCCAGGTGAAGCTAAAGGAAAAAGAAAGGCCTAAAAAACAAAACAAATGCAGCCACTACATCTAAGGTCTGGCAAGCTGCAGTTTATTACAGTTTTGTTTTTCGATTTTAGATGTGCTTTATATGTTACGTTAACATACACAGATGACCTCACTCAAGCCAACTCCCATAAGTCCCGCATAATTGAGCCCATATCACGAGTAAAATGTTAGTTTTGCATTCATGTGTGACAGAGGATAGAATGTCTGTTTGACCCTGGTGCTAATAAAGTTGATTGCGGCTCAGCAAAGACGACCTTGCAGACCTTGGCTTGTATGTTTGTTTGTGTGCGCACACATTTGTCAGACCATTCTCCAAAACATTCATTGATCTTTCTGTGCAGATTTCACTCTACTCCACCATCATAGTATAACCTACACAGATTTCACTCCACTTGCTCAATTGCAGGGTTACTGTTACTGTTGGTCAAAGAGGGGTGGGAAAAGACTTAATAGTTTTTACATCTTATTTGCAGGAGGAGGGTCCGCGGACTCTGCGGGAGGAGCGCCCTTCCCAACTGAGCTCTGGAACAGACAAGAGATTGGACACTGCAGCCAACAACCAGAACAAAGTGAAGTCAATGGCGACGCAGCTACTGGCTAAATTTGAGGAGAATGCTCCAGCACCTAACACGGGCCTGCGGAAGCAGGTAAGCGGCCATGAGAGGACACTGAATTCCTTTTGATGATGCTGTGTGAAATATACACTGTACCAAAATGCTATGTGATATACCTAAGTTGCAGTTTATATTTTTAAGACAGAGTACTTAAAGCTAAACAGCCTTCCCTTCAGTCTTGGACAGTTGTTCAGGCTCCTCTCCTGTGCTAAAAATTGCTTACTCTGATTTCATTGTACACTGTGAGCTTCTCCCAATGTGCATTAGAAGCTGAAACAAGTCCTTTAGAGCCTGCCTTATTTCCTGGCTGGCAGACGTTCAGAAATATGTAATGCTTTTCTCCGAAGCCTAATTGTTGCTGGCTCACCCATTTCATTCATTGGATTTCAGTTCTTTCAATGATATAGGTTTAGCATCACATGTAGGTAAAGTTCCTTCTGACTGACATTCACCAACTTATGAAGGCATTTTGATATTTACATAACTCCTCCCAAGAGCCAGCCCATGCACTGCTTTCATCAGTGCTGAAGGCTCTTGGAAAGAGTATTAAGGAAGGGCGATGTGATCATGTCAGGAAGCTATGCACTGCACCTTGCCGGCCCCTCCCACTAAGCATGCCTTTGTAGCATAGAGACCCAGTGATGTTATCACTGGGTCTAAAAAACCTGAAAGATATTTTAAAATTGAATTTTCATGTTTATGAAGGGAGAGATAGGAATCAAAGAATATAAATATAAGCAGAATATACTTCAGTTTTAAATAGCAATTTATTTCTTTTCCTGTGCGCCACATTGAAACCATGTGGTCACTTTGAGAAGTGTCTTGTCTGCCTGTGTTCCATTTTATTTTCTCACATGTCTCCCTTTTCCTCCTCTTCATATCCTTCTATCATCATTACCCCTACTCTTCCGTCTCCTCTCGGACACCCCTCAGAAACCCTTATTGCCTTACCAGCAGCGCTTACTAGAACAAGCTGCCCTCAGTCACAAAGAGCCACAGTGGAAACAGGTAACCAGTGCCGGCTGAATGACTACAGGTCACTCCACACTAGTATGAGTGTTTATAATCTATACTGTAGCGTCAAAGCAATTATTTAGAGAATCAGAAAATAGGACATGTTGCATTGGTTGAAACGTTTGTGTGTATGGCCAAGCAAATGCTTAATATTTTATTCACTATAAATTCACTTAGTATTAACTAGTGAATGTGTGTGCATTCATGAATGGTGTAATGAAGTGAAGTGGGTGTACTGGAGAAATACACCCCATAATTCATCAACTGCCCATAAAACAATGTATAGGTGGCTTCTGGGTAATAGAGGGGTGCTGGTTGGGAACTGCATTTCATCAGTATCCTACTGCAGCTGTAACATTATTAAACCGCCGTGGCTTCATTATTTCAGTAACAGGGAGCTGTAGTAGGACCATGTTGTGAAGTTGCCAACTAGCTCTCAAATGGGTAACGCTCATAGGTTGAATACTAGTCACTTAATAGTTAACATACAAAGAATGATGACTGATCCACTAAGTCATCGATGGCAAACCTTGGCACCCCACATGTTTTGGAACTACAGTTTCCATGATGCTCATGCACTCTGCAGTGTAGTTGAACATCATGGGAAATGTAGTTCCAAAACATCTGGGGTGCCAAGGTGCGCCATAACTGCACTAAGTGGTTAAAGCACATAGGTGGGGGACTGGCACGGAAGAGTTGAGGTGCATAGGGATTGGGGACAGGTCACTGTGCGGCTATTTATACACCGTCTGTGTACTGACCCTTGGAGTTATTTTACTCATGCTGAAGACTGGCTACTGTGGGACTAGGGTAGGTGGGCTAAGTCCTGGACCCTGAAGGGCTGAGGCAAATGAGCTTGGGATTGACCACTGCAGTGCCCAGGCATGTAGGCTGGGAATATGTTGCTGACAGGCTAGGGTACAGTGGTTGGGAACTGGACACTGTAGGGTTATTGCACATAGGCTGGCAGCTGTCACTGAGGGGCTAAGACAAGTCAGCTAGGTGCTGGCTATTACGCAGCTGAGGCACCTAGGCTGGGAACTGCCCACTAGGGGGCTGAGACATGTAGGCTGGGAACTGCCCACTAGGGGGCTGAGACATGTAGGCTGGGAACTGCCCACTAGGGGGCTGGGAACTGCCCACTAGGGGGCTGGGAACTGCCCACTAGGGGGCTGAGACATGTAGGCTGGGAACTGCCCACTAGGGGGCTGAGACATGTAGGCTGGGAACTGCCCACTAGGGGGCTGAGACATGTAGGCTGGGAACTGCCCACTAGGGGGCTGAGACATGTAGGCTGGGAACTGCCCACTAGGGGGCTGAGACATGTAGGCTGGGAACTGCCCACTAGGGGGCTGAGACATGTAGGCTGGGAACTGGCCACTAGGGGGCTGAGTCACACTGAGGTTAACATGTCTCAGAGATTTCATCTTCTTCTTGGATTGTCAGGATTTCTTTAATATAATCATTCAGACAGATAAAGGTATAATTTGTACACCTGTTGTCGATTTTGTGAATTTCTCCCCAACTCTTCTGTCCATCTTTAAGCCCAGGTATAATGACCTGCCCCGGACTTGCCCTAAAAAGGTCATCAGTCTGTACTCTCGGCCGTACCCTGTCCCAAGCCCTTTGATGCAGGTGACTCGGGTGATATGCTTTATGCGTGCCTCACTGCTTATGGCTGACTGTCTATGTACAGATGGAGGAATCAGACTTCTGCATGATTGTGCGAATAATCAAATTTGGGTTTAACTGGGTTTGTCTATCATACAAAGCATGATCGGATTCACCTGTCCCAGACATAAAAGCCTTTTCAGGCTGAAAATAATTTTGCTGTTCTGTCTAAAATCTAGTATTGGAGGATGTCCCTGTATGGCTCAAATCATTGTAAGCTCCCCATTTGATCTTGATTCCTTATTTTGGAGCTCAAAGTTTTTTTGGTTTTTTTTTGTGTAATTATAATTTTTTTTTTTTTTTTTTTGTAATCTAAAAATCGCGAGTTCATGGCAAGTGATAAAATTATGGTACAACCTTTTCATACCCGTAGAAATATTGGAAAGTGGCTGGTTTTCCAGTGTAACAGAAAATTCTTGTTGGGTCAATCAGCTCACAAAATGCCAAAGTCCATGTTTTTTTTTTTCTCCGTGACCCTGCTTTCCTTCAGCCAGTCATAACATCCCATCCCTAAAACCCGACTCTTTCAACCAATTCCTATTTTAAGGATCTGTGTACTTATGCATTCATATGGTATATAAATGCACCCTGCCAGGACCTCACATGCTGTCAATACCAGCACACTCTGCTTTGGCTGTTCACCAATGCCACTCACGGCTCCATCTGTGGCAGTGCCAGCTGCCTGCTCACCTTACGTTTATTCCATATGTCTTACTTATTTTCTCTCTTCTATCCCATTCAGAGTAGTCCGGTGCCGCCTGGCGACCGCAGGGAGACGTGTCCCAGCCCGGAGAGGGTAAACCGCATGGGTTTGGCGTGCTTGAGTGCAAACACATAAACAGACATTTAGGGTGTTAACATGCACTAGCATCTTCTCTTCACACCAGGTTTAATGCCCAGTTGAACCTTCTGTTTCAACCAGCTAAACACATTTCACATTCATCAAAACAAAAGATGTTTAAAGCCTTACAATTTAGAAAGCGTGCACATCCTGAGTAGAAAAGCCTGTACCCTGCCAACATTCTGTAGAGAAGGACCCTTGCTCTCTGTATGGAAGTAGTAGTCTCTATACAGAGGTCTGACACACCCCTTGCTACGCCAGACCTATAGGTCTGCAATCAAAATGGCTCATGCTCCCTGTTGATTGGAGAGCTCTGACTTAGAAGAGGATGTGTTGGACCTCTGCAGAGAGGCCACTGTTTCCACACGCAACTGTCAATCTCTGAAGCATAGTGACAGGGGACAGGTGTTTCTACTCAGGCTATCACTCTCAAAAGAAAACCAACTGTAAGACTTGGCACTTCTTTTGTTTTTATGCATCTGGAATGCATTTAGCTTTAGAGCAAGCTTGTGCTTTTCCCATGCAAAAAAAGAAACTGGTTTGATTTAGTGTCCCTCTCCCAAGAGTAGCATGTACCCCCTCTTGCTCCCCAGCCATGCAGCTACTGAGCAAAAAAAAAAAAAAAGTATACTTCTAAGTATAGAGTAGTCTGTGACAGTGCTGGTTATTGGCTGAGCACTGTCACATGGGATGGGTTAAACAATAGTGAAACACACCAAAACTGGGATGTGTGAAGTCCAAAATGTTTGTTTTATTTTATTCAGTAAAACAACTATTACATTTTGGGGGTCTACAAAAGCATCCTCCTTCATCGGGGCTTGGTAGGTACTGAGGGAGGTGTTTTCTAGAGCTAATCTAATCATTATGGAATACCTCGGTTCACACTGGGGCGACTTGTCAGGCGACCTAGTCGCCTGACAAGTCGCCTCCCGTTCTGTGCTATGGAACCGTTCTAATTGGAGCGACGCAAGTCGCTCCGACTTAGAAAAAGGTTCCTGTATTACTTTGGGGGCGACTTGGGGCGACTTGCATAGACTTCTATGCAGAAGTCGTCTCGCAAGTCGCCCCGGCAGTCGTTTGCAGGTCGCCTCGCTGAGGCGACCTGCAAGTCGTGCCGCCCATGTGTGAACCGAGCCTTAAGTTAATTGTAATAAATAAAAAAAAAAAAGCCTGCTCACTGGTCGTTGCTGCTTTACAGCTCTTGCAGTACCCATCTAAGCATTTCAAACCTGCTAAAAAAAAAGCCATTTTATTGTATGCATCTTCTGAATAAAACATTTTCTGGACATCCCAAACTTTTTTTTTTTTTTTTTTTGAAGGAAGGAATTAAAATGAGTGTGTTGCTTTTACACAGTCCAAGTACAGGTTCATTTAAACATTTTCATAGAACTTTTAGTTGGGCTGTGAGACAAAACCTCTTCAAACATTTTACTTGGAGCTCCACTCCTTTTAACAAAGAGAAAGTAAACGGGAGTGATTGCTGTCAAGCTTTAACCGTTTACACATTGTCCTTTAATTTGCATATAGTGTGAGACAATGAAGCACATTCTTCCAAAATCTGAACATTTGTAAAACATTTATTAGTGGGAGACAATGCAAGCCCTGGTTTATTTCCCTATTTAGGCAAATTTTAAACTGTTCCTTATTGTTTTAGGAACAGTTTTCAAGTTCTTCTAATACTGCATAGACACTTGTAGCTAATGTTTGGGCCAAACGCTATCTAATTTGTCAAAAATGTATCTTTTTCCCACACACGAACTATAGATAAACGTCCTCCTTCCCGATGCCTGGGGTACATGTAGTCTGTGATCTCCCTTTGACAACAAACAGCCAACGCTGTGTGGCTGCTAGCTGTTAGACCTGGCTGTCACTCTGATCCCCTCTATTAATAGTGAGTCCTCATTCTCTTATCACTATGTTGGCTGTGACAGTGATCACATGTAGGAGTCTTCATACACAAAATAAGTAAGTACGTAACGCCGCTTCGCCCTGTGGCGCGACCCCCCCCACACCCCCGAGCCGATGCGAGTGCCTGCCGGTCACGATCAACGCCGGGCTCCCGCGATTGGCGCTGACACATGGAGAACCGGGATCTGTATGAACAGCGATCTGTCATCCCCCCTGAACAGTCCCCTCCCCCCTTGAGTTAGAACACACACTAGGGCACACATTAACCCCTTGATCACCCTCTAGTGTTAACCCCTTCACTGCCAGTGACATTTTTACAGTAATCGATGCATTTTTATAGCATTGATTGCTGTATTAATGCCAATGGTCCCAAAAATGTGTCAAAATTGTCCAATATGTCCATAAAACTATCCCCTATTTTGTAGACGCTATAACTTATGCGCAAATCATTCAATATACGCTTATTTCGAATTTTTTTTTTTCTTTTACCAAAAATATTTAGAAGAATACATATCAGAAACTGGGGGAAAGAAAATAGTTTTTTTTAATATATTTTTGGGGGTATTTATTATAGCAAAAAGTAAAAAATAATGCGTGTTTTTTTTCAAAATTGCCACTATTTTTTTGTTTATAGCGCAAAAAATAAAAACCGCAGAGGTGATCAAATACCACCAAAAGAAAGCTCTATTTCTGGGGAAAAAAAGGACATCAGTTTTGTTTGGGTGCAACATCACATGACCGTGCAATTGTCAGTTAAAGCAACACAATGCCGACTCGCAAAAAGTGCTCTGGTCAGGAAGGGGGTAAAATCTTCCGGGGCTGAAGCGGTTAAAATGTATATACAGTAAATGTTATATTCATTTAGGTGGGCAAATTATTCATGGAGGTATAGTCAAGTGGGGCTGATGCATAACAATGATGCTAAATTTGCCATTGGCTTTTAGTCTTTAGTTTCCCTTCCTCACTCCATACCTGACTCTTAGTTGGATTCCCAAGTTTTTTTGCATTTATCTAAACCAATGTTTATTTCCTCTTTTCCTAAAAGCCCCCCCCCCTTCAAGTTCAATACTAATAATTTTTTCCGCTTCTCAGTTTGATCTTGAACCCGCCCGTCGCTCTCCAGTCGACCAATGGCAGCATTCTGTCTCCCTTCGCTCCACTGAACGCCCTGCCTCCCCCTCTTACGATGACATCCGACAGGTAGCATGTTTCCAACACACATGTGTGTGCAAAGCTCTGGTGTGTACAGCTAAAAGCATGCGCTTGAGTTATCCATAGGTGAGAGGCACTTCTGCTGAACACAGCTTGAAGGCTTTCTGCCTCATTTCTAAAAGTGGCTTAAACAGGAGCAATCTGTCTGTTACTCAGCCACCCCCCCGCTCAGACTCCAATTGATTGCCAGATTCTGAAAACAGTTCTTATGCAAGGTTCTTATAGAGGGGATCTTGTGTGAGACATTTGCCCAGTAATGGTTTACAAGTTAAGTGGTTAAAAATCCCATACTAGTTCATTCTGTAGCATGTACAGAATCAGGTACACCCATATGATGTGTAAAGATCTTTGCGGGCAGCAGGAGGGCTCCATGGCCATAGAAGTATGAAACTACAGGACATGGGTTTTTATAGGAGGCCCTGCAGTCCAGGTTGATTTCTCATATCCCTGTTAATAGTTGGGAACATGTTAATCCAATAATTGTTGGATTTCTCTGTGTGCACAGCAGAGGTAATCCCATAAATGAAAGGAAAAAAATGGATAAGATATCTCTGCAGTCAGAGACTGTAACAAAAGCACGTTTATTTACCATCTGCATGCAGTTTTTTTATTTCCGTTGTAGTCACATCTGGACCATCTTATATCTTTTACTGGTGTCACTGGGAAAGGAAGTGGTACAGAAAAAAACGTAATAGACATTCTGCTTGTTACGCATTATATTCACAGTTAAAAAAATACTTTTAGGTAATGTTGAGTTTCAATGACATTTTTGTTCCAGCACACCCTGTTATGTGATTTTTTTTTTTTTTTTTCCACATATATTTTTCATACCTCTCCTGGTGTAGTTTCAAAAATAGTCAAAACTTTTCTAATAACTAACCCAGGGAACCAAACTATTAACAAACCCACAGCTTTACAGTGAACAGAAATTTGCTGATTAACTTGGGCATATAGTGTACTTGGGTGCCGGAACAGACCTGGCACTGTGCTTAGTTGGCTGTTGATACTGTCATACAGGGGACACCTGCTACTAACAGATTTGACCTGTGCCTCAGTGTGTGTGTGCGCTGCTGCTGGGCCACTCCACTATGCCTCACCCGCTCGCACCAGTTGATTGGAGGTGTGTGACCTTTGACATTTTCACCTTTTACCTGTGGCTCATGCCCTCTTCTTCCTCTCTTCCTCATTTCCCCTCTGTCAGAAGTACATAAAGATATATACAGGTGGTGTGAGCTCATTGGCTGAACAGATAGCCAATCAGCTGCAAAAGGAGACCCCCAAGCCTCTGTTTGGGAAGAAAGTGGTAAGCTGGATAAAGTGTTTCAGTAGTTCAATTTGGTGTTTTCCTGTTAGAATTTTTGCTTTTTTTAAAATTTATTAAATGAAGTTAAATTCCAGGCACCAACACTTTTATGCAAATATATTTTTCAATAGCCAAAAATATAAATTCACTTTGTGTGCACCAAATGCCTTTTAAGCCCAGATATTGCTATGTAAAAACAGCCGTGAGCTCAGCAGGGAGCAGAGCTATGGGAGGGACCCAGCAGACTCCACACACTACAAACTGCCAGCAGAAAACTACAAAAGGGGGCGGGGACCAGACCAGTCACCCTGCAGAAGGCGAGAGAGCAGCAGTTTGACTGGTCTTTATTACAGGAAGCTCTTGCACAAAGGCAAAGTTGAACACTTGATTACTGCACAGATCCCTCATGGACCAGAACATTTTTTTTTTTTAGATGTGTGAATGGATTTGGAGCATACAGCTACTAATGTGTCTCGTTTCAAATGTTTTACTTTTAAGTCTTGGAATTAGTAGGAAATAGAACTATTTTTATTTGCTGCCTGTGTGCTGTTGAGGACATTTTCACTTTACTTTCTTCCCCAGAGATACAAGCATCAGGTGAGGATTAATCTCTCCAAACTGAAGCCAATTCCCTCTTTGTCACAGAACATCTCTTGTTTTAGTGACAACAGTAACATTTTATATTTCCCATCAATGTGTTCCAGTTACAATGAATAATGAAGGTGAATCTCCACAGCAGGGTCACAGACAGCAATAGAAACCTGACAGGGGTTCTAACCTTTCCTCAGTCCAAAACAATGGTGGCAAACAATGTTTTTCTTTTGTGATATTGTCTTCCAAGAATGGTTTTATATGTTTTTTAAAATACTTAGTGTTTAAATACAAAAAACATTATATTTAACATTATATTTAACCATTAAAAACATTATTGTAACATTTTAGAATACCCACATTTATGTTTTTTTAATCTCTTTTTGCATTTTCTTCCCCAAATAAAACACAAAATGAACATAAGCAAATAAAATGTTCATGTGCTAGGAGATTTTTTTTACTTACTGTAAATATGTAGAGCAAAGCTCTGCTGAAAGCCACCACCGAACACAGTTTAGTAGTCTTGATTCACTGCTTTATAAATATTCTGCTTTAAGTCAGGCTGTTAGTAGCAAAGTGAAACTAGTTTCATTGTGGCACACAGGAAGGTTTTCTTGCTATCATGTAGCAGACATGTTATAGCGGTCAGGGGTATGCCCACTATGATGGGTAAAGCCTGGAACTTTTAAAGGGACCGTGGGCATGGACAGGTAAGACAGGGTCACCCTGTTTTACAGTTGCTGCAGCCCCACAGCAACTATGAGACCTATTACCTCTGTTACTTTACGCTTAATTATGTGTATCTTGAATAGTATGCATTTACATGTAATAACTATCAGGAAAACAGCAATGTGTTTGGAATGCATTCATTTACAGTATAATCATTTTAACTTGGCACTAAAATTCAACCACTCAGAGCGAAGTCTCAGGTGGATGACTAGGGTGTACATCACACCACAGGCGGCACACTTTACCACTAGTTCTGCCTAGAGTCTTTATAAGGTACTCAGCAGCTTCCTCCCACCCATTTGCAAAGAGGGCATCACTGCTGGTCAGGCTTCACTTGGGTTGCTGTTTATCCCAGTACTCTCATCCATAGCAATGATGGAAACCAGGCTCAAGGGAGCCACGGCAAAAGCTCAGGTGAACACTGCCTCTGCCGAAGGCCTTCAAAACACTCAAACTCAGTGATAATGCTTCCCTTGCTTTGGAGCAGGTATCTGTTTTAACATCAGTCTCTGCATCCAATTCTAGCTTTATCTCAGGTAAGACAATAAGCATCCTATCTAAGGCAGACTTTTCTTCAACAATTGTCACAATTTCTCAGATAGCTAACAGATTTTATACAGCCATCACTGTCCATGGCTCAAACGCCAAGTTCCTTCACCAGCCTCACTTTCTCCACCAAAGTCAGATCCAGATATTCTTACCCTAGAAAAGGCAGACATGGACGGTAATGTTGTGGACCTGGAAGTGGTGGTAGAGGAGGCTGCAGAAGATTTCTTACCCTCAGGCTCCTACTGTATGTTCCCTGATGTTACAGCTTCACACAATATTCTTGCTAAGGTTGATAACCTCACTTCTTCTGTGTGCAAAAGACTCAACATTGTTGCACTTGATTCTTATCTGTCTCACCATTACCCTTTGGGTACATGGAGACCTGCTAAATATTAAAAGGCATTCCCCATTCATGAACAAATTGAATGGGCAATCTATGACAATCCTTTGGGTACAAAGAGACCTGCTAAATATCTGATTGTGATGGAGGGATCACTGGCACCTTAGCTGAGATCCATTTCCTATGTGTGTCACCTGCACTTTGTTTTTAGCTGTATCTACACCTGCACCTACGCAGCACTTTATTTACATATATTCCCCATTCATGAACAATTTGAATGGGCAATCTATGACAATCCTTTGGGTACAAAGAGACCTGCTAGATATTAAAAGGCATTGCCCATTCATGAACAAATTGAATGGGTAATCTATGACAATTGGGTAAATCCAGAAAATATTTTTTACCCCTCCGAGAATCAATGCCACGCTCTATCCAGTGGAAAGACAGTTCACAAAAAAAGTGCTCTATTCCAGTAGAAGACACTTCTCAGTCTTAAACATCTTACCGTACCAAGCAAAAATGTAGAGACGTACCGTAACTCACATTATGTGGTACTGCATCCAATTGCTTACAAAGAAGGAAGGGGAAGGGTTAAAAAAACTTTAAAGGTACCACTGTAATCCCAAGTTGAGAAAAGAAAGTGCTCACAAATATATAAAACATTTCACATTTTTTGTGACAAATAAATAATATAGGTCTCTCACATATGTACAGAAAGTACCGGCAAGTTGTACAGAGCACCTGCGCAAATTGGCCCACAAATCAATCACCAGTTAGGTACAGGACCAGCCAAACCATGGGACCCAGTGGGACCATTGTCCCAGGCATCACTTGGAGGACAGCAGCCGGCCAGAGCGTGCAGTAAAAAGTTGGCAGGAGAACCCGCCGGCCACCACCGTACACCCTAATCACCATGCTGTCTTCCGATATCTGCCCATTGGGATGCTGTGAAAGGCTGCATCCAAGGAATGTGTAGCCCACACTGCCTGTGAAACAGTTTCACATTGAGCAGATTGTGAGGCTTGTAAGAGCCGCTGAGTCTGTGACACTGTCAGCTAATGTAACTGTATGCAGGGAGAGAGATCAGCTGTAACAACTCAGCGGTGATGTTGGGAGTGGGTGGGACCGAACAGCTATCAAAAACCAGCCAATGGGATGGGGTCTTGGCAGGCCGCTACATTTATGTGGCTCCGCCCCTTAAACGGCCCAATGATTGGCTTGTGTTTTGATAACTGCTCCGTCTCATGGCTCCGCCCACCGCAGAGTTGTGACAGCTGATCTCTCTCCCTCAATGCAGTTACATTAGCATTTTCATACACTGAGGGGCTCTGGTAAGCCTTATGATCTGCTCAATGTGAAACTCCCCCTCCCACAAATAGAGCTTTCTTTTGGTGGTATTTGATCACCTCTGCGGTTTTATTTTTTGTACTATAAACAAAAAAGAGTTTGGATTTGATTGTAATGGTTTGTGATATAATTTTACATATGGACAAGGTGCTGTTGCATGTAAATTTGATTTTCTGATGAATTTAGTTTTATCATGATATAAAATAATGAATGTGAGGGCTTTCTGGTGGGCGTGTTTTTTTTTTTTTTTTTTTTTTTTTTTTTAATTGGGGGGGGGGGGGGGGGGGCAGCATTTAATTTTTGGGCCCAGGCAGCACAATGTATTGGACCGGCCCTGCATATATAGTGGTCTTGCATATATGAGGGGTCACTGTATCAACACCAGTGGATCATTACGCGTTTTGCCAACAGCTTCTTCAGGGGTACCTATTGGTACATGGTCAAAACAGGAGCCATGGAGTGCTTAGTCCGCCACATATGAGAGGAGGAAGGAACGTGCAGCTGGCCAAGAGGGGGCACGGTTTAATGTAGCCAAATAGCAGGGACCCACCCAGGGTCAAGTTTATGAATATGAGTAACGCAGAGGTCCTAGAGTTGAATTGTAGAGAGCTGGTCAGAGTAAGTGCCACCCAAGTTGAATTTTCATTTAATACATTAATTCCCTGATAAGGCTCTGTAGGTTAGCTACCGCCGATCCTAGCCACAAACGGCGCTTACATGGGGAGAACACAGCGTCCACCGCTCTGCGGTGCTCATATTCATAAACTTTACCCTGGGTGGGTCCCTGCTATTTGCCTACATTAACCACTTCCGGACCGCCCACTGTGGATATACGTCGTTTTGACGTTAAATACCTTTAAAGCAGCAGATAGCTGCCATAACCCCGGTATTTTTATTCACATTGGGCAGTCCGCTATAAGATAAGTGGTCTCCGCAGCGGGTTCGCCGCAAGATCACTTTTATTGGTGACGGGAGTGGTGCCCCCCTCCTGCCGCATCTGGTCGTCTCCGCCACTTACCACAGCCGTCGATAGCAACGGACACGATCCTTTGCTATCCCCTGATGGACAGGAAGTCGAGTGAGGGAATGATGGGCCCCCACTCGACTCTGTGCCATTGGATGACGAAAGCGAAGTCAAAAGTCGCTTCTGCCCAGCGGCCTTAAAGGGACAATTTTTTTTTTTTAATTGAAAAAAAGACTTCCCTTTTATTATATTTTTTTATTTTATTTATTTTATTGCTTTTAAGTGTAAAGTATAAAATACGAAAAAATGTAAATAATTTAAAGCACCCCGTCCCTCTGTGCTCGCGTGCAGAAGCGAACGCATATGTAAGTTGTGCCTACTTATGTAAATGGTTTTCAAACCACACATGCGAGGTATCGCCGTGATCGTTGGAGCGAGAGCAATAATTCTAGCAAAAGACCTCCTCTGTAACTCAAAACTGGTAACCTGTAGACATTTTTTAAATTGCCTGTGGAGATTTTTAAGGGTCAAAGTTTGTTGCCATTCCATAAGCGGGCGCAATTTTGAAGCAAGACATGTTGGGTATCCATTTACTCAGCATAAAATTATCTTTCACAATATAGAAAATAATTGGGCTAACTTTACTGATTTATTTTTTAGTTCAAAAAAGTGTATTTTTTCCAAAAAATTTGCGGTTGTAAGACCGCTGCGCAAATACGGTGTGACATAAAGTATTGCAACGACCGTCATTTTATTCTCTAGGTTGTCTGGAAAAAAAATATATAATATGTTTGGGGGTTCTAAGTTTTTTAGCAAAAAAAAAGAGATTTTAACTTGTTAAACCGTTCCCCTCTTCTTGGCCGGCTGCACGTCCCTTCCTCCTCTCCTATGTGGTGGATTAAGCACTCCATGCCTCCTGTTCTGACTGTGTGCCTGATCCCCTGAAGAAGCTGTTGAAATGTGTAGTGATCCATTGGGGTTGATGCAGTATCTCCACAGTTGACCCCTCATATATGCAAGACCACTATATATGCATCACCCAACTGGTGATTGATTTGTGGGCCAATTTGCGCAGGTTCTCTGTACAAATTGTCGGTACTTTCTATACATATGGGAGAGACATATATTCGATAGCATGCACAATACTCTACAATGTTTTTTATCATGATTTTTTATTTAAATTTGTCAAAATAAAATGTGAAATGTTTTATATATTTGTGAGTACTTTCTTTTTTTCAGCTTGGGATTACAGTGGTACCTTTTAAAGTCCTTTAACCCTTCCCCTTCCATCTTACTGTACCAATTTAATATGTTCCTTCATTCAAAGATTCTGCTCACCGAAAATTTGAGGGGATTCTTGAGGCTTTTCTTTTTACTCTCGCAGGCGCAGCTCTGCAACCAGCTATTTTTGAAATTTCTGTCTGCCAGGCTGCAGCTAATTGAACTAGATGAACAACCAACATGATAGTGTATTCCAAGACTGTTTTTAACTGAGCAATTTGGTGAGGCATTTGAAAAATTCATGAAAGATGTCACAAGAGGAAAGGATTTTCTTCCACAGCGAAATGTTTCAAAGCCTGCTTCCTCAGAAGCTTACACCATTTTGCAAAAACACAAAGCACCTCAACGCTCTACCCAGACTTTACCTTCTAAGCCAAAATTCATCTCTCATCTCTTCCTTTCGGTGCAAGACTTAGAAAACCAAATCCACCAATTCTTCCCAATGAATGAGCACCCTCACTCTAAAGAGTGGGGGATATCTGTTGCAGTTTGCCTCTCTCTGAGTCAGACGTCCCATACCTGGCAGTTAGACCCTGAACCAGCTTATGTCCAGGGAGAAGTTGTTCCATATCTTCTACCGAACAGGGAACATGGTCACCAGAGGAATCCAAGTTCCCCATCACAGTCTTGTAGCTCAAAGTGATAGGTATGGCTCTGCACCACTGTACCTCGTTCAGGGACACCCAATCGGGGTGAAATCAGATAACACCACAACTGCGGACTATATCAATCACCAAAAGGTCACTAATAGTTATGAAGCCTTGGATGCAAGCCAGATCATCTCATGTGGGGACAAACACTGTCCCGAGATCTCCACTGTCTGCATACCATGAGTGGACAGTTGGAAGGCAAATTACCTCAGCTGTTGCTGCCTGGCCTAAGGGAAACAGGCCCTTTATCATGTCATCTTCAACTTGATATGGGGGGCTTTGGAGGAGGATATCCTGACCTCCAGATTCAACCACAAGTTACCTCTGTGGCCAGAACCAAAGACCCTCTAGCACTGGCATCGAATGCTCTCAGTAATTCCCCACACTCAGTTCAGGCTAATCTGTGCCTTTCCTCCAGTGCGAATTCTGCCTAAACTGCTTTGCAAAGTAGAGCAAGAGAAGAAACTGGTGGTTCTTATTGCGCCAAAGTGACCCAAAACAACCTGGTACACAGAAATACTCCAACTAATAGCAAATGACCCCTGGCCTCTTTCAAACAGTCAAGACTTGCCCTTTCAGGGCTTCCTGTTCCATCCTTTTTCTCAGTCACTGGCTTTAACTGTATGGCTGTTGCAGCCCTGGATTTGAGGGACAGAGGGGTCTTTTGAGTCTGTCATTCCTACTTTGTTAAAAGCAAGAAAAAACACTTCCAGAAAAATCTATCATCATACCTAGAGATCCTTCTTTGCCTGATGTGAACACACACCCTTTAATCCCAGAGATTACTCTGTGCCTCTAATTTTGGCCTTCCTACAATCAGGACTCATCCAGAACTTGGCCTCAAGTACTTTTGAAAGGACAGGCTTTGTTCTTGTCCACACTTTTCCAAAAACCTCTGGCCTTTCTTTCCCTAGTTAAAACCTTTTATTCAAGGTGTCACTTGGATCTAACCTCCCTTACAGCACCCTGTGCTTCCTTGGGACCGTAATTTGGTAATTTGCAGAAACCACCCTTTGAACTCAACAGGGAAATCCCCTTGGATTATCTCTCCTGCAAAGTAGCCTTCTTGGTGGCTATCACATCTGTCAGCTGTATTTTAAGAGCTGGCACCTCTCTTGAAAAGAGCCATTCCTTATGCCTCACAAATGCAGGTTAGTCTTGCACCCAAAACCCTGCCTCCTTCCTAAGATAGTATCCTTTTTCCACCTCAATGAAAACCTAATTCTCCCCTTTTTGTGCCCTATTCCTCTAAAGCAACCAAAGGAAATTTCTCTTCACGGCTGGATGTGGTCAGAGCCATCAGTCTACACTAAAGCTTCTATCAGGAAGACAGTCTTCCTTTTGATTCTACCCTCAGGATCTTGCGAGGGACAGCCTGTTTCAGAATCCACGCTAGATGAATAATGCAACGCATCTCCAAAAGACAAAGCTCCTCCTGCACTTTTATGTCTTGACTCCACCAGATTGGAGGACATTCTGACATCAAGCCACTGTTGTGCAGATTTGTAAGGTCGCCACCTAGTCTTTTGTTTATACCTTATCAAAGTTCTAGGTCAGTGATGGTGAACCTTGGCATCCCAGATGTTTTGGAACTACATTTCCCATGATGCTCACCTACACTGCAGAATGCATGAGCATCATGGGAAATCTAGTTCCAAAACATCTGGGGTGCCAAGGTTCGCCATCACTGTTCTAGGACACGCTGAAGCTGGGTCTGTTGACCCCTGTCATTGTTGAGCCGGATGGCACAGTTCTGTTTGCCTAGCTGTTGCTCACTCATCCAATTCATTGGTTGGGGATGTTCCAGGGTCTATGAATATCAAGCCTGTGATCTGTACTTTACTTCAAAACGTGGAATTTACAGGCAAGTCAAAATCCACCCCCCCCCCCCCTTTTTTTTTTTCCTTTTTTCCTGATTTACACTTTAAGATGACAGGTTCTCTTTTTAGATAATTCAGTGCAGTGGTACTGAAGTTTCATGCCCTGCACATCCTGGGTTCAGTTATGTAGATAATTGTACAATTCACTTTGCAGTTTCTACCTTGCTTATCTTCTCTTTCCCTCTGCTTATACGCAGGCTTCGTTCAGGAAGGAGTTCCCACAGAACATCGGTGGGAGTGATGTCTGCTATTTCTGCCACCGCCGAGTGTACGTAATGGAACGTCTAAGTGCTGAAGGCAAATTCTTTCACCGCAGCTGCTTCAAATGTGACTACTGCAACACCACACTGCGCCTGTCTGCCTATGCCTATGACCTGGAGGATGGTGAGACTTGAGGCTTAGAGCCTTTCACGAGCGCTTCCTAGTTAGTATGTTGGCTGAGGCATATTTAGGCTTGGTTCACATATATGTGAATTGGATGCATTTTGAACCGCATCCGATTCGCATTACGTGAACTGGACCGGCTTTCAATGAAGCCGGCTCACACATGTCCGGTGTGGCCACGGTCCATTTTTTAAAAGTCTTGTGCAAGGTGCGAATTCAGGTAAAAATTCACACTTAAATCGCACCTCAACTGATGAGCAAAACTGCACCAAACTCAGGGTTGCAAACCTGAGCTGGACATGTGTGAACCTAGCCTTAGGTTTAGTTTTGAATGTACATAGGCAGGTTGAATCTTCCACAGTAGTGACATGCTCACACACACATTGATTGAAGGTGTCACTCTCTTGTAGCTGATACCCTGATTATTCATCTTTGCATGGAATACAATAATAAAAAATATGAAACTGCAAATGAAATGCATTAAAAAGTATAAACACTCAATCATTGTAGTTAGTAAAGTCCATTAACAGCTTGATGACTACATTCTATAGGCAAGGCTCTCCATGCCAAGAGAGCATGAATCTGCATTCCACATGTGAACACACCTAGGTCAAAGAATCCAGTTTCACTGACATCTGCTGGTCTTGCATCAACAATTGGTCACCACTTTGATTCCTGTTTATATGAATATTATGGATGCACCGATACCACTTTTTTTACAAGTACCGATACCTTTTTTTTTTTTTTTTTAGGGTTGAAAATGTTTTTATTGGTAGTATAAACAGCATGCCAGAAATATGATTGATACATCAAATAAAATAAAGCGGCAACGAGCAGGCCAAATGGCTTTCGCCTACAGCAGTGCTTGCGCCCGACGTTTTTTTTATAGACATCCATAAATACATCAAATGAATAAATGATCAGGGGGGATAAGGAAAGGAAAAAGGATAGGAAAAGATTAGGAGAGAAGGAGGGGGGAAGGGGAATGGGGGGGAAGGAGTCTGCTGGGAGACTCTGGGGTGGAAGGAGAATAACTAGACTATTGAGGATCATCGTCATACATTTGAGGGAAAATCATGGCAAGGGTTGAGCTGAGCTTGAGGGGATGGGGAGCATGCCATCTAGGGTATCTGAGGAGGAGAAGCTCAGCCAAACAGACCAAAAAACTGTTTGTCATAGGTGTTATTGTCGAGTGCCAACATCTCCTCCATTCTCATGAGGTCATTTTATTGTAGAGACCCATAGAGATAATGGGGGGGTAGTGGTGGTTTTCCAAAAAAAGTGGGATAAGTTGTTGGGCCGCAGACAAAAAGAAACGTAGAAGGCATTGTTTCTGGGAGGCTATCAACCCTGGCAACATGGAAAGGAGGGCGATTTCAGTGGTTGGCTGTAAAGATTTCCCATATATAGCATTATATACCTGAAATGCTTGTTTCCAGAAGGGTTGTATCACCTTTTTTTTTTTTTTTAGTACTCATCGATGCCAATTACCGATACCTACCACAACCGTTTTGTGTACACTTCAGCTGTCAGCAGTGGTACAAAGCACTGAAAATTGTTTACACTTGAAATACACTTTTCTTTATTGTACATCATGGGACACAGAGCTTTAAGTAATTACTTAATGGGTTATAGGCCACCTTCAGGTGATGGACACTGGTTATACCCAATCCAGGAAGTTCACTCCCTATATAACCCCTCCTCCTTCCAGGAGCACATCCGTTTTTTTGCCAGTGTCCAAGGTGTTGGTCACGAGTAAAGATCTGCTCTGAGGAGTTATCCATGCTGGATTTAAATAGCCTCCATAAAGACCGGATCCATCCAAAGTGCCACTAAGGCTTAAAAGGATGGTATCTGGGGCCTCGTATCTGAAGCACGAGGTTTTGCCTGTAACGCCTCTCTTTGTAGGGTTGGACCCCAGGAACCCAGGCTTTGGTCTTGCCACATTACCTAGCTTTCCTGGTGGGGTGCTTTACAGGTCCAAGGGAGTTGGAACCCTGATATCTAAGGACCTGGTCCTTGAAGGTTTTCTAAACCCATCGCGCCGATGGGTGAAGGTTGGATTGTCTGTTAATTCAGCAAATCCTGCGGTGGGGATAAGGTAAGGGAAGAAACTTGGGTATTAAAAACACCTATGTATTCTTCCATTAGGGAAAAAATTTTGTCATACCTTAATTCTCCACTAGAGGGAGTCTATGCACATACCTTATTCTGTTGTCTTCACTGTAAAGCTCAGTTTGTGTGTGGTCGCAGCAGCGTGTGCAGGGAGATTTTTATCGAGGTAAAATAAATCTGCAAAATGTTTCCCCCCCCCCCCCCCCCCCCCGAAGGGACCAGAGGGTTAGGGGGACATCAGCACTGTACCCTCTTCCATTATTCCCTGCCGCGGGTGGTTCGGAGGACTCGCTGGTACTGTTAATTTTATTGCTGTTGGCTGATTTTACTGTTGGTGCCTGCTGCTGTAAAAAGGGACGGAATTTTTCTCTGAGGGGGAGGGACCTAAGCGCGGTGCTGTGAATGTCCACGAGGACGCACGGCAGGCTAAAACAAATTACAGCTGTGACAGTATCTCCTCAGCTGACGAGGAAGAAACAAGCAGCCTGCAACACAGGGAAACAGGAGCTGTGGGACACGTGAGGGTTGCAGACTGGCATTCCTGATACAGGAAGGACATCTTTTTCCCAGCACTAGGCTGAACTTTATAGCGGCTTTAAATGTCATGACTATGTTAAGCGATTAAGTGCAATTTGTGTAGTGCCTCTGTTTTTGTAATTATGACTATGCCTACCAAAAAAGACACCACAAAAACATAAAAAATAAAGGTTTTACCCCCAGGCGTTAGGATCTCGAGTCACATTTTCACGCTGTCATCCTCGCCTGAATTACCAGTTATGGCAAGCCAGGGTGAGCCATTGGAACAAATTGACGGTGCAACTGCTTCTCACATCTCAGCCCCTGTGTACGTGACTGAAGATGTCCTTTCCTCCTCCCTGCAGGGTCTGGAAGGAAGATTAGCAGCTTTAATCACATCCTCCATTCAAATGGATAGGAAGCATGCTAGATCCCCCCTCCCCCACTTCAGAACCTTTGCAATGGGAACAGTGGGCTCAGGATGAGGTGTTGCCCTCAGTTGATCAGGTGGAAAAACAAACCGATGATTCCTCTGTGGAGGAAACAACGGTAGATGAACCTTTTTCAGCCTCACAATCTGAGAAATTGCTGATACAAACTCGGAGATGGTTCATTCCACTTTCATGCTGCCCCTAACGCAGTCTCCTGAAAACTCGGTTTCTTCCTTGGGTTCCTTAAAATCTTCAGCCTTCGCATGCATTTTCTGCACATGCATTACTAGAACAGCTTATTTTTGCTGAATGGGATCACCCGGTTAAGCATTTTCTCCCTCTTAAGAGATTTTCAATTCTCTATCCCCTGGAGGAGAAATTCTCCAAAAAATGGAAAATACCAGCAGTTGACGCTGCGATTTCCAGTGTGAATAAAGGCCTAACTTGTCCTGAAGACAATGCACAAAAGTTAGAATCCCTGTTAAAATCTACTTTTTCCTTGGCAGGTGCCCTTACTCAACCTGCAGTCGATGCAATACGCTGTCAATCACTAAAGGACCAATTTAAACAGGCCCTTGAAGAGATTCCTGCACAACAAGCTCGGGAATTGGCTGAACTACCAAAAGTATTATGCTTTGCCATAGATGCCGTTAAAGATTCTATTCACCAGACGTCCCGCCTTATGCTTATGCATATACATAGAATCATGTGGTTAAAAAATTGGTCAGCTGAAGCACCATGTAAAAACCTCCTAACTGGGTTCCCTTTTCATGGGGAGCGACTATTTGGAGAAGACTTGAACAAATATATCCAAACAATTTCTAGTGGGAAAAGTACTCTTTTTCGCCTCTAGGCAGTGGCGACAGCCTCCACCGACAGACTCTAGAGGAAAACCTCAGGGTCAGACCCAGGCTCAAAAGAAGTCCTGGGGTCGGAAACCTGTAAAGCAGAATCCTAAAGCCTCCTCTTGAAGAGGCAACCCCCCTCACCAAGGTGGGGGGAAGACTTCTGCAGTTTTCAGAAGTCTGGAAAGAGGAAATTCAGGACAGATGGGTCATCTCCACGGTAACGCTGGGGTACAAGCTGGAATTTCGGGACTTTCAACCATCTTGCTTCCTGAGGTCAAGCATTCCCAAAGATCCAGAGAAAAGACCATCTCTGTTTCAGGCACTAGACCATTTACTATCTCAAGGGGTTATCATACAGATCCCCACAAAAGAGCAAGCTCTGGGGTTTTATTCAAGTCTTTTTATGGTACCAAAACCAAATGGGGACATCAGACCCATTCTAGATCTAAAAAATCTAAATCAGTTCCTGAAGATCCGCTCCTTTCGCATGGAGATGATCAGGTCAGTAGTTTCTATCCATCTAGGAGGAGAACTTCTGGCATCCATCGACATCAGGGATGCATATCTGCATGTCCCTATATTTCCTACTCACCAAAAGTTTCTGCAGTTCGAGTTAGAACAGCAGCATTTTCAGTTTGTAGCCCTGCCCTTTGGGCTAGCCACAGCACCCCGGGTGTTCACAAAAGTGCTGGCCCCACCTCTAGCCAGGTTAAGGGCACAGGGCATAACAGTGGTAGGGTACCTAGACAATCTATTACTAATAGATCAGTCGGTGGCTCGTTTGGAGCAAAGCGTACACACTACAACCAACTTTCTGGAAAGTTTGGGTTGGATTCTCAACCTAGAGAAATCTTCCTTAATACTGCTAAAAAGGCTGGAGTACTTGGGTCTGATCATAGACACAGCCCATGAAAAGGTATTCTTGACTCAGGCAAAGATCAATTCCATAAGAGAGCTGGTGCGGATGGTCAGGTCAAAAGGTGATCCCTCCATGAGGTTGCTAGGAACCATGGTGGCTTCATTCGAAGCAGTTCCCTATGCCCAGTTTCATTCAAGACTGTTGCAAAACAGTATCCTGTCTGCTTGGAACAAAACTATTCAAGCTTTAGACTTGCAATGTGGCTGTCCCCAAGAGTGTCCCGAAGCCTCACTTGCTGGTTACTAACCCAGAATCTGTTGAAAGGAAAATCCTTCAGACCAGTCATCTGGAAAGTGGTAACGACAGATGCCAGCCTTTTAGGCTGGGGAGCAGTACTAGAAAAGACAACTATCCAGGGACAGTGGTCAAGAACCGAAAGAACCTTGCCCATCAATATCCTAGAGATTCGGGCAGTGCATCTGGCTCTAAAGGCCTGGACTTTCAGGTTACGGGATTGTCCTGTCAGGATCCAATCTGACAATGCCACAGCTGTGGCCTATATAAATCACCAAGGGGGCACCAAGAGTCTCTCAATGCAGAGAGAGGTGAACCATATTCTAACTTGGGCAGAAAGGAATGTTCCGTGCCTATCGGCAATCTTCATTCCGGCAGTAGAGAATTGGCAGGCGGACTACTTGAGTCACCAGCAGTTATTCCCAGGGGAATGTTTCTCACTGATCTATGCATTCCCCCCCATTCAGTTGCTGCCTCGACTTCTTTGCAGGATCAAGCTGGAAAGAAAGCCAGTAATTCTGGTGGCACCAGCATGGCCCAGAAGGTCATGATATGCAGAAATCATAAAGATGGCAGTGGAGGGCCCATGGTCCCTCCCACTGCGGCCAGATCTGCTCTCACAGGACCGATATTCCATCCTTCCTTACGGTCTCTAAATTTAACGTCTTGGCTATTGAAACCCACATTCTGAAGAAACGTGGGCTTTCTGGGTCAGTCATCTCTACTTTACTTTAATTAATGCAAGGAAGCCAGCCTCCAGAACTATATATTATAGAGTCTGGGGGTCTTATGTTTCCTGGTGTGAATCCAAGGGTTGGCACCCACGGAGATATATCATAGGCAGAATTCTTGCCTTTCTACAGTTAGGGGTAGAAATGAAATTGGCCTTAAGTACTATTAAAGGCCAAGTCTCAGCTTTATCAGTCTTATTTCAAAGACCACTTGCTACACATTCTTTGGTCTGGGGTTTTATACAAGGGGTAACGTGGCTTAATCCGCCCGTCAAACCTCCATTGAACCCGTGGGACTTGAACTTAGTTTTGTCTGTGTTACAAAATCAGCCATTTGAACCGATACAACATATTCCCTTAGTCCTTTTGACAAAGAAGTTGGTATTTTTGGTTGCTATATCTTTAGCAAGGAGGGTTTCGGAATTGGCTGCTCTTTCTTGTAAAGAGCCAAATGTAGTTTCAGGTTTTCACCTGAACCAAGATATTGTCCTGCCATGGTTTTTCCAAAACCATGTTCCAGGGAAGAAAAGTCACTACATTGTCTTGATGTGGTGAGAGCAGTGAAAATCTATTTAAAGGCAACTGCTCAGATTCGTAAGACTGATGTCTTATTTATTGTGCCAGAAGGTCCTAAGAAAGGACAGGCAGCGTCGAAATCCACTGTCGCTAAGTGGATTCGGCAAGTGATAATTCAAACTTATGATTTAAGGGGTAAGATTCCCCTTTTCAAGTTAAAGCGGGGTTCCACTCAAATTTTTAACTTAATCTTACCCCCTTCAGTTAATTGCATAGATGTTCAAATGCCGCACAAAATTTTTTTTTTATCGCTGTAATTACCTTTATATTGTACTTTATTGTGGCACTTCCTGTCTCTCCTCCCATGGGAGTAGGCGTGTTTATTGCCTTTCCCTGGCGCCGCACTGTCTCCTGGGAGCTTAGTGTCAGGCTTCCCAAGATTCAGTGCGGAAACAATGATCATGCGTGTGAACAAGCTGTGAATGAACAGCATTCACCGCATCCAGGAAATCAATGCTTGTGGGCTTCACATGCCCACAAGCAAGATGGAAACAGCCAGCATCACATTTTTTAAGTTATTCTTCAGTACGAAAACAGACAGAGGTGGAAATATTACACCCAAACTGTGAGTATTATTTTGGGGTTAGCAAAGTGTCTCAATGACCTAAAAAAAAAAAATGGGTCGCCGGACTCCCGCTTTAAGGCGCACTCTACCAGGGAGGTTAGTGCTTCTTGGGCAGTGCGTCATCAGGCCTCCATGGCTCAGATCTGTAAGGCCGCAACTTGGTCTTTAGTGCATACATTCACAAAATGTTATCAGCTGGATGTAAAGAGATATGAGGATATCACCTTCGGGCGCAGTGTGCTGCAGGCAGCAGTATAGGTCCTTAAGTCTGGGGGTACCCTCCGGGTTGTGTCTCCCTACCCACAAGTAGCATTGCCATGGGATGTCCCATTAAGTAATTACTTAAGGCTCTGTGTCCCATGATGTACGATAAGGAAAATAGGATTTTTATAACAGCTTACCTGTAAAATCCTTTTCTTGGAGTACATCATGGTACACAGAGGTCCCTCCCCTCTTTTTTGGGATTTAAGTATATTGCTTTGCTACATAAACTGCTGTGCTCCTGGTCCAACCCTACAAAGAGAGGCGTTACAGGCAAAACCTCGTGCTTCAGATACGAGGCCCCAGGTACCATCCTTTTAGGCCTTAGTGGCACTTTGGATGGATCTGGTCTTTATATAGGCTATTTAAATCCAGCATGGATAAATCCTCAGAGCAGAGCTTTACTCGTGACCAACACCAAAAAACTGATGTGCTCCTGAAAGGAGGAGGGGTTATATAGGGAGTGAACTTCCTGGATTGGGTATAACCAGTGTCCATCACCTGAAGGTGGCCTATAACCCATTAGGTAATTACTTAAGGCTCTGTGTCCCATGATGTACTCCAAAAAAAAGGATTTTACAGGTAAGCTGTTATAAAAATCCTATTTTTTTTTTTTAATTTGCGCATTTTTCAATATGAAACGTGTAAATTCATGTTAAATGGGTAAATATATGTTAAAGATGTAAAAATATTAGCGAACAAGGCAAACAAAAAAGTTTTAATTATCAATAGTTTATAACATAGAAGTGAAAAAAATCAGCAGGGAAATAATTAAACAGAGAAGGAGAATAAGGAGTTAATTAGTTTTGATTAGAGTAAATTAAGGGTGAATCAGGAGTTAAACAAAGGAACATTAAATTTATATATATATATATATATATATATATATATATATATATATATATATATATATATATATATATATACATTTTTTTTATTTTATTTTTTTTCTTGACAGGTTGCTTTAAACTGACTTCATCTGCAAATTGACGTTCATACCTTTGATCTGTAGATGAATACACAATGTTTCTTTTTATCTGTTTTAGCGGCTGAGCAAAGCTGTTGATAGATATTGCCTGGCTGCTTTTTTTATTTTATTTGACAGCTCCAATTGCTGGAACCTCCTTTACACTTCAGCTGTCAACAGGGGAACCCCACTGACAGCGGAATGAGTCATCAGTTAAGGATGTGGCAGCCCCGCTCCTTAACAACCGATAATTGCCGGCTTTTTTTTTTTTATTATGTATATAAATTTCATCTGTTAGTGGGGGAATCCCGCTGACCGCTAAGGCTCGGTTCACACGGGGGCGACTTGTCAGGTGACCTAGCCGCCTGACAAGTCGCCTCCCGTTCTGTACAATGGAACCGTTCTAATCGGAGCGACGCAAGTCGCTCCGACTTAGAAGAAAGGTTCCTGTACTACTTTGGGGGCAACTTGCATAGACTTCTATACAGAAGTCGTCTTGCAAGTCGCCCCGGCAGTCGTGTGCAGGTCGCCTCGGTGAGGCCACCTGCAAGTCGTGCCGACTCTGGTGTGAACCGAGGCGGAATGGAAGTATCGGGTTCAGGTATCGGTGCATTTGCACAAGTACCAAGACTTGTGCAAATGCTTAGCATCGGCACCGATACCAGCATCAGTGCAACACTAGTGAATGTGATGACAGCCAATCATGGAGATCACATGAGGTTTTGTTTACAAAGGTCAATCTAGGCATACTGACACTGCTAAATTTGGTTGGGTCATTGACCTTATGAAAGGCTTAAACCTGGCAACTTTATAGTGAAGACGTTGCCTGATTTTTCAGTGGTCAAAGCCCTGAGGGGTCCATCCTTTTACTAGATCCAGTCCATAGGCAAATATATTCCGAAAAATGAAATGTCTCCGCCTCAATGGACAAACCTGAGGTCTTGGTCTCTATTTGGTCAAGTCTTGTTTCATCTTCATGACTGCAAGAAGGACAGTATCTTAGCAGAGTTGATCAGGACACAATATAGGAGGGCTAGGTTCCTCTGCTGGCTTTCATTTTGCTGGATTTATAGTCACATTGGTCCAAGCTTTAGTCACTAAGGAAAAACTGCATTCTTTGTATTTGGCCACTCTGAACTTAGGCCCTTGGTTGGCCAAGTCTTGGTCACAATTTTGAAGGAGCATGACATAACTGATCAAGAGAGCCAAGTCCTGACCTACCGTGGGATTGAAGCTGTCCAGAGTGCAATGTCTTGGAATGTACCAGCAAATATGTAGTTTAGATGACTTCCTAATTGGATATACTACAGGGATTCTTCTTTTCTTTTTTTCTTCTTCTTTCTTCTTTCTTTTCTTCTTCCTTCTTTTTTTTTCTTCTTTCCTAATGTATCATGTATATGCTAAACTGCGAGCAATTGAAATGAAGATATTAACCAAACAAACAAAACAATGCTGTGCTTTAAAAAGTTGCTCGCATAATACAATGAGGAGAATGTACTAAAACTGGAGTAGACAAAATCTGAAGCACAAGGTCAGATGCCAACAGCAATCAATCAGCTTCTACCTTTTTAATTTTCAAAATCTAAATGAACAGGCTGAAGATGGAAGCTCATTGGTTGCTTTGCAGAGTACTAGTGGAATGTTTGCTCTGTTTTAAATTACTGATGCTTCACACGCAATATATTAATTTTGTAATATACACTGTATTATGTGAGTGTGTTTTGTTTTTTGTTTTTTTTAGCACCACCTTGGTTACATGGTTACTTAACTTGCTAAATCTTGCTGTAATATATTATGCACCCCTGGCATTTGCACAGTACCAATGTTTCCTGTTTAGCAGTAGACTCCTTGGTTTTACTTGTCTTTTAGCATTGTCCTTCGAGGAATGACTGAACACAAATAGTCTCTCATCTTAACTCATTTATACTGGCAGTTTAACTGGCTCCCACCTAGTCTGTCCATGCTGTGTGTGTACAATTGAGCTGTGTTGGATACAGAATGGGCATTTTGGCGATGCTTGGGTTAAAGCTTGCTATTCCTCCTCCGTTCCTATAGCACTGGATGTGACATTGGGCATCTTTTGTCCCTGACACACTGTCACATTGTTACTGGCAGACATTTGCCTGCTGTTCCCAGTCACCGACCTCACAGCTCAAAATGTACTGTCACCAGCTGACAAACAGTCCCACTACACAAGTCTGCACTAATCCGTTTCAGTGCTCAAAGCTCATAAAGCTCATTTTTTATTTCCTTTTTTTTTGTAGGAAAGTTTTACTGCAAACCGCACTACTGCTACCGGCGCTCCGGCTTCAGCCAACGAAAGAGAGCAGCAGCACCTCCACTTGTAAACAAGGTGAGGGCAATGTGACAGAATGGTCTTATTCTGTGTGCCAGTTTTTCGGTGCCAAGATTCATTGCTTTCATGTACCTGCAGATTATGTCATTATGGGGATTTAACATGGCTATCCTAACTTATTGCATAACAGTGAGAGAATGGAAAGCTAGGTTATCTGTGCTGAATGGATTGTTGTAGGGTTAGTACACCTGTCAGGTTTTATTGCTCTCCATATCCTTGTGGGAGAGATTTGTCCTCCTAACTTACCTTATGCCAGTTGTTCAGCAGTACAGGAAGGGGAAAAAAACTCTTGTAGAGAGAGCAATTAAAGTATATGTGAACCTTCGCCTTGCAAAACAATCCATTTATTTTTTTTCTATAATCTTTATTTAAATTTTCTTTTTTACAATCAATTGACAAACATATAACCAACAGACATTAAAAAAAAACTACCTCATAGAAATCCCCCAATTCAGTTACCCATTCATATCAAAGAAAAAAAAAGGGGGAGGGGGAGATCCCTGAGTCTTTTAGTACTGCAACATAATAAGATTCCTGAATTCCCACTAGGAAGAATTCCACAACTGGGAAAAAAAAGGGAGTGTCACCTCCCTTTTATGGAGAAGGGAGTTGTAGACTCATGTTCGCTGTTCAAAAATTAATCCATGGTTCCTATTTAGCATGAAACTCTCCCAATCTATTACTATTGGTACAGACCCATTTCTCATCATCCATGATTTTGTTAACCTGTTTCACCCAATGTTCTATAGTAGGTGCTTGTGGGTTTTTAAAAACCATCCATTTAGTTAAAAATGGAAATGAAAGGTATGACAGAATGCCTGGCACCCCGACTTGGTCCCCTTCACCAAACGGTGACTCCTGCCCTCCAAACCCTTCCAGCAGACCAATAGCTAATACCAGCCCTTTACCCCAAGCATCATATGCAGGTAAATCCAAAGGAATAACTGTTTATTTAAACCTAGACACATACTTTATACACCCAGGAGGACATTCCCCTCTTGGGGATATTAGCATAGGATAAGATAAGACGTACAGCCAGTAAAAACATGACAATGCAACCTTTAAACATTAATCTAGTTAACGGCTAGGCACCTAGGCAAGTCATCAGTATGGCTAGTATTCACAGACATTGCCCACCCTGCCTCCCTTGTCTGTGCTGGAAAATATGTTCACAATAAGTTTTGATTAGCCAGGGCGTGCCCACCAGGATGCCCAGAAACCGTTCCAGCCCCAGATACATAAAGTACATTATACCACTCATTTCTAAATGTCACACCCCAAATCCAGCTTTGATCTAGGTTACCAAGTTGCACATCTTCTGCAAAAAATAGAATAAAAAGTTAATAATATAAAATTGGTAGTAGTGGGGGGCAAAATGGGAAAAATTTGCCTTATGCAGCTTTTGAGGACCAGCCGAGGCAAAATAAGAAATATGCCCAAGGAGAGTTCCATATCCCAGTCTGCACATTCTGTCCGACACAATATTCCGCAGACCCACCTCTGTTCTGGGGACTTCCTGGCCATATAATCCCGGTAGATACTCCTGGCCAGTCAAAGGGTTCAGGACCCGGCTCTCCTCCATGCTCTGACCGTGAGAAGCAGATAAAATCCCTGGTATCCTCCATGTGCCATAATCCGTGGGTAGAAGACTAGCCCATAGTCCCCTCCAAAAGCCCCTTGGCTGCGTCTGTCACAAAAGGCAAAATATTTGTGTCAACACAAGTCTGATCATTGGAGGGAGAGTAGGCTAAGTTCTCAGCACAAAAGTGTGGCGCTATATATCACATCCACAGCCGTGTGTATTACAGTAAAGACATATAAAAATAGGTGAATACTACCAAAAAATGTATGACCATAAAATGGATAGTGTCAAATAATTAATCAATGTTGATCACATATAAAGTAAATACACAATAATACTTAATCATCAGATGTGCCAGTGATTAATAGAAACCCGTGCTGGTTCCATGAGCCAGACACCAAACATAAAAAACATGAAACTTTAAAAGTCCATAAAAAATGTGTAGAAAAATAGTGAAGAAAACATCAACAGAGTTCAAAGGGGGTGATTATGCATAGCCAGATGGTATTCACAGAATTTTAGTCGCACCAAATCTGGCGAGTGGGCAGAAGGGAGACCACAAGTGTGCATAGATTGTACATCAGTGCCGGGGCCAACACCAGGAGTAGAGGAGGCTTACCGGAAAAAATTGACCTGAAATGGCGTACGCCAGACAAGTCAAAAAAGCATAATAACCACTGGTTCTGGGAAATGCGTCTTGTCAGATGTCATCAATAGATGGTGGAAAGAAAAGGGGGGGGTCCGCACGGCTTCCTCTCCCATAGGTAATCCAGCATAAGCCAAACGTGTAGTTTCATATGCCATGCAAGGAGCAAACAAAACTCACATAGCGTAATAACGTTTTAAAACACTAGTTTATTAAAATAATAAAAAACAGACTCATGACATGTTTCAGCTAAGGAGCCGTCATCTGGGGTCCCAGATGACGGCTCCTTAGCTGAAACATGGGTGGACCCCTCACGATCGCCGCTATTTGATATTTGAGCTCTGTTTCGTTCTTCCAAAATGTGAGTCTGTTTTTTATTATTTTCAATTTGTCAATTTTTTCCGGTAAGCCTCCTCTACTCCTGGTGTTGGCCCCGGCACTGATGTACAATCTATGCACACTTGTGGTCTCCCTTCTGCCCACTCGCCAGATTTGGTGCAACTAAAATTCTGTGAATACCATCTGGCTATGCATCATCACCCCCTTTGAACTCTGTGGATGTTTTCTTCACTATTTTTCTACACATTTTTTATGGACTTTTAAAGTTTCATGTTTTTTATGTTTGGTGTCTGGCTCATGGAACCAGCACGGGTTTCTACTAATCACTGGCACATCTGATGATTAAGTATTATTGTGTATTTACTTTATATGTGATCATCACTGATTAATTATTTGACACTATCCATTTTATGGTCATACATTTTTTGGTAGTATTCACCTATTTTTATATGTCTTTATTGTAATGCACACGGCTGTGGATGTGATATATTGCGCCACACTTTTGTTTCTTTTGTTTTTTTCTGCCTAGAGTCTATAGGTGTGTTGGCTGCTTTTCACTTTCACTCTAAACGTAGCGCTGTACTTAATTTTTATTTTTGCTTTCTAAGTTCTCAGCACAGCCAGAAAACTGACCACGCTGTGCTCTAATGCCTATCGTGGTCTGTTTTCAATAGGAAGGAACTGGCAGAAACACCAGGTATTTTACACAAAGGAAGCAATACAAGGAGAACAAGATACTTTCACATACAAGTACATGGTACAACAGGCATATATCAGGAATATGAAATATTGGGGTTTACATAGTCTTTAAATGGACCCATCATTAAAATTCACATGCATTTATCAGACGAGCCACAAAATTATTTTAAATGGGCAAATGCTGTACTTAAAGGGGAGTTCCATTTTTAAAAGTGGAACCTCTGCTTATCTGTCTCCCCACCCCACCCCACTCACCACCTTAGGCTGCAACATATGGCACCTTTCAGGGGGTAATGGGAACCTGTTTTTGACAGGTCCCTCTTCCCTACTTCTAGAGACAGCGCCGCAGTGCCATCCCTCGGAAGTTCGGCCTCCTTTTTCCTCGGCCAGGCCAATTAGCGCAGTGCGCTTTACACATGCGCAGTAGGGAAACGGCTGTGAAGCCGAAACTACCAGTTTCCCTTAACATGAATGGCGGGGGCAGCACCCGACAGCCAATCCGAAAATCTGCTGGGGAGCCCTTGACAGGTAAGTGTCCATATAGTAAGTCAGCAGCTGCAGGATTTGTAGCTGCTGACTTTTTTCATTTTTTCATGGGGGGTAAGTGGAAATCCTCTTTTAAGGTTTGCCATGTAACTAAAAGGCTGCACAAACTAGATATAGCCTCTGCATACCGGCAGATATTTGAGTGTTTCACGTAATAAGAGAATGCAGTGTGTCTATTGTGGATTTTTATCTTGAGGATTTTTATCTTGATGTATCATGCATTAATTCTAAAAGCCTTTTTTGTGCAGCAGCCCCTCTAATACTTACCTGAGCCCCATCTGTATTCAGGGATGTTCCAGGAGTTTCTTGGTTGTCCGGGACTTCCCCTCTCATTGGCTGAGACAGTAGCGTGGCGCCGTTGGCTCCCGCTGCAATCAATCAAAGTCAGTCGGCCAATGAGGAGAAAAAGGGCCGGGCCACAGCTCCATGTCTGAATGGACACAGGGAGCTGTGGCTCGGCTTGGGTGACCCATAGCAAGCTGCTTGCTGTGGGGACACTCGACAGGATCACAGAAGAGGGACTCAAGAAGAGGAGAATCCAGGCTGCTCTGTGCAAAACCATTACACAGGGCAGGTAAGTATAACATGTTTGTTATTTTTAACTAAAAAAAAACGAGACTTTACAATCGCTTTAAAAGCTTGTCAATTTTTTTAAACGTCGAAGTCTCTTGGTGGTGTTTCCCTTTCACTTCCTGTTCTACAGAGAAAACATGATGTGGGAGGAAATCTTTCCAAAGTAAAGGGAGATTCCATCTTAGTTGACATAAGAACAGGTTGTCCTCACTGGAAGATTTCCCCTCTGTTCCTGCTCTTGTTACATCTGTATAATTTAGGATCTTCTCCCCCAGTGGCAGTAGTCACCAGGACAAATTTGGTAAATTTTCCCAGCAGGAAAACATAAAAAGCCTGACGTTTCTAACGCTTTGCTACGCCATCCATAAAACATGAAAAAAAAAAAGATTATGATATATATTAAAGTGGACCAAAGCAAAAGTTGCAAGTATTGCCTGTGACCTTCCGGCAGCTACTCTTTTCCCCATTACTGACTTACCATGCTATGTTTTTCACTGTGTATCTGCATGAAGTCAGCCATTGTGGTAGAGGCAGAGCTTGGCTTCCTCATGTCAAAGCTGTTCCTCCTGATGACTGGTGTTCAGATAACTGGCGGAGTGATGATCAAGAAGCAGCAGGAGAGGTAGAAGCACAGATCCACTGCTTAGACAAATGTAACATTTCTAATTGATCCTACAAGATTTATTTTTTTTTATTTTTTTATTTATCTCAGGTACTTGTATAGTGCCGTCAATTTACGCAGCACTTTACATATACATTGTACATTCACATCAGTCCCTACCCTCAAGGAGCTTACAATCTAAGGTCCCTAACTCACATTCATACATACTAGGGACAATTTAGACAGGATCCAATTAACCTACCAGCATGTCTTTGGAGTGTGGGAGGACACCGGAATACCCGGAGGAAACCCACGCAGGCACAGGGAGAACATGCAAACTCCAGGCAGGTAGTGTCATGGTTGATAACACATCTTCGCTTATGTTCAGCTCCACCTTGAGGTACCCGCAGACCTAATATGACCATTGCCTGGTTTTGCTCACAGTGGTCAGACCAGGAGATAGTTATGCATCAATGGGGCTGTCTTGTGTCAGGGCAGGAATTGAACATCTGGAATGTCTTTTTACATTCCTGTCTCCAATGCTCTTCTGGCTGCCACAAACATGCCTTCTAGCTGTATAAAGCTGGCCACATATGGTACAATATAGTGTGAGGGTCTTCTTATACAATCTTACCTAAAGATCTAATGAATATTGTACAATCAAATTGGATAATGTATCACTATCTTAAAGGAGATTGTACACTCTGATTGTAAGCTCTATTTCACCCTTAGTACACTGTTAAAACTACCATATTTCTCTTTCTGCTGTTGCAGGAGATAACAGGAGTGGCGAGAGACTCCCTGGATGCTGAAGAGCCCGGACGAAGTGCTGTGTCCCCCGTATCCACTGTGGAGAAGACCCCAGGTACCCGCCCCTCCTTCCTGTGGCGTGCAATGAGCCTGTGTTCCCTGGCGCGGCGGCTGCCGAGTGTAGCGTCCTCCGTAAAACGCCTGATCACCCAAGACCCACTGGACTGTTTTTTCATGTGTCAGCTGACTGTGTTTGGTCTGCCCTTCCTTTATGTCCAGTCTGAGATCTTATTGCAGATCCTGGGCGAGTTCCCCTGGGCCCCTACCGCCTGAGACCTGAGAGAACCAACCTAATCTGTTAATGTATGATCTTATTGATATTGTAGTGTGTATATTGGCACCACTGTAACTTTGTAGGTTAAAAGCTGCTCTTTGACGTAGACTAGCTCATGCAGAAGTTTTGCTTTGTTGTGCCCGTTATGCAAAACATCCCTCAGATATTTTAAAGGGAACCTGTCATTAAAACAGGGAATCTGGCCATTTTGTTGGCTGTAATATTGCTGCAAACACAGACAATCTTCTTTGTTATTTTAAAGATGGGTTGGTAGAACACAGGACTCAAAAGTAGGAAGGTTTTGCCTTTTAGAGGCAGCTCTTTGTCAACTGAGGTATCCTTGAGGTCTCTGTGCTAGTTTTCAAATGAATGTGAAAGAGAAGAGAACATCACACATTTAGTATGAGTTCAGTAAACTTTTAATAAACCTTTATTATAAATTTAAAAAAAGTATTATTGATAGCATCAAAGCCCTGCTGATGAAGGGTGGAGTGTTGGGCCCCAAAATGCTCTGGATTTCCCCTTCTGACCTCTTGTTATGTGAAATAAAGGTTTCCTTGATTAATGCTAGATTTGTGGTGCTCTCATACCCTCGCTTCAGGCTGGTGCCAGAGCATACAGGCCAGATTGTCACAGGTCAGCCACGAGTGTTCAGACTTGATGATTGGCCACTCAGGCATGAGCATTGTCAAATGTTGGAGGTTAATCGCTTCTTTTTTTACCTAAAAAGCTCAGCTTTGTTAGTACGGCTCCAGTGGGGCAGGGAGGGGTGAAAAATAAGTGCTTGACATTGGGCCATTCATTTGTTCCACCACAAGCAAAATTCAGCTCCAGCCCTAGGAGCAATGTGAATGGCAACATTTTAAATAAATCACAAATCTATATAAATATTCCTTACATAAGACCAATGTAATGAAAAATGATTTATCATTTGCTGCTTGCCTTTGTTATATTTAAGGGTAAAGTATCTCTGGCTCTTGGCAATGGATTTGCGTTTTAGGAAAATTTTCATTGCAGGTTCTACCGTCAAGCTTGAGTTGTAATAGACTTGTGTTATTTTAGACTATACAAGTAAAAAATAAATATTGCGCTTACACACATAAGATAGAAGCTGCGACTACAAAGTAGTAAACCGTAAATCATATAAAATCAAAAAAAGTCGCGCTGGAGTGAGGGTGACATTAAAAAGTGTCAAAAGAAATAAAAAAGTGAGTAATAATTACTGGATGAATAAAATAAAATAAAATTGTGTGGATCAATGCGATTGAGCGCTAAAAATTAAACAAGCAAAAGTGCAAATGACAATTGATTGATGGTACGCAGATATTGATAGCTGTGTCCAAAAAATAATCAACAATATGTAACACAATAGTTATTGTGTTACATATTGTTGATTATTTTTTGGACACAGCTATCAATATCTGCGTACCATCAATCAATTGTCATTTGCACTTTTGCTTGTTTAATTTTTAGCGCTCAATCGCATTGATCCACACAATTTTATTTTATTTTATTCATCCAGTAATTATTACTCACTTTTTTATTTCTTTTGACACTTTTTAATGTCACCCTCACTCCAGCGCGACTTTTTTTGATTTTATATTATTTTAGACTATATAGTATTATTTTTATTGATGCTTTTATTTTGGGTCTTTTTAATGCTGAATCTGCTTTTTAATTTTTTTGTATCATGAATTTTTTTTGCAGCAATGTCAGAAATTAGACAGAACATGGATTGTTTTATTGTATTTTATAAACTGGAAAAAGAGTAAGAATGTGTATAGATATGCACTTGGCTTAGAAATATTGCTTTTTGGCGTTTAGAGCTCTTAGCCTGCACTGACCATGAAAGAGTCTCGATGAATTTCTGTATGGTGTGAAAGTGATTTTTTTTTTTTCAAATGTAAAATAATTTTTGTTGCAGAAACTGGAAGCTTTATTATTAGGCTTAATTGGATGGTAGTTACTAATTTCTTTATCTCTGTACAGGCTCTTGAAGTAATCTTTCTTCACAGAGTGGTTTATTTAGATCCTGGTTGTTCCTTTGGAGTGACTTTAGACATGCAGGGTTTACCCTATCATTATGTCATTGTCTCCTCTTAGCTATCGGATTCATACATGCCCTGAAAGTTGGAATCTGATTTGCAATAGAGGCCTAGTATAATGGCGCGTTAATGAAACCAGCTGATTTGGGGGTGCGGTTTCTGTAAACCCTTTGGGGGCAGTCGATAGTATTTAGTTATCATCAGTTTTAACAAGAAATTCAGTCACTTACCCTGGGGCACATTGGATGCTTCACAATCCTGTACAGGTATCATGAGATAAGGTAGACATTTTATACTGTTTACAAGGTTTATTTTACTGTCCTGTTAGAGGAGTCATGTGTCAATACTGGATTGTTTGCAGCTGTGACCTCCTACTGGTGAATATTCCTCAGTCTGCCACTTTAGTACTCCAACCTTCTCACGGATATCCACTTGACAAAATAAAATGGCCACCCATGTTGAACGTGGGTGACAAACTGCCACAGCAACTGCACATTGATGACAAAAGAACCGTCCATGACATCTTTCCAGCTGGTTCAGCTGAGTGTAGGTGACACTATGGCCAACTATACTGCTTCTATATGACAGGGCCACTTGGTTGATGTAACGTTGTATTTTGAAGGTATGATTGGGGTATGTTATTTCTTGTCATGATCATTTAATATTATTGCTTGAACTAGGGTGAGTGCAGGGTGCTGCGGATTACTTTAATATTGATTTATCATTTGACAAAAAAAGTCCTTGACAATACAGGGGCGATTTTCTATGCTGGTATTCTTTTGGAGGGGCGCGGGGTGCGCAAGACGGTGGTTTGCTGCTTTTTCTCACTGAGCACTTTGAATTGAAATCAGTATTAAATATTTTGGGTGGTGTTCTTCTTTTACTTGGTGAATTGTGGTGTTTTCACTGTTGTACTGCTGCTAAAGATGGCCTACGTGTTGTGTGTGCCGCCTTCTCTGCTTTCAATAAAAGGTCAGGAATTCAGACATTTTATGTGGCAAGTGAGTAGACAAACCGGGCTGTTGTTTTCTCTTTGTGACTGGAACTCTGCAGTTTGATAAATAACGTTTATTTAATGAGATATACCTGGAAATTAAAGTGATGGTCTCACTCATACAGGAAGAAGGCAGCCATGGCTGGGAGGCTGTTAAGAGAATACAGCACATCAGTCTACACCTATGCTGTGTTGCTTGTTTCTTAAGGCTTTAATAGGTTACGATCACTTTTTCCCCAAAGTAGTATAAAGAACAACCATCTGCCCGTGTATGAGTAACAGGTGCACTTTAAGTGGCAGGCTTTTACTATTTTTGTGTTAGCTTTTCTATTCTAAATGTATAAAAAAAACAATGTTTTGTGTTTGTGTCCAGTAGTGACGCTTGCATTGCAGTGTGTTATGTGCAGCCTTTTTGAAAGTCCAGATTGTCTGCCTTAACATTTCCCTTTTACTGGTGTAACTTGATAGTGACATGTAGCAATAAAAAGAAAATCCTCTTTGCTGCTTCATTCAGGTACTACATTGTAATGGGTGTGGTAATAAAATGAGCCCTTCCCGGGTATCTTCAGAAATGTTCATAGTCGTACGACCTATCCATTTAATTTCATGTCAGGATCACTTGCACTCTGCACATGTTTGTGAGCCGGCAGCCTGTCCACAGACCGCACGTGTCAGGTGTCAGGCCATTGCACAGGCAGCAGTCTCGCTATGTTTGTGACTTCAGTCACTTTCTGTTGCTTTCATTGTTATCTTGTGGATTCTACCCTGTCTCCAGCAGTGTCCTCACTTTTTTCTATTTGTTATGCTGGTATAATTTAATTTTTTTTGTGTTCCTTAATGCTGCGTACACACGAGCGGACTTCTCGTCGGACTGAACTCCGAAGGACTTTTCTGGACGGAAAAGTTCTGACGAAACAGACTTGCCCACACACGATCCTACCAAAGTCCGATCGTTTTGAACGTGATCATGTACGACCGGACTAGAAAAGGTAGTTCAATAGCTAGTAGCCAATAGCTGCCCTTGCGTCGTTTTCGGTCCGTCGGACTAGCATACAGACAAACGTTTTTTTTTTCTATAGGAATCGAGTCCGTCGGAAAGATTTGAAATATGTTCTATTTCTAAGGTCCGTCAGATAGACGGATGAAGCCCACACACGATCGGAATGTCCAACGGATTCATTCAGTCGGACCTTTTCTGCCGGAAAGTCCGCTTGTGTGTAAGCGGCATAAGTCTAATGTTATCTGTCCGTCCTCACAAACACTGTAAGGTGGAGTGTTCACTGAAGGAGCACTGAGCCTCATACGTAATAAACAACCAATACTACATTATTTAATTTTGCACATCTTTTATATGTCCATGTTCACAATGTATGCATAATGGGATATGTATAAAATATTCATAGTTATTTGTCCAGCAAAACAGCACGTATGCTCGCTGTTGTGATAATAGGGTACAATCACATTTTCCCAAGCTATTTTCTCCTCTGGCCAAATGTTCTTCAAATACTATGGTCAGTAGTAAAAGTTGGTTTATAACCAGCAAAGGGAACATACCACTTTGGGAAAATACCAAATTATGGCTACTAGATAGAGCTAAGGATTGTAGGAGTAATGCATCTTCATAAGAAAAAACACAATGTAACAATTCTGGTCAATGCCAGAGGGAATTGCCAATAAAATGTAACCATTGCTATTACAGAATTCACACAGGTTTATTATTGCATTGTACCTCTTCTTGCTATTTATTTTTGCTGATCCTCAACTCCATCTAGTGGTCAAAATGCTGTATTTTCCCTGTTTGCTCTATGGTTGGGTAATGTCACAACAGCTGGTTAGGTAACACAGAACAAATGTACAAGCAGTCTCTCTCCCTCTCCCTCTCCCTCTCCCACATAAATACACTCCATAGATATCTCATTGTAATCTCCAATGTCATCAGCCAGTTTTCGCTGAGTAGAGGCTGTCTATAGTGTCCTTCCATATGGCCACCAGGAAGTCAGCAGTGTTCTGGAAAATACCTTCCCCACCAAGTGTCAGTACAGGGCAACCCGCTTTGATACAATGCTGAATCTGTATAGTGGTAGCTAGAGCTAGGTCAGCTAATGGTCAATATAAAACTGAAACGTCAACCAAACCTTTTTTTCATTTTGGATGCAGTATGGAAGGGTTGGATCCTGTGTCAAATATTATATAGCTCCACACAGGATATTTCCCCTTCTCTGTTTCAGTAAGCAAGTGCAGGAAGTCGGCTGTGTGCTGGTAAATATCTTCCTCCGAGTGAGGAAGTCTCTCCAAATGGCTATGAAAACCTAACACTGGCTCCCCTTCCCCGCTTTATCCAAAACAGAATAACCAGTTTTGTCTAGAGTTGAGCTTTAACATTAGTTGTGGGTAGATTATTACATTTTCACATTGAGAAGAGAAGTGAGGTTTGACCCAGTAATTCTGTCATATGTATCTAACCCTGGCAAGGAATCTTTCATCTATACAATATATAAACCAACAAAGAGAATAATGTGGTCTTCCCATCCCTGTGTTGTCCCCCTGCTTCTGTTTCCTGGTTTCTCTCTCTATTTCTCCCTTGTTTCTTTGTCATACTCTGTAATGGTTTGTTTCTTTTTACTGCTGCAGTTTTTATGTTAATAAATTTTGACATTTTAATTTTTTCCCTGGCTTGTGACTTATTCTTTTTTTATTTTAAGCATGGATGTGGATATCACATGTTGTACCTGGTCCTGTACACACAGGCATTTGCTGATATCAGCAAGCTGACCTGAAGAGCACTGCGTTCACAAAGCGGCTTTACCAAAGTCTTAACCCTTAAAGGAAACTCTTCTATGACAACATACAATTCCTGTCCCCTCGTTCTGGAAATCTGGAGAGGTCAGCCTGTGTCTTCTCAGCACAGGTTTCTATTAAAGTGTCTTTTTCCAAAAGTCTGGGCGTTCTGAAAACAGATTTTAAGGGCAGTGCTGTCTGTAGATTAAACCATCCTATAACAATTCCCAGCAAATGCCTATGTGTACAGAGCTGTAATTAACATAGAGTACATGTAGCCAGCAGCTACCCTTAGATCTACCTGAAACTCTAGGGGTTTTTTTTAATACAATTGTTGAGTTTTAAAAACAGTAGTTTAGTTGCACAATAAATATCTGAACATTTTCTTTCTCAAATTGGGTGCCCAGCAGAAATCAGAGTGGGTGATTCTGCCCTTTTAACTGATCAGGCTGCATTGCCTTGCACAGTGCACTTATATAGGCATAATAACATGTTTCAAGCACTGGAAACTAGCGGTAAAGTTGTTAAGTCAATATATATTAAGGAGTAGAGCATAGGGAGGACAGCAGTGTGATTCCCATGTGTAATACAATGAGCTGCTCAGAAGCTGCTGAGCTGTGCCCTCTACATAGCGGAGTCACCCTTTGCCTTATATACTGTGGATGATGAGGCTGACTGGACAGACCTGAATCACTCTGTGGTTTCAGCAATAACTTTCTATGACCGCACACTTGTGGTCACAGCTGAACAGATTAACAGCAGAGGAGTAATGCTGAAAACTTCGTATCTGGCAAAAAAAACCCTAAACACAAAATAGTATTTCTTCCTATGTTTGTTCTGTGTATGTCTGTGTGGACTCAACACCTTACGTATTTCATTTTATTTGAGCTGTGTGTCTGTCCTGCAATCTTCTTCCCTGCTGTATTCTGTGCATATATTGCCACCTTTTTATTTTGCCTGCCCTATAACCCCCCCTTCCGCCCTCATCATTGCTCTTAATGAAAATTTTAGATAAAACCTTTCCATTTTTACTACATATCCAATTTTAGACCCAGTGGCATCAACGTTGGATCTCTGTGCTTCTCTATGCACTGCAGGCAGATCATGGCTGGCAGGACAAGGTGCTGTACATAGCTTTCTATAAACATGCTGTCACTCTGCCTCAGTACTCCTCTGAAGAGCCCTCAGCCGTGTCACAGGCAGGGGGCTGCTTCTTAAGAGGAGTTATGCAAATGCCTTGATGAGTGGATGTCAGTTTGGAGGCGTGTCCATTCCTAGGCAGACTGCATTTGCATGAAGACCACCCTAGGTAATACCCACCTTTTTGATGCTGAGTCGCCATGTTTGAAATAACCAATTGGTACTACAAAAACAAACGGACAAGAAGGCAGACTCACCTAGTGCATTACCGAAAAACATTTATTCAGCATAAAAAACAGATAAAAATGAATACTTACAAGGTAGCAACTAGAAATAGCCATAGAAGCGCACAATGCCATGCAGTACGGACATAAAAATGTCATGAACATCAAAGGGATGTAGAGCTGACCTGTTTCGGGCGCAGGAAAAAAATTACTCACACTTAAGCATCCTATACAAGGTGCGAATTTCTTTCCAGCAACCCCAGATTGCCGGAAAGAAATTCACTCGATTCCCCCATCAACACAGTGCTGACAGGGGAATCCCTCCAGTCCTTGTATTCTCCTGGCGGGGACAGCTAGCGATAATCACATGTAAGATCCAACAGGCTGGTTGTACCCAAGTTGATCGAACGATCAACTTGGTAAGTCAGCCTGCCCATATGTGGTTCGAATCTTGGCCAGTTCCTGCTGAGATTTAAGCTGTCTATGTTCAGCCTTAGAAAAGTCCAATGTCCTGTGGTATTTTGTATTTTTGTACAACTAATTAGCAGCAACACACTCATTTTACCCTGATGAACTAAATCAATGAGATTTCCTGTATGTAGGAATATTATTATTTATTATAACGTTATGATGATGTGTCAGGAAATGCCTGAACGATTAAATAATTTGAGTTAATTTTTAGCCAGTGCAAAATTCTTTAAGATAACACAACAGATTCATGTGAGCATGGACAAGAGATGAGAATAAATTTATATTTATTTACAAACACCAATAATAGTTTGATTAAATGGAGGACACAAACACTACAATTTTGCAACAAGGTTTGAACACTACCTGTTTACCAAAAGGTATATACTGGTGAGACCATAATAATGTTCCCCCTCCTTTATATCTCCCAACCGTTTGGATAAAATTTGGCAGATAATAATCTGTGTTAGACTAACTTGACCCGTTAACTTGCTCCAGTAGAATTACCAGGTGAAGTTCGTCCAGAGTTATGCCAATCAGGCAACGTAAAAAGACTAAATTGTGGGTAGTTGGGAAACCTAATGAAGTATCAAATCAAATAGCATAAAATACTTGCACACATAAAAAAAAGACATTTTGAAACTATAGTTACCCTTAAATGCCTAATTGCTTTAAAAAGGCCACCACCAGACTCCCCTAAAATTGGTTGTAGTTGCCTTTTCAAGATGGTGTCTAGCTATGCTGTAGCTGTGTCCTGGCGTCACTGAAGTGTCAGATGTGTGTGTGTGTGTGTCTGTTGAGGTTCCCCGTGTGTTCGGCTGATATTTTTATTTTTTTTCCTTCCTATGTTCAGATGATGGTCTACTGATCTGTCTTCCTGACTTGTCATATATTCTGTGGCGAACAATATGCTCATAAAATTTTACTAAACCTAACCCGGTCTATACTCAAACTCAGTTTTTAAAAAACCTAGCCCAGAAGGTGAAACCCTCTCCTGATTGATGGGTTTGTTTGATAACCAGTTATGTGTTTACTTTTATACTGCCTCCCTTGACCACCAGGTGGTACCTAATGACAAGTATTGTTTATTCTGAGTACATTTGGGAAATCTTCTGTGATATCTAATTTTCCTACACAGAGGTGTAATTTCAGATAGAACGATCATTTCAGATAGAACGATTTGCATACTTGAACTACTTATATACTTAAACTACTTATTGATTATGAATATGGCAGTACACATACAATATTTCTGCAATAATGATTAATACGTTAAGTATATATATATGTGTGTGTGTGTATGTATGAATGTATGTATATATATATATATTTACAACTTCCCTTTCAGTCCTTCAAATAATATTTCAGCAGAAAGCAATGATGTGGAAGAAAATGCATTATCCTTCACCAACCAACCAGTTTACAGCATCTTGCAATCATATTCAGTTCAATTCTTTTGTGGTGAAGTCCTGCATATTGCTCATATTCCTCAAAAAATTAAAAAATTAACCTTCAATAAATATATATAAAAAATATATATATATATATATATATATATATATATATATATATATATATATATGTGTGTGTGTATTTCTAAATGAAGTCACTATTGTTTGTATTATTTGGAGCATTTGTTTTTTTGTCCTTCAGTAAGGCCCGGTTCACCCTGGTGCGATGCCAGACATTGCATGTGATTCACAGCGCACGGCTGTTCACATCACATGTGATGTCTGTGCGATGCGATTTCAGCCATACAGATAGTATGGCTGATATCGCACCGCATTTGGTCCAAACATGCACAGGACCCTTTTTTTTGTTCGGACCAGAATCGGATCGCATTGCTGTTCACACCTGTGCGATCCGATTCATGCCCGAACTGTCAGTTCGCAGTGCGATGTGCAAGCTGAACTGGAGATGTCGTTAACAATGTATTGACACTCCCCAGCAGTTCGCATATGGCAGTGTGAACTGCGATGCGAGTCGGTGCGAACCCACAGTGGATTCGCAGTATGAACCGGGCCTAAGTCATATTAAAAAGATTTTCTCCAGTGTCTGGAATTACTTTGCAACAGTAGGTCCCTGTATTTATCAAGAACTTTAACTGTTATGCCTTCAAATTTGTGAGAAATCCACAAGACGTTTTATAGGTTGAATATTTTTTTGACCTATGGATCATATTTTTATATCCGAGAATGTCTCTCCTTTGGAGCTTGCTCTTTAATGCTCCAGCTGCTCACTTGTTTCTTTCACCATGTCTTGCAGTTCCGAGTCTAAACGGTGTGGAGGACCACAGTCTGGCCAAGAGGCTCCGAGCCACTCCAGAGCGCATTGAGCTGGAGAATTATCGGGTGTCCATGCAAAAGGAGGAGCTAGAGGAGGTCCCAGAAGAGACACTGGCGGAGCACAACTTGAGCAGCCTGCTGGATAAAGGTGGAGAAGATGAGGAGGAAGCTGTCAGCAGGTGAGGAGGAAGGACAGGATCATATTGTGATTGTGAAATGCAGTTCTTCAGTGAGCTTCAATAAGTAGCATCACTATTTGAATCACTATCTGATTTCTTACATCTTTCAGATTCTAGTGTGTGACTTTCATACAGTAGTATCTCTGCACCTCCCACAAAGCCATAATAAATGTCCCACCCAAGCAGAAACCTCAATGATTTGTCCTTTTGACATTCCGGGAAAGTTTGATGCCATCGCTTGCCCTTGCAGTGACTGCAGCATCCAGTAATGGAAATTCTGGTGGGGTTGTTTCAACACTGCAGTCCCCAAGTGATGCAAGAAGTCAGCAAGAGTCTGCCCATTCTCAGTGGAGCTGACCTTTAGGAGGAAATGCTTTAGAAGGAATCTAAAACAGCATCTCTTTGTCTATATTTTCTTCATATATTTAGCATGTTTTACTCTTATAACCACAACAGCTTTGCCCATACATTGCACACCCCTAGTTCCCAGCTGCAATGTAGTTTAAAATTCTGTGTCTGAGAATTTTAACAGAATTTGGGTATCTGAAGGTTAAAGCAACCCAGTCATCACCCCAAAAAAAATCCCCAGAGCAGTTCTCTGTTATATACTTCCAGTGGCCCATGTCTTTTACATTTTTTAAGGCCTATAGCCTACAGCAAAATCTTTGTAATTCAACACTTCCAGGAGTGTTGTATTCCCATGACCCCTGGTGTGTGCTAGTTTCATACTCCAATCCCTACCTCAGTGGAAGGGACCACAGCATGGGGTGGAGGACACAAGGAACCGACACTCCTTAAAAATTCAAATTCTGCAGAATTTAATAAGCTGTAATATGTCAATGGAGAGCAGACTGAGGCACAAGCCACCTGGGAGGAAGGTATATTAATACAGGAAACTACTTTTGAGGAATGTTTGTATGTAAAGGAATAAATACTTTGATAGCCTTAGTGATGTATAGCGTGTTCTCTGCATCTCATCTGCATGTCATCTTCGCTTAGTAGCTCTGAGTCAGAAATGGAAGATGATGAAGAGCAGCTGCCCTCCTCTGACCTCGGGGGCGTACCATGGAAGGAGGCAGTGAAGATTCATGCCAAGCTGAAGGGGAAGAGTGTGGGGGAGGTGGAGGATGAGGGAGCACTGGAGGCTGGATATAGTGAAGAGGAAGAAGAGGAGGAGTCTGAAGAGGAGGAGGTGGAGCCATCCAGTGAAGGTTAGTTATATATTGCAGCACAATGTACCCCAATACATCTCAAACTGGATCTGTTTCTTAAAATATGTGTGTGTGTGTACATATAAAAAAATTATTATTTTGATCAGAAACCATATTTAGGAACAGTGAATCGTTTCACTATATGCTAGAAACCTCACAGAAAACAAGCTCTTTTGATCTCATCCCTTGTGACTATAACATATATACACTATATTGCCAAAAGTATTAGCATGCCTGCCTTTACACGCTCATGAACTTTAATGGCATCCCAGTCTTAGTTCGTAGGGTTCAATAAGGCGTCGGCCCAACCTTTGCATCTATGACACCTTCAACTCCAGAAGCGCATTTGTGAGGTCAGGCACTGATGTTGGATGAGAAGGCCCGGCTCGCAGTCTCCGCTTTAATTCTGTCAGAAACCATAAATCAGACTGAGACAGAAGTACAGTTAAATCACACTTGTTTAATAATAATAACAAAAGGTGAACAGAGTAAACATAGTCAAAACCTAGCCAGAGTTCAGGAACCGGAACGGATAGTTAGACAAGCCAAAATGTCAGGGAGCCAGAGATGAGCGTAGTAGAACAGCAAGCGCATTCCTCCGGATTGTACCCTCTCCAATGCACCAGGTACTGTATGAGCCCATGGAACCTACAAGAGTTAACAGTGGACTTTGCTTAATACTCCTTATGGTTCTCAGCCTATACAGGTTGAGGACGAGGCACCGAGGTGGTAAAGCGGTTGCAGACCAAAGGTTTTAATAAGGAGACATGAAATACATTCAAAATACTCATATTAGAAGGAAGGTCTAATGCGTAAGCCACTGGGTTAATCCTGCGAAGAATACGGAAAGGCCCAATAAACCGAGGTGCGAACTTTAGAGAGGGAACACGAAGTCGGAGGTTGCGAGATGACAGCCAGACCCTGTCCCCAACCTGGTAGGAAGGCGCAGGCAGGTGTCTGCGGTCAGCATGGAGTCTATACCTACCATTAGTATGTCACAAAGTCTCCTGGGCTTGTGCCCAAGTGGAACGAAGACCACGGAAATGCTCCTCTAGCGCAGGATTACTCTGCGGAACAAATGAGTCAGGCATCATGGATGGTTGGAAACCATAGTTCCCATAAACGGGGACAATCGGGAAGCAGAATTCAAGGCACTAGGCACTATTGTGAGCAAACTCCACCCACAGTAAGAGGCCTGAGCAGTTGTTAAGATGGTCAGGAATATAGAAACGTAGGAATTGCTCCAAGGAGCGATTGTCCCCCATTAGACTGCGGGTGATGCGCAGAGGAGAAAGCAAGCTGAATTCCCAACTGTACACAAAAGGCTCGCCAGAACCGGGACACAAACTGACTACCCCTGTCTGAGACAATCACCTTGAGTAGCCCATGTAAGTGAAAGATCTCCCAAGCAAAAATGGAAGCCAGTTCCTTAGAAGTGGGCAACTTCTTAAGTGGAATACAATGGGACATTTTCGAGAACCGGTCAACCACCATAAGTATAACTGTGTTGCCCTGAGAGTTGGGTAACTCCACAATGAAATCCATAGACAGGTGGGTCCATGGCCTCTCTCCATTGGGTATGGGTTGTAGGAGGCCCACTGGAAGGTGTCGTGGAGTTTTACTCTGAGTACACACGGAACAGGCAGCTACGAAGGCGGTTACATCAGCAGAGTAGTTCACCAGAATTGTTGGGAAATGGCCCAAAAGAGCCTTTTGATAATGGTAAGTCTGGAGCATGGCAGTACAGAGATTCTCTGGGACAAAGCAGCGGTCACAAGGTTTCTAAGGAGAAGCATGGACCTGAACAGCAAGAATTTTGTCACCCAAAGGAGAAGTGAAACTGGTGCGAACCGTAACAATCAGGAGGAATTGCAGGAGCCGGAACCAACTCCATCTTGGAAGTGGAGGAAAATTGTTGTGCCAAAGCGTCAGCCCTTACATTGTTAGTACTGGGTAAGAATGAGACAATGTAATTGAATCTAGACAAGAAAAGAGCCCATCGCGCCCTTCTGGGAGAGAGGAGTTTAGCCTGAGATTCTTATGATCAGTAAGAAAAATTTGGCACAGAGGTACCTTCGAGGAGATGTCTCCATTCTTTCAGGGCTAAAATGATGGCTTATGCCCCATACACACGGTCGGATTTTCCATCGCATTTTCCGACACACAGTTTGAGAGCAGGATATAAAATCCGTTGTCGGAAATTCTGATCGTGTGTACACAAATCCGACGGACAAAGTGCCACGCATGCTCAGAATAAATAAAGAGATGAAAGCTATTGGCCACTGCCCCGTTTATAGTCCCGACGTACGTGTTTTACGTCACCGCGTTCAGAACGATCGGATTTTCCGACAATTTTGTGTGACCGTGTGTATGCAAGACAAGTTTGAGCCAACATCCGTCAGAAAAAATCCTAGGATTTTGTTGTGGGAATGTCCGAACAAAGTCCGACCGTGTGTACATAACAGCTCTATCTCACCAATCTCATAATTGCACTCAGCAGGTGACAATTTCTTGGAAAAGTAGCCACAAGGATGCATAGCACTCTGAGACCGTGTTAATTTAGTCGACTAAAATGACTAAAACATTTTAGTTGACTAAATGAATACTGTTTTAGTCGGCTAAAATACGACTAAAACTAAAACAATTGAGATGACTAAAATACGACTAAAACTAAGCCATTTTAGTCAAAAGACTAAAATGCCATTTTAGTCAAGACTATGACTAAAACTAAATTGCAATTACTGAAATGTACTGGAGATTTTAGTCGATTAAAACGTAGGACAATTTGGTCGACTAAAATGTACTGGAGATTTAGTCGACTAAATACGACTAAAACAATTGCAGAAGACTAAAATGCCATTTTAGTCCTAAGACTAAATTAACACTGCTCAGAGGTAGGACGTTGAGACAGAAGGATGCCAACTCCAGTTTCAGAAGCATCAACCTCAAGGATAAAAGGTAACGTAGGATCAGGATGTGCCAATACATGAGCAGAAACAAAGGCAGCCTTGAGACTCTCAAAGGCCTGACTGGACTCCGGAGACCAACTCTGTGGGTTACCGTCCTTTCTGGTCATATCAGTCAGGGGCTTGACCAGAGACGAGAAGTTACGAATATACTTCCGATAAGTGTTAGCAAAGCCAAGAGAACGCTGCAGAGGACGTAAACCCATGGGTCGGGGCCACTGTAGGACTGCTGAAAGTCTCTGGTTCCATCGAAAACCAGTAGTGGAAATGACATAAGCCAGGAATTTAACCTATTCACGATGGAATTCGCACTTCTCCAATTTACAATAGAGATTGTTCTCTTAGTTTCTGAAGCACATGATAGACATCTGTGTGTGGCTCTCCAGGGACTTGGAAAATATGAGGCTATCGTCAAGATAAACCACCACACATAACTGCAACAAATCTCGGAGGACATCTTTAATAAATTCCTGGGAAACTGCCGGGGCGTTACAAAGGCCAAAAGGCATTACTAGGTACTCATAATAGCCTGTTCTCGTATTAAACGCAGTTTTCCACTTGTCACCCTCCTTAACCGGTTCAATACCGGGCAATTTCACCCCCTTCCTTCCCAGGCCAATTTTTAGTTTTCAGCGCTGGCGCACTTTAAACGTCAATTGCGCGGTCGTGCGATGTTGTACCCAAAAGAAATTGACGTCCTTTTTTCACCACAAATAGAGCTTTTTTTTGGTGGTATTTGATCGCCTCTGCGGTTTTTATTTTTTGCGCTATAAACAAAAGAAGAGCGACAATTTTGAAAAAAACACAATATTTTTTACTTTTTGCTATAATAAATATCCCAATTTTTTTTTAAAAAAACACATTTTTTCCTCAGTTTTGGCCGATACGTATTCTTCTACATATTTTTGGTAAAAAAAATTGCAATAACCGTATATTGATTGGTTTGCGCAAAAGTTATAGCGTCTACAAAATACGGGATAGATTTATGGCATTTTTTAAAAAAAAAATTTTTTTAATTTTTTTTAGCGGCGATCGCGATTTTTTTTTTGGTGACTGCGACATTATGGCGGACACTTTTGACACAGTTTTGGGACCAATCACATTTATACAGCGATCAATGCTATAAAATTGCATTGATTACTGTGTAAATGTGACAGGCAGTGAAGGGGTTAACCACTAGTGGGCGGGGAGGGGTTAATATGTTTCCTAGGGAATGATTCTAACTGAAGGGGGAGGGGACGCACTAGGGGAGGAGACCGATCTGTGTTCCTCCGTTCTGGGAACACAGATCGCTCTCCTCAGAGCTGACAGGCTGTGGATCTGTGTGTTTACACACACAGATCCACATGCCGGCCCGGTTAACGGGCAATCATGGGTGCCCGGCGGACATCGCGGCCGCCGGGCACACGCACCGGGTCCCGAGGAACGCGGCGGGCGCGCGCCCCCTAGACGGCCGGGAATCCCAGGACGTCATATGACGTCCACCCAGGATGGGAGATCCCATCTGTGGACGTCATATGACTATGGGCGGGTAGGGAAGTGGTTAATCCTTACAAGATTGTATGCTCCTCTCAAATCAAGCTTCGTGAAAACCGTTCCTCCCTTGAGGTAGTCAAATAACTCCGTAATCAACTGAATCGGATAGGCATTCTTAATAGGGAAATGATTGAGACCCCTATAATCAATACAAGGTCTCAGTTCACCACTCTTCTTCTTCACAAAGAAGAAACCAGCACCAGCAGAAGACAAGGATTTTCAGATGAAACCTCAAAAGTACGTCTGCAACATACTCCTCCATGGCCTTATCCTCCAAGACCAACAAGGGGTAAACCCAGCCACGAGGGGGGTATGGCACTAGGTTGAAGGTCAATTGCGCAATCATACGACTGGTGTAGAGGCAAACTACCGGCTTGTCCATTGTCAAAGACATCTCTAAAATTGCAGTACTCCTCCGGCAGGGGGGAGAGTGAAGAGGTGCACAGGACCTTGCTAACCTTCTATAGAAGCATGTCTTACTGCATTGTGGTGACCAGGAGAGAACCTCAGCACAGAGCCAATCAAAAGAGGGGTTGTGCCTCTGTAACCAAGAATAACCAATAACCAGCGGAAACGTACAGTGCCTTGCAAAAGTATTCACCCCCCTTGGCTTTTTACCTATTTTCTTACATTACAGCCTTTAGTTCAATGTTTTTTTAATCTGAATTATATGTAATGGATCAGAACACAATAGTCTAAGTTGGTGAAGTAAAATTAGAAAAATATATGCATAAAACTATTTTTCAGAAATAAAAAAAATGATAATTGGCATGTGCGTATGTATTCACCCCCTTTGTTATGAAGCCCATAAAAATCTCTGGTGCAACCAATTACCTTCAGAAGTCACATAATTAGTGAAATGATGCCCACCTGTGTGCAATCTAAGTGGCACATGATCTGTCATTACATATACACACCTTTTTGAAAGGCCCCAGAGGCTGCAACACCTAAGCAAGAGGCACCACTAACCAAACACTGCCATGAAGACCAAGGAACTCTCCAAACAAGTAAAGGACAATGTTGCTGAGAAGTACAAGTCAGGGTTAGGTTATAAAAAAATATACAAATCTTTGATGATCCCTAGGAGCACCATCAGATCTATCATAACCAAATGGAAAGAACATGGCACAACAGCAAACCTGCCAAGAGACAGCTGCACACCAAAACTCATGGACCGGGCAAGGAGGGCAGTAATCAGAGAAGCAGCACAGAGACCTAAGGTAACCCTGGAGAGCTGCAGAGTTCCACAGCAGAGACTGGAGTATCTGTACATAGGATGACAGTAGGCCGCACGCTCCACAGAGTTGGGCTTTATGGCACAGTGGCCAGAAGAAAGCCATTACTTTCAGCAAAAAACAAAATGGCACGTTTTGAGTTTGCGAAAAAGCATGTGGGAGACTCCCAAAATGTATGGAGGAAGGTGCTCTGGTCTGATGAGACTAAAATTTAACTTTTTGGCCATCAAAGAAAACAATAGGTCTGGCGCAAACCCAACACATCACCCAAAGAACACCATCCCCACGGTGAAACATGGTGGTGGCAGCATCATGCTGTGGGGATGTTTTTCAGTAGTCGGGACTGGGAAATTGGTCAGAGTTGAGGGAAAGATGGATGGTGCTAAATACAAGGATATTCTTGAGCAAAACCTGTACCACTCTGTGTGTGTGTGTGTGTGTGTGTGATTTGAGGCTAGGACGGAGGTTCACCTTCTAGCAGGACAATGACCCCAAACACACTGCTAAAGCAATACTTGAGTGGTTTAAGGGGGAAATATGTAAATGTGTTGGAATGGCCTAGTCAAAGCCCAGACCTCAATCAAATAAAAAATCTGTGGTCAGACTTAGATTGCTGTTCACAAGCACAAACCATCCGACTTGAAGGAGCTGGAGCAGTTTTGCAAGGTGTAATGGGCAAAAATCCCAGTGGTAATATGTGGCAAGCTCATAGAGACTTATCCAAAGCGACTTGGAGCTGTGATAGCCTCAAAAGGTGGCTCTACAAAGTATTGACTTTAGGAGGGTGACTAGTTATGCACATTGACTTTTTCTGTTATTTTGTCCTATTTGTTGTTTGCTTCAAAATAAAAAAAAAGCTTTAAAGTTGTGGTCATGTTCTCTAAATTAAATGATGGAAATCCTCAAACAATCCATGTTAATTCCAGGTTGTGAGGCAACAAAACACAAAAAATGCCAAGGGGGTGAATACTTTTGCAAGGCACTGTAGGTGAGGAAATAACTTGGAATTGGATTATCTCATGGTGAAGAGCCCCTACGGCCATGGACAACGGAACTGTCTCATGAGTCACATGGGTAGGCTGTAGAAGTCTCCCGTCAAGAGCATCAATGGCAAGTGGAGTGTCAAGCAGCTGCAGCGGAATCTAGTGCTTCGATACAATGGCAGCATCAATGAACAGGCCTGCAGCCCTAGAGTCGATTAGAGACTGTATCTCGACAGACGACTTAGCCCAAGAAAGGGTAACCAAAGCCAGGGGCTTGTCCTTCTGGATAACTGAGGATGAAACAACGCCACCTAAGGTCTGTCCGTAACAGGACCTCAAGGTTCGGGCGTTCCCTGGACGGGTAGGACAAGACTTCAAAAAGTGACCTGCCTGGCCACAAAGGCACAATCTCTGCCTCCTCCTAAGGGTTCTCTCATCCGCAGAGAGACGCGTGAAGCCCAAGTGCATGGGTTCATCTTCACAGACCGACTTAGTACCAGGAGGCATGGGAGGTGAGGGAGGCAAGGGTGGGACTGCAAAGTTCAGAGACAAATGTACAGGAGACTTCCGCAAGCGCTCCTTTAAAAAGGAGTCTCTCTGAGTCCAGAGTCAATAAGGATGGCAAACGTGATCAACCTCTCCAGCTCAGTGGATATATCTCGGGCTGCTATATTATCGTTGATGGTATCTGAGAGACCATGACAAAAAGCAGCCACGAGGGCCTCATTTTTCCAAGCAGCCTCTGCTGCCAGATTACGGAATTCAATGGCGTAATCGTCAACAGTTCTTGTACTCTGATGGACATGAGGTATTTGGCAGCAGAAGGGGAGTGTGCAGGAACGTCAAATACCCCTTTTAAAGGAAGCCGCAAACTCAGGGTAACTCAAGACAACAGGTTTTTGCGTCTCCCATAGAAGGTTTGCCCAGGCCAAGCCTGGCTCAGAAAGCAAAGAGATCACAAAACCTACTTTGCTTCTGTCCGTGGAAAACGCCTGGGGCAGCATCTCAAAGTATATCTCAACCTGGTTGAGAAACCCACTGCATTGAACTGGATCGCCCCCAAATCGCTGGGGAAGCAGAACGGAACCAGACATACCTCTTATAGAGGTAATACTCGAGGCGGGTGGAGCAGCAGCAGGGACGGGCTGCAACACAGGTTGTACCGGAGCAGCCACAGTGGTAGATTCCAGGTGAGCCGTGCGACTCAGGAGCGTTTGTAACGCCATGGCAAACTGATCCATGCGGTGATCCTGCTCATCCAATCTGGAAACAAATATTACCAAGTGGATTGACTGCATCTTCTGAATTCATGGCCTTCGCCTACTGTCAGAAACCATGAATTCAGCTGAGACAGAAGTAGAGTTAGGGCTCCTTCACACGGGACGAATCCGAGATGATCCGCCCCGTGAACATCCGCTTGCTCAGTGGGGATCGCTCCGTGGATACCCACTGAGCAGGCAGATGACAGGTCCGTCGCTGCACACTGTCACAGTGCCGCTCTCCCCTATGGGGGATCGGATGACGAAGGACCGTAGAGTCTGTCGTCATCCGATCCGAAAACGGATGGAAAAGTAGGTTTTTCCTCCGTTACACTTTTTCGGATCGGAGCGGGTCAGATGTCAGCGGACATGTCACCACTGACATCCGATGCTCCATAGAGGTCTATGGAGGGTCTGCTCAGGTCCGCCTAAAAACTGACAGGCGGACCTGAACGGATCGTTCGTCTGAAAGAGGCCTAAAATCACACATGTTTAATAATAATAATAAAAAGGTAAACAGAGTAAACATAGTCAAAACATATCCAGAGTTCAGGAACCGGAACGGATAGTCAGACAGGCCAAAACGTCAGGGAGCCAGAGATGAGCGTAGTAGAACAGCAAGCAGGATCTGGAGCCAGAAGGAATGTCACCCAAGCAAGTCTTTAACAGGAACATAGGAGAGTGTCTCTAGAGATGTGACCAAGGCGAAGACAGAGATCGACTGGACGGCTTAACTAGGCAGGACTGATGAGCAGGGTATCATCAACAGGTGAGTCACTGTGGAGAGATAAGAGCTGGCAATTAGCTGACAGCTGAGTGGCCAGCTTTGAGAAGGAAGGGATGAGCCCAGCCCTGAAAAATTCATCCCAAAGGTGTTCTATCAGGTTGAGGTCAGGACTCTGTGCAGGCCAGTCAAGTTCCTCCACCCCAAACTCACTCATCCATGTCTTTATGGACCTTGCTTTGTGCACTGGTGCACAGTCATGTTGGAACAGGAAGGGACCATCCCCAAACTGTTTCTACAAAGTTGGGAGCATGAAATTGTCTGCTGGTATGCTGGCGCCTTAAGAGTTCCCTTCACTGAAACTAAGGGGCCAAGTCCCACCCCTGAAAAACAACCCCACACCATAATCCTCCCTCCACCAAATGATTTGGACCAGTGCACAAAGCGAGGTCCATTAAGACATGGATAAGTGAGTTTGGGGTGGAGGAACTTGGCTGGCCTGCACACAACCCTATAGAACACCTTTGGGATGAATTAGAGCGGAGATTGCGAGCCAGGCCTTTTCGTCCAACATCAGTGCCTGACTTCACAAATGTGCTCCTGGAAGAATGGTCAAACATTCCCATAGACACTCTTCTAAACCTTGTGGACAGCCTTCCCAGAAGAGTTGAAGCTGTTATAGCTGCAAAGGGTGGACCAACACAATATTGAACCCTACAGACTAAGACTGGGATGCCATTAAAGTTCATGTGTGTGCAGGTGTCACAATACTTTTGACATTTATTTATATATATATTTATAATTCTTTTTTTTTTCCAAAGGAGTCTATCGCTGTCCATTTAGGTTAAAGTAACAGGCCAATGTCTTGGGTCATGTGACCAGCAACAGCTTTGTCACTGGCTTCCTGCTGTAACGATTTCTTTAGGGTTTGCTGCCATGGTTGTGGATCACATGATTCAGAGCCTCCTGCCTCCCTTATACCTATCTGTGTGATGTGCAAATGAAGATGTATGTAGACATTGTATATAAATGACTGATCCATGGGCATCCAAATTCTTTCCCTGGTGGAGTGGAGTGCAGCGATATTTTAATATCATTTCTTTTCACATTCAAACTTCATCTCATTTCTGTTCTTTCTCTTTGTCTCTCTGTCTCTGGGGCCGGGTGGGGTGTTTTCTTGGTTCCCTCTTGTGCAGAGGGCGAGTATAGCCCCTGGGAGAGGGAGCTCCAGCAGGGTCTCTGGCTCCACCGTATAACTGATGAAGACACAGTTGGTACTTTTAAAGGTATCCCAGCCACCACTTTCTGCGTCACCAACAGGAAAAAATTAACAAGGGGACAGTTCTTACACCACTGAAACGGCTTCTTCCACCTCAATTTGCAAAACAACACTTTTTGATTGTTTTGTTTTTATTTAGAGGGAAACTTTTTTTTTTTTTTTTTTCCTTTTATATAGAGATTAGTAAAACAAACTTGATGTTCATTTATGACTTGGGAAAATTGTATTAGATTGTTTACGAAGAACACGTCTTATTTTATTTTTCAGTTAGGCATGACAGGGAATCAGATTATCACCACACGAGCATATGTCAATGGAAGCCAGTCTTTCAGTGGTGTGGGACCTGTTGGAGATTTGCATGAATTGTTGGTGCTGCAGTTTGGTATTAATTTTTCCTGCATGGGCTGTTTCCGAAGCAAGCTCAAGAATCCTTTAACGCAGGGAAGGATTTTGGCTTTTTGTTTTCATTTAAAAATCCTGAACTTTGGTAGATCTAATAAAGGCAGAGACTAGTGCAACTGTCCAAATCCACCAACAGTCACCGGAGAGAATTTTCATGCATGATGTAACCTATGGCTTTACCTTTGTTTGCTTTTACCTAATTCTAAAGGTGCAATCAGACCTGAGGTTTTTTGGGGTCTTCATTGATTCCTCCTTTCTGCACAGCGGCTGCATACAGAAGCAAAGGTTTAATAAAATATATAGCTGGTCACATGCCGGCAAGCTAAAGGAGCAATATAGCCAAACCGCTAAATAAACAATTCACGTATCAAGATACATATCAAATGTATATGTACTGTTAATGTAGAAATAGAGTAACGGTTTCAACACTCAAATCCATGTAAATGCCCTGGTGCTCCACGCAAAGGAAATAGTACAGCCATAGTTGGCATTCAAAGTACTTCCATCTAAGTATGATAGGGTTTGAGAAGGGCAGGCTCTGACTCTACAAAATGTTGGCGTAATAAAACAACTTTTATGCAAGTCAGTTGAGCAATAATGATAGATATATAAATAGACTACAATTAAGCCTAATTATGGGTGAAGTGAGTCAGCCCCAGACGGGGCTTTCTGATCATCTGTTACAACAAAGGATTTTGGTGTGCTGTCAGCTTTATTTCTTTTAGTTTTTTAAACTGTGTGTTTGTTCCCATGTCTTTTATTGGACAGCTCATGCAAGAGCATATCAGGGAACACCGGCATTGTGTAATGGGGTAGAGATTTAGGCACTTTTGGAAATTTTGAAGTTTTCATATTTGAGATTCTGGAATTGGAGTGATGGAGCACTGAACTCAAAGCTTGGTGGTAGTTCCAAATGATTGTTATAGTGTAGCAGTTTGCTCTGTGGAGCCCCAATGATGTTCCTGGGAGAATAAATATGATAAATACTAAATCCTTTTATTGTGAAAATTCATATCTGAACCAATCCCCTAAACTTTGGGCTCTCATCCTTTTTATACAGTAGATGCGTGTTTGTTACTTTTAAGATGGCGTTGCCCCTTTCAAATTCTAAAAATCAGGGAATGGCTTGCCGATCGTTCAGTTTGGGTCCCCTCCAGTGCTGTATGTCCTGCTCATGCAGTAGTTGTGAATGTGCCTCGGAAACTCAAACTTGTCTGTATTGCACTTTTTTTTTTTTCCTGCATCAGATTAGCTATACAGGAAATTTGCAGAACAATCTTCTGATGACAAGGTGCACAAAGTTTTCATAGATGTCAGGCAGCTGGATGTTACAATCCTATCACATGATTGGCTAGTTCTGTATAAGACAGGGTATTGGTCAGTTTGCACCTTGTGGTCAGATAGGCTTCCTCTCTATGTGCCCTCTTAATAACCGTTAATAAGGCATGATTTTTTTTTTTTTTTTTTTTTGCTGTGAGTGCTGCAAACATCTGCTGCATATAATTTAATCCTACTAATCATGAGATCAGGGATAACTTTATGGGGGCATGTAAAAATCAAATTTACTTAGATTTAAAATGTATTTTATGGTAGGTAAATTCACTTCATCTACTTTAAAGAGGTGCTCCAGTCTCCTGTGTAAAAATGAAAAGTCAGCAGCTACAAAAACTGTAGCTGTTGACTTTTAATAAACAGCCACTCACCTGTCCCACGATCCAGCGGTGTGCTCACCCCAGCCTTTTCATCACCTGTCGTCTCTTGCCGGCACGTTAACTGTGGACACCCGGCTATGACAGTTTGCGGCTTCACAGCTGGGTTCCTGCTGCACATTGTGAATGGTCCCGTAGTATTCTGGGACCTGTGACGTGTCCCAGAAGACTGCAGGGAGGGGGGGAGGAGAACTTCCGCTTTAGATCGTCTAGGCGATTGGAGGGGAAGTGGGAGCAGGTACCTGTCAAAATCAGGTACCCATTCCCCAATCCCCCTCCCACCTCGCTCCCCAAAAGTGCCATTTCCCCTTTTAATCGAGCTCCACTTTAATGCTAATTGGTTCAATTATAACTGAAGGCAAAACCTCCTTGATAGATTGGAGATGGGTGGGAAACCCTGTCAGATTTTTTTTATTTCTATCTGTGCCTCTTTCAGGGAAATTCTCTCTCTCTCTCTCTCTCTGGTTGTCCTGTTTGCCATTATCACAAAGTGAAGGAAAATCCCAAATATTGGGTTGTCAGCAGAGCAGCGATAGAGAGGAAATTTCCCTAATAGGGACACTAGTTCTAATGAACTTTCAAGGGAATAATTACTGACTATGGAACAGGAAGTGAAGGAATATCTCCCTAATGTGACACCAAATTAAAAAAAAGAAACCTAACAGGTGTTATAACCCTCCCTTACTCTATCCAAAATGTAAAAGTTTTGCCTTTAAGATGGAACTCTACTTAGTGACTCAGCCACGCTCCCAATTTTTAAATTGTTTCTAAGTGGCTGGGGCAGATGAGCAAAGACTTCTATATTTCACAGCTGTCAGAGTGCAAGCAGAATGGAGTCTGATGACATGAAGAATATAGAGAGGACTGTCAACAAAGATCAACAGATGTCACAGAAAGTGAATTTACTTACCAATTCCAAGTAGGTAGAATGCTTTAAGTGATTAAAGCCCAATTCCGAGTAAATAAGAAATTATCCCTTGCAGTGTGGATGTGGCCTCACTGCAAGGGTTAATTTCTAGTTTTGGTCTAAGGGAACAGTAAAAGGAAACATACTTACCTTATCCTCTGCTTCTCCCCTCAGCTAGACCAGTTGGCACAGCTTCTTCACATTGGCGATTAGCTGTAGTGTACAGCTCTTCAGAGATATTGAAAAACTTCCAGGGCTGCTTATTTGCTAATCTTATTAATCTTAGGCTTCGCTTCCACCCCTTGATGTGGTTTTATCTCATGCCATAGTGTTCTCCCTCATGCCTCTATACAGCTGTAACTTTCCTGTTTCTGCCCTGTCTCTGTTCTCCCCGTGTCTCTCTGTCCCTCCTCTGCCTCCCTCCAGCGGGGAACCTCAAACTGCAGCAGGCGTTGTCCCCAGTGGACCCTTTGGAGATTAAGGCCGATGTTCACTGGACTCACGTACACAAGGTTAACGAAGAGCAGGAGGGGGAAGAAGTGGGCCTGTCATCTCCATCCAAAGGTAACCCCACTTTCCTCTCCATTGGATAACCGGATTCAGATTGGGCAGTGTTAAGGTTCCATGTTGTAACATTTACAATATTAAAAATGGTGCCTGCTATCAGTGGCAAAATAAGGAGCGGCTGTTGAGGTTAAGGTGAAAACACTACCACGGATGATTATCCACTTACTGCTCCTAATCTGTATTTAAAGCACAATTTCACCGACAAGGATTAATAGTAACTTTGTAGGAGATATTTATTACCCGTTTTGCTCCCTTAGGCCTGCACAAACTTTTGAAGTTTTCACACTGCCAAAAAAAATGAATTTAAAGCTGAACTCCAGCTAAACAACTGAATACATAAATTAAATGCATATATGGAAGTTATACCTGCCAAAAATATTGCATTTCTGTCTATCCAGTTCTGAGATTTACACAACTCTGCCATCCAGCACAACCCTGTCCAACAGGGCAGGAGACCAGATTTTTTTCCTTTGTTGCAGTTGAGTAACATTTACAGGTCTTGTCCCTCCCTCAGCCTGTTACTAGACAGTTAAGGAGAAGCATCAGTTTGAGATCATCTGTCTGCTTTTTCCTGATTTCAGCATGTTACTTATGAGTACATGAACTGATTGGCTTCTTGAACTACTTGTCCCAGCCTGAGCTCTGCTGTACAAGGGATGCAGTATGCAGATACTAAGTCAGATTAAGACACTTACAGTGCTTACATTAAAAAAAAAGACATTTAATTCTGTATTAGTGGATACAGAGCAGTATTTGTGTATTTTATATCTGCCTAAAGTTTAGCTTTAGATATTGTCATATGTGTATGTGAGGACTCTCCAACATTGACAAGGCATGTTTGAACGCTGTGTGTAATACTTCAAAAAGCTTTCACAAGAATAATGGAACCATACAGGTCATTACTGCTGTTATTTCTGCATTTTTTTAGCTAAGAGGAGAAAGTATGCTTTAAACTCTTCATTGAATTCTGGTTTATCCCTCATCCATCAACCTTAGACTCCTTTGTGAATTTGCTAATAAATGTTTGGATGTTAAAAGTTGGTGGTTTTATGCTGCTACCTTTCTGTGATTGTACATTGGCAAAAGCTTTGCTAGGCGCACCCACCCACTCTGTAAGACTCCAGTTTTTTTTGGCAGTGTCCTTTGGAGATGTTTCTACACCAATTCTTTTTTTTATTTTTTCTTCCCTTCTTCGACCAACTCTTGTATCAAGATACAACTGCTTATTGCCTCAGGGTTCACAGTTTCCGGTTCAGTTGACCTCGTTTTACCTATTGGGAGCTGTATCCAGACTCCGCATCAGCAGGGCTGGCCTGTAATATTTGTCTTAGGCACTGGATCTTGCGTTTGCTACCCACCTTGGCACTTGGTGTAATGAGTGTAGTTGGTCACAGGGTGCTATACAAGTCTAAGACCATGATCCACTCCTATGGCACCAAGATCCCAAAGACCTCTTTGGCAGCATGCCTGCCATCACAGATGACGTGTGGATAATGTAAACATGGTTTCCCTGTGATTTTGACTGCGTCCTGTTTTACATGTAGGGGAGTTTTTCACTTAGTTTGTTATCCCTCTATGTAAACATGTTTACTACTGTACATTGGCAGAAGGTAACATATACTTTTTGAATTTGGCAGTTTAACGTGCAGCATTGCTGCTTGGGGGACATAAATGCCTTCTGGATGATGCACTTTTGCCTGCCATTTTCACCGAAAATGCACAAAGCATATCTGCTCCTTGTTACCTGCTTCTCCAGAGACACGGGACTTTGGTCAGTGCCTTTGATTATAGCAGCTCCTTTCCTGGACACACGAATACCGTCTCATTATGCATGCATTTTGTGGATAACCCACAGTAATGGTGAAGCCCAGGTGCATCCCCATTCAGAGACATCACCATTTATTTAGCAAAGAGACATCCCCATATATGCAGCAGAGAGGCAGCCCAATCCAGCAGAGAGGCAGCCCAATCCAGCAGAGAGGCAGCCCAATCCAGCAGAGAGGCAGCCCAATCCAGCAGAGAGGCAGCCCAATCCAGCAGAGAGGCAGCCCAATCCAGCAGAGAGGCAGCCCAATCCAGCAGAGAGGCAGCCCAATCCAGCAGAGAGGCAGCCCAATCCAGTAGAGATTGCACCTCCATCCCCTTCACAGCCCCCCTTCTTTGCACCTCCATCCCTATCACAGCCCTTCCTTCCTTGCACCCTAGTCCCCTTTATGGCCCCTTTCTTTCACTTCCATCCCCTTCACAGCCCCCCTCTTTGCACCTCTGTTGCCTTCACAGCCCCACCACCTTTGCACCCCAATTCCCTTCACAACCCCCCTTTCCTTGCACCCAAGTCCTCTTTACAGCCCCACATCGCTTTTCTCCCTGCCAATCACAAACCTCCTTTAACATTACTAATCCTACCTTATACAGCAGGTAGTAGGCGGAAGACACAGCATGTCTGGACAGAGGGCGGGAGCTGCCCAACTTTTCATGTTAACAAGCAGATGATTGGTTGCTAGGACCACCCCAATATAAATCACCTGCCACCCTCTGAACATGCCGTGTCTTCTGCCTACTACCCGCTGTGTAAGGATGAATGTGGTGAAGGGTGGGGAGGATAATACCACCCAGGCTGCTAAGTGGCAGATCCGCAGTTCAGATAGGACTTTCATTCACAGACCGCCATTCAGGGCAGCCTTTAGAAATCTCTGCAAAGTAGCAGTGAAGTGCAGGACAGGAGCCTCTCATGGAGCCCCCTGTGCAGTGCCCGAATTTCAGTCTGCCCCTGAGCTTGGGCCCCCTATATGTGTATGGGCTGTCTACCTGGATATACACTGTCACCATATATTAGCACTCTTCAGACTGTCGTGGCTTACTTAGAAATTCTGATCAGCATGATGGCCAGTCCAATAAAAATATTTTCTTCCCCAGGAAAAGATTGCTTCTTTGACTGTGTATCTCCAAGTTGGTGGCTATTTATTCTATAGGACCCTCCCCCCCACCAGAACACACTAATCAGCGCTTGCAGCCATTGAATGAGAGCACTAATCGAATGCTGGTTTTCCAGCATGTCCCTTTTTACAAAGGCCGGTCCTTAGACTAGCTTCTGTCGGAAAGGACAGCTGTACACATTGCCCAAATGTCCAAAGCTCATTTCCAGGGCTTATGCTCTCAAAGATAGGGTTCCGCTCCTCTCATTCCCTATTAAGACTCACTCCACAAGATCTGTTTCCTGGACCCTTCAGCATCAGGTATTTGTTTTAACAACTCTGTAAAACCACAACCTGTTCTTCTGTTCATACCTTCTCAAACTTTTATCAGGTGGCCCTCCAGGCATCTGCTGATGTGAGTTGTAATCACAAGATGCTTCAAGCTGACATCTGAGTGTTTTGAGTCCTTTGACCCTTGTTTTTTTTTGTGGGCCTGTTTGTTGTTATTTGCTATATTGTTGCCCACTCCTCATTATATTGTTTGCGGATATCCCATGGTCTATAACTACTGATCCTGTGACCTGTACTGTATGAAAAAGATAATTGGAATGTTTGACTACCTGTAAATTCAGAATCTCATACTACAGTACAGGACACAAGTCCCTCCCCTTTGTTCTCCGTTTCTCCCGATTGCTTGTCACAAAACTGGGGTCCAGCAAAGCTTTTGCCAGTGGTAGCAGCAAATAACCCATGGTCTAGGTCTACAGATCCTTTATACTGTACTGTACTCCAAGATATGGCTTTACAGGTAAGTCAAAATTCCAGTTTTCAGACTGAACCTATACAAAGTAGTCCTATTGATGTATACAAAAGTGGCCAATCAACAGTGTCTATATACCAGGTACACATCGCTGTTGTGTCTTATCATTAATAACTGAAAACATTTGTGCCGGTTCTCTTGTCTTTAGTTTTGATACTAATGTAAGTATTTAAAGCCGAAAATAAACCGCATTTAATGGCTCGAGCCAAGTGCCAGAGCAGGAAAAAGTCATTTTGCTCTGATTCAATTTGCAGGGTTTTTTTTCTATTTTGGTTGACTCTTGATTGTTCCTCTGTCGCAGTGCTCAAGCTTCCATCCCATCAACATGACCCTGTTAGAGCGTGGCTGGAGTCCGTGTCTAGAGGTAGATGGGGTCACCATGACCCCACTAAAGAGCTCTGTGCTTGTGGCTGTAGGCCGAAGCTGCGCTGTGCATGCATGCTTTGCGCTGGCTACGGTTTGTGTGGCGCACGCTCTGTCTTCACCCACTTGTGTTATTTCTTTGGTAGCATTAAAGGGGGACATGTATGGCTTATGTTTCAGCAGAGTTAAGGAGTTCAGGCAGTGGAGGGGTTCAGAATTAGGTGTCTGGTAAGGGAAGAGTTAAGGTTCAGGCAGAGGGAGAATTAGGCGGTAAGGTTCAGGTAGGTAGAATGTCAAGGGTTAGCATTCAGGTAGAGGGTGTGTTAAGTATTACTATTGGGGGTAAAATAGGGAGAGTGAAGAGTTAACATTCAGGTGGAACAAGGTTTAAATATTAGGGTTCACGCAGGAAGAGAGTTAAGTTTCAGGGCTCAGGCTGGGGAGTTAAATACAGTAAATATAAAAAAATATATATCGTGCTGACACCCAAAACAAACAACAGTCAGTACAGCAATTGACAAATGCAGACAAATAATTATAAAATATGTTCTGGCGCTAAATAAAAACTCTGTAAGGCTACAGAATCTAAATTGTATAACCAATAACTGGTGCGCTCAAAGATAATACCAGAAACATATCATTATAAATAGACATGAATGATTATTATACAATGATTAAATGCATAAAGTGCAATAGTTATGTCCATAAAAAATGAGTCCATAGAGTGAAAAGATTTTAAAAAAAAGTGAATGAATATGGAAACTAAATCAGATGAGAAAAAGTAATCATTGTGACATCAATACTGGGGTGAATAAATCGATATGGAAGACGGTCACCACCGATTGTAAGAAGGCTTACCGGAGCCAGTGGACTCAAATGAGCATACGCTCATTGAGTCTTTAAGGGCTTGTGGTGTAAACACCAATAAATGGAACATCCTCACTTGTAATTCTGACCAAGATGGGAAATGATCCCTCCGTCCTGCAGATGGCTCAAACAGGCACTTGCTTGAATGCAACCGATATTCTCAGATAAAGGTTGGCTGAATCTTTCCCATATAATCATGCAGCGCGACCAAAAAAAGAAACAAATACTCCACATAGTGTGAACCCGTAGGTATAAATTGAAATGTAATAAAAATGGGAACACTCACATTTGGATGGATAAAAACAAGCGCTTGTAAAATTGTCAATATTGACAACGCAGTGGTATCAGCAGGGCTCGTCCCGACGTGTTTCGTCTAAGAAGATATCATCTGGTGGTCGTCAGACGAAATGTGTCGATGAGCCCTATTGCACTTTATGGATTTAATAATTGTATAATAATATTTCATGTCTATTTATAATGATATGTCTCTGGTATTATCCTTGGGGAGAGTTAAATGTTAGGGTCACGTAGGGGGAGATTTAAGTGTTATTGTTCAGGCAGTGGTAAAGTTAAGTGTTTTAGGCACTATAACAGAACAACACTGTGACACAGTAGTTTCATTATAACATTGAGTACAATTGTTGTAACAGGTTACTTTGCCCCATTGATCCAGACCTGTTACACAGCACAATTCACCCAAACATGTAGCAAGTCACAAGATGAGAGGCTGCAACATGAGTCTGATCTATGTCAAACATACACTATATTACCAAAAGTAGTGGGACGCACATGATACTTTAATGGCATCCCATTCTTAGTCCATAGGGTTCAATATTGAGTTGGCCAACCCTTTGCCACTATAACAGCTTCGACTCTTCTGGGAAGGCTGTCCACAAGATTTGGGAGTGTGTCTATGGGAATGTTTGATCATTCTTCCAGAAGCGCATTTGTGAGATCAGGCACTGATGTTGAAAGAGAAGGCTTGGCTCGCAGTATGCGCTCTAATTCATCTCAAAGGTGTTCTATGTGGTTGAGTTCAGGCCAGTAAAGTTCCATCACCCCAAACTCGCACATTCATGTCTTTATGGACCTTGTTTGTGCACTGGTGCGCAGTCATGTTGGAACAGGAAAGGGCCACCCCCAAACTATTCCCACAAACTTAGGAGCATGAAATCGTCCAAAATGTCTTGGTATGCTAACGCCCTAAGAGCTCTCTTCACTGGAACTAAGTGTCCAAGCCCAACCCCAACCCCTGACCTCAACTGACTGACACAGCCAAGAATTAGGCCTCATTCACACGGGACGTTAAAATAACGTTATGAAAATGCCAGTAGCTTTGCAGTGAGGTTTTTTTTTTTTAACTTTTTTCAGCTTTTTTCAACATTTTTGCAATAGTGTTTGTTAGCATTTATTAGCTTTTTTTAGCCTTTTTTTTTTTTTTTTTTTTTCAAAAATTTTTTTTTTTTTTTTTTTTTCTTCAATGGATCAAAAACGTTAAAAAACGTTGGTGAGCGACGTGTTTGAGGGTTTATCAGCGTTAGAACGTTTTTACAGCTGAAAAATGTCTCTCAGAACCCACTGGTCCTGGGTTTTTTTTACAGCTTAAAAACGCCTATGCCATTTGCAGCTCAAAAATGCCTAGGTGGGCATGAAGCCATAGACTAACATAGACAGGCGTTTTTAACCGCTTCAGCTCCAGAAGATTTTACCCCCTTCCTGACCAGAGCACTTTTTGCGATTCGGCACTGTGTCGCTTTAACTGACAATTGCGTGGTCGTGCGACGTGGCTCTCAAACAAAATTGACGTCCTTTTTTTCCCACAAATAGAGCTTTCTTTTTGTGGTATTTGATCACCTCTGCGATTTTTATTTTTTGCGCTATAAACAAAATAAGAGCAACAATTTTGAAAAACGCATTATTTTTTACATTTTGCTATAATAAATATCCCCAAAAATATATAAAAAAAACTTTTTTTTTTCCTCACTTTAGGCCGATTGTATTCTTCGACATATTTTTGGTTAAAAAAAATCGCAATAAGCGTTTGATTGGTTTGCGCAAAAGTTATAGCGTTTACAAAATAGGGGATAGTTTTATGGCATTTTTATTAATAATTTTTTTTTTTTACTAGTAATGGCGGCGATCAGCGATTTTTATTGTGACTGCGACGTTATGGCTGACATGTCGGACATTTTTGACACATTTTTGGGACCATTGTCATTTATACAGCGATCAGTGCGATTAAAACTGCACTGATTACTGTGTAAATGATACTGGCAGTGAATGGGTTAACCACTAGGGGGCGGGGAGGGGTTAAGTGTGTCCTAGGGGAGTGATTCGAACTGTAGGGGGGATGGGCTGTGTGTGTCACTACACTGATCACCGCTCCCGATGACAGGGAGCTGTGATCAGTGACACTTGTCACTAGGCAGAACGGGGAGATGCTGTTTACATCAGCATCTCCCCATTCGTCCTCTCCGTGAGGCGATCGCGGGTATCCCCGCGGCGATCGAGTCCGCGGGACCCGTGACCCGACTCACGGAGCTCCCGGCCAGCGCGCATGCCACGGCAGGGAATTCAAATGTACCTGTGAGTCCATTTGCCCAGCCGTGCCATTCTGTCGACGTACATCGGCGTGTGCCGGTCGGGAAGTGGTTAAGCTGCAAAAAACGCTCAAAAAGCGGCTGTAAAAACGTCCATGTGCATGAGGCTTAACAGCGGCACCAGGACTGACTTGGTCGTGCCATCTCTGAGCTAGAATTTCAGTCCAGGACGTAGATGGTTACCCTGGACTATGACTGAACAAAGATGGCTCCATCCTGAATAGAAAAGCAAATGAAGGCATAGTCAGGGGGAGTATTGTAATCTCTGAGAGATAATCAATACGTTGAAGTGTTACACTGGCACATTACTGAGTCATGTTTAGCCGATTTTAACCACCTTTTTTTGTGTCCAAGGCAATCTTCTCAAGTTTCTCCCAAAATGTTAGTGTGTTAGGAGCAGTTGGTCATTTATGTGATTGACTTTGCAATTGATTTTCTGAAGTTAAAATAAATTTAGATGCAAACAGTTCTCTTCCTTAGTAGTGCCCCCCTGATGGCAGAGAGGTGGTGTTGCTTACATGCTTACTAATGCTTTTTAGCACAATCTACGTCTGGTACATAACTAACCCTGAATATAGTGGGCTGCAACAGGGTGGCTGTGAGTTCTCCACTGTACCCTCACTCTTCCCCATCCTCTCATGTTGTCCTATCTCTGTCATTTCAATTTTTTTCTGCTTTTTTCCTGGGTGTTCTTTCCATCCGTTTCCCTGTCTCCTCCCTCAGCGCCATGTGAGGATGAAGACGCAGAGGCAGAGGTTCTTGGATCGGGTCTTGCCGAGGCTGAAGCGGGAGGTGATGGGGACACATCTGCTGATCTTGGTGACGGTATGTAGGCCTCTGTGCTTGGTGACTGGTAGATAATGCAGTAAGGGAAATTAACAAAATAGATTTAGAGAACATCTGCTTTCTGCATATCGATCTTGTCATGTACAGTTTGTACATATACAGTGTCTGCCTGATTTCTGTGTTTGCCAGCTGAATTTGTAAAAAAAAAAAAAAAAAAAAAAATTCTAATTCCACTAAAGGTGTCACTAAACTTACCCAAATCATAAAAACCATCAATAATTGCTGTATTACATGCTGTTCGTGCTCCGTCAGTCACTAGATTTGTTTTCTGTATTCTGCAAAAAAAAAACCTGATTGATTCTGCTGCTGCTCTGTCTCCACCTTCTGTTCATGTCCCCAATTCAGCTAAGGATTTTGCAGCTGTGGTGGCAACTCTGCACATGCTCAGTTTTCAGTGAGTTTCTATGATGAGCATCTCCTTCCTATCGCATCTCAGAAGCCCATGTGACTATAGAGTCCACGTGTAGGTGTATACACAGTGGTAAATGACAGCCCTCTTCCTCCATGTCCACTAACCAGTTAAACACAATGGGGTAGGATTTTACATGTAGATTAATGATGGAGGTTTCGTCTCACTCTTATTCTATGGCACAGGCTGGAGGGGCATGACACAGCCTGTGACTGGCAGAAATCCGCCCACACCATGTTTTCACAAAATAGTAAAGATTTGATTTCAAATATATATTTGTATGCCAATTTAAAACCGTTTATTGATATTTATTTATTTTTACTCTGTATTCCAAAGGCTTTTTTTTGAACATGTGACCAGAAGCAGAGGACTAGAAGCTCCTCCTGCGTTTGCTTTCTGGCAGACAGGCTGGGAAAGAGCTGGGTCATGTCACAGCTGTATATCAATTAGGTAAAAGGTACTTCAATATTTTTTTATGAAAAGATTTGCAGTGCCATCATCCTCATACAGAAATAGAAGGGATAATATAACTTAAAGAGTGTGTGTATAGTATCACTTTAACTCTGTGTTAATTATAGGCAACAGGTAAAAAATAATCAGTGAACTGTTCTGTAGATGGCAGATTCTAGAGCGTTCCGCAAACGTGGAGTGGGTGGCTCCACTTCCTGAATCTTTGCTGTGTAACGTTCTCTTTTTCTTTTCTGTATCCCTGATCCGATTTAATCTAAGGCAGGTTTAAATCTGTTTTTTAAGACACTTTGATTCATCAGAATTTTTGTATGTGGGCAATACCAAAGTGCCAGCAGTGGGTGTGTTTAGGAATAACTCTTATGTTAAAAAAAAAAGGGGGTTCCCAGATCATCAGATTGCTGACCAACAGTGTGTACTGGACTGAGTGTAAAAAATAAAATGCTGAGGAGGTAGGCTCCCTGCATGCAAAATGGCTTCCAGCTGTTATATGGGGCAGTCAGGCATTGTAACTGACCAAGCCATAGGGTATCAGCGTGTCAAAAAAATAAAATAACATCCCTGAGATGTCATTTTTAGTGCAGGAACTTCATAAGGAGTACCAAGTTTGCTTAACCAAATTTCTTATTTGATCGATCAGATGATGACATTCCATCAGACGCAGAAGCAGAAGAACGTCTGCAGCAGGCAGAAAGACTGAAACTTAAACTGGATGAGGATCTGGAGTTGGAAGCAGTGACTCAGGCTTATCAGGGTAGAGCTTCTCTTAATTATAATAATTTTACATATGATAGGACCCCATAAAAAAAACAAACAAAAAAAAGTAAAATCTACCATCTAAAGAAGATTTGGGGGGTGGGGGGGGCATAAAGGGTGGTTAAATACTTTGTGCGTTGGGGGACACAGCACTGTAGATTGCTAACCAGTGGGTATAATGTTGCCTAAAGGAGCATTGGATATTAAGTTTGCAAGAAAATAAGTCAGCTTGGCTGTGAATTCTTATAATAAATTGGCATTTTTTTTTGTTTCCGTAGTAGAAAGACCTCCTAGTCCGGTTGGAGTGACCCCACAGACAGCAGTTTTGTCTCCCATCAGAAGCCCTAAAGAGGATGTTGGGAAGGTGGGTGAGAGGATTTTAGCTGGAAATGTTATGTCATCCATTTAAAGAAAGTTTTGTGCACACACCCTTGATTTTTTTCCTTTTGAACAATAATTTATCTCGTTTTCTTCCTCAACACAAACTGGTTGTTATGATGTAAATAGTTTTATCCAGTGGTTGATGACATTTTCTATCTAATTTTTGTGCCTTTAGACCTCCATGAGGTCTCCTCTGCAGGACCTGACCTCTCCGGGAGTACGTTTCTTCCCTGAACCTTTCTTGCTACAGACAGGAAATAAAGTGACTAATCCTTCAGAACAGAAACCTCAGACCCCTGTCTCACCTGTGTGCTCCCAACCGGTTGCAACAAATGAACCAGTTATCCCTACTTCTCCTGTGAAATCTCCACTCTCACCTCTTGGACGTCCACTGAGGACACCAACCTCGCCCATCTGTTCTCAACCTCTTCCTTCGACAGAGCCAGCCAGTCCCACCTCAGCCACATCCCCTGTATGCCTTCAGCCCTCCCCAGTAATCACTTCAACTCCTCTGACCAAACTGCCTTATACTGGTCAAGACATGACCAGCCCCAGTTCGGAGGAGGCGATGAAACGCATTGATTTAATAGAAGAGTTCTGGATGAAAAGTGCTGAGATCCGTCGTAGCCTTGGGTTAACACCTGTTGACAGAAGTCGGACACCCGAAATTAGTTTTCCAGCCATTGAAACATCTGCTCCACAGACACAGCTACCCAAGTCCACTCCCAAGGAGCTGAAATCTCCTTCACTGAAACCTCAACCAGTCCCAAAGAAGGTGAATCCAAGCAGATTGGACACTGAGCTCCTTTCACCGCTAACACCAATATCACCATCTGAGAAGGAGCTTAAGAGCTCAGAAGGCGAAAAAAAGGACATTTCAACCAGTTCTGGCCTAGGTTTGAATGGTAGCCATTCCAATACGCGGACAGTGGCCAGTGAGAGCTTTAATACATCGGACTCTGCTATGCTTACTCCTCCTTCAAGCCCTCCTCCTCCCCCACCCCAAGGAGAAGAGCCTGCTACTCTTCGCCATAGTCGGGCTTCCTGGCAGAATGGACCAGAGGCCACCCAAACAACCCCCCAAGCACAAGTTAAAGACCCCGAGGTCCCCAAACCCACTCCAAGGTTAGAAGAAATTCGAAAGTCCTTTGTAGAGAGCGTGGATGAAATCCCTTTTGCAGATGATGTTGAAGACACTTATGATGAAAGGACTGAGAACTCTAGCCTCCAGGAAAGGTTCTACACCCCACCAACCAGCCAGAGAAACCCCCAAAGGCTGGTACTTACCAAGGAGAATGGAGAATTGCCAACTTCCTTGGAAAGAAGGGACCACAGAAAGAGAGGCCTTCCACAAGTAACTCCAGAAGTTAAAGAACTGGCTGAGGAGAGGATGAGAGCACGAGAGAAGTCTGTAAAAAATCAGGCATTAAGGGATGCCATGACACAACAGCTAATGAAAATGAAGCAGATGGAAACTGTCCCATCTGTAAGCACACCCAGAGCCCAAGGCTCATCTTCCACCAAACTCACTACAGATCTTCCAACAGAGTCCAGACGAACAGGGACTCATCCTGAGGCATCCACCCTGAGACTAGAGAACTCTGCGGAGGTCTTTTTGTCTCTGCCACCTGCTGATGGCTCTATCACATCTTCGGAGGGCTCTGGTGGGAAACCCAAAAAGAGGCCTTCCCTGTTCTCCCCAAGAAAGAAGGAGAAAAAATCAAAGGGGGAGGCAAATCGCTCATCTGATAAAACAGATGAAGGTACTAAACCCAAATCACTGTGGAAATCTGTCTTCTCTGGGCACAAGAAGGAGAAGAAGAAGAAAACAGCGGATGACAAGTCTTCCCCAAGCACACCATCCAGCAGCACCACCGTGGACTCAGGGAAGGTCAAAGTGCCCAATATGGTTCGCGGAGCAGGTACATATAACAAGGTTACAATTATTACTGTTTGTAAACCAGGTGTAAGCAACAGATTGTACAAACTCACTGCTGTTTGCAGATGTACAGATTCTCTTATTTAGAGATTCATGGAAAATAGAATTCTCCACATTTCAAAACATGAATGAGTTTTTGCGATCATTCTCCGAATCCTAGGTGTTTGTAGGTGTCCTTTTACCAACTCCATACACTATATGACCAAATATTTGTGCCTCTCCAAATGACTTTGTTCAGTTGTTTCCAGTGAAGGGTACTGGTAATGCTACAGCATACCAAGACATTTTAGACAGTTGTTCAAATGACAGTTTGAAGAACCCCCTTTTCTGTTCCAGCATAACTGTCTCTACTCTTCTGGGAAAACCTGACTAACAATCAGTATGCTAAATAATTGCAAAGGTGTTTAGCTGGATATACATGTATCAAAATGCTGAACTGGTCACTGAGTTTTGGTCTGTTTAACCCTCTCTGTGCAATAAAAGCTGGTTGTCAGACCCGCTTCTTTACCCCTCTCTGTGCAACAGAAGTTGGTCAGATCGGCTTCTGTTGAACAGTCCTGCTAGAAATTATTGCTGCATATTATTGAGTCCTGCTGGAAAGCCAACATTCAGCACTTGCAGCCATCATTTGTGTGGATGTGGGGATCTGTGAGCATCTTTTCTTTTGTTTAACCCGCTGGTTAAATGAAAAAACTCAATGGAGGGGGCCACACATTGTAGGATAAATGTTAGGGGAAAAATGACACTGTCTCTATAACTGTAGACATAAAATACAGTACATTCAGCTTTAATCGCAAAGGAAGTACTTTCAAGAACACTTGTCATAGATGACACAAATTGACACAAATTGTAGAACCACTCAACAAGATACAACTTTAGTTGATGGGGCTGATTTTTTTAAGTTTTGTGTTAACATTAGATGGCAGCTTGCCACTCAACCTCTTTTACCCCTTAAATTGATTGCTTTGCCCTGTGTCCTGTATTTTTAGAACTGCCACTTCGGCGGCACCTAAGCTTCTCTGAAGACTCAGACCTGTCAAGCGATGATGTCTTAGAGAAGTCTTCACAGAAATCAAAGCGAGAGGTAAGCATCACTGTTATGAAAGCATAGTTGACTTCCAGTTATACCCATATATTATAGTAACACTCAGTAATGGCCTGTATTCAGATGTATTATGTTATTTAACTGTAAATTATTGCACAAGCTGCCATAAGTGCATCAGTCATTTGTATACAGTGCAATCAAACATTTTATACTGAAGCAGGAAAAAGGAAAATCTCTAGTTTCTTAAAAGCTGTGCCATATGGATTCTTTGCACAGAATGTGTGTCTACTTTGTTTATGCACGAAAGGTACACCTGATTTGTACTTATTAAAGCTGAAGTTATAGTATGGCAGTTTTGTAGTTAGTTTGGTCGTTTGAACCTATGTGTATGTAAAGTGCCTTGAAAAAGTATTCATACCTCTTGAAATTTTCCAAATTTTGTCATGTTACAACCAAAAACGTAAAAGTATTTTATTGGGATTTTGTGTGATAGCCCAACACAAAGTGGCACATAATTGTGAAGTGGAAGGAAAATGATAAATGATTTTCCAATTTTTTTTTTACAAATATCTAAAAAGTGTGGCACTGTATGTGCCAAACCTGTGGAAGCCCTGCGGGAGTTGGAAATCACTGTAGTAGGCAACACTACTACAGTAATTGCTGCTAGTTTCCAGGTCTCACGCCAAGCAGCTGCTCTGCTTTTTACTGAACATAGGAGGTTGCTTGCTTAGCACAGGTGCCATTCAGAGAACACTTTGCATTTTCTCAATGAATACAAAGTGTTCTCTGAATGGACAATGTGGAAATTGTGACAGCACAACCCTGCATTGCCCACCTTGTCTAATCAGCATTCATTGTAAAAAATGCAAAAGTGTTCCCTGAATGGCCTCTATATGAGGGAGCGACCTGTGTTCACAATGCAGCAAGGCAACTGCTCAGTGTGGAACCCGGAAGCTACTGAAGAGCACTGTACTTTGCAGCACCTACTACAGTAATTTCCAGCTTTACCTGGGATCCCACAGGTATGGCACATACAGACTTTCATTTGTCCTAGCTGGGCCAATATAACTATATAAAAATTGCCATACCCAAACTTCAGCTTTAATGTTTGTTTAAACGTTGTTGTATGTATATGTTTGCAGTTTATTTTTTTACCCCCTCCCACCCCAGCACTTTCAAGAGGATCCAGACTTTTACCTGGAGAGAGCCGAGGTACCTGGTAGTATCCTGAGTAGTTGGAAATGTAGCGTGTATCAGTACCATGTGTTTGTATCTAGTACAGAGTCCACATGTAGTCTAGAAAAAATATAGGCGCTAATAGTTTTTGTTCACCGAGAATCATAGAAACCAATCAGACCTCATTATTTATGCTGCAAATCACAGAAAACTGTCATGTGAGCGCTATTTAACCACTTCAATACCAGGCACTTAGACACCTTCCCGCCCAGACCAATTTTCAGCTTTCAGCGCTGTCGCAATTTGAATGACAATTGCGCGGTCATGCTACACTGTACCCAAACAAATTTTTTATCATTTTGTTCCCACAAATAGAGCTTTCTTTTGGTGGTATTTGATCACCTCTGCGGTTTTTATTTTTTGCGCAACAAATAAAAAAAGACCGAAAATTTTGAAAAAAAACAAGTTTTTCTTTGTTTCTGTTAAATTTTTTTTGTAAATAAGTACGTTTTCTTCTTCAATGACGGGCACTGATATGGCTGCACTGACGGGCACTGACTGGCACTGATACGGCGGCACTGATGGGCACCGATGAGGTGGCACCAATGAGGTGGCACTGATGAGGTGGCACTGACGGGCACTGATGATGGGCACTGATAGGCGGCACTGATGGGCACTGATAGGCGGCACTGATGGGCACTGATAGGTGGCACTGGTAAGCGGCACTGATGGGCACTCATAGGTGGCACAGATGGGCACTTATAGGCGGCACTGATGGGCACTCATAGGTGGCATTGATGGGCACTCATAGGTGGCATTGATGGGCACTCATAGGTGGCACTGATAGTTGGCACAGATGGGCATGGATGGGCACTGATAGATGGGCACTGATGGGCACGGATGGGCACTGACAGGTGGCATGAATGGACACTGATGGGTGGCACTGACGGCACTGGTTGTTTGCAGTGATGCCCCTAAGGGTGGCATTGTTGGGCATCACTGCAACATAATTGTGCCAATCAGTGCCCATTTGTGGGCACTGATTGGCACTGACTGGGCACACTGGGCACATGTGGATGGCCATGGGGTACATACCTGGCCATCCACATGTTGCCCCTTCCCTGGTGGTCCTAGTGGCGATCCCTGGTGGTCCAGTGTGGTGATCTGAGGGGGGGCTGCGCTGATAAACAATCAGCACAGACCCCCCCTGCCAGGAGAACCACCGATCGGCTCTCCTCTAATCGCGTCTGTCAGACGCGAGTGAGGAAGAGCCGATCAACGGCTCTTCCTATTGACAGCGTGATCAGCCGTGATTGGACACGGCTGATCACGTGGTAAAGAGCCTCCGCCGGAGGCTTTTTACCAAGATCAGTGTAGCGGTGTGTCAGACTGACACACCGCTCCACCGATCGCCGCGATGCGCGCCCCCGGGGGCGCGCTGCGGCATGTTATCCTGCTGGACGTCATATGACGTCCAGTCAGGATAACACAACCACTTCCCGGACGTCAATCCGCTATAGGGCGGGCGGGAAGTGGTTAAAGAAGAATTCTTGTCAAAGGCAACATTTTCCTTTTGTCATTTACTCTCGTTTTCTTCGTTTTTTTTTTTTTTTTTCCACCCATTAATTTCTTTTTTATTTTTCTCTTTCTTTCTGCTTTCCTTTTTCTTTCTCACTTTCCCTTTGAATATTTTTGTTAGGTTTAAACAATTAGAATTCATTGAAGCAGACAAAATAAGCAGGGTAACCATTCATATACAATCTAAAAGAACAGTACAAAATGAAAATAAATTGTGCAGTACTTAGTGTTACTAAACCCACAACAGTAAAAATCAGTCTGTATATGCAGTAAAGCATGCTTGTTCTACTCACTGTGGAACCTAAGGGGTTAATCCTCTGCATTGTGTAAAAAAGCTGATCGTGTATGCACAGATCCTCCCCTTCTTGCATTGTCCCCAAAACGTCTCCAGATAAGATGGTTAGTGGCGTCAGTCTGCACATGCTCAGTTTGGTGTTTATTGCTAGATTTCTTTTCTTGGGAGGATGCATGGGATCAGCACAGGGCCAATCAGCACTGTCTAGACAGAGGGTCAGGTGTCCTACATCCTCATAGGACAGTCGGCGCAGAATGAAAACTACAAGCTATAACTAGGCATCGATAGAGGTCATAAAAGACTGCTATAAACTGCTAATGAGAAAAGGTATTTAGCAGTTTATATTGACTAAAATAATTGCATTTCCATGTTCTATGTACTGTGGGAGACCAGATATAATGGATACATTGTCCTGGGTTTATTAACACTTTAACTACAATAATAACAATATAAACATCTTATATGTTAATTGTAATACTTATCTAAATATAAGAAGAAAAAAAATATAAGGAAAACTAATATAAAGAAAAGGGTGCATAATTTAATTTTTCTTCTGGCAATGTTCTGTAATTTATTGGCCTCCAGAACAGGCATTGAGTTCATGAAGGGTTTCTAGTGATCCATAAAGAGAGGACACTGTTAGTGACTGACACATTACACAAATATATTAGTTCAGTATTGAAAAGTCTATTAATTAGATTTGACTTCAGATATAGAAGAGAGTTTTTAAACCACCATGTTCATCTCCTACCTATAGTTAAGATGTAATTAATCAAAGCAAAACTTAAAGTGATTGTAAAGTCTCGTTTTTTCCCCCATAAAAATAAACATGTTTTGTGTACCTGCTCTGTTGCAGTGAATTTGCACAGAGCAGCCCGGATCCTCCTCTTCCAGGGTCCCTCTTCTGTGATCCTGGCCCCTCCCTGCAGTTCAGTGTCCCCACAGCAAGTAGCTTGCTATGGGGGCACCTGAGCCGAGTCACAGCTCCCTGTGTCCATTTAGTCACAGAGCCCCCTCTCTCCCCTGATTGGCTAGCTGACTTTGACAGCAGCGACAGACAATGGCACTGCTGCTGCTGCGTCTCAGCCAATCGGAAGGTAGAATCTCAGACGGTTGAAACACTCGTGGTCATCGCTGGATATAGGGACATCAGGTAAGTGTTAAGGGGGCTGCTGCACACAGAAGGCTTTTTTTATCTTAATGCATAGAATACATTAAGATTAAAAAAAAAAAAACTTCTGCCTTTACAACCACTTTAACTGTATCTGAGCACCAAAAACTGAAAACGTTATTTAAAGTGGTTGTAAAGGCAGAAGTTTTTTTTTTTTGCCTTAAAGCATTCTCTGCATTAGGGTAACAAAAACTTCTGTGATCAGCTCCCCCCCACTCCCCAAAATATTTACCTGAGCCTGATCTCATTCCAGTGCTGTGCCAGAGAGCAGCAGCACTGCTCTCTCTCCTCACTGGACTTGAAGGCAGCAGCAGGAACCAATGGCTGTCAATCCAATCCAGTGGGGGGATGATCTGTGCTGTGTGTGTCAATAGATGCACACAGCCCAGCTCGGGATCAAGCCAGCACAAGTACCACCATAGCAAGAGCCTTGCTATGGGGGCACACTGAAGGGAGGAGGAGCACCAGCAGGGCACCCCAGAAGAGGAGGATTGGAGCTGCACTGTGCAAAAACCATTGAACAGAGCAGGTAGGTGACATGTTTATTTTATTTTTTTAATTGAACCTTTACAATCACTTTCATTTTTATTATTCTAAGTGCACTCATCTATCCATCCATGTCTCCCAGCTTTTTTTTCTTAAGAGCTTTAAAAAAAAAACTAGCATTTCTAGACATGGCCAATCATATAGCATATAATTCCTGAAATTCATTTTCCTTTTGCTCAGGCATGCAGGCAGAAAGGTATGCTTAGATGAGACATACCAGATGAAAAAAGATGCCCATGAAGACTCCTGGGATGTATCTTTTTGGCATAGGCCAGAAACCAGAAAGCAATTGAAGTAATGTAAAAAAAATGTTTACAACAAGTAAATATAATATACTTTCTATTTATTTACTAATGCTATCAGCATAAGGAGTAAAATAGTTAATGTTGATTCAGAGAGTACGGGTGCGAATCACATGCAATGTCTGAGATCGCAATAGTCTGAACCTAGGCTAAAGCAGCTGTAAGTGGGACCCTGGTAGAAGCCTAGCTTGCCACCAGAATGAAAAAAAAAATTATGGATAGGCAGTTCCCATTTTAAGTATTTACACCTGGGTGTTTTTAATGCTTTGGCTGGAATTCTTTTTTTTTTTTTTTAAAACAAACAATATTCTGTATGGAGTTCAGTGGGGAAGTGTATAACAGGTTTTGTTGCAAAAAAGAAAAAAAAATAATAATAATATGGGATTGTAAGTAATGTCCAATGTTTGTCAATACCAGCAGGTTTTTAAAGGGTAGCTCCACTTTTGTGAAAAAAAAAAATTGATTAGCATTTATAATTGCTACAGAAGATTTTTTTTCTACTTGGGTATTGATAAACTTGTTAGTACACCGTTTCCTTTTATCGAAGCGCTCTGTATGTTGTTGGTGTACCTAACTTCCTGAAAGTGTAATTTCCTGCCCATGTCACTGGCTTTTAGCAGACACCGGTCATGTGACTATAGCAGGAAAGACCTTCCCATGCTGAGGTGAGAGCATAGGTGTGCGCAGTTTATTGCATTAGGGTGTGCACCCCAAAGTTCAGACACAGAGCAACAGAGACAGTGGTTAGGGGTGTACATATGCCATGGCTGTGATACTATGTCATTGCAGAAATTATAGAGCACAAAGCAATATTTTTTTAGAATTTTAATTTTGTTTTTTTTTTACTTTTTTGTTTTTCAATTATTATTTTTATTCATATACATTTCTAAGTGATCCGGGGGGGCTTTAATGAAATAAAACAGACCCTAATATCTCACATGAGCCTCAGCTGCACAGATGAATGAAAAGGTAGCACTAACAGGCTTCCTATTCATTCACAAACTGAAGCATAGTAAACAGTTTACTATGCTTCCGCGATGAATGGACACAGGTGCGATCGGTACCAGGGAAGATTAGGAGAAGCCAGCAGTGAATAGGAAGCGCATCAGCGATGTAGGACCCAGGAGTGAACAGTACCGATCTCTAACTGTGTTCATTCAGAAAAGAAAGGGGCCAGTAGATGACATTTACCAGCCCCTTTCCCTCAATCCCCCTGCAGTGCAGCTGAAGGGAGGACGGTGAGGAGAGGCTGGCAGTGCTGCAGGGAGAGGAACAAGGGGATCAGTGTCTGCAATACAGCAGTACAGCCGGTTCTCCTGCTCAGCAAATGCTGGGCCCCCCTTTTGAACGTATAGGACCCGGATCTGGTACAAGAGGGCTTTTTACAGTGGCCCTGGTGCACGGGGGTGATTAGGGTGTGCCCAGGCACACTCGGCACATCCCCTATGCACACCTATGGGTTAGGGAAAGCCATGCCCGAATACAGAGGACAGCAGGTGGAACTCTGAAATTTAATTTTCTTGTATGTAACAAGAGTAGTTGATTATGATTATTATTTTCCCCAGCCAAAGTGAAGTGACACTTTAAGTTCCATTCATTGCTAGGATAAAATATAAAAAGCCCTCATTGGTTTATTACATCATTGGTTTTGCTTTTTATTTTAATTACAAGCCTGAGAAATGTGGAGGGAATGTTTTCTTTATAACATATCCACCAAATTTGTAAGATATAAGGTTTTTCTTAACTTATCCTGCATTTAAGGCTATCCTTTACTTGATATACTGTATGTACAGTTCACAAGTATAGCAGTGAGCGTCCGAAATTTGTGCTGTCTGTTAAATTGGAAGACATCTGCACCCATTTCTCAGGCACTTTTTGTTCTATGTTCCCAGGGTTGGCATCTGTTGGATTGTTTTTACATTTTTTTATATTGGATAATATTGAAGTGCATGTAAAGCCAAAACTTTTTTCCTCTTCACTTCCTGTACTAGTGATGCAACAGGAAGTGAATGGCAATCTCTCCAAAGTGAGGGAATTTGAATTTGACTGTGACCAGAAAGGATGTCCCAGTTGAAAGATTGCCCCTCACTTCCTCTTCTGGTGGCTCTTAAGATTTCTCATAATTTCCATTTTGGTGATTATAGTCACCAGGACAAAAAGAGGGTTGTAATTTACTGTACACTTTGAGCTTCTCACAGTGTGCTGCAGAAAATCAGATAGTCTACTTCATTTTTTGGCTGGCTGGCCTGACTGGCCCTTGCTCACCCCTTCCATTCATTAAATGTGGGTGTTACTTAAGGCAGTCTGCATGCAAATACAGCCTGCCTAGAAATGTCCAGTTCTTCAGACTGACACCAGCCCACGAAGCCATTTTGATATTTGCTCCTGAGAAAAGTACTGAGGCAGGGTGCTGTGATGTTTTCAGCAAAGTCAGTCATAGATGGATTGAAATTTGTTTGGTTCTGCAGGGATGTATGTATGGGCAGGGAGTTTGGACAGAAGTTGATCTACTGATCGATTTCTGTACAACCAAACTGTTGTTTTTTTTCAATCGCTCAATCTGTGCCGCAGGCTATAGCAGGCAGCGCTGATCAGTTTACTCTGACAGCAATACAATAGTTAAGCAGGGTAGATTTCCCCATCTACATGAAGTGTGTGGATGGGGAATTGAGACAGATTTTTTTTTTGTTCAGCCAGCTGTTTAAACGAAAAAACAAACGACTCCTGTATGGGCTGCCTAAGCTATGTACAATACCCATCCATCTGCCATGATCTGCTTGCATTGCATAGGAAAGCAAAGCGATCCAGTGATGGCATCACTGATTCTGAAATAAGGAATGTAAGAAAAACAGGTTTTATTTAATAATTTCATTATTATGTTGATTGGGAAAGGAGAAGCCATGAATGGCAAAATGTAAGCAGCTTAAAAGTCAAGTTTAATCTCCCCAGGAAGACGCCGACAGCGATAACAACTTGAGAAGAGTTCGAACCCATTAGTACTCAAAACTAGGGGGGAAAAAATGAGTTTTGGCTACATACACTTTAAGCAGTCAGATTTGACATCCTACTTTCTTCTCACAGATAGGTGGGAATGCAGCACCATTGACAGTTGGCAGCCCTGACTGTGCTGTCCTCGTGTGTTGCTAAAAAGGTGTTGTCCCAGGGGGTTTAGAATAGCAGAACACATTTGTGACCCATTCAATTCTTGTAACGGATGTCAGGGCTTTTCCATCTCAGGAATATCACAACACATGGTCACCACCTCTTGTGCCAATAGTAACATTTTGGCCTGCCTAGGTTACTGTGCTGCTCTTCCATAATCCCCTGCGAACATCCTCCGTAGCAAAAGAGTTTTGTCCTTTTTGATGTCATTTTTAATCAGCTAATTATTGTGTTATTGATTTTTTTTTCATTTCATTTGCTTTAACCAAATAATTTGCTTCATTTTGCCCTCCCCCACCATGTGTCTGTGTCAGTCGGTCTATGTCCCCCATGCCTTGGCATTCAGACGGTCATATTCATCCAAGGTAGTGACATCATTATAATCCTCTTGATTTTAACTCTTTCCATGCTGTGTTTCCGCTTGTCTTCCTACCTTACAATGAGGCAATGCCACCTGCACTCTTACTGTCTGCTACGAGCAATAATAGAAACCTGCACTGAGGGACATTCTGAAGCTGCTTTTGCTGATATTCTTGGAAATGCCTTCACTGGTCGCATGCTTGTTCCCACATCAGTGACAACATTGAAGCCAAAGACAACCTGGCAAGCCTCAATTTCAGGTGGAAGCCAGCAACAGCAGTCAACATGTTTTTTTCTTAATACAAGTTTTCTTTAATTGCTAAAAATATTTTTTCATCATGAAGCCCAACTTCATCCAAAACTTTTTTAAAACAGTTATTAATAGAGATGGGGAACTTATAACGTCTGGCCGATTTTAAATGCTGTGTCCCCATTCGGGAGGTTTTCTCTCACTTCCTGTTATAGTGATACCAAGCCAAAAAAAATGAAGGGGAACTGTTGTCACCAGGATAGAAGAGGTGATACAGGCAGTAAATGAGGGTGAACAGATCTCACAGGGACAGAATAGGTCATTTCATGACAACAAATGGGGTGAGGTGACAATGGAGAGGAGAACAGCTAACACTAGGACAGAAATTTAAAAACAGGTGTCGCAGGTGATACCAGGACAGGAAATGAAGGGGAACAGGTAAAACCAGGGCAAGAAAAGAAGGGGAACAGGTGTCACTAGGACAAAACAGTTAATACTAGGACAAAAAATGAAGGGGGAACAGGTTTTATAGAGACACAACAGGTAATACCAGAGCAGCAAATGAAGGGAAACAGGTGTCATCAGGGCAGAAATGTGAAAACAGGATAAGAAATGAGGGGGGACAGGTGTCACGGGGACAGATCAGGTGATAAAATGACAAAAAAGGCTAGTGCATTACCGTAAATGCATTATTAAAAAGCCAAAGAGCAAAAATAAAACAAAAATACTCACAAATGACCACACGGCTGAAAGCATAAATAGTGATAAACCCACGTGCTGATGACATGGAGCAAGATGTAGAAGTCCCATACAAAGGCTAAGGTATCATACAAGCACATGCTGACGTGTTGCGAGGGCCAAACCCTCTTCCTCAGTGCTTGCTTCTCATGCTCTGAGGAAGAGGATTTGGCCCTTGAAACCCATCAGAGTTGAATCTGTGCTTGTGTGACACCTGAATCTTTCTATGGGACTTCTACATCTGTCCTTGTCACTGGAACTTGGGTTTATCACTATATATATTCTTTCAGCCTTGTGGTCATTTGTGAGTGTATTTTTTGCTTTTTGGCTTAAATGTATTTAAAGTGGTGTTCCAGCCGAAATTATACTTTTTAAATAAAAATACCCCTATAATACACAAGCTTAATGTATTCTAGTAAAGTTAGTCTGTAAACTAAGGTCTGTTTTGTTAGTTTATAGCAGTAGTTTGTTATTTTATAAACTTACAGCAGGCCGTGGCCATCTTAAGTGTGGGCATCTGAAGCCAGACTGTATTTCTTCCTGGATCTCATCCTTGCAGATCTCGCACATGCTCAGTGCAGCACAAGCAGCGTAATAGGTTTCAGGTCAGGTTTCCATAGCAACGGCAGTGTCAGAGGAAGTTGCCGCCCTTTCCCAGAAGGCATTGCAAACAGGAAATGATGCGATGGGCCACGGCCAGGGAGGAGGAAGTGAAAAATGAATACAGCAGATATACAGTAGGTGCTGAGAAAAAAAATTAGAAAATATCCAATTCGTTTACAGTGCGCAGTTTAGTGAGGGATGCTGAAGATATGTAAAAGTGGGTGGAACTCCACTTTAAGGTAGTCCACTAGGCATTTGAGACTTTTTTGCATTTTGTCGTCTTAACAGAAAAGATTCCTCCAACTGGACAAGGAGGGCAGAATTCTAGTGACGTTATCTACTATACTATGTAAGCGAAGAATCACGATGTTGATCAATTCTTTGATCTTGAAGCAGCTTCTATTCTCTGCAACTTTTAAGCTTAGCATTGATGTGTGGTCTTTTTTTTTTTTTAAATCTATACAGAGCAGGCAATATCAGGACAAGAAATGAGAGAGAACAGGTATCACAGGGATAGAATACCGTTCAGCAAAAAAGAAAACCTGGCCTTCGCTCCCGCTCTGCTAATGTGCTTTTTTCCCCATCACTTCCTCTTCTTTTGACTCCTTGTCCCCAGGACAGTAATTGAGGTTGTCTCTTCCTAGTGAGCACACAGACCGCATTAAAAACCTGACAAGGGTTCTAACTCTTCACCCCTCTGTCCAAAGTGACAAACAAAAGTTTTGGCTGGAGTTGGGCATTTAAGATACCTTTTCCTCTCAAGGAAACCTTTTGTTTGCTTTGCATGAAATCCCTTCTATGATTCTGTCAAAAATAAGCCATTACAGGGACATCTAATGCTCGCTGCTCTCCAGCGTCCATTCATGTCTTCACCTTTAATAACTGTTTAGATCAGAATAGACTGCTTAGTGCTATGCCATGAGCTGATGTGAGATCAGACATAGCTCAGCACGGAGAGCACGGCACACCAAGCCCATTAATAGTAGGTGATGGTCTGGAGTCCACAGACCTTCAATGCAAATATTCTTGTCAGTATTGATGTTTCCCAATCCTTGCTTCTATGTACGGTTTGTTATTACATGGAGTATGTTTGTTCATTACAAAATCCAGGCTCAGCATCTTGCTGAGTAATGATGCACAATGTTTATACCTGCCTGATTCTTTTATCTCACTTTAGGTCTCCCAGTCAGAATCTGACTGATTAAAAATAATAAAAAAGTAAATCTCAGATAATGTCAAAAGCCCACAATGCACCTGGCCAGAAACCATGTGATTTTTTTTTTCCTAGGTTGTAGATGGAATGCCGGTGCAGCTCAGAGCATCATCTTTATTACTGAAAATAAAAAAATATTTTTTTTTTTTCGTTTAGACATATTCGATTCATGTGAATTGTCGATTTTAACAAGCTGACTGCACCAAAAGCTGGATTTTGTTATAATGAATGGATAGGAACAAGTAGAGGGAGCAATACTTGACTAAATGCTATTTAAAGGATGACCAAGTGAGGATAACGGATCACGTTGATAAGAAGTTAATGTTTATAACTCATAGAGAATTGGTGGTTTGGGCTTACAATACATTGGTGGAGGTGTTGGGAAGTACTTGATGTCCAATGTGGCTTGTATTTCACTTATTTTCCTCTTGACAGAAAACCTACACAGATGAAGAGCTGAATGCCAAGCTTACTAAAAGAGTTCAGAAAGCTGCCCGGAGACAGGCCAAGCAGGAGGAGTTAAAGAGGCTGCACAGGGCACAGGTAGATAAAAACTGGCTTTTCTATTTCATTTATTAAAAACCTCCACACATTACTGCAGGACCATAGAGTCTGAGCTGTCATTAAGGATACATGTGGATCCCCTTTTATCTGCCGTACTGCTTATGCTTACTGCCTTCTGCCTTATAAACTAGAGCAGCAGAAAATTTCTTACTCAGATTTACTGCACCCTGTGAGCTTCTTGCTGTGTGCATTGGAAGGTGCAACAATCAAAAAGAGCCCACCTCTATCTGGTTTAAGCACATCCAGCATCTTCTAGCTCTTTCCTCACCAACCTGAACCTTTGATTCATTGGATTTAAATTTCTTTAATCATGGAGGATCAGGCATTACTTTTGGGCATTACCTAAGATGATCTGCATGCATATATATACCTGCCTAGGTACTCCCACTCCTCCACACTAACACTTACCTATGAAGGTAGTTTGATTAGATTTGCATAACCCCTCTTAAGAGCCAGCCCACTGCTTGCATCAGGGCTGTGATCTCCTTATAAGAGTACTGAGGCAGGGTGCTGTGATGTTTTCAGTGTGTTATGTAGAGCACACTGCCGGCCCCCTCCCACCAGCCACGTTCAGTCTACATTGCATAGAAAAGCACAGAAACCTAATAACTTTCACTGGGTCTAAAATAAGGTATGTATTGATGACAAGTTGTACTTAAAGCGGGGGTCCACCTATCTATCGTTTTTTTTTTTTTTGAGTTCATTCACAAACTTTTCTTCTCAGCATTACATACTCACATATTGTGTGTAATATGTCCGCCTGTGTCATATTTCGTCGGAAAGAATAACTTATATTATTCACTGCAGGCGGTTTCCATCTTCATTGTGGGCATTTGAAGCCCACAAGCATTTATTTCCTGGATGTGGTGAATGCTGTGCTCCCAGCATTCACCGCTCATTCCCGCACATGCTCAGTGGCATCCCGGAAGCCTGAGACTAGCTCCCAGGAGTCTGGGAGAGGCTAGAAACACGCCTACTCCCACGGGAGGAGAACCAGGAAGTGCAAAGAAGAATAGAAAAATAAAAGGTAATTACGGCGATTTAAATTTTTTTAAACGGCATGTCAGCATCTAGGCAAGGAAGAGAATACATACAGATATTGTTCAAAATTTGGGTGGAACCCCGCTTTAAAAATGTAGGGAAAAACCAGGAAAGGCAAAATTAAAAAGCTTCATTTTTTTCAGTTTGAAAACATTTTGGTTATTTGCATTTAAAAGTTTGTTTTTTGTTTTTTTTTATATTTTTGTGTCTTCAGATAATCCAGCGGCAGTTAGAGCAGGTGGAGGAAAAGCAGCGACAGTTGGAGGAGAGGGGGGTTGCGGTGGAGAAGGCTCTCCGTGGGGAAGCAGGTATTGTATAATTTGCAGTTTTATTAGTGTCATTTTGCAGGAAGACTCCAAGAAATTGATAAACCATGGAAAAAGAAATCCCCCTATATTTGGGACTTTAACAGGCCACCACCTCTTGAGATAACAAATAACAAATTTTATTGATGTGTTTAAAAGAGAAAGACGTAACAGCGTCTATGATATACAAGATAAAAAATCATTCCACAGTAGATGCACAATCAAAACAAAAAATATGTATAGGGTGACAAAGAATATAGATGTACTCTCACAGGGGTAGTGTACCCCAATATTTGGGTATTGGGGTACACAACCCCTGTGAGAGTACATCTATATTCTTTGTGACCCTATACATATTTTTTGTTTTGATTGTGCATCTACTGTGGAATGATTTTTTTCTTGTATGTCATAGACGCTGTTAAGCCTTTCTCTTTTAAACACATCAATAAAATTTGTTATTTTTTTAACTCCAGAGGTGGTGGCCTGTTAAAGTCCCAAATATAGGGGGATTTCTTTTTCCATGGTTCATTCAGATAGGGATGAGACCACCACACTCTACATTTGCTATGATGGAAGCCCCTCGTCTTGTCCAAGAAATTGATATGTAACCTGTCGCTGTAGGGTTACATTTGGACAATCATGTGAAATAAATGCCTAATAATCAGTTTAAATTTGGTTTCAGAGCATCCTTTTACTGACACTGTAATCCTGTCAAATAAATCTAATCAGAGACTAACCTGTTTTTCAAATTTTTCTTTGAAAATCATGCCAACTAAATCTGCAGGTATCCTATCTTCTCCCCTCACCCCGCTGCTGAACAGCTGGGGTCTTCCCACTTGGAACCAATGCCGATTCACTGTTTGCATAGCGCTTCCACCACTGAGAACTGCTTGGTGCTGGTCTGAGGAAGACTTCTAAAGGTCTGCAGCTGGGGGACCTATTAAAACCAGCTTTCCACCTTCAGAAAAATTTAATTTTATCTGGCTTGTACTTACCCTAATGCTCCCTTTTCTTAATACATATCTGTTTTGTTGCTGTAGCTTCCTTCTGTTAATTTTTTGACCTAGTATATGATGTGCACTGACTAAAAAAAAAATCTGTTCTTATCTCCATTTCTGGGTGCCAGATAGTTAAAAGTATGTCTTTAGCCAAAACCTTTTTTTAAAGCTTTGTATAGAGTTCCCTTTTCTGTATCCTAACGGGAGATTCCCTTTTATTTCCTATCTCAGAGATGTAACAGGAGGTGAGAGGAATTTCCCTCTTAAAAATGTTCTGTACAGGAATAGGTGTCCCCTCTAAAGCAGCAGCAGGTGCCAGGGCTACACAGGATGGGCAGTTGTCTCCCCTCCTGTTGCTCTTGGCCAGTCATGTGCCAGTTATGGGTCACCCCTAGGTCATATATGCTGTCTGGGGAAGATCCTCCTCATCCATAGAACAGCATTGGAAAACAATAATGATCTCAGAAAATGGCTGAAAATCACAGGAAAAAGCTAAGCAACTGGTTTAATATGAGCTGCCGAAGAGTTTGTACTGGCTAGTAGTGACATCAAGTCTTCTGAAGGTGGACCTTGCTATGTAATAAAATCCTTTCTACTAAGATGTGGCATTCGCAGTCACAACTAAACTTATCCTTTGTTTAGTTTTCCAATAAATCTCCACTTCCAATTTGACCTCAAACATACTAGCTGATTGGCTCAGGCAGATTGGTCACCGTTTATGTGACCAGCCTGGGATTTAATCCTCACTGGTAAATCTTTTATCCTGAGATTTCTATTGGACAAAATGATAACTTATTTTCCTTATTTCCTTATGTTATTATAATGATTGTTTTCTAACCAACTCTGTGACTTCACAGTTAATCCGAATCCCATGTCTGAACACCATACTAGAATGATGTTTTTATTTCTCTGTTAATTCTCCAAATTAGACATTAATATTTTTTATATGTAGCTAACAAAGTTGGAGGATATAAAAGTGGTCTATCTGGTACACACAGCAAAAGTAGCTATCTTGTCTCTGGAATCCATCCTACCGAGAACACAATGGGCAGGCTACACTCTGTATATAGTTTCCTGAGATAAAATGGCTTCTCATTTTTATTAATACCATGTCACATTATCAGGGCCTCTAAGCTTAAATAAAAGTTGCGTGTTAAAGAAATTTAATATCATTCACGGATAAAGAACTTCTCAATCCTTAATGTTTACTATAAGGGGAGAGATATTTCCATACACAACTGACTTCTCATGAAGTACTCCTACTGACAGCTGTCAGTTTTAAGGCTCCCCTTAACTTATCTGCAATATTAAAGGGAATGTACAGTCTTTTCAGTGTTTCTTTAAAGAGGAACTTTTGTCCCCTTTTATATGGCTCCACCCTCCCATTTGGTACCACCATTATTGTACATGCACAGATTTGCTGAAGGCCTCTAACCAGCCTGTGGGTCCTGTCCGAGACCTTTGCCCACTTCTGCTCATGTGCAGAAAATTTTCTATGCATGCGCACAGATGGTGAAGTTTTGGTGCTTCCATGATAATAATCATTGTGCATGTGCAGATATGTCACAAATCAGTCATGTCCCTTTGCAGCAAAAAGCTCTTAAAATTAAAAAAAAAAGTCTATCCAATTGTGAGGGAGGGGGAGGTCCGTTTTAATACTTTTATATTGATGGAAATAATCTCATCAATATAATCTTTCGGAAGAGTAAATCATGTTTCTCTATTGCTCACTGAGGGATACTGCATTGGTAAATTCTGTACTTTGGCTTACAAGGGGGATGAACACTAGCCATTTAAGCCCTGACCATTTGGCTGCCTGAAGGCCGGAGGACTTTTTACAATTTGGCACTGCGCTGTCATGCAGTGTTGTACCCAAACAAAATTTGCGTCCTTTTTTTCCCACAAATAGAGCTTTCTTTTGATGGTATTGGATTGCCTCTGCGATTTTTTTATTTTTTTCGATATAAACGGAAAAAGACCGAATATTTTGAAAAAAAATTATATTTTCTACTTTTTTTTATAAGAAAAATCCAACAAACTCAATTTTAGTCATACATTTAGGCCAAAATGTATTCAGCCACATGTCTTTGGTAAAAAAAATGTCAACAAATGTATATATATTGGTTTGCGCAAAAGTTATAGCGTCTACAAACTAGGGTACATTTTCTGGAATTTACACAGCTTTTAGTTTGACTGCCTAACTCATTTCTTGAAGTGCTAAAATGGCAGGGCAGTACAACCCCCCCCCCCCCCCCCCCCAAATGACCCCATTTTGGAAAGCAGACACCCCAAGGAAATTGCTGAGAGGAATGTTGAGCCCATTGAATATTTATTTTTTTTGTCCCAAGTGATTGAATAATGACAAAAAAAATTTTTTACAAAAAGTTGTGACCCCATTTTGGAAAGTAGACACCCCAAGCTATTTGCCAAGAGGCATGTTGAGTCCATGGAATATTTTATATTTTGACACACGTTGCGGGAAAAAGACAATTTTTTTTTGTCATTTTTTTTTTGCACAAAGTTGTCACTAAATGATATATTGCTCACACATGCCATGGTTATATGTGGAATTGCACCCCAAAATACATTTAGCTGCTTCTCCTGAGTAGGGGGATACCACATGAGTGCGACCTTTTGGGAGCCTAGCCGCGTATGGGGCCCTGAAAACCAAGCCTTCAGGATTTCTAAGGGCATAAATTTTTTATTTCACTCCTCACTACCTATCACAGTTTTGAAGGCCATAAATTGCCAAAATGGCACAACCCCCCCCCCCCCATGACCCCATTTTGGAAAATAGACACCCCGAGCTATTTCCTCAAAGGCATTTTGAGTGCATGGAATATTTTATATTTTGCCACAAGTTGTGGGAAAATTACAAACTTTTTTTTTTTTTTTTGCACAAAGTTGTCACTAAATGATATATTGCTCAAACATGCCATAGGCATATGTGGAATTTCACCCAAAAAAACATTCTGCTGCTTCTCCTGAGTACAGGGATACCACATGTGTTGGACTTTTTGGGAGCCTAGCCACGTTCGGGGTCCCAAAAACCAAGCACCGCCTTCAGGATTTCTAAGTAGACACCCCAAGCTATATGCTGAGAGGCATGGTGAGTATTTTGCAGCTCTCAATTGTTTTTGAAAATGAAGAAAGACAAGAAAAATGTTTTTTTTTTTTTTTTTCACAACTTTGTGACAAAAGCGAGATCTGCAAAATACTCACCATATCTCTCAGCAAATAGCTTGGGGTGTCTAATTTCCAAAATGGGGTAATTTGGGGGGGGGGGGGGGGGGTTGTGCCATCTGGGCATTCCATGGCCTCTAAAACTGTGATAGGCAGTGAGGAGTGAAATAAAAAATTTACACCCTTAGAAAGCCTGAAGGCGGTGCTTGGTTTTCGGGGTCCCGTACGCGGCTAGGCTCCCAAAAAGTCTCACACATGTGGTATCCCAGTACTCAGGAGAAGCAACAGAATGTATTGTGGGGTGTAATTTCACATATGCCCATGGCATGTTTGAGCAATATATCATTTACTGCCAACTTTGTGCAAAAAAAAAAAAAAACATGCCTCTCATCAAATAGCTTGGGGTGTATACTTTCCAAAATGGGGTCATTTGGGGGCGGGGGATTGAACTGTCCTGGCATTTTATGCACAACATTTAGAAGCTTATGTCACACATCACCCACTCTTCTAACCACTTGAAGACAAAGCCCTTTCTGACACTTTTTGTTTACATGAAAAAAATTTTTTTTTTGCAAGAAAATTACATTGAACCCGCAAACATATATTTTTTTAAAGCAAAGGCCCTACAGATTAAAATGGTGGGTGTTTCTTTTTTTTTTTTTACACAGTATTTGCGCAGCGATTTTTCAAATGCATTTTTTTTGGGAAAAAACACACTTTTTTAATTTTAATGCACTAAAACACACTATATTGCCCAAATGTTTGATGTAATAAAAAAGATGATCTTAGGCCGAGTACATGGATACCAAACACGACATGCTTTAAAATTGCACACAAACGTGCAGCGGCGACAAACTACATACATTTTTAAAAGCCTTTACAGGTTACCACTTTAGATTTACAGAGGAGGTCTATTGCTAAAATTACTGCCCTCGATCTGACCTTCGCAGTGATACCTCACATGCATGGTGCAATTGCTGTTTACATATGACGCCAGACCGAAGCTTGCGTTCGCCTTTGTGCGAGAGCAGGGAGGGGACAGGGGTGCTTTTTTTTTTTTTTTTTTTTTAATTATTTATTTTGCTTTTTTATTTTATTTTAGCTGTTCCTTTCATATTTTTTTTGTATCATTTTTATTGTTATCTCAGGGAATGTAAATATCCCCTATGATAGCAATAGATAGTGACAGGTACTTTTTTTTTTTTTTTTTTTTAAATTGGGGTCTCTCCTCTGCCCTCAAAGCATCTGACCACACCAAGATCGGTGTGATAAAATGCTTTCCCAATGGCGTTGTTTACATCCAACGAAATCTAGGTCATGAAATGCTCGTAGCTTCCGGTTTCTTAGGCCATAGAGATGATTGGAGCCATTCTGGTCTTTGATCAGCTCTATGGTCAGCTGGCGGAACCACCGGCTGCATTCTCAGGTTCCCTGTTGGGACAGGAGAGCCAGAGAAAACCATTGAAGAAGGTGGGAGGGGGGGACATTCCCTCCCACTGCTTGTAAAAGGCTAATTAGCCGCTAGTATTGCTTTTACTTGAAAGCCGACTGCTGGCTGAAAAGAATGATACCAAGATGATACCTAAACCCGCAGGCATCATTCTGGTATAACCACTCAAAGTCCAGCAACATACCAGTACGTTGCAGGTCCTTGTTGGGCAATTGTAAGCTTTTTTTTCATGCAGCCTGTGGGCTGAACGAAAAAAAGAGATTGATCGGTGGGTATGCCCACCATTAGAATACCTCCCTTCATCCACCCACTTCTAATGGTAGGCATTCATCCACCATTTTGTTTTTAACTGTGGTGGTGAAATCACCTCCTACAGCGCTGGAGTCACAGCTTTATGTATCGTGGGATCAAATGCTGTTGCTGTCAAGATAAATAAACCCGCGCTGCAGCTGAATGGCATACCTGAAAACAAAAAAATGCTTAACAATAATACCTGAAAAGCAAACATGATAAAACATAATAACAATAAGACATTGCAGAATAGAATACAGTAAAGAGCAGAGCAAAGAATAAAGAGCAGAACAATAGAGAGAGAGAACAATCAAACAACTATTTTTGGTTTTTTATTTTATATATTTTTTTGTTTTTTTTTGTTTTTTTTACACTTTTATTTGTAACTGTAACGGTTCAGTTCCAGGTTCGGGTCTCTCAAAATGCGATGGCATCTTGGGAGACCCTGTGAAAGTGTGTCCTAGTCTGTGCAGTGCTGTACCCTACTCCACTAGTGTATGGTAGCGTTCAAAACATTCACCAATGCAAAGACCAGGATTGTCAGAACAGAAGGATAATAATAGCGGGTGTCACGCCTATATCCGCGCGTTCTACCGACACAACATTTTCTTTGGGGGGCTTGTTGGGTAGGGGTACTCGGGAGGACATACGGAAAATGCCTCTCATGCAGCTGGCTTACTGCATTTGGATTGGGAAGGTGAGGCGGAGCACCGTCTGGAAACAGAAGGGCTCTGTCGATCTCTTCCTGGAATTTAAGGAAGGATACAGTCCGTCCTGAAGCTCTGTGTAGCACATGAGCGTTCAGCAAAGCCAATAGAAATAAGTATACAGACACTTTTTTAGGCCAGCGTCTGGCCTTACGGGCAACTAGGTACAGCGCCAACAACTGGTCGTTGAGGTTCGCCCCTCCCATATTTTGGTTATATTCATGGACACAGAGGGGTTTCTCCACGACACCAGTCGCCGTAGGAATTTGGACCGTCGTGTCTGCATGAAGGAAGGACAGAACGAAAACATTCTTATTATCCCTCCACTTCACAGCGAGCAAGTTATTACACTTCAAGCAGGCTCTCTCCCCCAGCCTAGCATGGGAATCTACAAGCCTCTGGGGTAAGGCCGGTGATTAGATCGCACAGTGCCACATGCGCCAATCTGATGATCAAACAAGTGACTAAAAAGTGGCACGCTCGTGTAATAATTGTCCACATACAAATGGTACACCTTTCCGAATAAGGGTGACACCAAGTCCCACACAATCTTGCCGGCGCTCCCTGTGTAATCTGGGCAGTTTGGCAGCTCTACATGACTATCTCTTCCCTCGTAACCATAAAACTATATGTATAGCCTGTGGCCTATCACAGAGCTTATACATCTTGACCCCGTATCTGGCACGCTTGCTGGGAAGATACTGTTTGAAAAATGTTGGTTGAAGTGGTTTACGAGGGGCCAAATTTTGTAGAGCCGATCGTATTCCAGGGTCTCCACGAGGACGACAGAGTTCATTGTTGTTGATATGCATGAACCGCAAGGTCTGCTCGTATAGTGCCCTGGCCATGGAGGCAGAGAACACGGGCATATGGTAAATTGGGTCAGTGGGCCAATATGACCGCAACATACTCATTTTAACTATGCCCATGTTGAGGGATAGGCCCAGAAAGGTCTTAAATTCGGAAACCGTAATTGGTTTCCAATCTCTGGCAAGGGAGGACTGGGGATTAGCGGCGATGAATTGACCAGCATACAAATTACTTTGGTCCACAATAGATCTATAAAGATCTTCCGTGAAAAATGGTGAATAAAAATCAAGTGACGTAAAATCAACTGTTTCCATCTGAATTCCGGGTTGGCCAATGAATGGGGGAAGTACAGGTGCTGCAGAAGTGGTGGGCTCCCAATTAGGATTGGCAAATTCTGCAAGGAGGAGACTATGGGCACGACTGGCCTGTCTTTGTCTTCTTGGTGGCAGCGGGACACTACTTGTGCTTATGGGACTCGCCACGTCACCACGTGATACTGCAGTGCTGGATATATGACCAGGGTGTACTAGGCCGCTGGTGCTTGCCAGTTCACCAGGATGAGCTGCACTAGTACTTCTCTGCACCATACGAGAGCCCTGCGGTTCTTGCACCTCAACAGCAGAAGAAGATCAGGGTCTGGTACGCCTGACCTTGGCAGGGACCACAACTCCGTTGTCAGAGCTATCTGTCATGGAGCCACTGTGGTCTACAGGATCGTATTCTGAACCTGACAGATGAGTGACTTCCTCTTCACTATCTGTCATGCTCAGAAACATGTAGGCCTCTTCACTACTGTACCTTCGATTTGCCATTTTGGGCTCTAAATTTACTGGTACAGTAGTGAGACTCACAGGTAAAAAAGCTCCTAGGCTGTCAGCAACTGTGTGAAACGCTATCCAAAAAAACGCAGGGATCAGGCCTGACTCTGCAAATGCTGTATGTGTTAAGTGTTTTGTAAGTGACAGTGATCGATCGATACTGCACTTGGGTGGACTGGGCTGGGCAGAGGGGCAAAACGCAGGTGCTAGCAGGTATCTAGGCTGATCCCGCTAACACTGCGTTTTTGGGAACCCTAAACTGCTGGGGACGCTAGTATAGATCTGATCAGATATTGATCCGTTCAGGCACTATACCACTAAGGGAGGTGTAAGCTGCGTGCGTGGGTGTTAGCGGTACTGGCACTAATCTGACGCTGCCTGGGGCGACGCAGACCCTGACTGACACTAAAAACTAACTGATATGACCCGCCGGGCGATCAGGGGTTTAAACCTTTATTGGGTAGTAAACGGCAGGTATAAAAACACAAACCAACTAACCAGCGTCACCCATAACACTTATACGGTGATCACTGGTGAAAGGGTTAACTAGGGGGCAATCAGGGGGTTAAAGCCTTTATTAGGTAGTATATGGGGGTACCTGATGCTATAAAAAGCTGACGGTGAACCTAAATAACTAATTGGCTACCTAGCGTCACCCGTGACACTTATACAGTGATCACTGGTGACAGGGGGTGAAAGGGTTAACTAGGAGGCAATCAGGGGGTTAAAACCTTTATTGGGTAGTATATGGAGGTACCTGACGCTATATAGAAAGGTAACAGTGAACCTAAACAACTTAACAGGCTAACTAGCGTCTCACGTGACACTTATACGGCGATCAGAAAAATGATCGATTAGTGACACTGGCGCCAGGGGGTGAAAGGGTTAACTGGAGGGTGATCAAGGGGGGTTAAACCTTTATTAGGGGGGGTTAGGGGGTTACCCTAGACCTAAAGGGGCCTACCACTAATTGGCCTAACACTTATAACAGTCACAAAATGACACCAATGCAGTGATCAGTAAAAAAATCAAAACTGCTATTGGTGTCACTGTGACGGGGTGCAGGGGGGGTGATTTATGTGCCTATGTGTACTGGTGTTAGTGTGCTGTTGGTGCAAACTCACATTGATGTCTTCTCTCCACGGGAGCCAGAACGAAAAGGCTCCACGAGGAGAGATGACATCACTTTCTCTGCTTCTGTTTACATTTCAGAAGCAGAGGAAGCTTCCCATTCGTCAGGAGCGATTGTGAGGGAGAGGCCATGAATCAGTGGCCTCCCCCTCAGGACAGATCGCTCCTGCAACGATGCCGACCGCCTCGGGCACTGGGAGGGGAGTAACGTACCCGTACATTACTCTGCCTGCCCCTGCCATTCTGCCGCAGTATATCTGCGTGAGGCGGTCGGCAAGTGGCTAGGCAACAGATTAAGAGGCCAGTTCCATACGGGCCTTTAAAGCCTTCTCTACCAAACATGCTCAATTTAAAATGGAACACCAGCTTCACCTTTTTTCCTTCCTCATTTGTAGTAAGACATTTTTTTTTACATATCCCGTAAAGTGGTTGTAAAGTCACATTATGACCTTACTGGTATCCCCTCTGGTTTATAAAGACATAGACTACAGTGTGTGTGTGTTTTTTGAAAATTATAATGCTAAATTCCTTTTCTCACAACACCGCTGTGCTGTTATATGATCCCCCTCCACTCTTCCTCGCCGATAAAAGGAGAGCAGCGGGAGGGGCTGAGATTCCCCTCTGATGCCAGCCAGCAGAGGAAGATCATGTGACCACACAGCGGCGGTGTGACAGAAGGTATTTAGCATTATAATTTTCAAAAAACACACACACTGTAGTTTATAACTTTATAAACCAGAGGGGATGTAAGTCATTGTGTTCGATATTGCAACGGAAAAGCGGCAGGAGCGGGGTGAGATCAGCTCTCACACTGACTAGAAAATGACAGGCAAGCAGAGAAGGGGGAGAGACTCAGAACACAGCAGTATGGCAAAGGCACATAAACTGACCACGGTATCATGGATCAGCAGCCATGATTACCGTGGTCAGCGCACACAGGAACAGCCAGGATAAACCAGGTATTTTATAGCACAGAAAGGGAGAAATTACATTACAGAAGCACAGTGCTATTTATCATGCTTTAAAAAAACAGGATCATTTTTTATTTTTTTGGGTTACAACCACTTTAATTCTGCTTTGATGAAAATCAGAGAAAAAGATTTTACAGCAAGTTCCTTCTATAAGTTGGGGGTTAAAATAGTCCAAGCTGCAATTCACATACAAGTAACAAGGCCAGGCAGTGACAGTAAATTGTATAGCAAAGGGGACCATTCTTTATAAGGATTTTTTGTCTTCCTCTAGATCAATTGCAGGTTTACATTTGCAAGATTTTTAACTCATTTATTTGTATCTTTTTTCAGCCAGATAGCATGCCTGTTTCAGTCAGACAATGCCAGCCTCTACGTGAGCATTATTAGATGTGCTGTCTCCTGAGCCATAATCATAAATCACTGATTAAAAAAACTATTAAAATAAGCATGAACCAAAAATAATAAAATAAACATGACCCAAAATCATGAATGCAAGACTTCAGTGACTCAAAATATGCACTCACTGAAAATACACTATACATTCCCTTTAATAATCTGCTTTTTTTTTTTACTATGCTGAGACATCTATGCACATGTCTGTGAGTGTTATCAGTAGCTATTTAACATCTTCTTTTGTTAAGGTTATTGGCTGTTTAACTCTTGAATACTTTCTTTTGTAGTCAGTACTTAAATTAGGATTTTTTTTTTTATTGGGGGCTTTAGATATGTTATTAGAATGGACAGGCATAAGTGATCAAGATGGTAACTGATCAAAAAGCTGATTGTGCTACCCTGTGTTACAGAATGGTATTCGTCAGGTTTAAGGTATCACAGGGCCAAAAAAAATAAGATGCGACAGATGTTAATGCTTTCACCAAATGTGTATTGTGGTTTTGTCAAGATCTTTCTTATGAGAATGTTTGTTTTCAAAGCAATAAATTGGATTGAGATCCCACTAATCATATCTATAAAGGCTGCAAACCTCTGCTGTATTCAGGGGTGCATTTAACATGCATTGGTGTCATTGTGTTTTTTATCAGATTAATGAGAAAAAAATCCAGCCTAATTTGTGCAGAGAGGTTCTCTTTTTAGTGAGTTGCAGTTCTTGCTGTACACGGTAGGGGGAGCTGCACACCTGTCCCTGCAGAAATCCTGGCAAAGTCACAATACAGAGTATTTTACGCTTGTGCTTCCTGTCAACTGCATTTTGGAGTGTTTCCATGTGTCCTGTCTGCACAACGTTTTGCATGGTATTCTATGCCTGTTGTACTCTGTGTCTTTACTACTCTGCAGTGTTCTCCTCTCATCCTCATTACCAATTGCTTAAAGGTCCTCCTACAGGTCTCTTCTGTCTCTTACCTTTTCTGTAGTTCCACCTCCCCATTAACCAGCATTTTTTTTCTTTTCCTCCTAACCCCTTCATCAGCTTTCTGACTTCTTGTTAGTGTCCTCTATCTACCTCTTCTATACTCTGTTCCACATTCCTATTATTTCTCTGTACTTTCTTTCTTTTTGTTTTTCCCTCCTAATTTTGTCATTGGTCCTCCCTCTTATCTTAATCCTACTGCCTCTGCCCTTCTCTCTTCTACTGCTCCTCCCTCTTTCTGTCCCTCCTGCTGCTCCTCCCTCTTTCTGTCCATCCTGCTGCTCCTCCCTCTTTCTGTCCATCCTGCTGCTCCTCCCTCTTTCTGTCCCTCCTGCTGCTCCTCCCTCTTTCTGTCCCTCCTGCTGCTCCTCCCTCTTTCTGTCCCTCCTGCTGCTCCTCCCTCTTTCTGTCCCCTCTGCTGCTTTTCCCCCTTTCTGTCCCTCATGCTACTAACCCCTCTTTTCTTACATCCTATAGCTCTTCCCCCTTCCCCCCTTCTCCCTCTCACTACTTCTCTCCTGTCATGCACTTTTCCTTCTTTTGCTCTGTTCCTTCTCCTTTTCTATTGATCTTCCTTCTGCCATTCCTCCCTCCATATACTCGTCTGAAGTTCCACCATCCTCCTCCTCCATCATTCCTCCTCTGCCATTCCACTCACTTCCTCTGTCAGTCCACCCCCTCCCCCTCCTTTGCCATTCTTGCCTTTTTTTCCTTCCTCTGTTCCCTTACTCATTTTACTCATACACTAGTCTGTCTTTCTTCTCCTCTGCTTATTCTCCCTCCTCCCCCTCTTCTGCTGCTCCTCCCTCCTTCTTGTCTCCTTCTTTTCCTACACCATTTTTCCCTCCTTATCCATTGTTTTTCCCACTGCCTTCTCCTCTGGCATTCTACCCAACTTCTCCTTTGCCATTACTTACTCTTTCTCTGCCTCCACTGTTCCTTCCAACGCCTCCTTCACGGTCCCTTTCTCCCTCTCATCCTTGTTCTTCCTTCTTCTCGCCATGCCTCCCTCCTTTCCTCCTCCTCCACTGTTAAGGTGGCCGTACACTAGTAGATTTTCAAACAACTGTTCATACAAAATTTCTCAGTACATTCGATGACTTGACGAATGTCAAAATTTGTTTGCTTTTCACATTCACTTTTTGAATTAATGTAATTTCCCTGAACAAAAATCACATGCTGTGTTAGAAATTTGTTTGAGAAAAATGTTCCATTCTGCTCCTTCAAATTTTACCTTAATTGCGGTCAAAACAAATGTTAAGTTACCCCATTAACGATTACGAAATTGAATGAAGTTATTTTAAATGACAAATTTTGCACATAATGCTACTAGTTTATGGCCAGCTTTACTCCTTTCTCCTACTCTGCCATCTTTCCTTATTTTCCCTTGCCATTCCTTCTTCTCATGTACTGGTCCTCTTTCCTCCTCCTCTGCGGCTTCTCCTTTCTCCTTCTCTGACATTCCTCCTCCTCCTATCTCCTCTGCATTCCTCCTTCCTAATCCCCCTCAACTGTTCTTCCCTCCCTCTCCTCCTCTGCCATTCATCCTTCCTTTCTTTTCTCCTTCTGCTCCTTTCCTCTAGTTCCTCCTCTTCTTCACCCTCTGCAGTTACTCCCCTCCTCTCCCTACTGTATGATTCTTCCCCCCTCCCCTTCTCCCTCCTCACTCTGTAACTTGTCTCTCTGCTTACCTTCTCTCTGACTCTTGCTCTCTGTCTGGTTGGCAATGCAATAACTCTCTTCACAATTCCTTATTGTAGACTATTGGGGAGAGTCATATTACAGTGACCTCATCGATTTGCACCTGGGTGGTATGTATGCCCAAATCACACCCTAATACTAACTTGCACCCCCCCAAATCTCTTACTCCCTCCTCTCTCCTATGAGTTCTACCCCTGCAACACTGAAACAACAAGAAGAAACTGTATTTATTGGTAGGCTGGGGCAAGGCTACATTCAGTACTGTCAGATTGCCAAATTTAAGCCATGACCAGATTGTTGATCCGTCCAATTTTTTTCTGTGATTAGTTTGTTTGTTCATTGCTTTGCTTGATAGGGTAGACATCCACTACAGACCACCAGGTGTGGTCACTGGCCTGCCCACCAGTCAGTGAACTGTAAGATACATATTTCTGGGAATTTGCTTGATCTGCCTCATGAAATGGGCCCAAACCCAGAGTATATTTTCACTTTGCTGGTCCAGATCTGAGATCATACAATATTACAAATTCAAACATTTCTCTACATCCAAGATCTTTGCTTGTTTCTCTGGAAGCTGATAGCATAATCGTCTCTCTATTTACCAAGTGTTTTAGTATGAAGATCTGCCTGATTAGATATAAAATAAATAGTCTTTATAGGTTTGTCCTCGTACTACTCAATTGTTGGTAAATTTAAAGATTGCACTATTAAATAAAAATGTGGCCAGCCGACAGTCATGAGTCAATAGCTTTGGACAATGAGCTCTTGTTTATGGGAGATACAGCAAGACACTGTGTCCTCCACACCCCTTCTTCTTGAGGGGCTGGTTTACGCCAGACGCAGTCCAGTGCGTTTTTATTTTGCATAAAAAACGCATGCACAGTGTTTTACATGTACTCCAGTGGCCCTAGTTCACACTAGTGCGTTCTTGTGCAGTCAACAAAGTAAAACATCCTGCATTTTTTCTATATGGAACACATCTGGAACGTGGGGAAAAAATGCACCATAATGCACATATCCTCAATTGAGATGAACAAAAAAAGAGGGGGGATAAAACGCACTAGACAGCATCAAAAGGGCACAGGAGCGCATCAAAAATGCCCATGCAGAGATGCATCCAGAACACAGATATTGTGGTGTGAACTGGCCTGAAAGGAAGAGCATTTTAAATGGCCAGTCCCCACAAAAGTAATTTCCTGATAATTGTACAGGACACAGGCTTCTTGAAACCATTGTGACTGGAATATATGCAGCTACCTTTAGGTTATTGGACACTAGCTAAAGAAAGACTGCAGGGACATTTACCTATATAATCCTTCCCACTCCCAGCTACCCTCATTTTTTTGCTAGTGTCCTCATGTGATAGACCTCTTCTCTCTGAGAAAAGGATACCATCTTCTATGGAGTTTTCTCTCTCTCACTCTCTGGATGATTTCTTCCATGATGGTCTCTTCATCACTAGGCTGCACCATAGCCACTCTGTTGCTAATGTGGCTTTGCACTGGTTTCTGCTGTGGGCACTGCTCTTGGCACATAGTGGAAACTGTGCCACAGGGTGCTTTACAGGTCCAAAGTTTTGGTCTGCCTGTTGCAAAGTCCAGTCTCTGAAGACCCCTTTTAGGGTATGCCCACCACAGAGGGCAAAGCAAGGAAGGGATAAATTCCCCTTATTAGTGCTACTGACCTGGTGAATACAGATTAGAAGTCCTTTAAATTTTCATCCCAGGGTGCCCATTTATTTTCCCTTTTTGGGGTGTGAAAAGACTCTCTATCCTTCTGATGGCACAATTAGGCATTCCTGGATGGCTGGGGTTAATGGCATTTTGTCCTGCTTGAGGGCGCCTGGTCTGACCCTGATGTGCCATGTGCTCTCATATTCAGTGGTTCTATACTGCTCCTCTGCGGCTTTGGAGTTGTAGCACATTGGTTTAGGGCCTTAGTACCCTTTCCTCTGATGGATGCTTGCATTCTGGCTCCCTTTCCTTCCTCTGGTCATTCAGCCACTCCAGCCTTATACTTACTTCATTTCTAAAGAGGAAAGCTGGGTGATCAGCATTACAATTTTGTCGCTCTTCCCTTTGGCCTGTCCATGGCCCCCCTTAGGTTTTCAACAAGGTGCTTGCCCCAGTTTTAGTTCTGCTCTGTTCTCAAGGGATTCTCATTGTGGGATAACTAGATGATCTCCTGTTAAGGGACCAGTTCTCCCTGTCACTAACAGCTAACATCCAGAAGATGATACAGATTCTGCAGAGCTTTGGTTAACACTGGACCCATTTTAAATTGGAGTACCTGGCTCTGATGTTGGACAAGACTTTGTCTAGAAACTTTCTGCCTCGGGGCAAACTTGCCTCCCTTTGTTCTCATACCAGGACCCAGAGAAAGCCCTCAAGTGGTGCTTACATGAAGGTCTTGGGTCTGATGGTGGCCTCCTTTTGAGGTGATGCCATATGTCCAGTTTCAGTCCAGACCACTACAACTCAGTATGCTGGCCATATAGGACAAAGAGGCTCAGTTCTTGGACCGATCAATGCATCTGAATTCCAAGGCCAGACTCTCCCTAAAGCATTGGATTTCCCACCTGATGCTGGAGTTAGGGAAAGCTTTTCCTTAACAGTAGTGGGAAGATCTTATGGCTAATGCCAGCCTGTCAAGCTAGGGAGCAGCCTTGTTGATGCAGGGAGCATGTTTGTCAGAAGCTTGACTTCCAATCAACACTCTGTAATTCAGGATGATTTGGTTGTCCCTTCAACGCTGGACTCCTCTATTGTGACAACACCCTATGGGATTCCAGTCAGACAATTCCACGGCCATCAGACTTGATCCTTTCTTGTTGGCAGGTAGCGTTTCATTGTCAGCGTGTGGACCTGTGAAAATTGGCTCTCCATTCAGTGTTCTTTCAGGCACTTTTCACAGGTGTGGACCTCCTGGCATCCAGATTCAACAACAAAATGGAGAGATTTGTTTTCAGGTCCAGGGACCCTTGACCCTTCATTGTACCCTCTGGTAATCACTTTGATCTGATCTACACCTTTCCACCCCTCCGTATTCCCTGTTGACTATTTTTCAGGATCGAAAAGGGAGGCATCTTGGTGATCCTGTTTGCACCGAAATGTGGTATTCAGACATACTTAAACCACTGATAGACACTCCATGGGTCTTTCTAGTCCTTCTGTTCCAAGGGCTAGCGTTCCATCCTGCTTCTCGATCACTGGCTTTAACAGCATGAATGTTGAACCCACAGTCCTGAGGGAAAGGAGCCTTTTAGATTCAGTCATCCCTAACCACTTGAGGGGTAGGAAGTCGACTTCTAATAAAGTCTACCATCGGAACATGGGACATATGCTGTCCTTCAGTCTGATCTGGACCAAAAATTCTGTTTCAAAGGTGTCTTACTGTCTACTTAAGAGTAGCTCACATTCATTCCCCTGTATCCGCGTGGGATCTCAGTCTGGTTCTCTCAGCTCTATAGAAGCTGTACTTACCTGTAAGGTGGCCTTTCTTGTGGCTATCACCTCTACAAAGGCAGTCTGTGCTTTAGTGGCCTTATCCTGTAAAGCTTTTCCTAATGTTGCAGAAGGACAAGGTTGTCTTTCTCTTAATGATGATATCTGCCTTCTACCTTAGGTGTCCGTTTATGAAGCAGTGATCAGCGGTGATCCCAAGGATCACCGCTGATCACAGTCCATAAACAGTTTATGAACCAGAGATAATCGGGGGGGAGAAGTGTTTGAACTTGTTCTCCCGCCGATGATCTCCGCACACCGAGAATCCTCATTGAATGACACAGTAACGGCCAGTTTATGAAGCTGCGATCTGAGCGCTTCACTGGCGATCTGTGTCAGAATTCACACTCCCTGATTCACCAGCTCAGAGGTGGGGAATCGAGGAGTGAAGAGGGAATCTCGGGGGATCTGAGGGGGAAGGAGGAAGATTTTTAACTTCCTTATGCCTCATTCAGACTCCCCAACACTGTAACCATGCCCCCCTGTCATATTTATATATATATAATGTAGGACTCATTATTTTATTAACATTAACCACGCCGTCTGTCCGTGTACTGAGCAGTGATAATTTATCACTGCTTAATAAACTGACATCTCTGTGTTTCAGTGAATTTCTGGTACTGTAATCTCGTAAAGTCTCACTAGATTGCAGTATCAGGGGCGTTAGAAGCATGTTTGAAGCGTTTGTAGATCGCTTCACTCCTCAGAAGGTGAAGCGATTTACTCCCCTTCATAAACTGGCACACAGAGGAGAAAGATCTCCACTGTGAATGCCAGAGAATGAAGCAGTGAATAGATTTCACTGCTTTATAAACGGACACCTATATCATGATATCGTTTTTCCTCACCTATTTCCTTCTCCAAAGGAACATCCACCTGTTCATTCAGGTGGATGTTCAAGCCTCCTCTGATGCCATTTTTGGGCATAAGGTTTTCTCTGAGACTATCAAGCCCTTCCTGGCCTGTTTAATATGTGGGCCTGTTGGAATTGTTTGCTTGTTGCCCACCCCTGAGTTGGATTGCTTTTGAATGCCCCAGTCATATTGACTTAAAATAGCATGTGTTCTGTACTGTATAATCAGGAAATAAGGTTTTTTTTTTTTACTTAGCGGTAAAATACCTTTCTGGAGTACAGTACAGGGCCCTCCCCACTGTTATGATCTCCTCCCTATTGCTTGCTACAAAACTAAAGGAGTGAGAGGGGATGTCTCTGCAGCCTTTCTTCTTTACAGTATTCAGTCTCCTGAAGTTAGCTGCATGTAACTCAGTTATAATGATATCAAGAAGCATGTGTCTTGTGCTGTACTGCATAAAAATGTGTTTTAATGGAAAGTCAAAAACCCTATTATTTCAGTTAAAGAGGGAGTCTGGTGTTCTTAGACATTCATTTACTTCCTGTATATCTGTCTCTGAACTCCTGACTCTACTCTTGCCTGAGGAAAGAAAGAACTGTGTAAGCTCAGAGTCACTCTGATCAGAGCTTACACTTTTTGTAGGATTCCACTGGGCCATAAACAAGCACTGTCACATAGGAAGCAAAGTACATTACATGCTCCCCCATGCCTGGATGTAGTGTGTATTTTCTTACATTTGTTGAATGGGGAGAATAAAGAAAATATCCGCATGTAGCTGGTTGAGCTGCCAATAAAGTGAACCTGTTGCACAGCACTAGTTTGCTTTAAGTGATCTCACCACTGGTATTGCACTAGTCAAGCAGGCAGTGCAGGAGCCCCTTTACAACAACCATGGAATGTGTCAGACCCAAAAACTGAGCACATCTATTTCACCCTGAAAGATATAAAAAACCTGTTCAACTCCTTGCCAAGCTTAGTAATCCTTTTACCCACATCGTAATAATGTTCACAGGGACTTAGCAGAGCCATGCAGTGTGATCTCATTTCAGAGGCAAATGTGTAACTAGAACTTCAAAGACACAAAATAAGGATTTTTGTTAGCTCTGGAGATCCCAAAACATTTGTGACGTTTCTGTAATATGTGTCTATGCATTGTTGTGATGTCTTACTGGTCAACACGCAATTAATATGAACATCCTGGTCTTTAGTGATTGTTAGATGGGGTCACCGTATCGAGAGCACCAAGATAGATGAGGTGGGACATGTCAGTGCAGGCTGCTGTAAAGTCACATAAAGATAATTATCACATAAAGGTTATATGGTGTTACACACATGGGATTATGGAACTAAACAATCTCATTCTGTTTCAGATTTTATATCAAATATATGGTTTTCTAACAATGTACAGTCCAGGTGAAGTGTGGCTATTTTATCACTATCCAATCCCCTCCCCGTATGTGTTTTTTTAATGTTTTATTTTATAAGTGTTGCTGTGTCTTCTCTCTGTAAGAGATGGGTAATAATTCATGTTAACACTGTGATAAATTGTAATATTAACCAATCCATTTGTTGCACTTCATGGAATATAAAGTTCTTTACAATGTGTTGATTACATAAAAGTTGACACCATATTCAGGAGAGGGTGCTGTTCTCACCTTCCCAGGGGTTGGGTTGAGTAGTCAGTGAAGGTTTCTGTTTTTCTGGCCCATTTCTGGGTTGATTTTCCTACTTTTTCTTCTTGTTGTTTCCTGCTCTCACTCTGTGTCCTTTTTGCTTTCTTTCTCTTCTGTCACCCTACCCTTCCCTCATACACACTGCCTTCTCCGCTTCCACACCTCTTTCTGCTCCCCTCTTCCCCACCCATGGCTCATTCTTTGAAGTTGATCCCATTGTGGGGACTCCACGGCGTAGACCTATCTCCTTCTGTCCCTGCTGTGCCCACGAAGGTAAAGTAGCTTTCCTCCGCGGCTGGCATCCCATTGTTACCTCCAGCTCATTATGGTAGACCCCTGACCCCTCCCACCAATTCCCCCCTCCACCCCCACCCCCAGGCTCCATTATCACTCCACTGCTTCTAATGATCGCTGCATGACTGTGAGCTGGCGTAAAGCGGAATCTGAATCCAGGGCACAGAATCAACATAAATAAAGCGAGAGGGGCATTAAAATGGGGGTGAGCTGTCAGATGCAGCAGTTTTTGTACATACTGTCTGCTTTCATCATCATTTTTTATCAAAATAAACAAATCACCTGTCCGCAATGGAGGTATTCTCTAGGTTGCTGAGATTAAAAGTTAGCTTTGAAAACAAATCAACAACCTTCCTTTTTTATAAACGGTTTTCAAACATTTTAGGCTCGGTTCACACTGGAACCACCTGCGGATCGCACAGGAGCGCTGTGCGTCCCTGTTCCCCGTTTCAGAGATGAATCAGGGCCGAATCTATGCCTGAATTCGGCCCTGAAATGGAGCTAAAGACGCACAGCATTTCTGTGCAGTGTGCTCCGCAGCCGCAACGGAGATATGTGAACCGGCTCCATAAGGAGCCAGTCAAATTCTCCTGCTATGTGAATTGGATGCGGGGAAACCCGCATCTAATTCTCATAGGTGTGAACCCAGCCTTAAGGTTAGAGTAAACCTTAACTGAAAGACATTAGTTTGCTGTTTGCAATATGTATTATAAACCATTTATTGAATTTTTTAATAACATTTTCAGTTCTGCTCGTTTCCCTGGGCCTTTTTGCAGCCACCCCTGCACTCATGGATTCCAATGATGGCTGCGAGGCATTTCTCAGGACCGGTTTCCTGATGGTGACAGCAGTGGACCATGTTTGCATAATGTGTGTTAAAAAGGTCACTTATAGTCTCCATCAGAAGCTTGTATGACAGGGTGACAATGCAAGAGCACATTTAAGAGACAGAAAAGAGTGTTGTCACCCTATAACAGAAAGTGCCTGAGCTTGGATTTTCATGGCAGGATCACTAGAATTATTTTAATGATAGTAAAAATTACATTAACAGGATTTTAATGATTGTGTTTATATCAACCTTATGTGTTTATATCAACTTTAGCATTATGACTGTTAAAATTTGTAGATTGTAAATATCAGGATTCAGGTTACCCTTCTATAATTTTCTTCAATAAAATGCATTTTTCCTGGTACTGTGAGAGAAAAAACTGGGGTAAAGGTTTTTTGGTGTGTGAATTTATGGTGACAAAAAAATATTCTAATTGTGTATACTACAGGAAACAGGATCTGTAATCATAGAACATGGGCTATTACTTTTAGGTGATTGGATACTGGCAAAAGCTTTGCAGGGAATGTCCCCTAGTGCAAGTGCATATGACCCCACCCGCATTGTAGGTTTTCTTGCTAGTGTCCTTTAGTGATGGACCTCTTCTGTTCTGGAGAAGTTTCTACACAAATCCTTTTTTTTTTTTAATTCACAACTTCCATCCAGTTCCTGGATCAGTTGCCCTTGATTTACATCTTGGGAACCAGACCTGGAGCAGAGCTGGCCTGTCATGTTTGCATTTGGTGCTCACCTTGGCATGTGGTGCAATGAGTATAGTTAGCTACAGGGTGCTATACAGGTCCAGGGCCATAATCTATTCTTTGGCACCCAGACCCTTAAGACTCCTTCGGAGGAATTCCCTCTGTAATTGGTGAAGTTTGGTCCCCTCTGGGAACCTGCAGCGTCAACAAGGTAAGACAGAGTTTCCCTGTAATTGTGTCCTGTTGCATGTGAGGTGGTGTTTCACCTTAGTGTGTCATCCCAGTCTGTAAATGTGTCTACTAAATTGATGGAAGGTAACCTTTACCTTTCTGGATCTGGCAGGTTGTTCACAAGCAACATTGCTGCCTAGGCGGTGAGGTACTGTAGTTGAAAAGGCCATTCTGCAGTCTGCTGCTCACTACCTACTTTTCCAGAGACACAGGACATTGGTTAGTGCATGGGTTAAAGCAGCTTCTTTCCCAAACATGCAAATACCCTTTCATTCCACCTTCATTTTGTGAGTACCCCCTCACTCCACCCAAAAGGGAAAGTTCCGCTTGTTTGCAGCCTCCCCCTGTCCCCCCGTCCGCTGCCCCATTTGGCACTTTTTTTTAGGGGGAAAGGGACCTGGTTTTGACAGTTCCTGGCTCCCACTTCTGGCTCAGATCTCAGCGGCGAACTGAGCCAGAAGTTCGCCCCTTCACCCGCAATCACAGGTCCCAGAAGACTGCGGGGCCATTCACAAGGTGCAGCGCATGCGCAGTAGTAAACCGGCTGTAAAGCCGCAAGGCTTCACTTCCTGTTTCCTTTACTTCAGATGAATAATCGGTTTTAATAATCGGCTTGTTTGAGGACATTGCTGGATCCAGGGGCAGGTAATGTCTTTATACTGAAAGTCAGCAGCTACAGTATTTGTAGCTCCTGACTTTGAAATTTTTTTGGGGGGGTGCCTCAGTTGAGGACAACGCTGGATCCCTGGACAGGTAAATGTCCTTATATTAAAAAGTCAGCAGCTTCAGTATTTGTAGCTGCTGACTTTTTTGGGTAGCCTGGGGCTTCTAGTGTTAACTTCTTCAGCGTCAAATCAGCGGCATTTTTACAGTGACGGAAACTAAAAGTACAACACATTTCCTCCACTGATGAAAACTATGACGAAAATCAAATTAGTTTTTGTTAACCAACGAAAACGGGATGAAAATGGCAAGGAGGAATGAATTACCCTTGTGAACTAACTTTCAGTTTTCACAGAGCTCCGCCTGCTTCCGTTTCCAGCAAGCAAGCGACTATGTGCATCGCGACTGCCAGAGACCAGAGCAGCAGTGTGCATTACAGACAGCCAGGCCTCCCGAGTCATGATGAGACTGTCCCACTCCCGAGTCCCGAGATGGCCGGTTCAGCAGGGTTTGCCTGCATTACAATCCCTGTGTGGCAGCCCCTGCTCAACAAAAGTCTATGGTTAAAGCTCAACATTCTCACATTCGCCCACTACTTCTGTCTAGCCAGACAAAGATCTCCCTGGCATGGTGGATTTCAAACTCTAGTATAAGGGAAATTACTCCCCTCTCCTTGGGAAGTGGTAACAACATACTATGAAGCTGGAGCAGGATCCACAAATTCCCTTAAGACTTGTATACACGATCAGATTGTTGGCAAGGAATTGTCTGTTGACACAATTGTCGCCCATCACTAATCCCCCTCCCTGTGTGGGCCCCCTACAAGAGGATCGGTGGTCCCCCCCCATCAGCGCCCCTGCACACAGGTACTCCATGGCCATGTGAATGAGCGGTTTGAACACATGGCTGGAACCGCCTGTTATGGGGCACACACAGTCGGACTTTTCGGCTATAAAAGTCAGACGGACCAAATCCGGCGGACAATCCGATCGTGTGTGAGCTTCCCCGGACTTTCAGCGAACTTTTCCGGTCGCAAATCTGACGGACTTTAGATTTGGAACATGCTTCAAATCTTTACGTCGTAACTCCGCCGGACCCAGAAATCCGCTCGTCTGTATGCTAGTCCAACGTACAAAAACCCACGCTAGGGCAGCTATTGGCTACTGGCTATCAACTTCCTTATTTTAGTCCGGTCGTACGTCATCACGTACGAATCCGTCGGACTTTTGTGTGATCGTATGTAGGCAAATCCGTTCGTTAGAAAGTCCGTCGAAAGTTTGTCGGACGGGCTGTCGGACTTTTGTAGTCGAAAAGTCCGACCGTGTGTACACGGCATAACTCTATGGGAACATAGTAGTTGTACAAACACATCCGCAGGTCCTAATTTGACAGGTGGGGGTTATTGGCCCTGAATGGACACTGTCTGCGTTTGGAGTCTTATAGCTGCACCCACAAGCCTGTCAAATTAGGACCTGTGGTGTACAACCACTGCGCCCCCCTAGTGTAAAATAAGCTGCCTGCTCCAGCCACATAAACAGCTGCTCTCAGGTAGGCCCTGATTTCTAACAGCAGCCTCAGCTTTCATGCACATGCCCGGATCGACATCAAGCTCGGGTAAGTATAAAGGGGGGCTGCAGAAGGCTTTTTACCTTACTGCATAAAATGCAGTAAGGTAAAACGTTTTAGAACCACTTTAGGGCTGCTTCACACTATCCTGCTGCACTTTCGCTAAGCACAACAGCTAATCCACGGTTTTTGTGCAGGTTAGCTATGTTTTCCCATAGATTTTCCTGCATGCTGCATCTTTGGTGAGCTTTCTGAAACTGCACTAAAATTGCAGGACGTCATAGAAGTCTATGGGAAAGCGCAGCTAACCCGCAAGAAACCCCCAGATTAGCTGCACTTTGCCCAAAGCGCAGTTTGAAGCGGCTCCTTAGGTCAAGAACCTTTGGCGAATCATTCTGGTAGTTGTGCACAATATCATGGAGGTGGATTGTGGCTTGTCAGAAGAAGGAAAGATACATTGGGGTTTATTTACTAAAGGCAAATCCACTGTGCACTACAAGTGCACTTGGAAGTGCAGTCGTCGTAGATCTGAGGGGGGACATACAAGGAAAAAAAAAACTCAATTATGCTTGCATGTGATTACGTGATAGAAATCAGCAGAGCTTCCCCTCATTTCAGATCTTCCCCTCAGATCTACAGCGACTGCACTTCCAAGTGCACTTGAAGTGCACAGTGGATTTTCCTTTGGTAAATCAACCACATTGTTTTAAGCAGTGGGGATGCATAGCAGTATTTGTCTTATATTTATGGACGTGATCTTTTTCAGTTTTTGAGCTCAGTTAACTGTGTATTGGTTTCAGTAGGTGTTTATACATTATTATAGTGGTATGTTGTGATTTATAAGGGTGATAGCACATATTCTGTCCTCTGTGTCTGTTCAAGAGGGACTGACGGCACTGCAGAGAGCAGACAACACAAAGTATTCTCATTTCTGAATACCATTATTGGCTGCCCCCAATGCTCTATCACTGCCAAGAGCCTGTTTATATATTCTCTTCCTGTAATTTCCTACATGGCAGAAATAATATTGTAAGTGTAAGATTCTGCATTTAAGATAATCAGATTTGATTGCATTTCACAAAGCTGCCACGTTGCCATGTTTCAAGCACTGGGAGCTACAGGGGAAATGTTTAGGCAGCATAGGGAGGGTTTCGGCAGTGTGATAACCTTAATTTTTAGTCTGATAACAACTCATATTTGTACTTGTCTTCAATGAGTTGTACTGTGCACCTACCCCACGTGCTGGCCAACTATCCCTCTGACCTATTTTACAACCTACGCTGGTCTCTGGGGGGTGGCTGGGGGACAGTTGGGGAAAAGCTCTGTAGCAAATGATGCCAAAATCATACATCATTCAATCAATTGTGCCGGCCAATGTCTCTGCTTAGATAAAACTGTTCCTAGAAAATGCAGCTTAGTGGTCACTTAGCGAAAAAAGGTGAAGGAAACAAACTTGGGGAAAAATGCAAATAAATTCTAAAAAAAAAAAAGTTAATAAAGCGGATTGAAGTTGGTTTGTTCAGTAGAGCCCATCTAAATTCCAGGTGTTTGGTCATTCTGAATGATGGATCTGTCTTCATATGGATTACCCACCCAAACCTGCAGGAGGTTTATCTGGCTTTTGTAAAACATTTGTGCTCCTGTAGATAGCAGTTCAAGTGGCTGAGTGGGTGGGTTCAGGTTCCCGCTTGGCACCGCCCCTCTCCTGTGCGCTTACCTTTGAGCAGACCCTCCCCCATTCAGCTTCGTGTTTTTGGTTTGCCGCATTTTTATTGTTTCCCATCTGTCATGCCTTCCCGCTCTGACGCTGCGCTTTTTTCGTAGGGATGGGCAAGAAGGATGACCCCAAACTGATGCAGGAGTGGTTCCGCCTGGTGCAGGAGAAGAACGCGCTGGTCCGATATGAGTCTGAGCTGATGATATTGTGAGTTACCTTATGCAGATTTTTAACATGCAGCATAATTATTAAAAATCAAAGTTTTGACCTGCAGAAGTTTTTCTTTTTTTTTTTTCCCCTTAATGCTGGGAATAGCACATTTATCTCCTGATTGGTTTTATACCTTTTAGCAGACTCAGAATCTGGTGCAGCTGTGCATGGTAGCCAATCATTTTGTTCAATTAAAATGATTGTAAAGTCTTGTTTTTTTTCCATAAAACTAACAAACATTGTTATACTTACCTGCTCTATTGAAGTAGATTTGCACAGAGCAGCACAGGTCCTCCTCTCAGGTCCATCTTCTGTTCTCCTGGTCCCTCTTTCCTGGTAAGTGCCCCCACAGCAAGCAGCTTGCTATGGGGGCATCCAAGCTGAGTCAAAGCTCCCTGTGTCTGTTCAGACATGGAGCCCCCACCTGCCCCCCCCCTCCCCTGATTGGCTAGCTGACTGTGGTTGACAGCAGCGGCAGCCAATGGTGCCGTTGCTGTGTCTTAGCCAATCAGGAGGGAGAATCTTGGACAGCTGAGACACCTGTGGACATCGCTGGATGGAGAGCGACCTCGGGTAAGTGTTAGGGGGGCTGCTGCACACAGAAGGCGTCCATGCAATTACTACTTTCTTTATCTTACATCACGGGACACAGAGCCACAGTAATAACTGTATGGTTTATATGGCACCTTCAGGTGGTGGACACTGGCACACCCTAAACAGGAAGTTCCATTCCCCATATAACACCTCCCCTTACCAGGAGTACCTCAGTTTTTTCGCCAGTGTCTTAGGTGTTGGTCATGAGTAAAGATGTTCTATGGTGAGCTCCGCTGGAATATTCCTTACTGGGGCAAGCCATGCAACCGGATCCATTCAAAGTGTCTTTTCCAAGCCGAATTGAATGGTACCGGGCCTCGTGTCCAAAGAAACAAGGTTTTGCCTGTAACGCTTCTCTTTTTAAAGAGCTGGACCCCGGGATCCAGTATTTGTTTTTTTCAGCCATATTCCTGGCGGGGTGCTTTTTACAGGCCCAGGGCTGTGGCTCCCCGATAAAAAAAAGGGGGCCCCAGTCCCTGAAGGTTTTCTAAATGAACAAATATATCCAAAAAGTATCAAGTGGGAAAAGTACCCTTTTGCCAGTTAAGAAAGAGTAAACGTCCCTCATTTAAACAGGCTCTTTCTCCAGTGCCAGGGGCATCAGCCTCCAGGCAATCACGAAGGCCTCCACCGTCAGGTTCAAGAGTTAAACTTCAGGGTTAACCCCAGGGAAAAAAGAAGTCCTGGGGGAGGGAGTCCGTAAGACAGAACGCTAAAGCCTCTTTATGAAGGGGCACCCCTGATCGTTCGAGTGAGGGGGGAGACTTCTGCAGTTCTCAAAGGTCTGGCAGGAAGAATTTCAGGACAGATGGGCGGTCTCCACAATAGCTCTAGGTTACAAAATAGAGTTCCGAGAGTTCCCGTCTCCTCGTTTCCTCAGGTCAAATGTCCCCAAAGATCCAGAGAAAAAGAAGTCTCTCCTTCTAGCGTTAGATCGACTTTTGTCAGAAAGGGTCACCATGGTGGTTCCTGTGGAAGAGCAGGGGTCAGGGTTTTATTCAAACCTTTTCACTGTACCAAAGCCAAATGGGGATGTCGGGCCCATTCTAGATCTCAAAGATCTAAATCGATTACTGAAAATTTCCTCTTTTTGCATGAAATCAATCCGATCAGTAGTCTCCATCCTACAAGGGGGAGAGCTTCTGGCATCAATAGACATCAAGGATGCATAACTGCATGTACTATTTTCCCTACTCAGCAGAAGTATCTGCTTTTCGAAGTAGAAGGACTTCATTTTTAGTTTGTAGCCTTGTCTTTCAGTCTAGCTACTGCACCTCGGGTGTTTACAAAACTTCTGGCTCTTCCCCTGACCAGATTAAGGACTCAAGGTATAACAATAATAGCATACCTGGACGACCTGCTCTTAATAGACCGGTTGGTAGTCTGCTTGGACAAAAACGTAGTCACCACAGTCAACTACCTGGAATACCTAGGTTGGGTCATCAACCTAGAGAAATCTTCTGTAAAGCCAGTAAGAAGATTAGAGTACTTGGGTCTGGTCATAGATACAGCCCAGAAGAAGGTGTTTTTACCCCAGGCAAAGATCAGTGCCATAAAGGAGCTGGTCCAAGGGGTCAGGGCAAAGAAGGGTCTTTCCATTCGCCTTTGTATGAGGTTGTTGGGGAAGATGGTGGCTACATTCGAAGCAGTTCCCTATGCTCAGTTTCATTCGAGACTGCTGCAAAACAGTATCCTATCGGCCTGGAACAAGAAGATTCAGGCACTAGATTCTCCAATGCTTTTGTCGCCAAAAGTGCACCAGAGCCTCAGTTGGAGGATATCTGAGAATCTGCAGAAGGGGAAATCCTTCTTATTGGTTACCTGGAAGGTGGTAACAACAGATGCCAGCCTTTCAGGTTTGGGAGCAGTCTAGAAGACACGTCTGTCCAAGGGAAATGGTCCAGAACTGAAAGGACCTTGCCCATCAACATTCTAGAAATTTGGGCGGCGAATCTAGCCCTAAGGGCCTGGACATTCAGGTTGCAGAATTCTCCTGTCAGGATTCAATCCCACAATGCCACAGCAGTGGCTTATATCAGTCACCAAGGGGGCACCAGAAGTCAGGCAGCCCAGGGAGAGGTAAACCATATCCTAACCTGGGCAGAAAAACGTGTGCCGTGCATTTCGGCGATCTTCATTCCAGGGGTAGAGAACTGGCAGACAGACTACTTAAGTCGCCAGCAGTTGTTCCTGGGGGGAATGGTCCCTTCACCCCGACATCTTCCTGGCTATATGCCAAAGATGGGGGATCCCGGATGTAGATCTGTTTGCGTCCAGGTTCAACAACAAAGTCGACAACTTTGTGTCAAGAACAAGGGATCCACTCGCATGCGGAACAGATGCGTTGGTGACCCCGTGGGATCAGTTCTCACTGATTTATGCATTCCCTCCCATTCTGCTGCTACCTCAAATTTTTTCGGAGTATCAAGCAAGAAAGGAAGTCAGTAGTTCTCGTGGCCCCAGTGTAGCCCAGAAGATCTTGGTATGCAGAAATAGTAAAGATGGTGGTAGGGGCCCCATGGCCCCTACCACCACGTCCAGAATTGCTATCGCAGGGACCAGTGTTCCATCCTACTTTACAAACACTAAATTTAATGGTTTGGCTGTTGAAACCCACTTTCTAAGGAATCATGAGCTTTCAGGCTCAGTGATGCCTACCTTGATTAACACAAGGAAGCCAGCTTCCAGAGTCATTTATTATAGAGTCTGGAAGGCATATGTTTCTTGGTGTGAATCCAGGGGTTGGCATCCTAGGAAGTATGTCATTGGTAGAATTCTTGCCTTTCTGCAAATGGGGCTAGAAATGAAATTGGCCTTGAGTACTGTCAAGGGCCAGGTCTCGGCCTTATCAGTATTGTTTCATCGTCCGCTTGCTTCACATTCTTTGATCCGAAGTTTTATACAGGGGGTAACGTGGCTTAATTCACTGGTTAGGGCACCCCTGAACCCTTGGGACTTGAATTTAGTTCTGTCGGCATTACAAAAACAGCCTTTTGAGCCGATACAACATATTCCTTTGGTCCTTTGGACATGGAAGCTAGTTTTTCTGGTAGCCATTTCTTCTGCAAGAATGGTATCAGAGTTGGCGGCTATTTCTTGTAAAGAGCCATTTTTAATCGTTCACAAGGATAGAGTAGTATTGCGTGCTCATCCTAACTTTCTGCCAAAGGTGGTTTCAGGTTTTCACCTAAACTAGGATATTGTTTTGCCTTCATTTTTTCAAGAACCCTGTTCTAAGGAAGAAAAGTCACTACACTCTTTGGATGTAGTGAGAGCTGTCAAGATCTATTTGAACGCGGCTGCTCAGATTCGAAAAACAGATGTTTTGTTCGTGTTGCCTGAAGGTCCTAGGAAAGGACAGGCAGCATTGAAATCCACTATTGCCAAACTCCACCAGGGCTGTTAGTGCTTCGTGGGCAGTACATCACCAAGCCTCCATGGCTCAGATCTGCAAGGCCGCAACCTGGTCTTCAGTCCATACATTCACCAGATTCTATCAGGTGGATGTAAGAAGGCATGAGGATATCGCCTTTGGGCACAGTGTGCTACAGGCAGCAGTATAGGTCCTCAGGTCTGATTGCACCCTACTTTTGTTTGTGTCCCCTCCCTACAGGTGGCATTGCTCTGGGACATCCCATACAGTTATTACTGTGGCTCTGTGTCCCGTGATGTACGATAAAGAAAATAGGATTTCTTTCTCGAACATCACGGGACACAGAGCCACAGTAATTACTGATGGGTTATATAGGTATCACTGGTGATTGGACACTGGCACACCCTATCAGGAAGTTCAACCCCCTATATAATCCCTCCCCCTTGCAGGGATACCTCAGTTTTTACGCCAGTGTCTTAGGTGATGGACGTGTAAAGATGTCCTGTGCTGAGCTCCAAAGGGAATATCGTAAGATCCTATACTGGGGCAAGCCAGGCGAACCGGATCCATTCAAAGTGTCTTTTCATGGCCGAATTGAATGGTACCCGGGCCTCGTGTCCGAAGAAACGAGGTTTTACCCGTAATGCTTCTCTTTTTAGAGAGCTGGACCCCGCAGATCAGAAAATGGCTTTAAACTTCCTAATTTCTGGCGAGGTGCTTTACGGTCCCAGAACTGTTGGATCCCCCTACTGATGGGGGCCCCAGTCTCTAACGGTTTTTTCAAACGGAGCCCACCGTGAGAGGTGAAGATTGGGTCTGTGTAAACCGCACCCTGTGGCTGGATAAGGTAAGAGGAGATTCCACAGAATTTTTGAGTTCTAGTGGCTTTTCTCCTTTAAGGTAAATGCATGCTATGCCTATTGTGACCACCGGGGGCTGCCAAGAGCACAAACCTACACATGCTGACCTTGTCTCAGGTGTTGTAATCGCTGTTTATGTCCCAGCGTCTCAAGCAGGCTGCAAACAAGGTAAGGTGGAAAGGGGGATTTCTCATGTTTGAATGTTCCCCCCCAGGCTAGAGAGGGGCCACAGGGGTCTAGAAAGTGGTTATACCACCCGGGCTCTGCGGCCTAATGGTCACCATCTCTGAAGATAGCCATTCAGGCAGATCTTGTTACCAGCCTCCCTCCTTCCCCCCCCCCCCCCCATCCCCAGCCTTTCTCCGGAAGCATGATAGGAGAGTCGGCAGCGCGGGAAGCGCTCGTTTTTTTCAAAACTCGAGGGGGGGGGGGGCGGTAGAGGAGGGGGCGGGACGTCAGCACAGAGTGCTTAGACTCCCACTCAGGCCAGCTGCAGGCTATTAAAGGCACTCTGTACAGGTGCACTCAGCCTTCTGAGAGACACAGAGCTGACGGTCGCATGTAAGGTGGGACACAGGCATTCTCCTAGGCAGCATTTACTGAAGTAACACCAGACTAAGCATTGGGTAGCAAGGCTTTTAGCCAGACTACATCGCTCAGCGGGCAGTGTTCATTTGTATACCTCACACCTTGTTGCTTTGCACTATGGGTAGAAGAGGTTCAAGCACCCCAGGAACCAGAGACACTAGGGGATCTCGTTCAGGTTCTGAGGGCCCCCTGTCGGCAGCATCCTCCCCCCCTAAAGATGGGACAGGGACAGCTAGCCAGGGAGAGCCATCGGGGTCAGGGGCTACACCTGCTTCTGGCACTTCAGCCCCTGTATATATTACACAAGAGGTTTTTTCCTCAACCATTAATGGTCTAGAGGAAAGATTAATGGCCGTGATTACGTCTTCACTCAGTGGAAGAAAACGCACTAGGCTTTCCTCTGTTCCCCAAGACCCTCAGACAGAGGAGCTCTGGGATAAAGGAGATGAATCCCTTTCAGAGGATCGGGATGGGATGGATGATTCCTCTTCGGAGGATTCAGGTGGAGAGGGACCCTCTGCGACTTCCCAAGAGGAGAAAGTCTTAGTGCAGATCCTCACTGGATTGGTCCGCTCCACATTTAAGTTGCCCATACCTGAAACTGTTAAGAATCCTCTTCTGCTTTGGGGTCACTGAAACCTTTCCAAGCAGCACATGCTTTTCCTGTTCATACTTTACTTGAAAAGCTTATTTATTCTGAGTGGGATCACCCAGACAAACGTTTTTTTCCGCCGAGAAAGCTTTCAACACTTTATCCGATAGAAGAAAAGTTTATCAAAATGTGGGGAATACCGGCTATTGATGCCGCCATTTCCTCCGTAAATAATAGCCTGACTTGTCCTGTAGACAATGCTCAGATGCTCAGGGATCCTGTAGATAAAAGGATGGAATCCCTATTGAAGGATGTTTTCTCCTTAGCAGGATCAGTGGCCCAACCTGCAGTAGCAGCGATTGGAGTCTGTCAATACTTAAGAGACCATGTTAAGCAGGTCATCAAAGTATTACCTGAACAGCAGGCCCAGGGGTTTGCTAACCTTCCAGCGGCCTTATGCTTTGTGGTTGACGCCATTAGAGATTCTATTGTGCAAACCTCCCGTCTTTCACTGGGGTTGGTGCATATACGTAGAATCCTATGGTTGAAAAATTGGTCAGCCGAAGCACCATGTAAGAAGCTACTGGCTGGGTTTCCATTCCGTGGTGCAAGGTTGTTTGGAGAGGACTTGGATAACTATATCAAGAGAATCTCTTGTGGGAAAAGCACTCTCTTACCTGTCAAGAAGAAGAGTAAGCGTCCCTCTTTCAAACGGACTCTTTCCCCAGCGCCGGGGGCTTCAGCCTCCAGGCAGTCTCGACGGCCGCCTCCATCGGGGTCCAGAGACAAGAGTCAACCCCAGGGACAAAAGAAGTCCTGGGGAAAGAAGCCTACTAGGCAAAACACTAAGACCTCTACATGAGGGGGCGCCCCCGCTCACTCGAGTGGGGGGGAAGACTGCGACAGTTCTCAGAGCTCTGGCAGGAGGACTTCCAGGACAGATGGGTAATCTCCACGGTAACCTTAGGGTACAAGCTGGAGTTTCAGGAATTCCCCTCTCCTCGGTTTCTCAGATCAAATGTTCCCAGAGACCCAGAGAAGAAGCAGTCGCTCCTTCTAGCGTTAGAGCGACTTTTGTCGCAGGAGGTCATTATGATAGTTCCCGCAAAGGACCAGGGATTGGGCTTCTATTCCAACCTTTTTACGGTCCAAAAGCCAAATGGGGATGTCAGGCCCATTCTGGACTTAAGGGATCTGAACAGATTCCTAAGGATTCAATCCTTCCGCATGGAATCAATTCGAACAGTAGTTCCCACCCTGCAGGGAGGAGAATTTCTGGCATCAATAGACATCAGAGATGCATATCTGCATGTGCCCATTTTTCCTGCTCATCAGAAGTTTCTGCGCTTCGAGGTAGGAGGGCGCCATTTCCAGTTTGTGGCTCTGCCTTTCGGGATAGCCACTGCACCTCGAGTGTTCACAAAGATCTTGGCTCCTCCTCTGGCCAGATTAAGGGCTCAGGGTATAGCTGTCATAGCATACCTAGACGACCTGCTCTTGATAGACCGGTCGGTAGCCTCTTTGAAGGGAAACTTGAGGACCACGGTCAGGTATCTAGAACACCTGGGTTGGATCCTCAACTTAGAAAAGTCTTTCCTAAAACCAGTAAGAAGACTGGAGTATTTAGGTCTGATTATACATACAAACCAGGAGAAGATATTTCTACCCCAGGCAAAGATCACTGCTTTGAGAGAGCTGATTCTGACAGTAAGGACCAAGAAGGGTCCCTCAGTCCGCCTTTGTATGAGGCTACTAGGGAAGATGGTGTCTTCATTCGAAGCAGTTCCCTATGCTCAGTTTCACTCAAGAATGCTGCAACACAGTATTCTGTCGACCTGGAACAAGAAGGTTCAGGCATTAGACTTTCCGATGCACCTGTCGCATGCAGTGCGTCAGAGCCTCAATTGGTGGCTCATACCTGAAAACCTGCAGAAGGGGAAATCCTTTCTACCGGTTACCTGGACGGTGGTAACAACAGATGCCAGTCTGTCAGGTTGGGGAGCAGTTCTGGAACAGGCTGCGGTCCAAGGGGTATGGTCCAAGACAGAGAGGACCTTACCCATCAACATTCTGGAGATCCGGGCGATACATCTAGCTCTAAAAGCCTGGACTATCAGGCTACAGGGTTGTCCGGTCAGGATCCAGTCCGACAATGCCACAGCAGTGGCTTATGTCAGTCATCAGGGAGGCACCCGGAGCCGAGCTGCTCAAAAAGAGGTGAACCAGATCTTAGTCTGGGCAGAGATGCATGTGCCATGCATATAGGCAGTTTTCATCCCGGGAATAGAAAATTGGCAGGCGGACTATCTAAGTCGCCAGCAGTTACTTCCAGGGGAATGGTCTCTGCATCCCGACGTCTTTTGGGCCATATGCCAAAGATGGGGGGTTCCAGATGTAGATCTCTTTGCATCCCGATTCAACAAAAAGATAGACAGATTTGTGGCAAGGACAAAAGATCCTCTTGCATGCGGGACGGATGCGTTGGTGATTCCGTGGCATCGGTTCTCACTGATTTACGCATTCCCGCCTATTCTGCTACTACCACGACTCCTTCGCAGGATCAGGCAGGAAAGGAAGTCGGTACTTCTGGTGGCCCCCGCTTGGCCCAGAAGGACTTGGTATGCAGAAATAGTAAGGATGACGGTGGGTTCCCCGTGGACCCTACCGGTACGCCCAGACCTGTTATCTCAAGGTCCAGTGTTCCATCCTGCCTTACAAACGCTAAATTTGACGGTTTGGCTATTGAGACCCACGTTCTGAAGAGTCGTGGGCTCTCAGGTCCTGTCATATCTACCTTGATTAATGCAAGGAAGCCAGCTTCCAGGATGATTTATCATAGAGTCTGGAAGGCTTATATAACCTGGTGTGAATCCAGAGGTTGGCATCCCAGGAAATATGTCATAGGTAGAATCCTTGATTTTCTACAGATGGGATTAGAGATGAAGCTGGCCTTGAGTACCATTAAGGGCCATGTTTCTGCTTTATCAGTATTATTTCAGCGGCCACTTGCTTCGCATTCTTTGGTCCGAAACTTTATGCAGGGGGTGATGCGTCTTAATCCTCCGGTTAAAGCGCCCCTAAACCCCTGGGACTTGAATTTGGTCCTGGCTGTGTTACAGAAACAGCCTTTTGAACCAATAAGTCAGATTCCTTTGGTCTTGTTGACAAGGAAATTAATTTTTCTGGTGGCCATCTCTTCTGCTAGAAGAGTATCAGAATTAGCAGCTCTTTCCTGTAAGGTGCCTTATTTGATTATACACAAGGATAGAGTGGTACTACGCCCTCATCCTAGTTTTTTACCGAAGGTGGTTTCTGATTTTCATTTAAACCAAGACATTGTTCTACCTTCCTTTTTTCCAGATCCCTGTTCTCCGGAAGAGAGATCTCTACATTCGTTGGATGTAGTAAGAGCAGTTAAGGCCTATCTAGGGGCAACTACTCAGATCCGCAAGATGGATGTTTTGTTTGTGCTGCCAGAGGGTCCCAATAGAGGACAGGCAGCGTCAAAACCTACCATTTCTAAATGGATTCGACAGTTGATCATTCAAGCTTACGGTTTGAAACAGAAGATTCCTCCGTTTCAGATCAGGGCACATTCCACAAGGGCTATTGGTGCTTCTTGGGCAGTGCATCACCGGGCCTCTATGGCTCAAATATGCAAGGCCGCAACCTGGTCTTCAGTTCATACATTCACCAGATTCTATCAGGTGGATGTGAGAAGGCATGAGGATATCGCCTTTGGGCGTAGTGTGCTGCAGGCAGCGGTACAGGGTCCTCAGGTCTGATTGCACCCTACTTGGTCGTGGTTCCCCCCCCCTCAGGTAGCATTGCTCTGGGACATCCCATCAGTAATTACTGTGGCTCTGTGTCCCGTGATGTTCGAGAAAGAAAATAGGATTTTTTTAAAACAGCTTACCTGTAAAATCCTTTTCTTTCGAAGGACATCACTGGACACAGAGGTCCCGCCCCTCTTCTAATACACTATATTGCTTGGCTACAAAACTGAGGTATCCCTGCAAGGGTGTGCCAGTGTCCAATCACCAGTGATACCTATATAACCCATCAGTAATTACTGTGGCTCTGTGTCCCGTGATGTCCTTCGAAAGAAAAGGATTTTACAGGTAAGCTGTTTTAAAAAATCCTATTTTTTATAACAGCTTACCTGTAAAATCCTTTTCTTGGAGTGCATCACGGGACACAGAGGTCCCTCCCCTCTTTATGGTTACACATGTATTGCTTTACTACAAAACTGAGGTACTCCCGGTAAGAGGAGGGGTTATATGGGGAATTGAACTTCCTGTTTATGTGTGCCAGTGTCCACCACCTAAAGGTGCCATATAAGCTATACAGTTATTACTGTGGCTCTGTGTGCCGTGATGTACTCCAAGAAAAGGATTTTACAGGTAAGCTGTTATAAAAATCAGTGTTCAGTGGGTGGGACTGCCTGCTCTGTGGTCACATGAACAGCCCCAGTGGGTGTGCAAAAAGACAGCTAATGACATGAGCCGTATTTACTGTGTTCACAAGCAAACTGTCTTTAATTAGCTTAATTTTCCAGTGATAATCCACTTTTTCCAAATCTTATAGTTAAGGGGCAGAAAGAGTCACTGCTGCACTGTGTCTGAGCACTTTGTAGCCACCATAAAAGCAAACGCATACATACAGCATATACAAATAAATACAATGATGTAAATGTCTTTTGAGTGGGGTTATGATCATGTAGGAGTTTACCTGGGTGATTTTTTTTAGACAGGCTTAAAGGTGATTTTCACTTTGTCAACCTAACTTTTAACCTATTGACAAATAAAAGCTAAAATGTCCAATTCCTGCAGTTTTTACATTTTTTCCTGACTATAGGTCAATGGGCAGCTCAAGTATTACAGCATCTCTTTTTTTTATAATAATTATAATTTTATTAATTGTTTTTATACTATTTATATTTGTGGTTGTAACATGACAAAATGTGGAAAATTTCAAGGGGTATGAATACTTTTGAAGGCACTGTATGTTACCTAGAAAGTAAGATCCCTTGTGCCTGTGTGTATAAATCAAATTTCTGAACACGTGTTAATTCAGTGCAGCTAAAAATGAATTTACAGGTATCATTAATTCCAAATTGTGTCTTTAGTGCCCGCGAGCTGGAACTGGAGGACAGACAAAGCCGGCTACAGCAGGAGCTACGAGAGCGCATGGCAGTGGAGGGTGAGTGGTGCTCAGTGTTAAGATATGAGTTCAGGTGTCCTTTATTTGTCCTTTATTAGTCCTTTATTAGTCCTTTATTAAGTTTTAATTAGGTTCTGTTCACATCTCGGAAAGAGCAACTAAGTGTGTACACTTTTTTGTGTGTCCACACAGCACGTTTAGAGCAACCCATTAATTTCAGTGAACTGCCTTATGTGCATGAAATACACACAAAAATGGCTGACACATTTAAAAAATTGCACCACAGCAAAACACATGGTAGTGTGTTCACAAGAAGGGTGGAGGTGCCATTAAAAATTAATGGCACTGCTGTGGATCTGCAAGAGGGCAATGCATTTTTGTGAGTTGCAGCAAGGCGCATGATTTTGCAGGTGGTCCCGCAACGCACTGGTGTGAACAAAGCCTTTGTGTCACTGCTGGCTGCATACATGGCTATTGGCATGCAATTTTGAACCAGCTTTCGATGCAACAACTGTACTAATAGCGGTGGAACTCCCATTACAAGATTCTGTCAAAGCTGTGAACTTAAGTGGAACTTCAGTCATTTTTTTCATCTTTCCATCTATTAAATCATCTGCCCTTGTTGTTTTAGCTTTGTATTGTAAAACATTTTTTTTTTCTGCCAGTAATTACCTTATACAGGCATACCCCACTTTTAAGTACACAATGGGGTTTATTTACTAAAGCTGGAAAGTGCAAAATCAGGCTCACTTCTGCATAGAAACCAATGAGCTTCTAACCTCGGCTTGTTCAATCAAGCTTTGGTAATAAAACCTGGAAGCTGATTGGTATCCATGCAGAAATGAGCCTGATTTTGTACTTAAATGTGGGGTAAGCCCACTTCCTGTTTCTTGTCTGGAAAAAAGCCTAGGCTTATGACCTCATGCACAGCTCTCTCTCACACTCTAGTGAGAGTTTGCCAAGAAGGGAGGGTGGATGAGTCTTAAGAGGACCAATGAGAGTAGCCGAGCTGAAGGCGTGTGTCTGTGTAAATCCAGTAGGTGAACAGGCAGCATTTTCAGTTGCCCACAGTTAAAATGACTGCAGCCAGACTCAGTGAAGGGATATTTCAGCAGCATATTTTGTAAGTACAGAATCACAGTGTATACATAAAATAATATGCAACGTGGCTGGAGGGAAGCTTCAGAATGGCATAGATGTTTTTATTACAAATTATGTGAGCAGACTGCAGTTCCTCTTTATCACAGCTAATGGAGGCAGTATGCCTCCATATGTTTAATCTGGTTAAAAGTATAATTTCTTGTTCTTTGCTGTGTCAGGTATAGAAAGACAACAATCTGGCAATTCCTCGGTACTGGTTGGTCAAGTTCCCAAAAATCACTCCACTCATTATATACTGGCTTCTTATATCTCATGGAAAACTTACCAATGGGTGTGCAGGGAACAGTGATGTAGAATCCTTTTCATGACTGTTTGTTTTTTTTTGCAGACAATCTAAAGACAGAGCAAGAGTTATCAGACGAGAAGAAGATCCTGAATGAGATGCTGGACGTTGTGGAGCAGCGAGATGCGTTAGTGGCGCTGCTGGAGGAGCAGCGGCTGCGGGAGAAAGAAGAGGATAAAGATCTAGAAGAAGTCATGTTATCTAAGGGTTATAACATGAACTGGTCCTGAGGTCTCCCCTGCTGTCCCCTAACTATGGAGGGGTTCATTCGTCTTATATGTGAAGGTGGGGAGAGAACCTTAGAGGAAAAGGGCATTGCTCAATGGAGCTGTTACATGAACCTGTAGACCCTTGCACGGTTCTTCCGGGGCCCGCCACGATGGAGGGACGTTTAAAAGGGAGGTAGCGTTTGTTACAGACAGGACGTTTCACTTCCAGTGCGACACTGAAAAGTTTCTAATCAGGTTTACATTATGCTGCCATTTCTGCGGTGCCGTGCATGACCACTTGTGATCCTTCCCACCGACTCAAGAGGTTTTTGTTTGTTCTCTTGTTCTTTTTTGTCCTGCACCGCGGACAATAACGCAAGTGAGTGTCACCTGCACTTTGAACATTTGGCCACTAGGTGGCTGTTCCTTTATGTTTTTCTGGTTTAGTCTTTCTCCCAACGGATTTTAATGGAACGTGCGTTTCTCAATGTTTGAGTTTGTTTCCAAATGGAAGGAAAAGCGTTGTTAGAAAGTTTTGTGTTCGTTAATTGCCCCGGAATCGTTTATTCAGCGTTGATAATAAGAAGGGGGGGGGGGGGGATCTCTGCATGATTATAGGGGAATGTTGTAGCCCTAAAAAACTCTGAACTGCCCGCAATGTATATGCAAACACTCACAGATTGTAACCTACACTGAATGACAAAAAAGTTTTATTTTCATTTAAGTTTTCATTTTAAATCAGAAAAAGGCTAATCAATCACAGATCTTTAAGTGATTATTTTGAGTTCTCTTGAAAGCCCTCCCCAATTAACATTCTGTTCCACTGTTCAGTTTGTTGGAGCACTGTCCTGGTATGGGGGAGGGAAGGCTGTCACTTGGAGGAAGTACAAAGGTCATTAACTTTGTGTAAGCTCTGAAACAGATGGACATGCAGGTTTCCCAGAAACCATACCCAGGGCTCCTGCCAGCAAACAGGATGGCGGTGGAGTGTGTCAGGGATGAGTATCAATGCATAGGCAGGCTGCCTTATCAAGAGAGTCCCTTTATCCTGAATTACATACGCCTTCTTTGTGGTCTAATTTTTGCTTCTTTGCAGTTGCTTATATCCTGATCTTATGCAGCAGTTTGCTGAATCCAGGCTACACCTGCTATATTAATATTTTTTTTCAATCTCCAAAGATTTTCTTGCTATTTATTTTTATTTTTTTTAAAACGTCTCCTTATGCTGCCGAATGTGTTAAAATATCTCCGCTTCCAGCCATCCTGGGCTCAAACATCCATTATTGTTGAGTGACAAAATAATAGCTGTCAAGATAAGCAGTTCACCCAGTCCCCTTTGTGGGATGGTGGGGCAGATTCAGAGCTGCTTATTGGCCGATGGGAGTGGAACTTCAAACAGCAATACAGTGACCTGGTGATGGGGAGAGCCAAGGTTGGTTTTAGTTGTGGGAGGAAAGTTTTTCTACTAATTCTAATAAGCCTGCTGCAATGTATGATAATATTGAATGTCTGCACACATTATTTTGGGCCATACACACCTTCATAGTTCATGTTAGATCATATTTTACTAAAGTAACTGCTGCGGATCTGTTTGTCATGCACTCAGTATCTTTGTTTCGTGCGTGAAATGGGGCTGGTGATAAATAATGGTCGCCGTCTTCCCAATCATGATCACTGCACATTGGGGTTCTGTTCTACCAGAGTATTCGGTGGCTCTTGAGTAAACCAGAAATACTTGTTGGGGTTTGTAGGTCTCCCCATTATCAACCTGGTTACTGGCTCTTCTGACTGGAATTGCGTAGCATGTAGCCCCAAAACATTGGGTCTTTTTTTATGACAATTATTTGAGTAAAAAAATTATTTGCATAAAATTGGTGAAGATTGTTCACTTACAGCATAGAATGCCATTGCCATTGGGTAAGAATCCCAGCTGCCCAATAGTGCAGTGACATGCTCAAAGGCACACAGATATCATTATACACCACACACTCTGGAATTTGTCTGTGGTCACCCCACTAGCAGTGGCAAACAGTGATTACCCTGCTGCTGCTCAGATTTCTCTATTCCACCAGTGTGACTTATACTCTTCATTGGGCCGAGCAGCTGTTGAACAGGGAGGCTGAGTGACTGCAATGACATGTGGGCAGTCACGAAACAGAGAATTTACAAATCTGTAAAATTTAATCCAATAATAGAAATATGTGAACCTTACATGAAGTAAACATTCAAATTCTATCTCCAGATATGTATGCCATCACAGCAGACTCCACAGTAGAAGGTCTTAAAGAAACAGAAAAGCTACACATATTTGCTATGCTGTCTCATTAGACAGCCACGACGCCCTGACAATCCTTTGTCATTTATTAAATGTTAATCTGTAAATCAAAGATTGTGTACACACATAATACATATAAAAATGTAGAGAGAAAAGATATAACATAAATGTTTGATTTTTCTTCAGTGAAATCACAGCAAGCAGAAGAAAGTTTTTAACCATGCAAAACTGTTTCAGTTAGAAGTTTCCTTTTTCCTCTAATTCAGTGCTTTCCCCATCGTTGCTGATTCATTTCTAATCTTTTGTCCATTGAGTCAGTTTAACCCAGAAATAGTCTCAGATTGTTAGCAGACTGGGTGTTTTTTGCATCGTGGTGTGAATGTTTATAGTACAATAATCTGAACGTTGTATAAAAAGTTACAGATTTGTGCAAACGAGTTTGTTATAATTTAGGGAAAAGTTATCAGTGGTGTTTATTGTGCACACTGAGCATAATGTGATTACACCTCCTTGACGTAAAGGTGAAAAATTTGGACGATAATGGGCCGCTGTATTCAGTGTGCAGGGCCAGAAAAAAACTAAATGATTAAAGTGATTGTAAAGGCAGAAGGTTTTTTTTATCTTAATGCATTCTGTGCATTAAGATAAAAAGCCTTCTGTGTGCAGCAGCCCCTCTAATTCTTACCTGAGCCCCATCTAGATCCAGCGATGTTGTAGGAGTGTCTTGGCTGCCCGGGACTCCCCCCCCCAATTGGCTGAGATAGCAGCATGGTGCCGTTGGCTCCCGCTGTTGTCAATCAAAGTCAGTCAGCCAATGGGGGGAGAAAGGGGGTGGGGCCATATAGTGGCTCTGTTTTTGAATGGAGACTGAATGTGGCTCGGCTCGGGGGCAGGCTGCTTGCTGTGGGGGAACTCAACAGGAGGGAGGAGCCAGGAGTAGCGAAGAGGGACCCGAGAAGAGGAGGATCCGGGCTGATCGGAGCAGGTAAGTATGAAATGTTTGTTATTTTTAACTTTAAAAAAAATGAGACTACAAGCACTTCAAGTCCAGATTTTTCCAGTAAAGGGTACTTTTAATACCAGAGCATACAAAGGTATTTTAGACAATTGTGCTTTCTGGTACATCATGACTGTACCCCTGTGTACAAATCCAACTCCATAAAGACACGGTGTGACCAGTTTGTGTGGAGGAACTCGAGTGGCTCCACAGAACTCTGACCTCAACCCTACTGAACACCTTTTGGATGAATTAAGACGCCAGTTAATCAGCCAGGTTTTCTCATCTGCATCAGATCTCATAAATAGGCACAAATTCCAATAGACACACTCCTCCAAAATGTGTGTGTGTGTGTATGTATATATATATATATGTATATATATATATATATGTGTGTGTGTGTGTGTATATAAAGAGATTGTATGTACAAATTGTACTCACCAAAGAGTTCATTTACATTTGAAATGTCACCCACATCCTTCCTCATTGTAGAAATTTTTTGCTATTGGCATGAACACATGTCAAAAAAAAGTGTACTATTGAGTGTAGAGAAATTTTTGGTCAGTTATTAAACTGACATAAGTCAAGGATAAATTTGGTGATTAACCAAGCATGTAGAGGCAACATAGGCGTTCCTGTTGGTAAGCCAGAAGTAAGCACATTCACCCACTCTTCTTGACAGATTGGCTTGCAGCTTCCACATGTGCAGTGATTTGGTTGGAGGTGGTTAAGGTTTTGCGCTGAGGCTTTAGCAGGGGAGGAGTTAAGTGTTCAATTGAATCTTCTCCACTCTATAGCATAAGGAAGGCTTCAAGCCGGTAGATCACCAGCCCCTGGAATTGGATTTCTTATATGTGCGTTTAAAAATATTAATTTATTTAGAGGTTTTATGCTGTTAACAGATTATCTGCTGTATATTTGATGTCTTGGTATCGCGTTGAGAAGCCATTCTTTGTGCTGCTCTGCCGCCCTTCTTCCAGGGACAGTGAGGATTAAATCTCCATGGCCTCCTGGAAGGGGAAAGTGGCCACATCACGTGTTCCGACAGCTCCCATCTGGGCAATATCATCACAACCCGTGATGGCGCCTCAGAACCCAGATGGTCACTGTCAGACCTTTATTTCCCATATCACAGCCACGGCAGTCTCGTCTAAACAGCCAACAGTTTGCTCAGACACTGTTTTCACGTTTTTTTCTTCTCTATTAACTTATTTTTTAATACTTGAAAGAAGAGTTGCTGTTTTTATATATAAAAGGTTCAAAAGTGTAAGTGTCTGTGTCTTTATTGGGTTTCAGAAATCTGTTTGTAAAGGTGTGTTTTGTTTTTTTTTAGATAAAAAAGGAAACTTTTCCAGGTTCAGATAAGGAAGATTTCGAACCTCTGTCAGGTTATTGAAGATGTGTATTTCCCCACGAGGGGGGGGGGGGGGGAGAATCTCAGAAGGTGTCCAGAGGACAGGGGTGTAATTCTGGAACAGGGACACAGCAATAAAATCCTGACCTTCCCCCACTCTCCTGAAGTAAATAATCTCTCCAACAGGGGCGCAGCAGTAAAAACCTAACAAATAATCTACTTGCTCGATTGTGTGTGAAACCCATCTTATCCACTTAAGCCCAAGACCAGAGCGATTCGGCGCTGCGTCGCTTTAACTGACAATTGCGCAGTCGTGCGACGTGGCTCCCAAACAAAATTGACGTCCTTTTTTCCCCACAAATAGAGCTTTCTTTTGGTGGTATTTGATCAGCTCTGCGATTTTTTTTTTTTTTTTTTGCGCTATAAACAAAAAAAAGCGACAATTTTGAAAAAATAAACTCATTATGTTTTACTTTTTGCTATAAAAAATATCCCCAAAAAAATATATAAAAACATATTTTTTCCTCAGTTTAGGCCAATACGTATTCTACATATTTTTGGTAAAAAAAATCACAATAAGCGTTTAATGATTGGTTTGCGCAAAAGTTATAGCGTCTACAAAATAGAGGGATAGTTTTATGGCATTTTTATTATTATTTTTTTTTTATAGTAATGGCAGCGAGCAGCAATTTTTATTGTGACTGCGACATTATGGCGGACAGATCGGACACTTTTGGTGCTATTTTGGGACCATTAACATTTTTACAGTTATCAGTGCGATTACAAATGCATTGATTACTGTGTAAATGTGACTGACAGTGAAGGGATTAACCACTAGGGGGCAGTGAAGGGGTTAAGTGTGTCCTAGGGAGTGATTCTAACTGGGGGGGGGGATGGGCTATGTGTGACACGACACTGATCACCGCTCCCGATTACAGGGAGCGGTGATCAGTGTCACTAGGCAGAACGGGGAAATGCTTGTTTACATCAGCATTTCCCCGTTCTTCCTCTCGGTGAGACGATCGCGGGTATCCCCGCGGACATCGGATCCGCGATCACACTCACAGAGCTCGCGGCGGGTGCGTGCGCCCGCAAACCGCTTCTTAAGGGGCAATGTACAGGTACATTAACATGCCTGGATGTGCCCTTCTGCCGACGTATATCGGCGTGAGCCGGTCGGCAAGCCGTTATAATTGGTTTCCTTTAAACTGCTAAAAATATTGTCAGCCTTGGATTGCCAGCGGAATCAGTCATGTTGTGATCTTCATGTTATCTTCCTTGTTCACCAGGAATTTTCTTGGCTCAGGTTCATCAGGGAGGTAAAAAGCAGATCAGATGCTTTAATTTTCTCCTAAATGCAGAGGGGGAAGTGTGCCATTCTACTAGCTCTATGCAGAACAGCATTTCCTCCTTTGCCGGTAGATCCCGATGGGCTAAGGTAGAACAGATGGCGTTTGTATCCTGTCTCAACGCTAAACAAAAAACAATTTCTTGGTTTTGTTTAGAGCAGAGAAAGCTATAACATCTACACACAAAAGCCCACATCACTGAAGCATACCAGGGACAAACTACATGAGAGCACTACTAAAGTTACCCTCCAAGAGAAAAAAATTCAACAATTGGAAAAATAAATCCAAATATTGTGTCAGAAAAATAGTCACCAATTCACTTTATTGAAAACAAAAAATTGGCAACATTTGTCTCAAAGATTGCACATCGCCATATACATTGCATACATACAACTGCATACATAAACATAATGAACCCCTTCCTGTTGACTGTAAGCATATGTGGCAGCACAGAGTCTGCCTTATTCCATGCTGCCACATACAGTTAGGTCCATATATATTTGGACACAAAATACCAAAACATATTCAAGCTTAGTTATATAATAGATATGGGCTGTAAGTGTGTACACTCAGGTTTAATTTGAGGGTATGTACATCCAAATTGGAGGAAGGGCTTAGGAATTAGAGCTCTTAATAGCCATCCCGCTTTTTCAAGGGACCAAAAGTAATTGTACAATTGATTTAAAAACAGTTTCATGGCCAGGTGTGGGCTACTCCTTCTTTATTTCTTTATAAATTAAGCAGGTAAAATGTCTGGAGTTGATTCTAAGTATGGTATTTGCATTTGGAATCTATTGCTGTGAACCTACATCATGCGTTCAAAGGAGCTGACCATGCCAGCGAAACAGGTCATCGCAAGGCTTCAAAAACAAAACAAAAATCCATCAGAGAGAGATAGCAACATTAGGAGTGGCCAAATCAACAGTTTGGTACATTCTGAGGAAAGAAGAATGCACTGGTGAGCTCAGCAACATAAAAAGGCCTGAATGTTCACGGAAGACAGCCGTGGTGGATGATTGCAGGATCCTCTCCATTGTAAAGAAAAACCCATTCACAACATCCAGACAAGTGAAGGACACTGAGGTGGGCGTATCATTGTCAAAGTCTAAAATCAAGTGAAGACTTCACAATAGCAAATACAGAGGGTTCACCACAAGGTGCAAACCATTCATAAGCCTAAAGAATAGAAAAGCCAGATTATACTTTTCCAAAAAACTTCTAAAAAAGCCAGACCAGTTCTGGAAAAGCATTCTTTGGCTGGATGAAACTAATAATAATATTAATATGTACCAGAATGACAGGAATAAAAAAGTGTGGAGAAGGCTCATGATCCAAAGCACACAACGTCATCTGTAAAACATGGTGGAGGCAGTGTGATGGCATGGGCATGCATGGCTTCCAGTGGCACTGGGTCATTGGTGTTTATTGATGTGACAGAATTCTGCAGTGTTTAGAGATATACTGTCAGCCCAGATACAGCCAAATGCAGCAAAGTTGATTGGATGACACTTCACAGTACCAGATGGACAATTATCCAAAAAACACTGCAAAAGCAACCCAGGAGCTTTTGAAGGAAAAGTGGAAAATTCTGCAATGGCCGAGTCAATCACCTGATCTCAACCCAATTGAACATGCATTTCACTTGCTGAAGGCAAAACTAAAGGCAGAAAGACCCACAAAGAACAACTGAAGACAGCTGCAGTTAGAGCCTGGCAAAGCATCAGAAAGGAAGAAATCCAGTCTTTGGTAATGTCCATTAGTTCCAGACTTCAGGCAGTCATTGCTAGTAAAGGATTCTCAACAAAATATTAAAAATGAACATTTTATTTATGATTATATTAATCTGTCCAATTACATTTGAGCCCCTGAAAATGGGGGGGGGGGCTGTGTATAAAAATGGTTGCAGTACTTAAAATTTGTACTTGATATTTATGTTCAACCCCTTGAATTAAAGCTGAAAGTCTGAACAGATTCACTTGGATTGCTTCGTTATTTTATACAGCATACAGAGACAAACGTATGAAAATTGTGCCTGTGTCCAAATATTTATTGACCTAACTGTACATACGTCACTGTTTTGCAGCAAATTGATCAGCTACTGGCCGCCTACTTTTGCTACTGTGCTCTCCATAGGAGCACTGGCAGCAGGCAATGTAAACAATGTGGAAAAATGCAAGATTCAGCCAGTAGTTTACACTGCCGTTGGGACAAGCCAGCCTCAATTCAGGTTTTCTCTTATTTCATCCTGATTGTACTACAGATCATTAGGCAAGCCCTGAAGAAGAGGGAGTCCTTTCCCCTGAAATGCGTTGACTGTACCTCATATTCTTAAATAAATATTTGAATTTATTGCAAAAAAATAAATATTTGAAATGGGTTTCAAACATGATGGAAGTTTTGTACTAGGCTCCTAACCACACGCTAAGCACTGTTTACTTGGGAAGTGCTTTACACAGCCAAGAGATCGGGACCTTGCTGAGCAGCCCTTTCACTAAGGAGCACATTGGTGGGGGGGCGTGGCCAAGACCAGCATGTGAGAGGACGCACTTCTCACAGCTCCTCCCTGATTCGTTGTTTGATCCTTCCCCGGCATCCCTGATCCTGCTCTCTTCGGCTCCCCAACTGGCTACTGAGACCCACCATCACCCGGACCCACCACCGGCCCTCTGTACATGGGGGAAGACCCGCCAAGGCCCGTTGGAGATGGCGGGACCGGACTCCAAGATGGCGCCACCGCACCAGCGGCCTTGGCACAGCGCACGCCGTGAACGGCTGACAAACCCAGGGATGGCACCAGCAGAAAACCACTGAAGCCACCGGTTAAGGAGCAATACAGAGACATATTGTACTATACTCAAAAATTACAGGGCCCTGTGGTTAATGATACGGGGGGGGGCAGCAAGCAGAGGGGAGGAGGCAGATCTGTTTACACAGGCTGACTGGAGCCATGACACAGCACTCCCAGCCACTTTATGGAAGATGCTGCTCATCCTCCCCCCCCCCCCCCCCCTCGGATGATATATCAGAGACTCTGGAGCAGCCCACATTAGCTGACATACTAAAAGCCGTTCATATGTGCACAGCTACAGTTACTGATGTGAAGGAGCAGTTTGGGGGCCTAAGAGAAGAGGTGTCTACTTAGACAGGACCTTCAAAAGGTTAGAGAAAGAGCAACAGCAGTTGAGAGCAGAGTGTGTGATATAGAAGAGAAGCTACCTCCACTTGCACGAGAAGCCAGGGCAGCACATCGCATGGCCCAAGACACATACAACAGAGCAGAGGACACTGAAAATCGTTTGCGCAGAAACAATGTGCGTATTGTGGGTCTCCCCGAGAAGTCTGAGGGCAAGGACACCACAACATTTGTGGAGAACTGGCTTGTTGAGATTTTCGGCCGTGAAGCTTTCTCTCCATTTTTTACGGTGGAGAGAGCCCAAAGAGTGCCAGGTCAGCCTCCCCCACAGGGAGCTCCTCCCAGGTCAATGCTGGCCAAACTACTACATTACCGCGACAGAGAGGCAGCATTATGCTGTGCCCAAGAGCAAGTTAATTATAAGTTCAATGGAGTCAGAGTGTCATTTTATCTTGATTTCTCTGCTGAGGTACAGAGAAGTAGAGCTAAGTTCAGTGATGTGAAGAAACGCCTGAGGGCCTTGCAATTACCATACGCCATGCTCTACCCAGCGAAACTGCGAGTGACAGCTGATGGCCATGCGCAATTTTTTGAGTCGGCTAGAGAAGCAGCTGCCTGGCTGCACCACAACGAACAGGCCCTGCGCCATCACCGAGCGGATGCAGATGATGACTGACCCGGACACCACATTGGTAACAAAATGTATGATTACATGTCTGGCTGCCACACTCTGTCGAAGTGCAGCCGCTCTAACTGTTTTCTTGTTTTTGCACTTTTTACAACCCTTCAACATATCCGGCTGTTCTTACTTTACTTGTTTGCCGGGAAATGCTACATGTCTTTCAGTGTGAGGAAACGAACTGTGACTTTTTTTTCGATTACCCCATTTCAATCTTTGTTCAATTTGAAATTCACAAACAACTAGTTGGCCTACTACTAGGCCGTGTTGCAGTAAAAGGACTTGCCCTGTTGGCTAAGCTAATCTGGATGACCTTACTTTTCAGTTCTACACTGACACTCACTAAAGCAAGAGTGTTAAGCCAAATAAGGAACTACCTAATCACAGTTGCACTAGTGTTTGTTGGCACCATTGTGCCCTGTTGTTGTTTACAGCATAATCTATCCTACAGTCCAGAAAAACTCCTCTTCATTGATCGTATGGAACCCTGATGACACAGAAGTCCACCATCACCCCATCTGCCTAGTCCCCTTTGGACTCTTTATAGGGAGGTCGCTTAATAACCCCACCCTGATACTGACTTTGCCCTCGAAATGGCAGGTTCCTCAGTGATCTCCTGGAATGTCAGGGGCATGAACTCCCCCCTTAAGCGCACTATGATCTTTTCCTGTCTAAAAAAGTTTTATCCTGCTGTTATATGTTTACAGGAAACGCATTTAACATCTGACACTAAAAGTTGCTTGAAATATACATGGATAGGTTGGGCGTATCACTCCACCCACACCTCCTTTTCCCGGGGTGTGAGTGTGGTGATACACAGGTCCCTGGATTATCAGGAGTATGAATCCAAAGTAGACCCGGAGGGAAGGTTTGTGTTTTTGTATTGTCGCATTGGCATTCTGAAATATGTTTTGGCTTGTGTCCCCATACCTCCCCCATTTGACGCTCAGGTACTCCGGCTGCTCCTGGAATTTTTGGAGGGGAAACCGGACCTCCCGATGTTGCTAGTGGGGGACTTCAATAGCTGGCTTGACCTGGATCTGGACAAACACCCGGCCCCAAGATCACCTGTTCCCCGCAGGGCAACTCCTTTGGCTAGATTGTTACAGGTGGTGGGTTGGTTAGATATATGGAGACACCGAAACCCTACAGCTAAACAATTCTCCTGTTTCTCGAAAACACATGGGTAACTATCCAGGATAGACTTAGCAGTGGGAAACTCGGCTATGCTCCCCTCGGTTTTGGATATTTCCTACAAACCTCGTGTATCTGATCACTCTTATATGGTGATAAACCTTATTGTAACTCAACTATCTGCACTCCCAAAAGCACCCTGGAAATTTAACGCCTTTTGGCTGTAGCTATTCACTTCCCCTGAGGAAATAGAGGGGAGCATCCAGAAGTTTTTTACCTATTAGCCGGACTCCTTGTCCGTCCTTACTGAATGGGAGGTTTTCAAAACTTATCTTAGATGAGTACTTAGTAATGAGGTTACCAAGGTCAAAAAACATTCTGAGGCACTACGGGAAGCATGGAATTGCAGGTCCATTCTTTGGAGGCAAAATATGTGCAGGATCCTAGTACTGACTCCGCCAAAGGGGGCCTGGCAGTCGGCTCAATCAGCATATGAGCACCTGCTAGCCTCTTCGGCGGACAAAAACCTCTTTGAAGAGGGAGAGACGACAGGCCGCCTCCTAGCTAGAATAGCTAACTCCGAACAGAGGTCCCCAGTAATTGGAACCATAAAGACTGCTGGAGGGCGGCTGCTACATTCCCCAGATCTGATACTGCCAACGCTGGCAGATTTCTACGAAACACTATACCGTCCGACCACTAAGTATAGTTCTGGGGAATTGTCTAGTTATGGATGAGCTTGTTTTCCCGACCCTCTCAACCTCTCAGAGAAAGGAACTGGACTCCCCATTAACTTTGGAGGAGTTACAGGCAGCGGTGGCAGAGTTTCCTAATTGTAAAGCTCCAGGGGGAGATGGCATCCCCATGGAGAAACACTATTCTGAGATATTAATAAGAAAAAAGTCTAAAAAGGCTTTTGGCAGCGCTTATAAAATAATTGGTCATGAATAATGAACAATCTAAATACAAATAATCAAGTCCGTGCACACTTAAAACACTAACACAGATAATCCAGAAAAGATGCAAGTCCTTTGGAAATCAAATGCTATGGAGCGGAATCCTCAAAGATAGTTATATTCACTCCAGTGAACTCCACATCACACGTGCTCAGATAAAGAGGGGGGGGTGTGCAAGAGAACCCCCTCTTAAAAGACTCTTACCGGATCAGACCTTGATCTTTAGCGTGTTAGTCATAAGTCACGGGAATTCATGCCGTTATCCTCCCTCAATTACCAAGATCGAAACAGCTCACAGATGATTCAGTGTTTCAAACAAAGAGAAAGGAACTGACATAGCGTAATCCCGTTTTTAATAGTTTTATTAATAAAAAAGAAGAGGAGGATACCCCCCTTCAAGGTGTACACTTACAAGAATATATATATCAACAAGCGGTGTTCACAAATCCACATCAGGCAACTACAGGTAAACAGCGTCTCCTACTGCTCTCCACAGGAATCTTCTGTCTTTCCCTGGGTGCACTGGTGTGTCTACGTACGTCGTGTGGCTCCAGCCTGATGCGTTTCGTCACTCATGACATCATCAGAGGGTCTATTCTGAGATATTACTACCCAAGTTACTAGAGGTTTTTAAGGCTGCAAGGGAGCAAAATACCCTACCATCCTCTATGTCTAAGGCCCACATTGTGCTAATCCTAAAACCAGGTAAGGATCCAGTGGACCCGGCCTCGTACAGACCGATTTCGCTACTACAATCAGATATAAAAATATTGGCAAAAGCTCTGGCTCTCAGGTTAAACAGGGCAATTTCCTCAATCATACATCCTGATCAGGCGGGATTTATGCCCAACAAATTAACGGCAATAAACCTTAGAAGATTATTTCTTAACATGCAATCTCAAGCTGACAATAAGGGTAAGAGGGCTCTGCTGTCACTAGATGCTATGAAAGCTTTTCTTGATCATACATCACGGGACACAGAGTATTCATTACATAGTGGGTTAGATAGGCACCATCAGTGATTGGACACTGGTTAACCCCAATTAAGGAGAATTCCTCCCCTATATAACCCCTCCCATACGGGGAGGACCTCAGTTTTTTCACCAGTGTCTAAGGTGGTTGGTCACGTAAAACATGTGCTGTGAAAAAAGCTCCAGGTTGGTCCCTGCGGGGGCTTAAAGGACTATGCTAACCGGATCCATATCTGGGGCCGATATTTTGACTCCCAAGATGGTATGGTACCCGGGCCTTGTCATCCGAAGAAGCAAGGTTTTGCCTGTAAGTCTCTCTTTGGAGGACTGGGCTCTGAGAAAACCAGGCTTGGTGTACTATTAAAACAGTGGCACGAAAGTTTCTGGCAGAGTCTTTTACAGGTCCAGGTAAGAGGTTTCTCTGAGTAGGAACCCAAAAAACCCTGAAGGTTGGCACAACGCTACCCGCTGTGATGGGTGAAGGCTGGAAACTGTCTGTTCTCAGCAGTTCCTGCGGCGGGGACAGGTAAGAGAAGTTAATCCTATATATATATATTTATATTACAAATGGATTTTCTTCAATGAGTAGTTGCATGTCTTACCTGATTTCCACCACTAGAGGGAGTAAGGAGCAAACTTACGTGCTTTTCAGATACACACTCAGTGAAGCTGGTGTCCAATCCGCTCACTTCCTCCACTGCAGGTGTGCAGACGCCAGGTGGCTAATTTAAAAGCCCAGAGCATTCAGAGCTCTGTAAACAGATGGACAGAGTGTGGGCAGTGAGCATCCTAAGTGGTCGGATCCAGGCTAACCTAAGACACCTACTCGGCATCAGGTTGTGCAGTATTAAGCATATATGTATATTGTGAGACTTTTAGCACAACAGTGATTGCATATGTACTAGTACCTCTGCTTTGTAGATTGGGACTATGTCTCCTCGTAAGAGGGTCTCGGGGGGGGGGAGGTAACAAAGGCAGAAGAAAGTCACCGCCTGTATCTAGGGGTCCTAAAGATGCTTGCAGATTACCATCCCCCCCTGCAAGACTGGAGCCAGCCTCACAGGATGAGTCAGTGCCCCTGTCAGGTTTTGCAGCCTCTCCTAATGTTACAGCCCCAGCGTATGTCACAGAGGATTCCCTTAGGTCTACATTGGAGGGTTTTGAGGGAAGAATTATGAATTTTATTTCAGCTTCCTTAAAAGATAGCAGAAAAGGGGGTAGATCCCCTCCCTCTGCTGCACTTTCTCTTTCAGATGAATCTTCTGACAATGAGGAGAGATCCCTATCCAGAGATAGGGATCAAGAGCAGTCTGAGGATTCAGAGGAAGAGGAGAGAGCTTCTTCCTCTCAGGCACTCAAGAAGCAGGTCCAGTATTATACTGAACTAGTGTGTTCCACATTTAAAATGCCCTCTGCTGAGGCCGCTACATCCTCTGTTTCTTCCCTGGGGGTCAGAAGGATCCCACAGACTGCCTTTTCCTTTCCAATTCAACTTTTAATGGATAAATTGTTGTATGAGGACTGGGGACATCCCGATAAACTGTTTACTCCTCCTAAAAGGTTTTCTATGCTTTATCCTCTGGAGGAAAGCTTCACCAAGAAGTGGGAGGTCCCATCCGTGGATGCGGCTGTCTCTTGTGTGAATAAAAACCTGACCTGTCCCTTGGACAATGCTCAGGTGTTTAAAGATCCAACTGATAAAAAGCTGGAAACTTTATTAAAAGCCTCCTTCTCCATGGCTGGCGCTGTAGTCCAACCTGCAGTCGCAACTGTGGGTTTGTGTCAATTCCTCAAGTAACAGGTTAAGCAGATGCTTGGCCTCCTTCCCAGTGAGGAAGTGGAGAACTATGCAGACCTTCCACAGGTGCTGTGTTTTATGATTGATGCCATTCTGGATTCTGCCCAGCAAGCATCTCGTTTGTCTATCCTGTTGGTACACATGCGCAGGTCCCTTTGGCTTAAAAGTTGGGCAGCAGAGCTTTCATGCAAAAGAGATTTAGCTGGCTTCCCATTCAAAGGGGAACGCCTATTTGGGGATGACCTAGATAATTTTATCCAAAAAAATTACAGGTGGTAAATCTACATTCCTACCAGTTAAGAGGAGTAAACGTCCACCATTCAAACGATCTCTTTCCCCTTCCCCTGGAACATCAGGCTCTAAGCAGTGGCGACGGCCTTCCCAATTTACTTTCAGAGGAAGGGCCCAGGGTCACACCCAAGGGCAGAAAAGGGCTTGGGGATGAAAGCCTGCCAAGCAGAGCCCCAACACATCCCTGTGAAGGGGCGCCCCCACTCGGCCGAGTGGGGGGGAAGACTCCTACAGTTTTCAGGAGCATGGCGGGAAGAGGTTCAAGACAAGTGGGTGGTCTCTTCAGTATCTCTAGGTTACAAAATAGAGTTCCTAGAGCTTCCACCAGCTCCTTTCCTAAGGTCAAGAGTTCCCAAAGATCCAGTAAAGAGAGAACCGCTGCCAATGGCCTTAGATCGCTTACTATCCCAGGGAGTGATAGTAGAAATGAACCCAAAAGATCAGGGTTCTACTCGAATCTCTTCACCGTTCCAAAGCCAAATGGAGATGTCAGACCCACCCTAGATCTAAAGGATCTGAATCAGTTTCTACACATTCGATCCTTCCGAATGCAGTCAATTCGTTCGGTGGTCTCCACCCTGCAGGGGGGGGAATTTATGGCATCAATAGATATCAAGGATGCATATCTTCATGTACCGATTTTTCCCGCTCACCAAAGATATCTAAGGTTCGCGGTAGACCAGCGCCATTTCCAGTTTGTGGCCCTTCCTTTCGGTCTCGCTACAGCTCCTCGAATTTTTACAAAAATTCTAGACCCTCTCTTAGCAAATCTAAGAGCTAAGGGCATAACTGTGGTAGCTTATCTAGACAATTTGCTACTCATAGAGTAATCGGTGGCACACCTGAACCGCGCTGTCTTCAAGACAGTAAGACATTTGGAAAGACTAGGCTGGATAATCAACCTAGAAAAGTCTTCTTTGCAACCTTCAACAAGGTTGGAGTATCTAGGCATGATCATAGACACCGCTCAAGGCAGGGTGTTTCTACCACAGCCAAAGGTCAAGGCCGTAAGAGCTCTAGTCCGCTTAGTATTAAGCAAAAAGAGTCCATCCATTCGGCTATGTATGAGACTGTTAGGAAAGATGGTTGCCACTTTCGAGGCTGTTCCATTTGCCCAGTTTCACTCAAGGCCCCTGCAGAGAAGCATTCTCGCAGCTTAGAACAAAAAGACTCATGCCTTGGATCTTCCGATGTGCCTATCCCCAAGGATACGCAAAAGCCTCAATTGGTGGTTATGAACCAAAAATCTTTGGAAAGGCAAAGCCTTTCTTCTACTACAATGGAAGATCGTAACCACAGATGCCAGTCTGACAGGCTGGGGAGCAGTTCTGGAAGAAACATGCACGCAGGGAAGATGGTCTGCAACCGAAAGACGCTTGCCCATCAATATTCTAGAAATTCGGGCAATTTACTTGGCCCTCTTGGACTGGTCTTACAGGCTACAGGGTCATCCTATTCGGATACACTCCGACAATGCCACGGCTGTGGCTTACATCAATCACCAAGGAGGCACCAGAAGTCTGGATGCCCAAAGGGAGGTGAATCGCATTCTTGCATGGGCAGAAAGCCATGTTCCCTGCCTGTCTGCGGTATTCATCACAGGAGTGGAAAATTAGCAAGCAGATTTCTTAAGCTGTCAGCAGTTATGCCCAGGAGAATGGTCCCTACACCCCGACATATTCCAAACCATATGTCAAAGGTGGGGAACACCAGCTGTGGATCTATTTGCATCCAGATTCAACAGGAAGCTGGACAAATTTGTATCCAGAACAAGGGATGTACTTGCTCAGGGGTCAGATGCTCTGACAGTCCCATGGGATCAGTACAATATAATGTATGCCTTCCCTCCGAACCCACTTCTTCCCCGGTTCCTGGGAAGGGTCATATAAAGATATAAAGAGGAAGACTCCTCCTTTTCATGTGAAAGCGCACTCAACTAGGGCTGTTAGTGCTTCTTGGGCAGTGCATCACCAGGCCTCCATGGCTCAGATCTGTAAGGCTGCGACTTGGTCTTCAGTCCATACATTCACCAGATTCTATCAGGTGGATGTAAGAGGGCAAGAGGATACCACCTTCGGGCGCAGTGTACTGCAGGCTGCAGTTTAGTTCCTCTGGTGCGTTTGCGGTCTATATTTTCTGATTTGTGTCTCCCTCCCCTCAAATGAGCATTGCTTTGGGACATCCCACTATGTAATGAATACTCTGTGTCCCATGATGTGTGATCAAGAAAATAGGATTTTTAAATACAGCTTACCTGTAAAATCCTTTTCTTGAGAGTACATCACGGGACACAGAGCTCCCGCTCTTCTATGGGTTTTACGTGGTTACCTATTGCTTTGCTACAAAACTGAGGTCCTCCCCGTATGGGAGGGGTTATATAGGGGAGGAATTCTTCTTAATTGAGGTTAACCAGTGTCCAATCACTGATGGTGCCTATCTAACCCACTATGTAATGAATACTCTTTGTCCCGTGATGTACTCTCAAGAAAAGGATTTTACAGGTAAGCTGTATTTAAAAATCCTATTTTTACAGTGCAGAGTGGCCATATCTTTGGGAGGTAATGAAGCGATTCGGTTTTTGATGTAGATCTCCTGGGTGCGTCTGCTGTATCATTGCCCCCAGGCAATCATTAAGCAGGCAGAATGTCGCTATTTTTCGCTTTAGGCCAGGGCACATGGCAGGGGTGCCCTCTGTCCCCCCTGCTGTTTGTCCTGGCAATAGAACTATTGGCGGTCCAAATCAGAGATCACAAGGATATCACCGGTTTCTGCTATGGAGATAGACAGGAGAAGGTGATGCTCTATGCTGATGATACAATGATTTTACTGGGCGATACAGATCAATCCCTGAGTAGAACGATGGATATAGTGGTTCGTTTTGGGGAATTCTCAGGCTTAAAAATAAACTGGACCAAATCAGCCCTAATGCCATTAGATGACGTACAATTACAAAACGAAGAGCAAGTGGGAGATATCCCTATAGTCACCTCCTTTAGATATCTAGGAATACAGGTATCACCGAAAATCAGGGAATACAGCCAGCTAAATATTTCCCCGCTATTGGTCAGATTTCGCTCAAGAGTTAAGACTTAGAATGCTCCGTTTGTCAGTTGCGGGCAAGGTGAATCTAGGTAAAATGATTCTTATGCCTCTATACAGTATAGTATAACTGCTATACATATTACACAATTCTCCATTAGTGATCCCACTAAAGACCTTTAGGATAGTGAATGCCACTTTTCATGAGCTGATATGGAAAAACCGACCCCCTAGGATAAAATTAAAACATCTCCAACGTCCCAAAGACGAGGGTGGCCTTGCATTGCCGAATCCATGACTTTACTACTTGGCATCGCAACTGCAACACCTGATTCTGGAGGGAGACCCTGCAGATAGAATCCCCAGTGCTTCAGAAAATATTATGCTCCATGCGGTAGGTGGAAAATCTGTTCCAACCGCCCTTGAAGCATTAGCTTTCGGAAAACCACAAAAGTTTCTCCACATATACCCTAATACAGAAGGTATGGAACAAAACCAAGTATTTGCAGGGGGCGACAGGTATTAGTGAGTTTAGCCCCATATGGGCAAATGACTCCTATCCAGAGCTGGCCAAATTGCAACATGCGGAGAGGTGGAAGAGGTTTGGTGTTCTCTACCTGACACAAATAATAAGTAATGGTAAATTGCAGCCTTTTGACACTCTGAGGGAGATTTATAGGCTGCCAGCACATATGCATTTCTACTATATGCAGCTCAGACATGCATTCATAGCTCAATCAAAAACCTCTGAGTGGCATGTGGACTCGACTCCCCTCCTCATTCAGCTTAAGACAGCAGTGACTTCTAAAGGATTCATTTCCCAGAGCTATAGCAGATTGCTACATAAATACCTTACAAAACACCCCCTGACAGTGAAAAGAAAATGGGAGATGGATGTAGGACCCCTGGATGAGGATCAGTGGGAGGAAGCACTACAGTCAGTTTCCATATGTTCCCTGAATGTGACAAAAAGGCTGACACAACTGTATACACTCCTGAGAATATATTATACACCCCACAGATTGCATAGTATGAGACTGTTAGCCACACCCACATGTACTAGATGTAAAAGGGACCACGGGGATCTGTTACATATGCTCTGGCGTTGGCCCCAAACTACATGTATATTGGAAGGGGGTGACAGATACGCTTGGTGCAGTGTTTCGGGTGTCAATCCCATTTTGAACTTATTAGATGAACTGGAATGGGATCCCCATGTCAGAAAAGCCCTCTCCATGGCCCTTTTTGTGTCTCGCAAGCTGATAATGATGCACTGGAGGTCTGAAGCACCTACCTTGGTTAAGGAATGGATTACTGCACTAGGCAATACACCGAGAATGGAAAAAATCATATACCAGCATAGGGGATGCTCAAAAAAATTTGAAAAGCTTTGGGAGCCATGGCTGGGTACCCCTGGTCTTGCCCTGGACAACCTAGTCATGGACAGACTATTGAGACTTAATAGTGGCTAAATACATTATGCATTCTGAATTAGCACCAGAATGAGGAAGGGTGGGTTAGGTTGTTATAGACAGTGGGCGGGGAGCGCTGTGCAGGGCCGGCCCTACCATGGGACCTGATGGAGCAATGGCTCCAGGTGGCATTTTCGGGGGGCGGCAAATTGCCACCCGCCAGCCAGCTAGGGTTGCCACAATGTCACCTGTCCGGTTTTGACCCCGTTCATGATCCCATGTCCGCCGCTCTCACTGTCACAAAGTGGTGAGCCAGCGGGTGCCCTGTGATTTGGTGAACGGGCCATGTGTGGGGTGGGGCGAGGCAAGCCGGGCGGCAGACATGGGGGTCTGTGAAAGGCCCTGCGGAGCTGGTGCTGGTCACATGTGGGGGCGGGGCTGGACTGTGGATTTGATAATCGCGCCTGTTTGCTCCCGCACTCCTGCCTCACGAGGTGTGTCTCCTGAGGTCTTATCTGTCAGCTTACCCCCTGTGTCACCCCCCCTCTTCTCTGTCACCCCCCCTCTTCTCTGTCACCCCCCACCTCTCTGTCACCCCCCCGTGTCACTCCCCCCTCCTCTGTGTCACTCCCCCTCCTCTGTGTCACTCCCCCTCCTCTGTGTCACTCCCCCTCCTCTGTGTCAGCTCCCTTCCTCTGTCACCCCCTCCTCTGTGTCACTCCCTCCTCTGTGTCACCCCCTCTCCTCTGTGTCACCCCCTCTCCTCTGTGTCACTCCCTCCTCTGTGTCAGCTCCCCCTCCTTTGTGTCAGCCCCCTTCCTCTGTGTCACCCCCTCTCGTCAGCCCTTCTCCTCTGTGTCAGCCCCCCTTCTCTGTGTCAGCTTCCTTCCTCTGTCACCCCCTCCTCTCTGTCAGCTCCCTTCCTCTGTGTCACCTCCTCCTCTGTGTCACTCCCCCCCTCTGTGCCAGCTCCCCCCCCTCTGTGCCAGCTCCCCCCCCTCTGTGCCAGCTCCCCCTCCTCTGTGTCACCCCCTCTCCTCTGTGTCAACCCCCCTCCTCTGCGTCACCCCCTCTCCTCTGTGTCACCCCCTCTCCTCTGTGTCACCCCCTCTCCTCTGTGTCATCCCCTCTCCTCTGTGTCAGCCCCTCTCCTCTGTGTCAGCCCCCCTCCTCTGTGTCAGCCCCCCTCCTCTGTGTCACCCCCTCTCCTCTGTGTCAGCCCCCCTCCTCTGTGTCACCCCCTCTCGTCAGCCCCTCTCCTCTGTGTCAACCCCTCTCCTCTTTGTCAGACCCTCTCCTCTGTGTCATCTCCCTTCCTCTGTGTCACCTCCTCCTCTGTGTCACTCCCCCCTCTGTGTCAGCTCCCCCTCCTATGTGTCAGCTCCCCCTCCTCTGTGTCAGCCCCCCTCCTCTGTGTCAACCCCTCTCCTCTGTTTCAGACCCTCTCCTCTGTGTCAGCCCCCCTCCTCTGTGTCAGCTCCCTTCCTCTGTGTCAGCTCCCTTCCTCTGTGCCAGCTCCCTTCCTCTGTGCCAGCTCCCTTCCTCTGTGTCAGCTCCCTTCCTCTGTGTCGCCTCCTCCTCTGTGTCACCTCCTCCTCTGTGTCACCTCCTCCTCTGTGTCACCTCCTCCTCTGTGTCAGCTCCCCCCTCTGTGTCAGCTCCCCCCTCTGTGTCAGCTCCCCCTCCTATGTGTCAGCCCCCCTCCTCTGTGTCAGCTCCCCCTCTCCTCTGTGTCAGCTCCCCCTCTCCTCTGTGTCAGCCCCCCTCCTCTGTGTCAGCCCCCCTCCTCTGTGTCAGCCCCCCCTCCTCTGTGTCAGCCCCCCCTCCTCTGTGTCAGCCCCCCCTCCTCTGTGTCACCCCCTCTCCTCTGTCACCCCCTCTTGTCAGCCCCCCTCCTCTGTGTCAGCCCCCCTCCTCTGTGTCAGCCCCCCTCCTCTGTGTCAGCCCCCCTCCTCTGTGTCACCCCCTCCTCTGTGTCACCCCCTCCTCTGTGTCACCCCCTCCTCTGTGTCACTCCCTCCTCTGTGTCAGCTCCCCCTCCTTTGTGGCAGCCCCCTTCCTCTGTGTCACCCCCTCTCGTCAGCCCTTCTCCTCTGTGTCAGCCCCCCTTCTCTGTGTCAGCTTCCTTCCTCTGTCACCCCCTCCTCTCTGTCAGCTCCCTTCCTCTGTGCCAGCTCCCCCCCCTCTGTGCCAGCTCCCCCCCCTCTGTGCCAGCTCCCCCCCCTCTGTGCCAGCTCCCCCCCTCTGTGCCAGCTCCCTCTCCTCTGTGTCAGCCCCCCTCCTCTGTGTCACCCCCCCTCCTCTGTGTCACCCCCTCTCCTCTGTGTCAGCCCCCCTCCTCTGTGTCACCCCCTCTCGTCAGCCCCTCTCCTCTTTGTCAGCCCCTCTCCTCTGTGTCAGCTCCCTTCCTCTGTGTCAGCTCCCTTCCTCTGTGTCAGCTCCCTTCCTCTGTGTCAGCTCCCTTCCTCTGTGTCAGCTCCCTTCCTCTGTTTCACCTCCTCCTCTGTGTCACCTCCTCCTCTGTGTCAGCTCCCCCTCCTATGTGTCAGCTCCCCCTCCTCTGTGTCACCCCCTCTCCTCTGTGTCAGCCCCCCTCCTCTGTGTCACCCCCTCTCCTCTGTGTCAGACCCTCTCCTCTGTGTCAGCCCCCCTCCTCTGTGTCAGCTCCCTTCCTCTGTGTCAGCTCCCTTCCTCTGTGTCAGCTCCCCTCCTCTGTGTCAGCTCCCTTCCTCTGTGTCACCTCCTCTTCTGTGTCAGCTCCCCCCTCTGTGTCAGCTCCCCCCTCTGTGTCAGCCCCCCCCCTCTGTGTCAGCTCCCCCTCCTATGTGTCAGCTCCCCCTCCTCTGTCACCCCCTCTCCTCTGTCACCCCCTCTCCTCTGTGTCACCCCCTCTCCTCTGTGTCAGCCCCCCTCCTCTGTGTCAGCCCCCCTCCTCTGTGTCACCCCCTCTCCTCTATGTCACCCCCTCTCCTCTGTGTCACCCCCTCTCCTCTGTGTCACCCCCTCTCCTCTGTGTCAGCCCCCCTCCTCTGTGTCAGCCCACTCTCCTCTGTGTCACCCCCTCTCGTCAGCCCCCCTCCTCTGTGTCAGCCCCCCTCCTCTGTCACCCCCTCTCCTCTGTGTCAGCCCCCCTCCTCTGTGTCAGCCCCCCTCCTCTGTGTCAGCCCCCCTCCTCTGTGTCAGCCCCCCTCCTCTGTCACACCCTCTTGTCAGCCCACCTCCTCTGTGTCAGCCCCCCTCCTCTGTGTCAGCCCCCCTCCTCTGTGTCAGCCCCCCTCCTCTGTGTCAGCCCCCCTCCTCTGTGTCACCCCCTCTCCTCTGTGTCACCCCCTCTCCTCTGTGTAACCCCCTCTCCTCTGTGTCAGCCCCTCTCCTCTGTGTAACCCCCTCTTGTCAGCCCACCTCCTCCCCCCTTTCCCCCCTGCCTCACCTTCCCCTTTCTCATCTCCCCCCCCCCCCACCTCTTTCCCTTTTCAGGGGATGGGGGCCCCATGAGGATGGCTGTATGGGGCTTCAATAATTGTTAACAGCAGCCCTGTGAGTGAGTGCACCAGTTCGGATGTCTTGATTCCTGTGTCTTGCCGACACACTTCTCCCCAAGGCTCCCCACACAATGAAAGGAAGGAAAACAGCACTACAGTAGAGGAGCTCCACCCCAAACTCCAGCTCCCACACTTCCTGGCTCGGTAAGGCGGTCTAATGGGGGTCTTTTGGCGCAGGGGACACTGTTGGGTGGGTTCCCTGATCTAATCGAGGGGGGGACCGATAAAAGGGAAGGGGAGGCTGTATAGAGCCATGACAGGTCCTCTTTATACTTATATATACACGTATAATGCCATGACAGGTCCTTTTTATACTTATATATACACGTATAGTGCCATGACAGGTCCTTTTTATACTCCCATACATGAATAGAGTCATAATAGGTCCTATTTATACTCCTATATACATCCTAGAGCCATGACAGGTCCACTTTAGTTATCCTGATATAAAATAATAGATGTGGGGGCATTTTGGTGGGCGTGTTTTTTTTATTTTGGGCGGGGGGCAGCATTTCATTCTTGGTACCAGGCAGCACAATGTCTTGGGCCGACACTGGCGCTGTGGAACATGATATAGAGCGCATAATGTTTGGTGATGGGGACTATATCAAAATGTAATATGTTATGTCTTCACTATTTAAGGAAATGTACTCATTTGTTATGTGTGCCTTACTTGAGGATCTGTGGACTGTATGTGTTCGTTTTTTCAATAAAAACATTTTTGGATTAAAAAAAAAGGAAGCACATTGGCAGGTCTTGACCCCTGCCCCTCCTCGCATGCCATCAGAATCCAACAGACCAGCTAGGTGACATCAGGGATCATGACCACCAGTAGGTGGGGTACAACCAGTTTTCTCATACTGAGCCCCATTGGGTCACCAGGGGGGCCTGCGGCGATTCGCTGCTCTGCCCTGCTCCCCTTTGATTGGCAGTTGACAGTAAAGTAGTACATAGGCAGGACAGCTGAATGTTACCTTTTGGCTGCACTAGAGAAGAAGTATCTTTGAATCTGTCACTGGAGTTTGTCCTGCACCTACTATCAACGTGCCGTTGTCACTCAGATTCCCTTATGATGTGCACCCCATCATTCTATTACAGTATTAGTGTGTCACTGCTCATCTGTCACACTTCATCTTCTTCCCTCATTATTCAAATATCACTCTGCCTACAGCGTGCCTTGGGACCTCATATCAGATGCGCTGAGCTTCATTGTTGCAGGTACATTAAAGCACATGCAGATATTCCACCTCCCAGGACTGATCATCACTATAGGCAAACTTAGTTCCAGAGTATTGAGAGAGGCTCTGAAGAAGTCCTAGAGGGGAGCATAAGAGGAGGTGTTGGGGGAGCTGGAGTGCAGAAGATCCTGGGAGGAGCAGAGTGGATGACTTGGATGATATTTTTACACAAGGCTGGTGTTATAGTTGGGGGCAAGGATGTCAATGGCTTTGTAAGTTGTTGTTAATAGTTTGAATTTTATGCGTTGGGTGATCAGAAGCCAGTGGAGGGATTGGCAGAGATGACCGACACTGGGGATAGCCTGTGTTACAGGTGGGCCAATGAGGAAGAAGTTAAAGTGAATTAGTAACTTGTTTAAGTCTTTGGTTAAGAAGACTTTGATTTGATTTGATCCAGATATATTTGTATTGGAATTGGATTGGAAAAACCATCATCCGAAAGGAGAGATTGGAGTTCAGGAGCAAAATGTGGAAAAAGTGAAGCGCTGTGAATAGTTCCCTGATGCGCTGTATATGGATGGAGAGTCGTGTTAATAAGAGTGATGAAATAGGTTCTGTTTGGCAGCATTGAGGGAGGTATATTTTAGTAAGACCGCTTTTTACTAGGCAGAATTGCAGAGACCTGGTTTTATGTCATTTGAGACTTCTTGTGTCATTTGTTTGCCAAAGTCAATCTCTACTTGTAGTGAGGGGAGCAAGTGTGTCCAGTGAGAATGAACTTTTGTCAGAAGTGGTCAGGACAATGTTAGATTTTTTCATAGAGGTTAACAGTAACAGAATAGATAAGAGAAGGGATTATGTGGTGAAAGTTTCACTTGTTAACTTTTACTAATTGAAAGGATAGGTGGTTGAAGACAGGGTGAAGACAGGGTGAACATTTAACCACTTAAGCCCCGGACCATTTGGCTGCCCAAAGACCAGAGCACTTTTTGCGATTCGGCACTGCGTCGCTTTAACTGACAATTGCGCGGTCGTGCGACGTGGCTCCCAAACAAAATTGACGTCCTTTTTTTCCCCACAAAAAGAGCTTTCTTTTGGTGGTATTTGATCACCTCTGTGGTTTTTATTTTTTTTGCAATAAACAAAAAAATAGCGACAATTTTGAAAAAAAACACTTTACTTTTTGCTATAATAAATATCCCCAAAAATATATAAAAAAAACCATTATTTTTTTCCTGAGTTTAGGCCGATACGTATTCTTCTACATATTTTTGTTAAAAAAAAAACGCAATAAGCGTTTATTGATTGGTTTGTGCAAAAGTTATAGCATCTACAAAATAGGGGATAGTTTTATGGTATTTTTATTAATCTTTTTTTTTTTTTTTTACTAGTAATGGTTTTTAGCGTGACTGTGACATGGCGGACAGATCGGACAGTTTTGGCGCGATTTTGTGACCATTCACATTTATACAGCGATCAGTGCAATTAAAAATGCATTGATTACTGTGTAAATGTAACTGGCAGTGAAGGGGTTAACCACTAGGGGGCATTGAAGGTGTTAAGTGTGTCCTAGGGAGTGATTCTAACTGGGAGAGGGGGTGTGGCTATGTGTGACACGACACTGATCACCGCTCCCGATTACAGGAAGCTGTGATCAGTGTCCTGTCACTAGGCACAATGGGGGAATGCTTGCTTACATTAGCATTTCCCCATTCTTCCTCTCTGTGAGACGATCGTGGGTATCCCCGTGGACATCGGGTCCGTGGGACCTGCGATCACACTCATGGAGGTCGCGGCAGGCGCATGCCCACAGACCACTTCTTAAAGGGCAACGTACAGGTACGTTAATCTACCTGTACGTGCCCTTCTGCCGACGTATATCGGCGTGAGCCGGTTCTTCAACCGGTTAATTGTTCAGAGAGAAAAAAAATGGTTGTTGAAGAGGCTCCAAGGAGTGCAGGGGTGGGAGAAAGCACAGTCAAGGGTGTTTCCATCAGAGTGAGTAGTATGTTGTATACATTGTGTTGGGTCCAACGATGCGGTTAGTTTGAGAGATAGCCGAGGTGTTCGCAAAAGGGATGTTGTTACTAAGAATGAGAATGGGGATGTATATGAGTGCACATGCCCTAGTGTTCTAGAGGGCAGCATATGGGTTCAGAATAAGCAGGAGGTGATATGTGCAATAATAGGGGAGTGATGGTGATATGAATAACCAATCAGGTGGAGAAGAGGGGCTAAAGGAAAGAGTTTAAAGTGTCACTCAGGGCCAGTTCACACCACATGCAGTCAAGTGTGTTTTTCTTCTGCATCAAAAACGCATGGAAAGTAGGTTATATGGTTTTCAATGGCATAGTTCCCACCAGTGCTTGCAGTGCCAGTGCGTTCCAGAAAAAAAAGTCTTTTAGAACAGGGTTTACCCCAGCTTCCAGTGTGTTCCATAGAAAACATTTCCATTACTAGCTGCTCTATCCTGGAACTTGGAATTTGGGACATGAAAACCAATAGCAGGAAGTAGTTCACCAGCTGACCTCATTCACACACACCTTGCACCTGCCCTCCCTCTCCAGGAGATTGCTCCCACCCACCTCTTTACCCACATACAGTCATTAACAGTCTATATATCATTATCTGTTCTCACTAAATACACAGCCGGTGATCTATATTTTTTTTGTTCCTTCATCTTGCACAGATTGTTCATTTGGCAGTGTGGGGAAGTTGAACGATCACATAAGAGCCCGTGTGGAGCAGAGCTGTAGTATTGAAAACAGGAGAACTGTGTCCCTGTAAGTCTGTAAAGCTCATTTTACAATCTGATTGTACAATCTTGTTTAGCTCTACCATCAACTATGTAGGGCAAGAGCCTGCCTGATTGGATAGATAGGCGTGTCCTCTTATATAGTTTTGGTAAATCTAAAGGCGATTGAACAATCAGCTTGTATAGTATATGGCCACTTTTATACACCCAAAATGAATTAGTCACTTTTGCTGCTGTTGATTGCTAATGGCACCCTAAACACAGAAGCAAACACACATTTTGCCACATGAAAAAATGAGTGACAAAACGTGCAAACTGCTACATGCCAAAATGTCCCATGAGCTATTTAGCCACGTGTAGCACAGCCCATTGAAATCAATGGACTGCCTTATGTGCGTTGCGGAAAAAACGAGCCAAAAAATGTACGTTCTCACTCTGCTAGGTGTGAATGGGGCCTGAATGTGAAATTGGTGTGTTTACACAAAAACAATGAGGCTTCATTCACATCTGTGCATTTCCGAATGCATGGAAAACTGCACAGAAAACATGCGCTTTGTCGCAGGTTTTGTAAATCTGCTGCAAATGCGCTTCACACTGGCAGCGCAATTAAATGTTAATGGTACCCCAAACACGGGTAGCAGGCATGCGTCTTCCCTGCGCCAAACATCCTAAAAGTGCACCAAAAATCCTGGTAAAAAAACGTGCCACACTATAAAAAAAGTTCTGGTGCTTCTTTGGGGAATTTTAGCGTGTGTAGGGCAGCCCATTCAAGTGAAATGCTCCAAAACAAAAGGTGGTATAATAATAAGGGAGGTGTGGTCCAGCATGATAATACACAACTATTCTGTGATGCCCTAGGGCAGTGCATGATGGGAGATGATCTACAGGAAGTGATATAAACAAAAAGCATTTTTTTAATTCAAAAAGAAACTTGAGAATTGAAAGCTTCCATGAAAGAGGTAAGTGAGAGATGAGCACATTGGGATGGCTGGGCCAGAAAAGAAAGAGACTTCTATTTATTATGAAAAGTGACATTCTGCCTGAAAAGGTGAACTTATCCTTTAACAATGAACTTCTCTTATTTGCTTCCTTTTGGACTGTTAAATATACCAAAGTTCTTTATTATATCTTAACCTGTTGGCGCTGAGCACAGGCAACTATGCAGCCTCTCGATGTCCATAAGGAGGGGGAAGTATTCTCTAGTCCTCTTCGAGGGTGACAATGCTGCTCCTCACATACAGTACAGTGAGTGAGTGTTGTCACCGTAGGACAGGAAATGTGTTACTGGCAGGATCACCTGGTAAAAATAAAGAAAAAAAGAAAACTAATGCAGCCAGCACATCTAAGGCAGCGTATGACATCTCCTTGGGTTTAGAGGCACTGTAATGATTTGGAAAACGTCTTTCCATGCGTGGTTTGTAATTTATACGTGAACACAGACATGAGGAATAAGGCACTCGGATGGACAAAAACACATTTATTTCTTCAGATCTGTTCACTTTGAAAATAGGAGAGAGGATGAACATCAAACAACGTGCAGCCTTCTAGGTCGGTGTTCCCAATGCTGGGACTTTCTCAGTTCTCAGACTACAGATTTCCCTGGCACGTTTACATGGAATGTCGATGGAATGCCGGATGATGATGAATTCTGTTTCTGGGAAGTAAATTCTCAGGTTGGGTGAGGCGCTTAATCAGCTCCTTCCTCTTTCACTTTCACGTTTCCGTAAAGAGCTTGCAAACGTCTGATTCCTGCAAACCTCATATCAGCTGAACGAGTCGTGACATGACTAGTCAGGGTGGAAAAAAAAACACAAGGCTATCTAGTTCAGACAATAGAGTAATTTCTAAGGCCTGGTTCCCACCTATGCGTTTTTCAGTTTTGCAGAAACGCACTACATTCCATTTAACATGGTTTCCTATGGGTCACATTCACATATCTGTGTTTTCTACTGATGTATTGTTTTTTGGAAAGGGTCAGGGACTTTTTTTTTCCCACAGCAGGTTATGTTTTTTATTCCATAGACTTCAATGAAACGCATCAAAAATGCAAGCATTGCATTTCTGCTGTGTTTTTGTGGGTTTCTCCCACATGACAATAGACACCTTCCAAAAATGCAAAACGCATCAAAAATGCGTGTGAAAAAATGCAAAACGCACCAGAAAATGCATCAACAGCAACCTGCATAGGTGTGAACCTAATGTCTAAATTCTGAATAAAGAACACAGCCTTGGACACTTAAAGCTGAACTCCAGCTTAAAAAAAAAAAAAGAGAAGAAGAATAGCCCAGTAATGGCAGCACCAGAGTCGTCGCCTTGAACCCCAACCACGGCACTACCTGCCTGGAGTTTGCATGTTCTCCCTGTGCCTGTGTGGGTTACCTTCGGGTACTCTGGTTTCCTTCCTCCTCCCATTCTAAATTGTCCCTAGTATGTGTATGTATGAATGTGAGTTAGGGACTGTAGATTGTAAGCTCCTTGAGTGCATGGACTGATGTGAATGTGCAATATACGGTATGTATTTATACAGTCAGGTCCGTAAATATTGGGACATCAACACAATTCTAATCTTTTTGGCTCTTTACACCACCACAATGGATTTGAAATGAAGCAAACAAGATGTGATTTAACTGCAGACTTTCAGCTTTAATTTGAGGGTATTTACATCCAAATCAGGTAAACGGTGTAGGAATTACAACAGTTTGTATATGTGCCTCTCACTTTTTAAGGGACCATAAGTAATGGGACAGATTAACAATCATCCATCAAACTGTCACTTTTTAATACTTGGTTGCAAATCCTTTGCAGTCAATTACAGCCTGAAGTCTGGAACACATAGACATCACCAGACGCTGGGTTTCATCCCTGGTGATGCTCTGCCAGGCCTCTACTGCAACTGTCTTCAGTTCCTGCTTGTTCTTGGGACATTTTCCCTTCAGTTTTGTCTTCAGCAAGTGAAATGCACGCGCAATCGGATTCAGGTCAGGTTATTGACTTGGCCATTGCATAACATTCCACTTCTTTCCCTTAAAAAAACTCTTTGGTTACTTTCGCAGTATGCTTTGGGTCATTGTCCATCTGCACTGTAAAGCGTTGTCCAATGAGTTCTGAAGCATTTTGCTGAATATGAGCAGACAATATTGCCCAAAACACTTCAGAATTCATCCTGCTGCTTTTGTCAGCAGTCACGTCATCAATAAATACAAGAGAACCATTTCCATTGGCAGCCATACATGCCCACGCCATGACACTACCACCACCATGCTTCACTGATGAGGTGGTATGCTTTGGATCATGAGCAGTTCCTTTCCTTCTCCATACTCTTCTCTTCCCATCACTCTGGTACAAGTTGATCTTGGTCTCATCTGTCCAGAGGATGTTGTTCCAGAACTGTGAAGGCTTTTTTAGATGTTGTTTGGCAAACTCTAATCTGGCCTTCCTGTTTTTGAGGCTCACCAATGGTTTACATCTTGTGGTGAACCCTCTGTATTCACTCTGGTGAAGTCTTCTCTTGATTGTTGACTTTGACTCACATACACCTACCCCCTGGAGAGTGTTCTTGATCTGGCCAACTGTTGTGAAGGGTGTTTTCTTCACCAGGGAAAGAATTCTTCGGTCATCCACCACAGTTGTTTTCCGTGGTCTTTTGGTGTTGCTGAGCTCACTGGTGTGTTCTTTCTTTTTAAGGATGTTCCAAACAGTTGATTTGGCCACACCTAATGTTTTTGCTATCTCTCTGATGGGTTTCTTTTGTTTTTTCAGCCTAATGATGGCTTGCTTCACTGATAGTGACAGCAACAGATTCCAAATGCAAATAGCACTCTTGAAATGGACTCTGGACCTTTTATCTGCTCCTTGTAAATGGGATAATGAGGGAATAACACACACCTGGCCATGGGACAGCTGAGCAGCCAATTGGCCTTTACTTTTGGTCCCTTCAAAAAGTGGGAGGCACATATACAAAATGTTGTAATTCCTACACCGTCCACCTGATTTGGATGTAAATACCCTCAAATTAAAGCTGAAAGTCTGCAGTTAAAGTACACCTTGTTCGTTTCATTTCAAATCCATTGTGGTGGTGTACAGAGCCAAAAAGGTTAGAATGGTGTCGATGTCCCAATATTTATGGGATATTTTATTTATTGTTTTTTCTCAAACAATAGGTGCTGGAACTTAACCACGGCCCCACACAACCCCCCCCCCCCCCTACACGCACCCTCCAAATCACATCAAATAGTGGGTGTGTTCAGTCAAATTTCACTAAAACAGTAGGAGGGTCCTAA